>NC_079190.1:25031363-25685269 GCF_029499605.1 Hyla sarda | reverse complement strand
ACTGGCACACACTAACATATTTGCCCGTTTGGCAGATGAGGGGGATGCCATTTCAGAGCTAGCAGTACTGCAGCAAGATACTGCCTCTGACCTCCAGGGGGGTGTCTGCTCCAGTAAGAAGAGAGGGCAGGCCAGACAGGTACTGGTAGTGGGAGACTCTATTATTAGGGGGACAGACAGGGAGATTTGTCACAAAGACCGGGATCACAGAACAGTGTGTTGTTTACCTGGCGCTGGAGTTCGGCACATCATGGATCGGGTTGACAGAGTGCTGGATGGGGCTGGAGAAGACCCAGCGGTCATGGTACATATCGGCATCAATGACAAAGTAAGAGGTAGGTGGAGTGTCCTTAAAAATGATTTCAGGGACTTAGGCCGCAAGCTTAAAGCAAGGACCTCCAAGGTAATATTTTCGGAAATACTACCAGTACCACGAGCCACACCAGAGAGGCAGCGGGAGATCAGGGAGGTAAACAAGTGGCTCAGAAGCTGGTGTAGGAAGGAAGGGTTTGGGTTCATGGAGAACTGGGCTGACTTCGCTGTGCTTGGGGAGAAGATGGCTAGAATGGTGGAGGAGTGTTTAAACTAGGGACTGGGGAAGATAGTGTAGATAGAGACGGGGGACTTATTAATATACGTGGGGGTGGAGCCGAGGGAGGGGTTAGAATAGTTAATAGGGATAGGCTTCATAGGAAGAAAAAAAACATACACCTTTTAATTGCATGTTGACTAATGCCAGAAGTCTGACCAATAAAACTGATGAACGGGAGTTGATAATGTCTGAGGAGATTTATGACATAGCGGGTATAACAGAGACTTGGTTGGATGATAGCTGTGACTGGGCGGTCAACATACAGGGATATAGTCTATTTAGGAAGGATCAGGCAAAACGGAAAGGGGGAGGAGTCTGTCTTTATATAAAGTCCAGTCTGAAGGCCGCATTGCGGGAGGACATACGGGAGGGAAACAATAATGTGGAGTCATTATGGGTAGAAATATACGGAGATAAAAAAAAAATTCTGATAGGGGTTTGTTATAAGCCACCAAACATAATGGAAGAGGCAGAAGATCAATTACTGAGGCAAATAAACAAGGCAGCAAATCAAAATGATGTGATAATAATGGGGACTATAACTATCCTGATATAAACTGGGAGACTGAGACCTGTGAATCTCATAAAGGAAACAGATTTCTGACTATAGCTAAAGACAATTATCTGTCCCAAATGGTGCAGGGCCCGACCAGAGGGGGCGCCCTACTAGACTTAATATTAACCAACAGACCGGACAGAGTAACTAATGTGCAGGTAAAAGGACACCTAGGAAATAGTGATCATAATATAATACATTAGAACTTGTTTTGCAATAAGGGAATCTCTCGAGGGGCCACAAAAACATTGAACTTTAGGAAGGCAAAGTTTGATCAACTCAGAGAAGCCCTTAACAGTATAAATTGCGATAATGTCCTCAAAAACAAGAATACTGACACTAAATGGGAGACTTTTAAGAATATTTTAAATTTTCATTGTAAGATGTATATACCTTATGGGAATAAAAGAGTCAGAAATAAAAGAAAACCAATATGGATGAATACAAATGTTAAGGGGGCAATAAATGACAAAAATAAAGTATTTAAAGTACTAAAACAGGACGGCAGTGAAGAAGCATTAAAAAGCTATAGAGAAAAATGTAAAATATGTAAAGAAAAACAGATAAAAACCGCAAAAACAGAGACAGTAAGACTCATTGCCAAAGAGAGTAAAACTAACCCCAAAATGTTCTTTAACTATATAAATAGCAAAAAGGTTAAAAATGAAGGTGTTGGCCCTTTAAAAAATTAAGAGGAGGAAATTATAAACGGAGATCAGGAAAAAGCAAATATATTAAACAAATTCTTCTCCACTGTATTTACCGAGGAAAATGCCAGGTGAAATACAGCGAGATAAGCTAAACTCCCCAGTACAGGTCACCTGTCTAACCCAGGAAGAAGTACAGTGCCGCCTACAAAAAATCTAAATAGACAAATCACCAGGTCCAGAAAGCATTCACCAACGTGTTCTAAAGGAATTATGTAATGTAATAGACAGACCCCTATATTTTAATATTCAGGGACTCTATAGTAACAGGGACTGTTCCCCAGGACTGGCGCATGGAAAATGTGGTGCCAATATTTAAAAAGGGGTCAAAAGGTGACCCGTGGAATTATAGGCCTGTCAGTTTAACCTCCGTTGTATGCAAATTGAGGGTTTTCTAAGAGATGCTATTTTGGAATATCTTGATAAAAATAAATGTATGACCCCATATCAGCATGGCTTTATGAGGGATCGGTCCTGTCAAACTAACCTGATCAGCTTTTATGAGGAGGTGAGCTCCAAACTGGACCAGGGGGAATCACTCGATGTTGTATATCTGGATTTTTCCAAAGCATTTGATACGGTGCCACATAAAAGATTGGTGCATAAAATGAGAACGATCGGGCTGGGGGAGAATGTGTGCAAGTGGGTAAGTAACTGGCTCAGTGATAGGAAACAGAGGGGGGTTATTAATGGTACTTATTCTGATGGGGTGACTGTTACTAGTGGGGACCACAGGGGTCAGTCTTGGATCCTGTTCTATTTAATATATTCATTAATGACCTTGTAGAGGGGTTGAATAGTAAAGTAGCAATCTTTGCAGATTATACTAAACTCTGGAAATCGGCAAACACAATAGAGGGCAGTGCACTGTTACAAATGGATCTGGATAGGTTGGAGGTTTGGGCTGGGAAGTGGCAGATGAGGTTCAACACTGATAAATGTAAGGTAATGCACATGGGGAAGAAAAATCCGGACTGGGATTATTTATTAAATAGGAGAAGACTTGGGATGACTGACATGGAAAAGGATTTAGGAGTCTTAGTTAATAGTAAATTAAGCTGTAGTGACCAGTGTCAGGCAGCTGCTGCCAAGGCTAATAAAATCATGGGGTGCATCAATAGGGGCATAGATGCCCACGACAAGGAAATAATTCTACTGCTGTACAAATCACTAGTCAGACCACACATAGAATACTGTGTACAGTACTGGGCACCAGTGTACAAGAAAGATATAGTGGAGCTGGAGAGGGTTCAAAGACGGGCAACCAGAGTAATATGGGGAATGGGAGGACTACAGTACCCAGAAAGATTATCAGAATTAGGGTTATTTAGTTTAGAAAAAAGAAGGCTTAGGGGAGACCTAATAACTATGTATAAATATATCAGGTAACAGTACAGAGATCTCTCCCATGATCTATTTATACCCAGGACTGTATGTATAACAAGGGGGCATCCTCTACGTCTAGAGGAAAGAAGGTTTCTACACCAGAAGGGGGATTCTTTACTGTAAGAGCAGTGAGACTGTGGAATTCTCTCCCGGAGGAGGTGGTCATGGTGAACTCTGTAAGAGTTCAAAAGGGGCCTGGATGCATTTTTGGAGAATAATAACATTGCTGGTTATGTATACTAGATTTATAGGGACAGAACATTGATCCAGGAATTTATTCTGATGCCATATTGGAGTCGGGAAGGAATTTTTACCTCTAGTATGAGGGTTTTTGCTTCCTCTGGATCAACTCAGTAGGGACTCATTAGGGTTATAGGTTGAACTTGATGGACTTTGGTCTTTTTTCCACCTTATGAACTATGTTACTAAGTTACTATTTTTGCAGATCATATAACACAAGAAGAAAGTGGTCCCATAATAAGAGCGAAGAAGACAACAATAAAACTATTTTCTTCTATACATCTCTAATCCCGGGACTGCACATTGTGTTTCACATGAGAAATACTGTAACAATGGTGAGATGTTATAATAATGCAACAGGGAATTGTACATGCCCATCCATACAAATATAAGAGCGGTCAACAGTGGCCTTGTGTTTAGAGCAGTGTGTCCCAACCAGTGTGCCTTCAGCTGTTGCAAAACTACAACTCCCAACGTGCCCACACAGCCAAAGGCTGTCCAAGCTTGCTGAGAGTTGTAGTTTTGTAACTGCTGTAGGCACACTGGTTGGGAAACACTGGGTTAGAGGTATTCTGGGGGGGAAAAAAAACATATACATGTCCCAGAAGCATATAGTATTACGTACCTCTCTGTCCCAGTTCTGAAACCACTAAAATGGATTTCTCCTGTATTTCCTGGTTGACCAGTTGCTTAGTACAACAATTCCCAGAATGCATTGCTTTCCTTCAGTTCTTCATCAGAGCCCTCCTACCCTGTCTACTCTCCTCGCACAGCAATCCTGCCAGTTGCTCTTGCAGAACATCTCTTTCACAGCAGACTATCGCACATCAGTGAGTTTTGCAGCACCTGCTACTCATTCCCTGTCTGCTCCTCTGTCTGTAAAAATTGTTCAGCACAAGGCAGCATACTGTAAAACACTTCATTCTTCCCTAAATGTCCCAATAAAGATGTATAGTGGTGATGTAGCTGGAGGGGCTGGTGGCTGGTTGTCCTTGTACCTGTATTTTGAAGGCGCTGCTTTGTATTTTGTTTGGTTCCTATGATCAGGGACGTGAACAGACATTTGGGGGGGCAGGGGCTCAAGTAGAAAAAAGTGTTTGTAAGTAATTAATAAATATTTATAAAAACCTTACATTTGTTAACACAATTCCTGAGGTAAGGGACCTCCGGCAGTCATGTCAGCTGGATGGGACCTGCATCACCCCACGGAGGTCCGAGTCAGTAAGGGCATTATATGACAGGTTCATTAAAAGGGCAGGGGCTCAAACCCCCTTTTGAGTCTATGTGTGCACGTCCCTGCCTATGATTGATGGCCCACCCTTAGGATAGGCCATCGACAGCTTATCGGCTGTTCAGGTAAGCCAAGGCACTCGGATGTGAGGTGAGCCACAGGGTGTGATGCGAGGTGTAAGGGGCAGATGGTGTTGCCCAGGTGTATATGGTATTTAGCCCTTCGTGTTCATGATGCCCGGGCGTGGTTTGCCTATGTAAACACCCAAAGGTAGTACCGTTAGTCCAAGGCCAGGTTAAGGTTAATGGTAGCTTTTACTGAGGTTAGACAGATGGTACAGTCTATACAGTTCGACCAGGATCCCAGAGAGGTGACCAGTAACACAGGGGACCTCGCTGCTTGCTGGGACTTGCAGTGACTTGAGAGACTATAGGTGCAGGCCACGGTGACTACAATTGACTTGACTTGATTGAAGAGGATGACAGCAGATAAAGAGGACTTGACTTATGGACTTGTGGCTGTAATTTAGGCTTGAGGCCTCAAGATGTGCTGGACACTGACCCTGAGATATCTGGACTGGACTTGACCTCAGCAGAAAGTGAAACACAAGAAATAGATTGTAGTACCTCCTATTCTTATAAAGTGGGGCTGAACAGGGAGCCCATAGGCTAGCTGCGGGTCACCTGGTCACCTGGTGCTCTCTGGGTAACAAACATATGACTTAAACATGTGACAAACATTATCATGTGACTAACAATCATGTGACCCACTTCAAAGGCCCTTTGCACTTAATATACAGCCTATAAACATTATGAGGGAACACTTCAGGAGAGCCCTGAGGACGTACAGGGACTCAACCTGACAGGACTGTAGGAACATACTGTATCGCGTACTGGGACATCACATATGTAAAAACTGTGTACGAAGCAGGAAGAAGCCTCGGCTCCATAAATTGTGTAGTGACCCTGTTGAAGGCTGTCCGGGCATGCTAAGCGTTGTAGTTCTTGTCCAAGGAAGAGGTACCCTGGTCTGAACAGTGGAGTCCTGTACAGGTTCATGCCACCCAACAGCAAAGGGGAGGGAACCAACCAAGCTGGGCCGAATAATATATAAGCTATTGCACTAAACATATCTATGATCTATCCTCTATTTCAGTGTTTCCAAACCAGGGTGCCTCCAGCTGTTGTGAAACTACAACGCCTAGCATGCCCGAAAAGCCTTCGACAGGGTCACTACACAATTTATGGAGCCGAGGCTTCCTGCTTCGTACACTGTTTTTACATCTGAGTGCGATGGCTTACCTGAACAGCCAATTAGCTATCGATGGCCAATTCTAAGAATGGATCATCAATCATAGGAACCAAACTACACTGCTAAAAAAAAACAAAAAACACTAAGATAACACATCCTAGATTTGGATGAATGAACTAATCGTATGAAATACTTTCGTCTTTACATAGTTGAATGTGCTGACAACAAAATCACACAAAATTATCAATGGAAATCAACTTTATTAACCCATGGAGGTCTGGATATGGAGTCACACTCAAAATCAAAGTTAAAAACCCCACTACAGGCTGATCCAACTTTATGTAATGTCCTTAAAACAAGTCACAATGAGGCTCAGTAGTGTGTGTGGCCTCCACGTGCCCGTATGACCTCCCTACAATGCCTGGGCATGCTCCTGATGAGGTGGTGGATGGTCTCCTGAGGGATGTCCTCCCAGACCTGGACTAAAGCATCCGCCAACTCCTGGACAGTCTGTGGTACAACGTGGTGTTGGTGGATGGAGTGAAACATGATGTCCCAGATCTGCTCAATTGGATTCAGGTCTGGGGAACGGGCGGGCCAGTCCATAGCATCAATGCCTTCCTCTTGCAGGAACTGCTGACACACTCCAGCCCCATGAGGTCTAGCATTGTCTTGGATTAGGAGGAACCCACGGCCAACTGCACCAGCATATGGTCTCACAAGGGGTCTGATGATCTCATCTTGGTACCTAATGGCAGTCAGGCCACCTCTGGCAAGCACATGGAGGGCTGTGAGGCCCCACAAAGAAATGCCACCCCACACCATTACTTACCCACCACCAAACCGGTCATGCTGGAGGATGTTGCAGGCAGCAGAATGTTCTCCACGGCGTCTCCAGACTCTGTCACGTCTGTCACATGTGCTCAGTGTGAACCTGATTTCATCTGTGAAGAGCACAGGGCGCCAGTGGCGAATTTGCCAATCTTGGTGTTCTCTGGCAAATGCCAAACGTCCTGCATGGTGTTGGGCTGTAAGCACAACCCCCACCTGTGGACGTCGGGCCCTCATACCACCTTCATGGAGTCTGTTTCTGACCGTTTCAGTGGACACATGCACATTTGTGGCCTGCTGGAGGTCATTTTGCACGGCTCTGGCCGTGCTCCTCCTGCTCCTCCTTGCACAAAGGCGGAGGTAGCGGTCCTGCTGCTGGGTTGTTGCCCTCCTACGGCCTCCTCCACGTCTCCTGATGTACTGGCCTGTCTCCTGGTAGCGCCTCCATGCTCTGGACACTACGCTGAAAGACACAGCAAACTTTCTTGCCACAGCTCGCATTGATGTGTCATCCTGGATGAGCTGCACTACCTGAGCCACTTGTGTGGGTTGTAGACTCCGTCTCATGCTACCACTAGAGTGAAAGCATCGCCAGCAATCAAAAGTGACCAAAACATCAGCCAGGAAGCAAAGGAACCAAGAAGTGATCTGTGGTCACCACCTGCAGAACCACTCCTTTATTGGGAGTGTCTTGCTAATTGCCTATAATTTCCACCTGTTGTCTGTTCCATTTGCACAACAGCATGTGAAATTGATTGTCAATCAGTGTTCTTCCTGAGTGGACAGTGGGATTTGACAGAAGTGTCATTGACTTAGAGTTACATTGGCCCTTATTTACTAAGAGTGTTGTGTAGGTTTCTTTGTTGGTTTTAATTCCCTACAATTTATTTTCCACGGTATTTACTAAGGTTTCCCTACATTTCCCACTTTCCCTACATTTTGCTTTTTTTTACACATGCTCTGATCTGTCAGGTTTTCCTCAGCTCAAATCCACCACATTTTATGTGGAAACCTTAGTAAATATGTTGTTTTTTTTGTGAAAATGTCGGGAACACCACCCTTTTCTGAGACCACGCCCCCTTTTCCTGGCATTCACGCCCCTTTTTCGGGTTTTCTTAGCAAAATGGAGAGTTAGTCGGGGGTTTTTCAATTCTGGCGCAAAATCTGTCGCAGACAGAATTTTTTGCGCAATGCGACAGAGTCTGGCGCACAACCCGATAAATAGTAAATGAGGGCCATTGTGTTGTTTAAGTGTTCACACAGCATTGCCTTCAAAATACAGGTACAAGGACAACCAGCCAGCTACATCACCATCTCACTGTCATTTATACATATTCATCTTTATTGGGACATTTGGGGAAGATTGAAGTGTTTTACAGTATGCTCAACAATTCCACAGGCAGAGGAGCAGACAAGGAATGAATAGCAGGTGCTGCAGCCTGACTGATAGTCTGCTGTTAAATAAGATGTGGTGAGGTGGGGAACTTGCAAAACTACAACTCCCAGCATTCCCGGACAGCCTTCGGCTGTCCGGGCATGCTGGGAGGTGTAGTTTTGCAACAGCTGGAGGCGCCCTGGTTGGGAAACACTGCTCTATACACACAACACACCACAAAGATTGTATTCGGAGCATCCATACAAGCAGTTGCACCTTCCAGTGTTTGTGTAGGAAGTGATGTTAGCAGTCACAGCCCACACAACATCAGCGAATAGTTTTGTGTTTTCACACGCAATATGGTCAAGTGTGGAGATATAAACACAATCTGTGCCGCGTCTTGGATGAAGAGATTCCCGAGACGTAACTTACTTCTTAACAGCACGAAGAGCGATTTTTAGTCTTACGCTAATTTGCATTTAATGTACAATGGGGGGAGATTTATCAAAACCTGTCCAGAGGAAAAGTAGCCCAGTTGCCCATAGCAACCAATCAGATCGCTTCTTTCATTTCTAACAAGGCCTCTGCAAAACGAAAGAAGCGATCTGATTGGTTGCTATGCTACAAGGCTACTTTTCCTTTGGACAGGTGTTGACAAATCTCCCCCAATGTCTCACATAAGGGAGAACACCGCTCACATTTTTGTACATATTTTTTTTATATCTTCTCATGTGACAGAAGTCAGCTCAGCTCTCCACTGTGTTTTCTCGGGAAAAAAATTACAAATTTTTACGGTGATTTCCGCAATCTGGCTAAAATTGTGCCAGAACACACCGAACAAACTGAAAAAATTAATGAAAATGCAACTTGTGAATACAGCCTAAGGGGAGGTGTATAACTGCAGTATATACTTATCCCATAGAGATAAGAGCAGCAGTATAGAGATAGAGCTGGAGGGGAGGGGTATAAATGCAGCATATCCTTATCCCATAGAGATATGAGCAGCAGTATAGAGATAGAGCTGGAGGGGAGGGATATAAATGCAGTATATCCTGATCCCATAGAGATAAGAGCAGCAGTATAGAGATAGAGCTGGAGGGGAGGGGTATAAATGCAGTATATCCTGATCCCATAGAGATAAGAGCAGCAGTATATAGAGCTGGAGGGAGGGGTATAAATGCAGTATATCCTGATCCCATAGAGATAAGAGCAGCAGTATAGAGCTGGAGGGGAGGGGTATAAATGCAGTATATCCTGATCCCATAGAGATAAGAGCAGCAGTATAGAGATAGAGCTGGAGGGGAGGGGTATAAATGTAGTATATCCTGATCCCATAGAGATAAGAGCAGCAGTATAGAGATAGAGCTGGAGGGGTATAAATGCAGTATATCCTGATCCCATAGAGATAGCAGCAGCAGTATACAGATGGAGCTGGAGGGGAGGGGTATAACTGCAGTATATACTGATCTCATAGAGATAGCAGGAGCGGTATATAGATAGAGCTGGAGGGGAGGTGTATAACTATTATATATACTGAACACATAGAGATAGCAGCAGCAGTATACAGATAGAGCTGGAGGAGAGGTGTATAACTACTATATATTCTGATTCCATCGAGACAGCAGCAGCAGTATACAGATAGAGCTGGAGGGGAGGTGTATTATTACAATATGTCCTGAACCCATAGAGATAGCAGCAGTATATAGATAGAGCTGGAGGGGAGGTGTATAACTACTATATATCCTGATCCCATAGAGATAAGAGCATCAGTATAGAAAGAGAGCTGGAGGGGAGGGGTATAAATGTAGTATATCTGTCACGATTCGGCTTACGGGTTGTGGATCCGCTGTGTCAGCGAGGGATTGGCGTGGACCGTGCTAGTGGACCGGTTCTAAGAGGCTACTGGTTTTCACCAGAGCCCGCCGCAAAGCGGGATGGTCTTGCTGCGGCAGTAGCAACCAGGTCGTATCCACTAGCAACGGCTCAACCTCGCTGACTGCTGAGAAGGCGTGGGACAGAAGGACTAGGCAGAGGCAAGGTCAGACGTAGCAGAAGGTCGGGGGCAGGCGGCAAGGTTCGTAGTCAGGGTGGATAGCAGAAGTTCAGGTACACAGGCTTTGGACACACTAAACGCTTTCACTGGCACAAGGCAACAAGATCCGGCAAGGGAGTGCAAGGGAGGAGATCAGATATAGCCAGGGAGCAGGTGGAAGCCAATTAAGCTAATTGGGCCAGGCACCAATCATTGGTGCACTGGCCCTTTAAGTCTCAGAGAGCTGGCGCGCGCGCGCCCTAGAGAGCGGAGCCGCGCGCGCCAGCACATGACAGCAGGGGACCGGGACGGGTAAGTGACCTGGGATGCGACTCGCGAGCGGGCGCGTCCCGCTGTGCGAATCGCATCCCCGACGGCCATGACAGTGCAGCGCTCCCGGTCAGCGGGACTGACCGGGGCGCTGCAGGGAGAGAGACGCCGTGAGCGCTCCGGGGAGGAGCGGGGACCCGGAGCGCTAGGCGTAACAGTACCCCCCCCCTTAGGTCTCCCCTTTTTTTTGTCCGGTAACTGCCTCCCCTGGGATGAGGACACCGGGAAAGAATGGAGGGTTTCCTCAACGGCAGGCAGTACAGCAGGAGTAGGAATGGGGAGGGAGGGCAGAGGGTGAAGCTTGGCACGGGGCAGGGTGACACAAGGACGGGAGCCATGAGGAGGCACAGAGGCTTGCCTGACGGGACTGGGAGGGGGGGAGAGGCACTTCCTATGGCAGGCAGAGTCCCAGTTCTTGATCTCCCCGGTGGTCCAATCAAGGGTGGGAGAATGAAGAGCTCAATCCTTTCGTGGTGGGGTCCAATACACATCAGGAGGGGTTCTGTGCGGTAACGCACGGTGCAATCCAGTCTGACTCCATTGATCGCGGAAATGTAGAGCGGCTTGACGAGACAGGTCACCGGGATGCGGAATTTATTCACAAAAGACTCCAGAATAAAATTCCCAGAGGCACCAGAGTCCAAGCAGGCCACGGCTGAGAGGGAGGAGTTGGCTGAAGAAGAAATCCGCACGGGCACCGTGAGACGTGGAGAAGCAGACTTAGAACCAAGAGACGCCACACCCACGTGAGCTGGGTGCGTGCGTGCGTTTCCCAGACGTGGAGGACGGATAGGGCAATCCACCAAGAAATGCTCGGTACTGGCACAGTAAAGACAGAGATTTTCTTCCCTACGGCGATTCCTCTCTTCCTGGGTCAGGCGAGACCGATCCACTTGCATGGCCTCCTCGGCGGGAGGCCCAGGCGTAGATTGCAACGGATACTGTGGGAGAGGTGCCCAGAGATCTAAGTCTTTTTCCTGGCGGAGCTCTTGGTGTCGCTCAGAAAAACGCATGTCAATGCGGGCAGCCAAATGGATGAGTTCTTGCAGGTTGGCAGGAATCTCTCGTGCGGCCAGCACATCCTTGATGCGACTGGATAGGCCTTTTTTAAAGGTCGCGCAGAGAGCCTCGTTATTCCATGATAACTCGGAAGCAAGAGTACGAAATTGGATGGCGTACTCGCCCACTGAAGAATTACCCTGGACCAGGTTCAACAGGGCAGTCTCGGCAGAAGAAGCTCGGGCTGGCTCCTCGAAGACACTCCGGACTTCAGCGAAGAAGGACTGGACTGTGGCTGTGGCAGGATCATTGCGGTCCCAGAGCGGTGTGGCCCAAGACAAGGCCTTTCCTGAAAGAAGGCTTACTACGAACGCCACCTTAGACCGTTCTGTAGGAAACAAGTCCGACAACATCTCCATATGCAGGGAACACTGAGACAAAAATCCACGGCAGAGTTTAGAGTCCCCATCAAATTTGTCCGGCAGGGACAAGCGGAGGCTAGGAGCGGCCACTCGCTGCGGAGGAGGTGCAGGAGCTGGCGGAGGAGATGGTTGCTGCTGTAGCAGAGGCAGAAGTTGCTGTAACATGGCGGTCAACTGCGACAGCTGCTGTCCTTGTTGGGCAATCTGCTGCGATTGCTGAGCGACCACCGTGGGAAGGTCAGCGAGACTTGGCAGCGGCACCTCAGCGGGATCCATGGCCGGATCTACTGTCACGATTCGGCTTACGGGTTGTGGATCCGCTGTGTCAGCGAGGGATTGGCGTGGACCGTGCTAGTGGACCGGTTCTAAGAGGCTACTGGTTTTCACCAGAGCCCGCCGCAAAGCGGGATGGTCTTGCTGCGGCAGTAGCAACCAGGTCGTATCCACTAGCAACGGCTCAACCTCGCTGACTGCTGAGAAGGCGTGGGACAGAAGGACTAGGCAGAGGCAAGGTCAGACGTAGCAGAAGGTCGGGGGCAGGCGGCAAGGTTCGTAGTCAGGATGGATAGCAGAAGTTCAGGTAACACAGGCTTTGGACACACTAAACGCTTTCACTGGCACAAGGCAACAAGATCCGGCAAGGGAGTGCAAGGGAGGAGATCAGATATAGCCAGGGAGCAGGTGGAAGCCAATTAAGCTAATTGGGCCAGGCACCAATCATTGGTGCACTGGCCCTTTAAGTCTCAGAGAGCTGGCGCGCGCGCGCCCTAGAGAGCGGAGCCGCGCGCGCCAGCACATGACAGCAGGGGACCGGGACGGGTAAGTGACAGTGCAGCGAATCGCATCCCCGACGGCCATGACAGTGCAGCGCTCCCGGTCAGCGGGACTGACCGGGGCGCTGCAGGGAGAGAGACGCCGTGAGCGCTCCGGGGAGGAGCGGGGACCCGGAGCGCTAGGCGTAACAATATCCTGATCCCCTAGAGATAAAAGCAGCAGTATAGAGATAGAGCTGGAGGGGTATAAATGCAGTATATCCTGATCTCATAGAGATAGCAGCAGCAGTATACAGATAGAGCTAGAGGGGAGGTGTATAACCACTATATATCCTGATCAAATAGAGATAGCAGTATATAGGCAGAGTTGGAGGAAAGGTGTATAACTACTATATATTCTGATTCCATCGAGACAGCAGCAGCAGCAGTATGCAGATAGAGCTGGAGGGGAGGTGTATAACTACTATATATCCTGATCCCATAGAGATAAGAGCAGCAGTACACAGAGAGAGCTGGAGGGGAGGTGTATAAGTACTATATATCCTGATCCCATAGAGATAGCAGCAGCAGTATAGAGATTGAGTTGGAGGGAAGGGGTATAACTACTATACATCCTGATCCCATATAGATAGCAGCAGCAGTATACAGATAGAGCTGAAGGGAAGGTGTATAACTACTATATATCCTGATCCCATAGAGATAGCAGCAGTATAGAGATAGAGTTGGAGGGAAGGGGTAGTATAACTACTATATATCCTGATCCCATAGAGAGGGCAACAGCAGTATACAGATAGAGCTGAAGGGAAGGTGTATGACTACTATATATCCTGATCCCATAGAGATAGCAGCAGCAGTATACAGATAGAGCTGGAGGGGAGGTGTATAACTACTATATATCCTGATAGAATTCGAGGAGAGGTGTATAACTACTGGTGTATAACTACTGGGCTGTCCAGGCATGGTGGGAGTGAAGTTTTGCAACAGCTGGAGGCACCGTGCTTGGGAAACACTGTTCTAGACACTGCACCTTCATGAATTGGTGAATCATTTCTGCTATTACCAGGTAAATAACATCATTTCTATATCATCTAGAACATTTTCATGCACACCATAGACTACAAAAAAGAAAATGTAAACCCCCTGGACCCCATATAAACTCCAGGCACTATTATTTCTAATGCAGGAGAAGTGTCCTACCTAAATATAGCAGATCAGGACTTCAGGGACTTCATCATCTTGTGATTGATTTGTGGCAGGAGTCTGAAGTAGGAAGAAGTAATGAATGTGGGTTTAATGATTTTCGCAGGTCAGGTCAGCATTAGGAGCCTCTCGGTAATACAGCAATGGTAAATACAGGCGGCACTTACAAGAGGGAACATTATGTCACCTTCCCATAACACTCCCTTTGGTCCTCATTATGTCTGACTGCTCAGAAGTTTGCACCTACAGCAGAGTCCGAACACGAAACATAAACACTATAAAACATAAACGCTATAAAACATAAACACTATAAAACATAAACGCTATAAAAAAAAGAGAGAAAATACAAAGGCGAATATAATGCATGACAAATAAGATCTCAGCTGTCACATATCATCACCTATCATCACACGATCATTAAAAAAATACAACAACCTTTTGATCATAGAAACTTATCAAATTTTTTCGATCACGACCGTGGCGCATTCACTCACGACTCTGCGTCACATGACCTGGACGGACTTTCACTGTAAGTCTATGGGGCGTCCAGGTCTCATAGACACAGAGCAGGGAGAGGACACGTATTGCAACTCGGGGTAGCTTCATCAGGGGGCTCCGCGTTTAGATCAAAAGTTTAGATCAGTCAGGGTCTCATTCCTGGGACGCCCTTAGATTGTTCTATATAGCTGATTAAAGCCCATAAGCTTAAAGGGGTAATCCAGTGGAAAACTGGTGCGAGAAAGGTAAACAGATTTGTAAATTACTTCTATTAAAAAATCTTAATCCTTCTAGTACTTATTAGCTGCTGAATAATACAGTGGAAATTATTTTCTTTTTGGAACACAGTGCTCTCTGCTGACATCACGAGCAAAGTGCTCTCTGCTGACATCTCTGTCCATTTTAAGAACTGTCCAGAGCAGCATATGTTTGCTATGGGGATTTTCTTCTACTCTGGACAGTTCTTAAAATGTTATTGTTTTGACCAGTGACTACCATCACTTATTTAGGAAGGGACCGGCACCGTGGTTGTGGACCCGCTGTTTAGGGCGGGTATGCAAGTAGGCAGAGACAGAGGGAGTGGGCAAGTTTAGGGTTGCACTTTATCCCTGCCCTACATGGCAAGTTAACAGGGCCATTTACCTGCATTTGCCTTTCACCTGTATCATGGAAGCTATGTTTGCTCTGGTGGAGCAAATGCTGGGTCTCACTCAGCTGGTCCAGGATTTAGCTGAGAGACTTCAGCAGCACGAGTCTTCTCAGTCTCAATCAAGTTTAGTCCAGACCTTAACTCAGAGGCTACAAGACCAGGAGCAGCTTATCCAGGGCTTGCTAGCCCGAATCCAGGAGATGGACTCTGCCCATACCCAGGTGCCATCTGTTCCTGTTTCAGCTCCTGTGGAGTCTCCTGGATCGATTTTCTGGGAGCCGGAAAACGTTCAAAACCTTCTGTGAAAGTTGTAAATTGTACTTTCGTATGAGACCCAACTCTTCTGGCACTGAGGCCCAGAGAGTGGGAATTATTATGTCCCTTCTGCAAGAGGTCCCCAAAAGTGGGTTTGGGACTTTTGTAGGCTGCCTGTAGGACTTTTGTAGGACTTTTGAGCTGCCTATGCTGAGTCTCAGCTGCGCACATTAAAACAGGGACAACGACCTGTCTAAGATTATTGTGCAGAATTTTGAAAGTGGTGTGTGGCTCCAAATGGAACACCCGAGCTTTGATTTGTCAGTTTAGATTGGGGTTATCTGACACCTTAAAGGTCACGTTAGTAACTTATTCCTCTCCTGACACCCTTGACCAAGCAATGACGTTAGTTGTGCGTTTGGATTAGACGTCTGTGAGAATGCAAATGTTCTTCTTCTACCTCTCCTTTCCTGCTTGACTTCTCTCCCGTCTCTAATAATCAACCTGTGCCTGAGGATGAACACATGCAGATAGGGTCCATCCGTACCCCGGAGGAGCGCAGGAGATTTTGTCAACTCTACGGTTTATGTTTCTATTCTGGAGAGGACACACACTTCATCAGATCCTGTTTCAAGCGTCCACGCCTAAGTGGTAATCGAGGAGGCCACTTGGGCGCACAGGTATGTTCTGCCCCACAGAGAACTATGTCTAAGTTCATCTGGGGGGCATTGTTCCATCTACTGTGCAAACTGAATTAACATCTAAGAGTGTTATTAAGTCAGTTTTGCGTCATCCTCTGGCTGAATCAGTGTGTTGTGACAGCATGGACAATAAGTGTTTTTAGAGGGCTAATACAGACTTGGAGTCAGAAAAAAGAAGTGAGGATTTGGAGGTTGATTGTGAGGACACAACAATCAGTGGTGTAACACAAAGGATGAGGATACAGAGGAGGATATTTATGGTCCATATGTATCCATGCCGCTTCCTCTGTACTCCCAGTTTGTTAAGGGTCTAGTGGGGGCACTGTAAAAACCCGAAGGGTTAAAGATCCCTGAGCCTTTGTTCATCTTGGTTGCAAGGACTACGCCTCTGTGCTTCTGGGTGTGGTTCAGTTGCAGCCTATCAGAGTCCTCCTGCTTGATGCACAGAGATATATAAGAAAGCCTTTCCCATTCATATTTGCCAGTAAAAGTTCTCGCAACCTAACTAGTAACCTCTGTATTATTGTTGTCTATCTGGATCTGATACTTTTTGGCTTGGCTTTTGACTACTCTTTGGATCTCCATTATTTGTACTCCGTTCCCTCCTGGCTAGACTTGGCTCCTTGACTTTGCATTTTGTGTGTGTTTAGGTTATTTCTCTGTTAGTTTTGTGTGCATCCAGCTGTTCCAGACCTTTGTCTGTTTTTGTAGTTTATTGTTTTGACCAGTGACTGCCATCACTTATGTAGGAAGGGACTGGCACCTTGGTTGTGGACCCGCTGCCTAGGGCGGGTACGTAAGTAGGCAGAGGGAGTGGGCAAGATCAGGGTTGCACTCTATCGCTGCTCGACATGACAATGTGTTAAATATGTGCGTCATGTGTTTGTCCTGTTTGGCGTTCAGTTTATTGTTAACCTATTGTGGTAGGGCCTTGGGGGTGTAGTGTAGTTGGGGTGTTGCTTCAGTATATGAGGGGTTAATTTAACCCCTGTCACTCGTGACGCCAGGGTGAGGGTTAATACGCTGAGGTAAATCTTCGGCCTATCACCACCCTTCCCAGAAACGATAGGTGCGTGCTTAAATGAATGAAGGTCCACGATAGGGATGAACTTGAACTTGTATAAACTTTACTGAGGTACTTGCAGTACATCCAATTAACAGCAACAGTCTAAGTAATACAGTCTCTATGTAGTACGGCCGTGATTGACTGATGCCACGGACCATAAGTTAATCCAAGAGGTTATTAGAATTAGGAGTGATGCAGAGATCCGTCCGGATTTAGGGGTCTGTTTAGGTCCGGTGATCTTGCAGACTTAAGAGGGATTGAGATAACTCACAGTTTTGTAAGATGGCCGTTGCAGCAAGGCTTGGGCCTAGGTACTGCTGACGACAGCTGCGCAGATCCTCCTCTATCAGCAGCCCACGAGGAAAGAGAGGGCTTAATGGCCGCCGCTCCCTTATATGGGCATGGGCAGGGCTGTTTTGGATTGGTCCGAGTCAGCTGTCACTCACCGTTACAATGCATGGTGGGTGATCACCTGACTTCCTCTAAAGGTCCTTGAACCATAAAACCATAGAGTTTTGGAACGCATCACGTGACCCGCAGGTCCTGCGGCGCTACAACAAGGTAAGTATACATTATATACATATATACACTAAGAATTTGAATAATTTTAACTATTTAAGGGGTGACAAGGGGCTAACTATAGATGAGGACCCCACCGGTAACTAGGGACTCTGACTTTGGGGACCTCACCACAAGGTAACGGATACAATCCGGTACCGGGATAACACACTATTATGTCCTCACCTGATATCTGGCTTTTGTACTGTGTTTTTATATTATTGTAATGACATTGCTATGCTTTGCACTCATTCTGATTAGGGATCGTGGTCCAGTTGGGGGTCTGTCGCTTAGGGCACATAGTCAAGTAGGAAGGGATAGAGGCACTGTCGGTGAGCTTAGGGCTGCACATATCCCTGCTTAATGTGACACTGTGCTACGTCAATTGCTGGGGGATAAGTGTTTGATCACGGGGGGGTCCAACCGCTGGGGGCCCCCTCAATCTCCTGAATGGCGCCCCAGCTCCCTGCATGGAACGAGCGTTTTTGACCACAGCATGAAGCTGGGGCCGACACACCCCCTCCATACAGTTCTACGGCAGAGCCGGAGATTGCCGAAAGCAGTGCTCTGGCTCTCCCATAGAGCTGCATGGAGGGGGCATGTTAAAAATGCTTGTTCCGTGCAGGGATCCGGGGCGCCGTTCGGGAGATTGCGTGGTGCCCCAGCGGTTGGACCCCCCATGATCCTTAGGATAGGGGATAAGTTGTTACATCCCGGAGGTATCCTTTATGGGCTGCCTGTAGGCACAGGTCTATTATATCTTGAATGTGTCTCTTTAAGCCCGCTTATATGAGTTATTGGTTTCAAATATAAACATAATAAAAAGTTGAGCTAAAAATCCAGACTTTAATCTTAAAATTAATTTCAGCTGCGAGGAAGAAAATTGATGCTGCAAAGTTTGTGTTTTATTTTGGTACTTTTTAGTATTCCACGCGGATGCCATCTCCATGATAAACTTCTTTTAATTGCTATTGAAAGCCGCTATTGTTTTTTGTTATCATAAATAATAAAGACAGAGAATTCTAATTATTCTGTAATTGAAACTTCCTCCCTGTTGATTGCAATTTTTGTTCTTAGTTTGGCTCCATTTTAATGAAGAAGCAATACAATATTGTGAAATACACGGGGGCACGCCGTCTTGTCGAGTGATTATGTGGTTAAGCAGTTTGAAGTGAATAAGCAGATTATTGTTTTGTTTTTGAGGAAGTGAAAATAAAAATGTCAAAAACATCAAAAAGTATTTCAAATTAATTGGGAGTTGGAACAAATGCTTGTCACAAATCAGCGAGTTATAACTCCTTAAAGCACAAGTCCCAGGTTTCATGCCCACGCGTTCTTCAGCTCCATCGTGGAGAGACACAGGCCACGCTGTGCGGTACAGTTGCGAAGGCAACCGTACCACACTCAACGGGGTTCTGTGCACAAGCCCTTTTCTGATGAACGAGAATACTGCACATAACTTTGCTTCGTGGCACGGTTGTCTCTGTTGCCGACTGTACCCCCAGCATCCCCCCCCCCAGAGCTGAAGTATGTGTGGACATGAAAATTGTTCCAAATTGTTCAAAAATTCCCTTACTGAGTCTGCTGCAATAGAATATGTGGTGGCGGGGTGTGTGGTGCAGGGCAGATGTTGTTACTCTAGGGGCAGATGGCATTAACCCCCTGTATTCAAGACGCCAGGACGTGGTTTAGCCTATAACCACCCGAAGGTATACCGCAGGATCCTGGGCTAGGCACGGGGGCAATAAAGACTCAGATGCCAAGTTACGGACAACGGTAGCTTTACTGAGGGTAGACAGATGGTAAAGTCTATACAGTTCAGCCAGGGCCCAAGGAGGTGACCAGTGATGCAGAGACCTTAAGGGCTTGCTGGGACTTGTAGTAGGGCTGGACAATTGAATGCAGACAAAGCTGACTTGACAGATGACAGGGACTGACTTGACTTGACTCATAAAGCTGTGACTTTATCTTACTTGACTTGATGGTGGCTGCAGGACTGGACTTTGAGGTCTCCAACACTCTGGACACACACACTAGGCGACTGTACTGGACCTCAGCAGAAGAGCAGAGATCAAAGAGAAAGAAGCTCCACCCAGGGCTTATATGGGGGAGACTAGCAGGGAGCCCATAGGTCACTCTTGGGATCACCTGGTCACTGGTACCTCCTGGGTAACAATCACATGATATATCACATGGTATAACTCTTAAAGCAACATTATATTTTATAACACTTTACATGGTAAAACATATTTACAATGGGGAAACAAGTGCAGGGGGCCTTGGGGACACTGAAGGAGGCTGTCTGACAGGACAACAGGAGCACGGGGTAACACCTCCCGTACTGGGCCACCACAAATATAGGGGGACCTTTATTATTCTGTGTAAACAATTTTAATGGTAAAAATGCCTTTAAAAGTTTGCGCAGCTGCGGGGTTTTTTTTTTTTTTGCATACTTGTTGCGGGTTTTTTTTATAGTAAATATTTCAAAGTAGTCTACTATTTGGGGCACCGTAGAAAACATTTTGCCGTGGATGCTAATTTATTATTTTTGGAGAAAAATAATAAAGACGCACAAGTGTATGAAAGCTAACAGGAGACGTAGAAAAAATGGTAGACGTACTAGCGAAAAACAAGCATGCCCCTTGAAATGTGTGATTAGCAATATTTTTGGTGGGGGTTTTATTCATTTTGGGTTTTTTAGTGTAATGTTATTGCAGTGTTTGTCCTTTGTTTGCTGTGGATTAAAAGATTCCCTTAAATTATGCTTGTTTTTTTTTTGTTTTTTTTTACAATGTAGTCATGCAACAATAGGAGCCTAAAGGGATACTCCAGTGGAAAACACATTTTTTTAAATCAACCGGTGCCAGAAAGTTAAACAGATTTGTAAATATCTTCTATTTAAAGATCCTAATCCTTCCAATACTCATCAGCTGCTGTATGCTCCAGAGGAAGTTATGTACTTCTTTTCTGTCTGACCACAGTGCTCTCTGCTGACACCTCTGTCCGTGTCAAGAACTGTCCATTGTAAGTGTAAATCCCCATAGCAAACCTCTCCTGGTCTGGAAAGTTCCTGACATGGCATCCGGCGTACATTGTTGATGTCATCCGGCGTCCATTGTTTCTGGATGGAGGACAGGGGAACTCAGCTTGCTGTCCAGTGCCAAAAATTGAGACGCTGGATGATTGTGAACTGTCCCATTCAAATGAATGGGATCAGCTCGAGCATCAGTTTCCCTCCGATGCACGCTGGAGGGAAACTGTGCCAGATGCCTGATATATGTGAACCCAGCCTTACTGTTTGTACATTACAGTCATAATAGTATGTGTTTTATAAGATGCATAGATAATTAATTATTGTATCTACTTTCATGAAGTCATCCTTTGGCCTTTTAAAAGAAGAAATAGTGTCCAATTCCTTAGCTAATTGCTTGTTTTTAATAGTTTAACTTACCGTATATACTCGAGTATAGGCCGAGTTTTTCAGCACGATTTTTCGTGCTGAAAACACCCCCCTCGGCTTATACTCGAGTGAACTCCCCCACCCGCAGTGGTCTTCAACCTGCGGACCTCCAGAGGTTTCAAAACTACAACTCCCAGCAAGCCCGGGCAGCCATCGGCTGTCCGGGCTTGCTGGGAGTTGTAGTTTTGAAACCTCCGGAGGTCCGCAGGTTGAAGACCACTGCGGCCTTCAACATCATCCAGCCCCCTCTCACCCCCTTTAGTTCTGAGTACTCACCTCCGCTCGGCGCTGGTCCGGTCCTGCAGGACTGTCCGGTGAGGAGGTGGTCCGGTGGGATACTGGTTCCGGGCTGCTATCTTCACCGGGGAGGCCTCTTCTAAGCGCTTCGGGCCCGGCCTCAGAATAGTCACGTTGCCGTGACAACGACGCATAGGTGCGTTCATTGCCAACGTACTTATGCGTCATTGTCAAGGCAACGCCTCTATTCCGGGCCGGAAGCGCGGAGAAGAGGCGCCCCCGGTGAAGATAGCAGCCCGGACCACCTCCCCACCGGACCACCTCCTCACCGGACAGCCCTGCAGGACCGGACCAGCGCCGAGCGGAGGTGAGTACTCAGAACTAAAGGGGGGTGAGAGGGGGCTGGATGATGTTGAAGGCCGCAGTGGTCTTCAACCTGCGGACCTCCGGAGGTTTCAAAACTACAACTCCCAGCAAGCCCGGACAGCCGATGGCTGCCCGGGCTTGCTGGGAGTTGTAGTTTTGAAACCTCTGGAGGTCCGCAGGTTGAAGACCACTGAGGGCGAATGATGAGAAGAGGATGATGAAGGGGGGGGTGTGGGGATGATGAAGGGGGGTGGGGATGATGAAGGGGGGGGGTGTGGGATGATAAGGGGATGATGAAGGGGGGATGTGTGGGATGATAAGGGGATGATGAAGGGGGGATGTGCGGGATGATAAGGGGATGATGAAGGGGGGGATGTGTGGGATGATAAGGGGATGATGAAGGGGGGATGTGCGGGATGATAAGGGGATGATGAAGGGGGGATGTGCGGGATGATAAGGGGATGATGAAGGGGGGATGTGTGGGATGATGACAAGGGGATGATGAAGGGGGGATGTGTGGGATGATAAGAGGATGATGAAGGGGGGATGTGTGGGATGATGACAAGGGGATGATGATGAGGATGTTAATGACGGGTCTGGATGATGACAGGGGGGGATGAGGTATTTCCCACCCTAGGCTTATACTCGAGTCAATAACTTTTCCTGGGATTTTGGGTTGAAATTAGGGGTCTCGGCTTATACTCGGGTCGGCTTATACTCGAGTATATACGGTACTTATTTTTCGCCATATAAGACGCTTCGGCATATAAGACGCACCCAATTTTAAAGCATGAAAATCTAGAAAAAAAAAAAGATTCTGAACCTTCAACCTGCGGACCTCCAGATGTTGCTAAACTACAACTCCGAGAATGCCCGGACAGCCGTTGGCTGTCCGGGCATGCCAGGAGTTGTAGTTTTGCAACATCTGGAGGTCCGCAGATTGAAGACCACTGGTATAGGAAGTTATACTCACGTGTCCCCGCCGCTCCGGACCCGTCACCGCTGCCCTGGATGTCGCCCTCCATCGCTGTCGCCGCATCCCCGGGGTGTCCCCGCCGCTCTGGAACGCCTCTGCTGCCAGGTATCCTCGCTCTCCGTCGACACCATCACGTCGCTACGCACGCCGCTCCTATTGGATGACGGGACGATGTGCGCAACGACGTGATGACGACGAAGGAGAGCGCCGGCCATGCAGGGGATCCCGGCACGGAGCAGACACCGAGGAGGCAGGCAAGGTCCTGTAAGCTGTTCGGGATGCCGCGATTTCACCGTGGCGATCCCGAACAGCCTGACTGAGCAGCCGGTTTAGTGTCACTTTTGCTTCAGACGCGGCGGTCAGCTTTGATCGCCGCATCTGAAGGGTTAATACAGGGCATCTAATACAGGGCATCACCGCGATTGGTGATGAACTGTATTAGCCGCGGGTCCCGGCCGTTGATGGCCGCAGGGACCGCCGCAATAGGACAGGTTTTAATGTATATTTGCCGTATAAGACGCAAATACACATTTGGGGAAGAAAAAGTTTTGGGGAAGAAAAAGTGCGTGTTATACGGCGAAAAATACGGTAGCTTTTTTCAAATAACATTGTCAAAAAATAAACGTTGTTACATGACATGTATTGATTTAGTAAACGTCCATGTTAGTTACATGAAGAGCACAGAATCGCCCCCCAAAAAAAAGGTTCAACAACGGTAACAAAGCTCGATAAGCTGCGTCTAGGATACACCGCTTTGCCTGTGAAGTAGAAATCTGGTGGACTGTAGAACTGCGGGGATATTTAGAATCTTGTGGCAAATTTATTATGTTGCATGCGCAAATATGGTAATGCCATTGCCCAAAATTTACACGACATAAAAAGTGGAAACAAAACTCTACCCTACATTGTAACATGTCCCCCTTAGAGCTTGGATGGAGTCTCATCATCCAGATTCTCACCGATCAAAAGTTATTACTATGCACAAGTTTATATAAATGAAAGCTGCTCCTTTCAGGGGTTCTGGATTATCATATGCCTAAAATAGTACACTCATAGACTAAAAAAAATAATGCAACAATAACGAAATTTCAGATTTTTGCAAAGCTCCATGCGTACTTTCAGTATCCTTTTTTTTTTTTTTTTTTTTTTTAACATGAAAGTCTAGGTTTATTAACCAGAAAGTCAACACTTTTTGTAGGGTTTTTTTTTTTGTCGCATTTCTGATCATGTGAACAGATTGATCATGTGTTTCTGATGGGTTTCTCCCGATTTTGTCCGACAAAGCAGCTTTTTGATTTTTCACGTGTGGTGAGCCACGGGGTGTGAAGGTGAGGTGTATGGGGCAGATGTTGTAGTCCAGGGGCAGATGTTATTAACCCTAAATGTTCGTGATGCCAGGGCGTGGTTTTGCTAAGTAACCACCCGAAGGTAGCTCCTCTATCCCTAGGTAGGGCAAATAAATGTTCAAGGCCAGGTCAGGGTTGACGGTAGCTTTACTGAGGAAGACAGATGGTACAGTCTTTACAGCTAGGGCAGGATCCCAGAGAGGTGGCCAGTAACATGTAGGGGATCTTACAGCTTGCTGGGACTTGCAGTGACTTGGACAGATTTTAGGACAGCCACGCTGACTATAATAGACTTGACTTGACTGAGGATAATGACAGCAGACAGAGATGACTTGACTTACTGACATGTGGCTGTAGGTTAGGCTTGAGGCCTCCAGATGTGCTGGACATTGGCTCTGAGACTTCTGGACTGAACTTGACCTCTGCAGAAAGAGAGCAAAAGAAGCAGATTGCAGCTCCTCCCTTCCTTATAAAGTGGGGCTTTACAAGGAGCCCATAGGTCAAGCAGTAGGTCACCTGGTTAGCTGGTGCTCTCTGGGTAACAAAACATGTGACAACATTATCATGTGACTAAATCAAAGGTCCTTAAAGGGGTACTCCGCCCCTAGACATCTTATCCCCTATCCAAAGGATATAGTCCCATACAGTACTTATGCCCTGTCAGGTTGAGACCTTCTGTATCCTAGGGGCTCTCCTGCAGTGTCTCCCCCATAGTGTTAAATGTATTGTGTATAAAGGACCTTTAAAGGGGTACTCCACCCCTAGACATCTTATCCCCTATCCAAAGGATAGGGGATAAGATGTCAGATCCCCGGGGTCCCGCTGCTGGGGACCCCCGGGATCTACCATGCAGCACCCACCTTTAGCGGCTTCTGGAACCGCTGGAGGTCCTCAGGCTGAGTCCATCTCGTACGGAAGATCGTGACGTCACGACTCCGCCCCCGTGTGCAGTCACTCCCCGCCCCTCAATGCAAGTCTATGGGAGGGGGCGTGACAGCTGGAGGACCTCCAGCGGTTCCGGAAGCCACTAAAGGTGGGTGCTGCATGGTAGATCCCGGGGGTCCCCAGCAGCAGGACCCCGGCGATCTGAAATCTTATCCCCTATCCTTTGGGCGGAGTACCCCTTTAAAGGTCCTTTATACACAATACATTTAACACTATGGGGGAGACACTGCAGGAGAGCCCCTAGGATACAGAAGGACTCAACCTGACAGGGTCTAAGTACTGTATGGGACTATATCCCATACTGGGACATCACACACGTGTCCCAAGATATTTATCAAGGGTTTTTCCTACAATTTTGGCGAAAATTGGCTGACCGACTTCAAAGCATCAAGGCTGACTGACTTCAATGTGGTCGTTTTTTTTAGGGAAAACCGATCAAACACACTAAATGAGGAATAGACATAGTCTGACGGAATATAAGAGAAAAAAACCCTAAGGGTCTATTCACACGGCAGAATTTCCCCTTGTGGAATTCCACCTCAAATTAAAGCCCATAGACTTCTATGGGATTCCGCACTCCCATTTAACCTTCTGAAATTCCGCAAGCGGAATTTCAGAACGTTGAATGGGAGTGCAGAATCCCGTAGAAGTCTATAGGCTTTAATTTGAGGCGGAAATTGTGTGAATAGACCCTAAGGATTAGGGATTTTAAAAACCTGAAAATCTTGGATTATGTCACTTTGTGGCATCCATTGAAGCCATATGGTGGAAGTATCGGCCGGGGGTCCCGACATATGTCCTTGCGGGTGTGACATAATGGAAGCAGTGTAGTGCCAGGCTGCCACCACAGGATCCACAGCTGTGCTTTTTTCGATCTTCTACTACTCGG
Organism: Hyla sarda; assembly: GCF_029499605.1. NCBI lineage: Eukaryota > Metazoa > Chordata > Amphibia > Anura > Hylidae > Hyla > Hyla sarda. Next base: position 25,659,398 of record NC_079190.1, on the reverse strand, counting down.
ACGGGTCAGCCTGAACCTATATGTGACCGCCGCTGTCTTATTTTGTGCAGTTTGGAAAGTAGGTTTTAGAATCTTTGCCTTTGGTCCCAAAACATGTAGTCCCATTACTTCCCCTAAGTGTTCAGAGGAAATAATGCCACATCCTGTGTATAGACCTGCATTCTCAGCAAAGAAATCAGAATTAGCAGTCACTGTTCCTTTATGTTCTATCCATCCACTTCTATGTTGAGTGAGGACATCAAGTCATCCGCTCAGTGGGGCAAACGTGCTAATACCGGAACACACACAATGGAGATGGTGCTGTAAACTGGCACACAAAGACTAATATTTAAAGGTGTATTTCGAGAAATCCGACACCCCAGCTACCAGATGATTGCCAGAGCTGCGGTGTCCAAACATAGAGAGCCCAGAGCAGGAGGTAGATAGCTCCATACATGAGTAATGGCTGTCCTGAGTTACTGCAGCGCTGATCCCATTCACTTCATTGAGAGCTGAGCTGTAGTAAAACAACTTGGTCACTACATTGGCCCAGATTTACTAAAACAGTATAATTCTTAGACGGTGTAAACATAAGCTTTACCCCATGGTTGTACATACATGTGCTTAAAATGGACAAAAAAGAGGTAAGCTGCTGCCAGACAACTCTGGTGACGGCTTATTGGGAACAAAAGGGCCGGGCGGTTGAAATCATTAGATTATTCTCCAACACCATTGGTCAGGGGGATAAATAGTCGGCTTTTGACTTAGGGCCCTTTTACATCGGCCAACAGGAGCCATTAAATTCATCACTGTCGGCAGCACATCCTCTGTTTACATAGGGCAATGATAATCTAAATGGCTGCACGAAAGCAATAAGAAGATGAACAAGTGTTTGCCGGCTTTACACAGGGAATCGGGAATGAGCAATCCTAGGGACATTTGTTGGCTTGATAATTGTCCCAGGTAAAAGGGCCTAAAGGCCAGGTTCACACTACAATTTAGCACTAAGTCAGACCTATCCCTCAGCATCCTGCCGAAAACTGGATGCCGACATATACTGTAACACAGGGCAGTGGATGCCATTCATTACAATGGCCTAGAAGGAATCACCCAGTGACTGTTATTTTAAGTGGACTGAACAACACAGCAGACCGCGCATTTGAGTCCGGGTAAAAATTTGCATATGTCCTGAACTGAGTCACTAAGTCACAGGGCCATTGTAATGAATGGCATCCTCTGCCCTATGTTAAATGTTGGTATCCCGTTTTCGGAAGGGTCGCTGGTGACCCGACCCTATAGTGTGCCTCCAGCTGTTTTCACCCCCTGCCTATGTCCTGCTTGCAGCAGCAATCCGCCGCTAAGAGCAGTCGCTGAGCGCATGCACAGTGTACTCAGACATCGCGGCCGCACGAGTGCGCAGTGCAACTTGTGGGTCCCTGTGTGGCTGCTCGTGGCTGTGGATTGCTGCTGCGAGCAGGACACAGGTGGGAGGGGAGAGGGGAGATGATTGGGGGCTGGGGTGGTTGGAAACAGTTGGAGGCACACTATAAGGGTGGTCAGCGGCGGATCCACAGTTAACTACGGTTTTAGGTCCTGTCAGAAAACCGGATACGGGCAAAAATGAGCCGACCGGAGTCAGTATTTGACTCCGGATGGCTCATTGAAATGAATGGGGTTCGGGAGCGGACGGTTTTCGCTCCTTCCAACCGGATACAGCACCCGCCTAATTCTGCTGTATGCAAAAAAACACAGTCAACTATGCTATTGTATATGGCAAAAAAAAAAATTATACATTATGGTTCATTTTTTGATTTTATAATTTAAGTTAATGAGAATTGTATTATGCTGTATGACATCCATTAACGTACCGTATATACTCGAGTATAAGCCGAGTTTTTCAGCACGATTTTTCATGATGAAAACACCCCCCTCGGCTTATACTCAAGTGAACTCTCCGCCCTCAGTGGTCTTCAACCTGCGGACCTCCAGATGTTTCAAAACTACAACTCCCAGCAAGCCCGGACAGCCATCGGCTGTCCGGGCATGCTGGGAGTTGTAGTTTTGAAACATCTGGAGGTCCGCAGGTTGAAGACCACTGCCCGGGCCTTCATCATCATCCAGCCCCCCCTCCCCCCTTTAGTTTTGTACTCGGCGGGACGTTCGCGTGAGCTGGTCAGGGCCATCTGTGCTGCAGGACCGTCCGGTGGGGAGGGATAGTCGTTCCGGGCTGTCCATCTTCACCGGGTGGGCCTCTTCTCCGCGTCTCGCGCCCGGCCCCGGAATAATGACGTTGCCTTGACGACGACGCACAGGGACGTTGCTCGTGAACGTCCCTGTGCGTCGTCGTCAAGGCAACGTCATTATTCCGGGGCCGGGCGCGAAGCGCGGAGAAGAGGCCCCCCCAGCCGATGGCTGTCCGGGCATGCTGGGAGTTGTAGTTTTGGAACATTTGGAGGTCCGCAGGTTGAAAACCACTGTAAAATCAGACATTGACAAGCGGTGATGATGAAGGGGGTGGTGTGGGATGATGACAGGTTAATGATGAAGGGGGGGATGATGAAGGGGGGATGATGAAAGGGTAATGATGAAGGGGGGATGATGACAGCTGATGATGATGAGGGTGTTAATGACGGGGTTTGGATGATGACAGGGGGGATGATGTATTTCCCACCCTAGGCTTATAGTCGAGTCAATAACTTTTCCTGGGTTTTTGGGGTGAAATTAGGGGCCTCGGCTTATATTCGGGTCAGCTTATACTCGAGTATATACGGTATATGCTTTTTACTATAAATTGTATACATTTGACTCCGGTCGGCTCATTAAAGTCAATGGAGTTCGGCACCGGTCCGGCTGAGGTACGGGAGCGGGCAGTTTTTCCCTCCCCCAGTCGGATCCGGTAGCCGAACACTACAAACGTAGTGTGAAGGCAGCCTTAAACACGCAGTGTGAACACACCCTATGCGAACCTTGAAATAAAATAATTTAGTGATAGGTATCGAGTGCTGGTCTAGTGATGATCTGCAATAATAAATTAATCTTTGTTCACACATAACAGTACTTTTAATTTGGTTATTATTTGCGCTGTTTCACAGGTGAAATGCATTTTAGGATTCACACTATAGAATCTGCACCTGGAAATATTCTGGGCAGAGATCCGACGAGGACAGCAGTCGCCAACTGAATCACTCCTAGCTAGGATGGCGCTGACGTTGCCTATTCCCGCAGAGAGCAATGTATTCCGGGCAGTCTACAAATTGCTAAAAGTCTCATTAAAAAAAAAACTATCCCCTAAGTTTAGATTAGGGAGCGGCAGGGGGGGGGGGGGGGTCCGAGCACTGGGGCCCCCTGCGATCTCCTGTATGAAGCCCACTCCCCCTCCATATATCTCTGTCTTCGGCTCTGCTATAGAGATATATGGAGGTGGAGTGGCGGCCCCTGCTTCGGGGGGTGGTCGTGACGTGCCGCTCCGCTCCAGGGAAGAACCCGGGGCCCTGTACAGAAGTTCCTGCGAATAAGGGGTATGTTTTCTTTGTATTCAATTTTTCCTAAGTATACATCATGGTCTTTTTTTTTTTTTTTTTTTTTTTATAATGTAAGTCAATGGGAAACAGATGGCATGCAGCAGCATCCATTTTTAGCATTCCTTAAAATGTTTAAATAAAAAAAAAGTAAGTATATGTTAAACGTAAACAAAAACGTGGTGTGAACATGCCCTAATACAGGTAAAGCACATGGATTCAATGAACAAACCTCTACGTATACAGGCACCCAAACCCAATGTTAACTGACCTGAGGCTCTGCAGCTGTGGTAATACAGTGATCCCTCAACTTACAATGGCCTCAACATACAATAGTTTCAACATACAATGGTCTTTTCTGGACCATTGTAACTTGAAACCAGACTCAACATACAATGTACAAGACAGTCCAGATCTGTGAAACGTGTCAATGGCTGGAAGAACCGACCAATCAGAATGGGCATTTTACTGGTTCTTCTGTACTCTTTACCTGTGCCAGGGTTAGCTGCTCCTTTGGACACCAGGTGAGGGGACACTGTGTACTGTACAGGACCCTGAAGAAGCTTCTGTCCTCTACATAGACCAGTGTTTCCCAAGCAGGGTGCCCCCAGCTGTTGCAAAACTACAACTCCCATCATGCCCAGACAGCCTTTGGCTGTCCGGGCATGCTGGGAGTTGTAGTTTTGCAACAGCTGGAGGCACCCTTGTTGGGAAACACTGACATAGACAGTGATTACAGCTCCCAGCAGATCTTTCTTACTTTTATATGTAAGGATTTGCTTTATCTGTATTAGTTATCTACTTATTTTTCTTTAATTCTCACTTTTTCCTATTTTTGGATGACATTTTGGTGCCTTTAGAACCAATTACCAGGTTTCCATAGAGTTCTGGTCTCAACATACAATGGTTGTCCTGGAACCAATTAATATTGTAACTTGAGGGACCACTGTACTACAACTCACAGCATGCTGGGAGTCAACAGCTGGAGAAAAACCATGTGTGATACCACCACCCTATACCATTATTTTTATTCTTTATTATAATTATTGCCATGGGGGGGAGGGGGGTGTCTTGTCTATCTTACAGGGAGGGGACTACCATAATCAGTTACCCCTAGCAACCAGAGTGCTGCTTATTTTTCATGTCAAGCCTAAACTGAAAGCTGATTGGTTGCTCTGCTTAAGAGTCCATAATAGAAACCAGTCGCCCATAGCAACCAATCAGCTCAGGAGCTCACCTAAGCCAGCTACCTAGAGCAACGAATCAGAGCGCTGCTTTCATTTTAACTTAATAAGCTGAAAGCTGATTGGTAGCAACAGCCAGAGCTGTATTAGTGAAGCAGTTGGCCATAGCAACCAATCACCTCACTGCTTTTAGTGAGTGAAAATGAAAGCTGGAGTCTGATTGGTTACTATCAGAATCAGCAACCGGAGGTCAGCACCGAGTGGACTTTCTAGCAGCCTCTGCCCTTATAATCTCTGATACCCATATAGGAAATCACATGACCTTTGAATGACGCGAGGCCCAGCCGCAGATCACGTGACCTACTCACGTCTTCTCCCGCCCGCTGGGCTCGGTCATGTGACGGCTGACACTATTTAACCCTTGCACTGCCGCTCTCTTCCTGTCAGTGAAGCGGACGGGAAGATGGAGAAGCTGCTGCTGCGCTCGGTACTGGTGGTGGCGCTACTCGCTGCCTGGAGCCGCCCCGGGGCCTCTGACACCCCGGCCAACTGCAGCTTTCCGGACCTGGAGGGCACCTGGGAGTTTACAGTGAGCCCCAGTAAAGGAGGGGCCCGCAACAAGGACATTGACTGCTCCCGGCTGGGTGAGATGGGGGAGGTTATGAGAAGACTGCGCCTAAAATCATCTCTCTCAAACTGTTATACACTAGTGTAGTGTTTCCCCAACTAGTGTGCCTCCAGCTGTTGCAAAACTACAACTCCCAGCATGCCCGGACAGCCTTTGGCTGTCCGGGCATGCAGGGAGTTGTAGTTTTGCAACAGCTGGAGGCACACTAGTTGGGGAAACACTACACTAGAGTATCATGTGATCACTCCCTGGTTGGGCAATAGAGTGCCAGCTCTTTGCCCAGGTTATTGGGTCATGTGATCACTTCCTGGCAAACCAATAGAGTGCCGGATCTTTGCCCAAGTCTGGTGGGTCATGTGACCTCTTTCTGGATTTGTAAAAGATTTTATCCACTAGTGCAGTGGTCTCCAAATTGTGGCCCTCCAGCTGTTGCAAAACCACAACTCCTGGCATGCCATGACAGTCAACGGCTGTCCGGGCATGCTGGGAGTTGTAGTTTTGCAACAGCTGGAGGCCCCCAGTTTGAAGACCAATGGCCTAGCCCAGTACTTCCCAACCAGGGTGTCTCCAGGTGTTGCAAAACTACAACTCCCAGCAAGCTAGGACAGCTGTTGTCTGTCCAGGCATGCTGGAAGTTGTAGTTTTGCAACATCTGGAGGCACCCTGGTTTGGAAACACTGGCCTAGCCTGTATCCAGGGCTTTACCTGCAGCTACCTGACTTTGTTATAAATAGCACCCAGTACCATGTGACATCCCCAAATATACTGACAGGACCGGTTATCGGGTTACTACATGCCGTTGGCTGTCCGGGCATGCTGGGAGTTGTAGTTTTGCAACATCTGGAGGTCTGCAGGTTGGAGACTATTGCACTAGAGTGTCAGCTCTGTTGTCCAGACTAAGGGGTCATGTGATCTTTCCCTCAGGCACAGAACTGAAAATCTTTTGCGTCATCATGTGACCAATAGCCTCAGCTGTCGAGCTGAAGGTCATATAATCACTTTCCGGCTTTGCAATAGAGCAGTGGTTCCCAACCAGGGTGCCTCCAGCTGTTGCAAAGCTACAACTCCCAGCAGCTGAAGGCTGTCCAGGTTTGCAGGGGGGGGGGTGTAGTTTTGCAACAGCTGGAGGCCCCCTAGTTTTCAGCAGACATGTCGAGTCCGGTATGTGTCATGTGATCACTTCCTCGCCTTCATAGATAAATTGCAAGCTCCGCACCCAGACCCAGTGATCAGTTGCGCAACGTCTGTGCCTTGTCATTGTGGAAAGTCCCTTCTATCCGCAGCCAATGCGAAACACAAAAATCTGCTTCTAGCTAAGGATGTTCTGCAGCAGCTGTGCGACGGGGTGGGGGGTGTTCTTCTGCTTAAAGGGGTACTACGGTGGAAAACTTTATTTTATTTATTTTTTAAATCAACTGGTGCCAGAAAGTTAAACGATTTGTAAATTACTTAATCCTTCCAGTACTTTTTAGCAGCTGTATGCTACAGAGGAAATTCTTCTCTTTTTTGAATCCTTTTTTTTTTTTATTTTTTTTTATTTTTTTTGTCTTGTCCACAGTGCTCTGCTGACACCTCTGTCCAGAGCAGGAGAAAATAGTAATTGCAATGACTATTTTCTCCTGCTCTGGACAGTTCCTGATACGGACAGAGGTGTCAGCAAAGAGCGCTGTGGACAAGACAAAAAATAAATTCAAAAAGAGAAGAATTTCCTCTGTAGCATACAGCTGCTAAAAATTACTGGAAGGATTAAGTAATTTACAAATCTGTTTAACTTTCTGGCACCAGTTGATTTAAAAATAAAAAATTCCACTGGAGTACCCCTTTAATGCTGCCAGAATAGGGTAGATATATGGGCAATAGAATGTCAGGTCTGTTAGCTGTCATTGCATGCTGGGAGTTGTAGTTATCCCTCCAAACTTGTATCGTTACCGATCGGCATCTTTAGAATGCTGTGCACACATAGATTGACTTGCGATATGAAGGTGTTCTGCAGCAGCTGTGATGGAGCCTTAGTATGTGTGTGAGGAGCGTTGTTTCAGGCTGAGCAGACGCGGCTGTTACACTCCATATTGTGTTACAGGACGCGCTGTGTATACTGTGGGTATTGAGTTGCGGAGATGAGTTACAGTATAACTGCAGTCAGTTTAGGGCTCAGGCCGATGCAGCAGGTAAATGGTTAATGGTAGTGTTCAGACGCTTCCTCTATTGCGCAATGAGCGGAGTAGTAAACAGATAACCGGTCCTGTCGGTATAATTTGGGATGTCACATGGTACTGGGCGCCATCTATAATGAAGTTAGGTAGCTGCACATAAAGCCCTGGATACAGGCTAGCCCTGTGTTTCCCCAACCAGGATGCCTCCAGGTGTTGCAAAACTACAACTCCCAGTATGCCTGGACAGCCTTTGGCTGTCCAGGCATGCTGGGAGTTGTAGTTTTGCAACACCTGGAGGCACCCTGGTTGGGGAAACACAGGGCTAGGTCAGTGGTCTCCAAACTGTGGGCCTCCAGCTGTTGCAAAACTACAACTCCGGGCATGCTGACTGTTTTAGTTTTGCAACAGCTGGAGGTCCACAGTTTGGAGACCACTGACCTAGCCTCAGGATAGGCCATAAATGCCTGATACAGGAAGTTTTTTTTTTTTTTTTCTTTTTAAATTTCCTTTGAGTCGGACCACAGTGCTCTCTGCTGACACCTCTGTCCATATCAGGAACTGTCCAGAGCAGGATAGGGTTTTTTTTTTTTTTTTTTTTTTTAATATGGGGATTTTCTGCTGCTATGGACAGAGGTGTCAGCAGAGAGCACTGTGGTCAGACAGAAAAGAAATTGAAAAAGAGAAGATCTTCCTCTGGAGCATACAGCAGTGAAGTACTGGAAGGATTAAAGGAGTACTCCAGAATAGAAAAAATGTCCTCCATACTGCCGGCAGTAAAAAATGAGATGCATACCTCCTTTCGTGCCTCTGGTAACCCACTCTGGTCTCCGCCGCGATCCTCTTCCTGGTTGCCGGTGGTCGGCGAGTCATACTGCACTCAGCCAATCACCGGCCGCAGCAAAGTCCTAACTTGGCCGGCCATAGGCTGAGCGGCAGTGTCACTTTTTTGGCCCCGGCACCTGCGGAGTACCCTATTAATGTCATACGTTTGCACCCAGGTTTTTTAATATTCGTTGGCTGTCTGGGCATGCTAAGAGGTAAAGTTTTGCAACATCTGGAGGACCGCAGTTTGAGACCACTGCTTCAGGTGGAAGAAAAGACGTGTGACCGGAGTATTACCATCCAGAACTATAAGGCCTTTGATCATTTTCTTCCTGTTGGCTCTAGACATTGGACGGTCCCTTAACCCCTTAAGGACTCAGCCCATTTTGGCCTTAAGGACTCAGACAATTTAATTTTTACGTTTTCATTTTTTCCTCCTCGCCTTCTAAAAATCATAACTCTTTATATTTTCATCCACAGACTAGTATGAGGGCTTGTTTTTTGCGCGACCAGTTGTCCTTTGTAATCACATCACTCATTATATCATAAAATGTATGGCGCAACCAAAAAACACTATTTTTGTGGGGAAATTAAAACGAAAAACGCAATTTTGCTAATTTTGGAAGGTTTTGTTTTCACGCCGTACAATTTATGGTAAAAATGACATGTGTTCTTTATTATGAGGGTCAATACGATTAAAATGATACCCATTATATACTTTTATATTATTGTTGCGCTTAAAAAAAATCACAAACTTTTTAACCAAATTAGTACGTTTATAATCCCTTTATTTTGATGACCTCTAACTTTTTTATTTTTCCGTATAAGTGTCGGTATGAGGGCTCATTTTTTGCGCCATGATCTGTACTTTTTTTTAATACCACATGTGCATATAAAAAACTTTTAATACAATTTTTATAATTTTTTTTTTAATAAAATGTATTAAAAAAGTAGGAATCTTGGACATTTTTTATTTTTCGTTCACCGTACAGGATCATTAACATTTTATTTTAATAGTTCGGACATTTACGCACGCGGCAATACCAAATATGTCTATAAAAAAATTTTTACGCTTTTTGGGGGTAAAATGGGAAAAAACGGACGTTTTACTTTTTTATTGGGGGAGGGGATTTTTCACTTTTTTTTTTTACATTTTTTTAAAATTTTTTTTTTTACACTTGAATAGTCCCCATAGGGGACTATTCATAGCAATACCATGATTGCTAATACTGATCTGTTCTATGTATAGGACATAGAACAAATCTGTATTATCGGTCATCTCCTGCTCTGGTCTGCTCGATCAGACCAGAGCAGGGGACGCCGGGAGCCGCACGGAGGAAGGAGAGGGGACCTCCGTGCGGCGTTACGAATGATCGGATCCCCGCAGCAGCGCTGCGGGCGATCCGATCGTTCATTTAAATCGCGAACCGCCGCAGATGCCGGGATCTGTATTGATCCCGGCACCTGAGGGGTTAATGGCGGACGCCCGCGAGATCGCGGGCGTCGGCCATTGCCGGCGGGTCCCTGGCTGCGATCAGCAGCCGGGATCAGCCGCGCATGACACGGGCATCGCTCCGATGCCCGCGGTTATGCTTAGGACGTAAATGTACGTCCTGGTGCGTTAAGTACCACCTCACCAGGACGTACATTTACGTCCTGCGTCCTTAAGGGGTTAAAGGAGAACTCCGGAATATAAAAATTGTCCCCCATACTGCCGGCAGTAAAAAAAAAATATATACCTTCCTCTGCTCCCCCGGGGCCTTCAGTAACCGGCTCCGGCCTCCACCGTGATCGAGAATCATACTGCGCTCAGCCAATCACCAGCCGCAGTGAAGTCCCGACTCGGCCGGCGATAGGCTGAGCGGCAGTGTGACATTTTCGGCCTCGGCAGCAGGTGCCGGTGTAGTGAAGAATTTTGTGTCTTGAAGCGTTCTCACACTGCCGCTCAGCCTATCGGACTTCGTTGCGGCTGGTGATTGGCTGAGCGCAGTATGATTCTCCAACCACCGGCAACCAGGAAGAGGATCACGGCGGAGACCGGAGCTGGTTACCGGAGGCCCCGGAGGAGCGGAGGAAGGTATGTACATCTTTATTTTTTTATTTTTTTTTTTACTGCCGGCACTATGGGTGACAATTTTTATATTCTGGAGTTCTCCTTTAAGGTTTCTCACTGATGTCATAAGACAAGAGAACTCTTCCTTTTTCAGGTTCCTTCTCCATCAATGCCAGAGGGGAAGTGGTCCTTCCTTTCTGCAATAAATACCGTCCTGGTATATGACCAAGAATTATAACCAAACATCTATCGTTTCTCTAGGGCCGGCGGAAAGGACGACAAAGTTCACTATAAAACAGCTTGACGTTGCTGAAGATGACATGGGGAACGTCGGCTACGTCACCATCATCTACAATCAAGGCTTTGAAATTGTGGCCAATGGCTACAAGTGGTTTGCCTTCTTTAAGGTATGTATGGCTTAAAGGGATTATCCTGGAAAAAAATATGGATGGATCAGAACCAGAAAGTTAAACAGATTTGTAAATTACTTCTATTAAAAAAAAATCTTAATCCTTTCAGTATCTAGGAGCTGCTGAAGTTGAGTTATTTTCTAAGAGCGCTCTGATGACACCTGTCTCGGGAACTGTCCAGAGTAGAAGCAAATCCCCATTAAGATTTTTTTTTTAATAGAAGTAATTTCTAGAGGTGGTTGTGAGCGGGGTCTTCGTCAAGAGCCACTTCTAATGTATCTGTAGAGAAAAGAAAGGACAGACTGACGGCGCCTCGTGTATTTATCCTCAATAGATTGGGTGGGGGGGGGCAACCCCACGGGGCTTATAGATGGCCGCTCACCTTGAGATCTATGCAAAAAAGCATATCACCCACGATATAATCGGGGTACTGTAGTGAGTCGCTGCTATGCTGGTGGGTTGCAGGAGGAAACAAGTTGTCCTGGGAGTCAATATTAGAAGTAGAGCAGGAAAAAACCCTCAGGTATGGCGCTGCAGACTCTTGTAGACAGATGAGGCGGATGCCAAAGGTAATAGGAAAGTCCTCAGTAGGACATTTTTATTTTAAAAAAAATATATAAAATGGACAAGATTACGCGTTTTGGGAGGATCCCTTCCTCAGATCAGGAGGATCTGAGGAAGGGAGGGATCCTCCCGAAACACGTAATCTTGTCCATTTTATATATTTTTTAAATAAAATGCCCTGCTGAGGACTTTCCTATTACCTTTGGCATCCGCCTCATCTGTCTACAAGAGTCTGCAGCGCCATACCTGAGGGTTTTTTCCTGCTCTACTTCTAACACTTCTAATGTAGGTCTTTGCAGGGAGGCTCACATGGACCTGGCACACATTAGTGTGTGCCATTGTTTCCCAACCAGGGTGCTTCCAGGTGTTGCAAAACTACAACTTCCAGCATTCCCGGACAGCCTTTGGCTGTCCGGGAATGCTGGGAGTTGTAGTTTTGCAACATCTGGAGACACTCTGGTTGAGAAAAAACTGGTCTATTCTCTACTAACAAGAAGTGGTGGGTTTTGGGTAGGAAGACTCTCCACAAACAGCATCCAGTGGGGGAAACCTGCAAGACTGTCCAGTCCATCTTTAATATTTGTTTTATCTTCGATTATCTTATCTGCTTTAAAACAAAGCAACTTTGCCAATTGTCTTTATTAAACACAACTTATCCCCTATTCTGTGGATAGAGAAGTGTCTGATCATGGGGGCCCAACTGGGCAACACCGACGACTTAGGCTGCATTCACGCTGCCGTCTAGACCCGTCCCGTTTTTCTCCCATCAAAAAAAGACAATAACGGATGTTATCAGTTTGTATCCATTGGATCTGCTATTGTTCAGTTAATAAATAAAAGAGAAAATACTGAAAATACTGCATGTGCCTTTTTTTTTTTTTTTTTTTTTTTTTTTTTTTTTTTCTTTCTGCCGTCGGGGGGAGGAAATGAGTGCAGACGGATACAAACGGATTGTAAAAAAAATCCCATTGACATGAATGGGATTTTTTTTCAAACAGTTTATTTAATCCGTTTACAGCCTGCAAGAACTGAACCAAAATGGGAATAAAAAACTGGGACAGACGGCAGTGTGAACGCACCCTTAGCTGGTTACATATACATGTTTTAACCCCTTAAGGACACTTAAAAATCATAACTCGGTTATTCACCAACAGATCCATATGAGGGCTTGCTTTATGCGCTACCAACTTGACTTTGTAATGACATCAGTCATTTCACCACAAAATCTACAACAAAAAAAATGTGAAAATATGAAACTTCATTTTATAATCTTTAGCGGCTTCAGTTTCCACACAGTGCACGACTTTTTTTTTTTTTTTTTAGAAATTCTTAATTTTCTCTTTATTTTTGCCGTCTAATGGTGATGTCCAGTAGAGATGAGTGAACTTACAGTAAATTTGATTCGTCACTAACGGCTCGGCAGTTGCTGACTTATCCTGCATAAATTAGTTCAGCTTTCAGGTGCTCCGGTGGGCTGGAAAAGGTGGATACATTCCTAGGAAAGTGTCTCCTACGACTGTATCAACCTTTTCCAGCCCACCGGTGCACCTGAAGGCTGAACTAATTTACGCAGGATAAGTCATCAACTGCCGAGCCGAGAAGTTCGTGACGAATCGAATTTACTGTAAATTCGCTCATCTCTAATGTCCAGCATTAGCTATAAGCCGACCTAGGGTCAGCTCCTAAACCCCCGTGATGGAAGGGGAGCGGGCGCAGGGCATACAGGTACGCCCTGCATCCTTAAAGGTGTACTCCAGAATAGAAAAATTGTCCTCCATACTGCCGGCAATTAAAAAAATAAAAAAAAAATAAAAAAATGCATACCTTCCTTCGCTCCACCGGTTACCCACTCCGGTCTCCACCGTGATCCTCTTCCTGGTGGTCGGTGAGTCATACTGCACTCAGCCAATCACCGGCCGCAATGAATTCCCGACTCGGCCGGCGATGGGCTGAGCAGCAGTGTGACGTTTTTGGTCATAAACATCCTCAGTCTAAGTTTAGCCTGTGGTTGTGACAGTTACTCACAGCAAAGCTTGTGGTTTACCATCTTTATCTGCGTTCATCTCTTTCAGTATGAGAAACAAGGAACGAACGTCACCAGTTACTGTCACGAGACCTTCCCTGGCTGGGTGCACGATGTGCTGGGACGGAACTGGGCCTGCTTCATCGGAAAGAAGGTCTCATCCAGCTCTGGTAAAAAGGTGAACGCCGCACCGTTCCCCAAGGAAGGAGGATGGTGAGTGTTGTAGTGGTGTGAGGAAAGCGTGCGGACACAGATATGTAGTGATGTATGAGAGTGGAGAATTCCACCTTTTTATTGTTAGGGCTCTATGTACTGATGTGAAGACCCAGCAGTGCCCGGACCCCTTTTGAAACATGAAAGTGGTAACTTCTAAAGCTCCAATCTTAAGTTGGTCACCAGTCTGTGTATAAAGGGTTTGGGTGCAGAGTTGACTGCCGGTGGCCATACTTTGTTGGATAGATCAGCAGATGACTCAAGGGAGGGCATTTTCCTAAGGGCAGTGGTCTTCAACCAGTGGCCCTCCAGATATTGCAAAACTACAACTCTCAGCATACCCAGACAGCCAACGGCTGTCTGGGCATGCTGAGAGTTGTAGTTTTGCAACAGCCAGAGGTCCACAGGATTAAGACTTAGGCTTTAGGGAGTGTGATCCTTTTTCCATCCCAAAAATCTGAGGTAGAATAACAAGTAGAAACTATTTTTTGTGTTTCCACTAGGGATCGACCGATTATCGGTATGGCTGATATTATCGGCCGATAATCACGATTTTGGGCATTATCGGTATCGGCAATTATCTTGCCGATAATGCACCGCACCGCGACCGCCACCCCCCTCGACCTGCCGCACCGCACCCCCGACCCACTGTGATGCTAGGCGGTATACCGGTATGGATTTTTTCCCATACCGCTATACCGGTCGGGCCCCTCCCCCACCCTCCGAGTCAATAAAAAAATTAAACTTTCCCGTAATGGGGGTGGTCCAGGCCATCCTTCCTTCATGTAGTGTCCGGGGGCGTTCCGGGTGGAGGGTGAACCGGTCCGGGCTGTCCTTCTTCTCCCACGGTCTTCTTCTCCACTCCGGGCAGGCTCCGGCCTAGTACGCTGCATAGACGCCGTGACGTCAGGTGCGTCGCTGCGCACGGGCGTCACTGCGCAGCGACGTCTATGCAGCGTACTAGGTTGGAGCCTGCCCGGAGTGGAGAAGATGACCGCCGGAGAAGGACGGCCCGGACCGGACCACCCTCCACCCGGAACGCCCCTGGACACTACATGAACGATGGATGGATGGCCCGGACCACCCTGACAGGTAAGGGAGAGAAGCGGGTGGTGGCGGTGGCGGCCTATGGCCCCACAAAAGCCACTGCAGATCATTGATTTAAAGCGCCCGCTTTAAATCAATGATCTGCAGCGGTGTCGCGGGGGGTTAAATAGCCGATAACTTATGCCGGAATATCGGTATCGGCTATCGGCCCTAACCTGCACCGATTATCGGTATTTGCCCTAAAAAAACGATATAGGTTGATCCCTAGTTTCCACTCTGCTTAGACTTTAGGAAAGAACTAGTTGGTAGACTTCGCGGGCAGTATGTTACATGGGCACACCTGATCAGTGGGGGGTCTCATGTTTGTGCCCCCTCTTTACATTCCCAAGATCATTGGGGATCATATGCTGTGCAGGCACAGGAGGGGGGGGGGAAATGTGGCCCAAGGGCTAATAAAGGGGAAGAACTTATTGGGGGGGGGGGGGGAGGGGAATCGGACTGAGGTGCAGGGGGAATGATGTGGCAAATCATTTTTCACTGTTAAATTTCACTGTTAAAATGAGGGTGTTATATGCCGGTAAATATGGTAATTTATTTGGTGGGTGAAAAGACAGGAGAATGTGTCCTCCTTTCCAGCAGAGGGCACTAATTGCATTCTTCAGATGTAGCTCACACAGATTTCACTCATGATACCTGAAGGTTCCAGCAGGTTTATTTTGTTGAGCAAACATGTACGTTTGGCCCTAAGCAGAGCTTATTCTTATAAAAAGGTGTTTTGTTTTTATTTTATTTTTTTTTTTTTTTTGCTTTTCATTGCCGTTGGCATGCTGGTTGGGAAAACTCTGGTCTTTACTCTGAATATATTAACTCTACTCTTGGGCACTTTTTCAGGCTCTCGACAAAACCCTTCAGAAGCAACCTTGGACTTGTGCAGCAAATAAACAATGTCCAGAAATCTTGGACTGCGGGGGTGTACCCTGAACTGGAGGGACTGTCCATGGAGGATCTTCTGAGAAGAGCTGGTGGGCGCAAATCTAGGATTCCCAAGTAAGTCTGTCTACCATGATACCTGGTTACATTGATACCATGTTGTAGTGTAAGGTACACATCTCTCTTCCCCTTCTATGCTACATTAGACGCCTCAATGATGTGAGTAAGCACTGTGTAATGCTTAGAGTACCGGTCATCAAATCATATTTTCTAAACTAACTTAATTATATTTAACTACTCCTAACACTCCGCCTACCCTTTTTTTAAAAAGCTGTGTATCTTACCTTGCTGTGAGCTCCCAGCAAGAGAAAGTGGGCGTTCTCCAGCAGGCGAGACGTTGCTGAAGTCTGTGAAAACTGCCTCCCCATGCCCCACACACTTCCTCAGTTTGGTCTCCAGGCCAGGAGGAGATCAAACTAACTTTTACTTGCGCAGGGAACAGAACAGAGACACCTAGTGGCTGTTTTTTCTTTTTCAATCATATAAAAGTTGAGAATTTTAACAGCAAGTAAATAGCAAAGTGTCTTATAATTACATAAGGGACAATATGTTAGAAGTTTTTAGTTTGGTGACAGGTACTCTTTAATTGAACCACTAGCATATTGTCTAGTGACCCTTCTAACAAGTGTGGTTGCCCAGAATGGAAAAAGCCCTGTTAGCATCTGCATCAGAGGCTCAATTCAGGGCCAGAAAACTGAGCCGGATAGTCAGTTTCATGACAAACTCAAACAGATGCCATTAACTTGGGTTGCTACAGATCCTGAAGGATGCTATAGAGGGTCTGTCCACTGGACCCCACTTGGAAAGCCATGTTTTATTAGTAGTGTAGTAGAGGCTGCTTTTCTGTATTGTAACTGTGGTCTAAATACCCCAATGTCAGAAGACCCCAGTATGATGAATGACACATGGTGGGTGAAGGACTGACTGAAGCACCTGGGCCCCAGTGCTAAATCTTTAACCACTTAGGGACCCAGGGCGTACATGTACACCCTGGCACTTAAAGCATACCCGTCAGATCCAACAAACATTTTTTAACATATCACTCAATCCTGACCATGCACATCAAATTTTTGTCTAGTGCCTTTATCAATTTTTTTTTTTATTACACTTTTTTAATTTAGCTCACTAGTCTGAATTCCTCTCAAAGGGATGGGGCATGGCCTCACTGTGCAGGTCTCCGCCCCCTCCCTCAGTATGCTGTCTGCTCACATCTCCCCCTAGCATTAGCAAAACTACAACTCCCAGCTTGTCCTCACTGACAGTAGCGGGACACATTAGTCGCTTCTCGGCCTTTTGGCTAAGATCAAATGTAGTATCTGTTCTTATCAGTGGTTTAGTCTTTGGCCATTGATGTAGGATGGATGCTGCATGGAGGGAGTAGGTGTACCAGGGCGTTCTGGGGCTGGTTCTGAGGAATTGGCTCGACGGCTGTCCTGATGTGACCGGTTTCCTCCGGGTCTCGCCATGAGGTTGGGGGGTGTAGAGCCGAGGTACTTCTGTGCCTTGGAGTGGTGACCCTGAGGTGCCGAAACTCACTGGGTGTTATAACTCACTGAGTGAAAGCACTGCACCATTACTCTTCACCTTTTGGCACTCACACTTGGTATCCCTGCCTTCTGGCTAGGATTGGGGAAATATATATATTTTTTTTTTTTGTCACTGTGCCACGTTTCGTGTTTTTCTTTGTACACAGGATTGTCAGGATGCAGTAGCCCTTCTGGGTGTCCCTCCTGGCAGTCTAGGGAAGGTGTGTTTGTGTGTATGGCCATTAGGTTCCTAACCTCCCTGCAACCCCTGGGCATCTTGGCTTCGGTCAAGATGCCATCAGTATATGGCTCCTCGGCTGATACCTTGGTTAACGCCTGGGTTGAAGCCAGGAGTATTTTCGGCCCCTTAGTAGCTTTGGCGAAAAGGGGCATCGAACCTGGATCCTTGCAGGTGCCTTCTGGCCCGGAGGTGAAGGGTAGGTTTGTTGGGGGGCCTCTCCCCTGTTGGAGAAGGGCTTAGCGATAGACTGCATCCTTTGTGCACGTTTTTTAGTGTGACACGTTTGCACTTTTTCTTGCACTTTGGGTGATAGAGAGCACGCGCCTCGGCTCTTAAGAAGAGAAAAAAAAAAGCACCGTAGGGGCTTCTTAAATGTGACATGCCCCTCAAAAACCATTTCAGCAAAATTCGCTCTCCTTCCACCTGAGTCCTCTAGTGCACCCACAGAACACTTGACATACACATGAGGTATTTCCTTACCCAAGAGGAATTGGGGTACAAATTTTAGGAAGATTTCTCTCCTTTTAACACTTGACAAAAAATTAAGATTTTGAATTTTCTCCTTCACTTTGCTATTCCTGTGAAACGTCTAAAGGGTTAACAAACTTTTTGAATGTAATTTTGAATACTTTGAGGGATGCAGTTTGTATAATTGGGTCATTTATAGGGTATTTTTCTAATATGAAGGCCCCTCAAATCCACTTCAAAACTGAACTGGTTCCTGAGAAATTTTGACTTTGGAAAATTGCTGCTGAACTTTGAAGCCCTCTGATGTTTTCCAAAAGGAAAACTCAATTTTATGATGCAAATATAAAGTAGACGTATTGTATATGTGAATCAATATGTAATTTATTTGGAATATTCATTTTCCTTTTATAAGCAGAGAACTTCAGTTAAATGCTAAATTTTCATTTTTTTCATTGAATTTTTCACCCAGAAATGATATAAGGAGCAACAAAATTTTAGCACTAACATAAAGTAGAATATGTCACAAAAAAATAAAAAATCTCGGAATCAGAATGAAAAGTAAAAAAAGCATCCTAGAGTTATTAATGCTTAAAGTGACAGTGGTCAGATGTGCAAAAAAAAAAAATGGCCGGGTCCTTAAGGGGTTAAGGGTATGTTCACATGTTGACTCGCAGCAGGTTTCCTGCTGTTCAAGATCCCCCTGCGTATTACTACCGTTTACTTCAATGGATCAGCTGACAATCTGCCACTGGACCCATTAAAGTGAATGGTAACAAAGTCAAAGCAGATTTCCAGCAACGAGAAGCCAGCTGTAAGTTTGTCAAGTGTTACTGTGACGTCATGAGCCTCCGCATCGCCAGTCATCCGGCACGGAGCGAAGTTTGGATAGGGGATAATATGTCTAGGGTCAGAGGGGTTATCTAGGATTACAAAAACTGAGCTGACTGCTTTAAAAAATAAAGTAAAATAAATTTAAAAAAAAAAGCACCACACTTGTTATCAGGTTGTGGATGGTATTACAACTTTGCTCCGTTTGCTTCAATGGAACAAAGCTGCAATACCTGATGGTGGGTTTGTTTTTTAACTTTTTTTTTTTAATTCAAATTCTAGAAGTGAAATTGAATATAATTGTCATTTGTTCTTCCAGCATTCCTCCTCCAGCACCTTTGCCGACTGATGAGAAATATCAAGGCCTCCCTGATGCCTGGGATTGGCGGGATATGCAGGGGTATAACTTTGTCAGCCCCGTTAGAAATCAAGGTACAGCGATAAAAACTGTGCTTAAAGCGGACCTCCGCTGTGAATCTTTATGACAATTGACTATTGTGCAGCACTGTGCATGAGCATTTTTCATATTAACAGCATTTCAGAATCTGTTCCTAAATCCCTGCATGGGGCGCAGTTCTCCCTGCTACTCTCCATATAGATTAGTATTATTATAATTACTAGTCATTAAGAGACAGAGCTTCTCGCTTGTATCCAAAGCAGCCGTCACCAGCACCCATAGAATTCCATTACAAAAGGTGTATAAATGCTGGAGATGGCTGCTATGGGGACGGAGCGAAAAAGCTCTCTCATAATGCAGAACGATATGCGGGGAGACCAACATTCCATTGCACCACACTTAGTCACACAGCTTTCCTAGGCTCCTGAATGGCCTGAAATGTCAGTACTCGGCAGATCATGTGCCATTCATCAGCCTGAAGAAGCTGTGTGCGACAGTCAGACCCTGTAATTTTTCTAATGCAGTAAAGCAGTCGTCTCTGAACTGCTGCCCTCATGTTCTTGCAAAACTACAACTCCATGCATGTTGGGAGTTGTAGTTTTGCAACAGCTGGAGGGCTGAAGTTTGGATACTGCTGAACTAGAGGTATCCTATTAAGAATAAACCTTAGATTGGCCCCTCTGAACCAGGGTGCCTCCAGCTGTTGCAGAACTACAACTCCCAGCATGCCCGGACAGCCAAAGGCTGTCCGGGCATGGTGGAAGTTGTAGTTCTGCAACAGCTGGAGGCACCCTGGTTGAGAAACATCACTTTAGACTTAAACATTTTGTCTTTAGGATCTTGCGGTAGCTGCTACTCCTTTGCAACCATGGGCATGTTGGAATCCCGCATCCGTGTTATGACCAAACTTCAGCAGAAGCCGATCCTGAGCCCCCAACAAGTTGTCTCCTGCAGTAACTACTCCCAAGGTGAGTGACTCTTCTGTCACCGAGGAAAAAACACTCATTGGGACAGATTTACTAACGCAAATGTAAAAAATCTTACGTGGTTGCCACCGCAATAACTATACTATATAAGGTTGTGTGTGTGTGTGTGTGTGTTTTTTTTTTTTTAATTATTATTATATATCGAGAACAGCATCCAAATACAGGGGAAAACCTGTGCAGGGAAAAATGGAGCAGTTGCCCCTTTAAAAAAAAAAAAAAAAAGTGCTATTGTCCAGTGGTCAACTTTTCCTCTATAGTTTGATAACTATCCCCCCCAATGTGTCCAGTTATTTGGCTTTTGAATGCAGTTGGAACAAACTGAGGTGTAGAACACTATAAATATAGAAAGTGTCAAAAGTTTGGATTAATAAAATGGTATTTAAAGTGTACCTGTCAGATCCCACAACAAAGAAAATAATGACTGGTATTTCAGTACCTAATCCTGACCAGAGATAAGCCAATTTAGTTAATTGGTTTGTAACAAACCTCGTGGCTCGGCAGTTGATGACTTTAGTCTGCATAAATTAGCGCAAGGTTTGTTACGAAACAATTAGAGTAGCTATAATTAACTAAACTTTCCCTAATCCTCCCCCCCCCCCAGCTGTCCCTGACACTAACTACCTCTATCCCTGTTATTTATATTTTATCTAAAACCCCATGCTCAGGGGAGGAAGTGGGCATGGCCCGGCAGGTACGACGTCATCTGTAGCCTGGCCGGCCGACTTCCGCCAGTCTTCCTGCACTGAGAAGAGGAAGATGCAGGGGGTGGGGAATATTTAAATTACGCGCGCGAGCACTGTGCTCACTGTCTGTTCCATATACAGGCAGAGGGTGAGCTGAGGACGAGCAGGTCCGAATGTACTTAACGTGAGTGGGGGGGGGGGAGAAGAATTCCTGGGCCATATAGGGTGACACCTAGTGGCCAGGTTTTCTAATGTGAAAAAAAAAAACTAAACTTTAGCTCATTAGCTCAGTGTTAGAGATTCTCCCCCAAAGGAAGGGGGTGTGGTTAGTGTCCCAGTAACACACTTTTTTTTTTTTTTTTTATTTCTTAGTAGAAGCTCTATTTTAACTAGTAAAATAAGATTTGTTTTAGCCCTTTATTGCTAGGACCAGATGTCTGATTTTGTGGGTTATTCTGATTTCGTATAACCTCTGTGCATATATATCTAGTGCAGGGACTGCGCAGTAACAATTTAGTCCTATCTGATTCCTTAGTGTCCTAGTAGGTATGGGGACCACTAGTGGTGGGATATTCAGGAGCTTTTTTTTTTTTTTTATAAATATTAAAACCAGTTATGACTAACATCCATTATTTTTGATGGGACAAATTATTAGTCCATTATTTGCACCATCAAAAATAACGGTGGAATAAGGGAAGTAAAAATTTTAACATTTAAGTCTGTGGCTAACGGATGTTCACAACGGATTTTCACCTTCCGTTATGATCTGTTATTGCTACAGAGCATGCTCCCTACAGCATCACAACCAGAAAGGGTTAAAACGGACATAAAATAATAGACTATATGACAGATGAAATAACGGAGGGAACATATCTGTTATTTTGACAGAATGCCCGTTAAAATAATGGACATTGGTCATTTGTTAGCATCCATTATGTTCATTTATTTCAGCAGAAAAAAACTGCTGTCAAAATGCAGGAACATGATGATGGTGTGAAAGAAGCCTTAGGCTGCATCCACACCATGTTTTTGCAATACAGTTTCCGTAAATATATTTTCAGTGGGAAAACCATTCAAAACCATATGCATTGACTCCATTGAAAACCACATGCCAAACAATGCATCAGTTTTGCATCTTGTACAGTCTTGTCCGTTTTTTTTTTTTTTTTTAACATGGTAGTCAACAGGCACGTATGTGCGTACGGTTCCATCCGTTTTTTTTTACTTTAGAGTTTTTTTTTTTCTTGGAAGTGAAACTATATTCATAATGGAGAGAAGTTTAAAAACATATATACGTTTTTAATTGATGCAACCGGACTTTTTTTTTTTTTTTTTTTTCAAATCTGGTTAAAATTTGTACACACTTTTTGATACAGATTAGTCCGGTTTTGAGGAATCCGTTTTTATCAAAAACCTGATACAGGAACTGTATTGCGAAAACATGGTGTGAATCCAGCCTTAGTCAATCTGAAATACGTATTGTGAATGGGCCTCAAGTATTTTTATCTAGGGGAATTCTGCTCGGAAATGACAGTACAGCAGCCTCCCACTGTTCATGATGGGATTCTGCTGCACCATTGACAACAACACGGAATTTCTGCGGTGAACGTTCTGCTGTGAAAATTCCTGACCCTATATACTCCACTGAAAGAATGAACATATTTATTCTTTATGTGTAATCCATTGCTGCTGCATGTCTTAGTGGTGGCCCCAGCTACAGAAATCACTTTGGGATCCCTGTATATCGAGGAGGCTTAAAGGGGTACCAAGGGTGTGGCAATTTAATTTAAAAAAAATACTTGTCCACGTGACTAAAACGGAGCAAAATCATCCCTCATGACGATCCACTTGTCCGGGCCAATTTTCCCCTTTACTTTTTTTTTTTTTTATTTATTTTTTTTTCTACACCATTTTGATACTTTAGGCCGCCTCATTACAGCAATATCAGATTTGTATATTTTGTCATGTTTTACTAATTTAAAAAAAATCTGAACTTTAAAAATTTATTATTTTTTTACATTTACGTCATTTACTGTATGGGATAAATGTTAATTATTATAGTTTGTACAATTACACATGCAGCGATACTAAATTTTTTTTTTATTATGTTTGGATGGTTTTATATAGGAAAAAGGGGTGATTTTAACTTAACATGGAAGGGGTTAATGTGTATCTTGAATTTTTTTTTTTTTTTTTTTTCTTGTTTTACACTTTATTAGACTTTTAGAGGAATCCTTATATTCCTCATACAGATCAATAGTTCTGTTGAACTCCATTGATCTGTGTGCCCAGCAACCCATAGTGTAGGCATGCTGGGGGTTGTAGCTTTACAACAGCTGCAGGCACCCTGGTTGAGGAACACTGTAGTAATGTATAGTTTGTGTAGATGAAGAAAATTCCTAGCAGTCTTGTCCTTGTTGCAGGTTGTGATGGCGGATTTCCTTACCTGATCTCCGGCAAGTACATCCAAGACTTTGGCATCGTAGAAGAGTCCGACTTCCCATACACCGGGCGAGACTCTCCCTGCACCCTGAAAGACGACTACTACAGATACTACTCCTCTGAATACCACTACGTGGGGGGGTTCTACGGCGGCTGCAACGAGGCCTTCATGAAATACGAATTGATCCTCGGGGGTCCTCTGGCTGTGGCCTTCGAAGTCTACGACGATTTTATGTATTATAAGGGAGGCATCTACCACCACACCGGCTTGCAGGATCGCTTCAACCCCTTCCAGCTGACTAACCACGCCGTCCTCTTGGTGGGGTACGGAACCGATTCAAACAGCGGCGAAAAATACTGGATCGTGAAGAACAGTTGGGGGGAGTCGTGGGGAGAGAAGGGTTACTTCCGTATACGCCGGGGCGTCAATGAGTGCGCCATAGAAAGTATAGCGGTAGCTGCCACGCCTATTTCAAAATTATAGGAAAAAGACCCTAAGTGAATAGATTTGGGGTGGGGTTGTTGGATATGCTCAATGTTGTAGAACAGTCACACTGACTAGAGATGAGCGAACTTACAGTAAATTCGATTCGTCACAAACTTCTCGGCTCGGCAGTTGATGACTTTTCCTGCGTAAATTAGTTCAGTTTTCAGGTGCTCCGGTGGCTGGAAAAGGTGGATACAGTCCTGGGAAAGAGTCTCCTAGGAATGTATCCACCTTTTCCAGCCCACCAGAGCACCTGAAAGCTGAACTAATTTATGCAGGATAATCATCAACTGCCGAGCCGAGAAGTTTGTGACGAATCGAATTTACTGAAAGTTCGCTCATCGCTGACAGATTTAGAATCCAATTTAAAAAAAAAATAATAAAATTTATTACAGAACTATGAAATGTAACCTGTAACTAGATCATGTAAACTATATAGTTTAAAGGGGTACTTTAGAAAAAAAAAATAATAATCGCCTTCAATCAACTGGTGACAATGTTACACAGATTTTTAAATTACTTCTAGTAAAAAAAAATCTTAATCCTTCCAGTACTTAGCTGCTGTATGCTTCACAGGAAGTTGTGTAGCTCTCCCCAGTCTGACCACAGTGCTCTCTGCTGACACCTGTCTGTGTCAGGAACTGTCCAGAGCAGGAGAGGTTTGCTATGTGGATTTTCTCCTGCTCTGTACAGTTCCTGACACGGACAGAGGTGTCAGCAGAGAGCACTGTGGTCAGACTGGAAAGAACTACACAACTTCCTCTGGAGCATACAGCAGCTAAGTACTGGAAGGATTAATATTTATATATAGAATTAATTTACAAATCTGTTTAACTTTCTGCCACCAGTCCACCCCTCGGGGAGTACCCCTTTTAACACTTTTGCAGTCCTCTGGTAGGAACAGTATACCTGTTTATTATAGTCCATAGGGGACACACCACCAAAGCCATAACTTGGTTCTACAGCAGTATTTCCCCCGCCCCCTATTTATAGGTAAATATAGAATAAAGGATTTCTCCTTTAATCAAAAATAACAAACATTTTAAAATGCCTGTTTTGATGCTATAGACAGGGAATGCATCAACAAGGGAAATCTGAAAGAAAGCTCTTATATGGGAGCCCGCTCTGTGACACTGTGCGCACCGGGAGCCCGCTCTGTGACACTGTGCGCACCGGGAGCCCGCTCTGTGACACTGTGCGCATCGGGAGCCCGCTCTGTGACACTGTGCGCACCGGGAGCCCGCTCTGTGACACTGTGCGCACCGGGAGCCCGCTCTGTGACTGTGCGCACCGAGAGCCCGCTCTCTACTTCAAAGGGATTTTATGTGCCTTATTGAGATGTAATCAGGGATTTATTTAACAATTTGTGAATTTTATTGATTTCTGAATAAAGGTCTTGTTTATAAAATAAAAAAACAGTTGTCCATCCTTCTCTCTGTGCGCTCGGGCTGGATTGATCCCTGTACAGTTAAAAAAATATATTTAAAAAAATGTTGGTCTAGACGTGTATTTGTCATTGATGCATCTAAAACTTGTTTTTACTGTGGACTCAGCAAAGGGCCAGGGGATCACTGGGGCTCACCAGATGTACAGAGGAGATGCCAGGATCTCTCACAGGGGAATGCCAGTGGGGTGGGGGGGGGGGCTCGGCAGACAGTCCAAGGGAATACAAGGGGCTCACTTGATTTACCAAGGGGATGATGGGGGGGGGGGGGGGGGGGACAGCAGACATGCCTGGGGGCTCACTAGATTTACCAAGGGAATGACAGGGCTAGGCAGACATGCAAGGGGGCTCACCAGACTTGGCAAAGTAATGCCACAGGGCCCAGCAGACATGCCAGGGGCCTCAGCAGACAGTCCAAGGGAATTCCAGGGGGCAGGGGCTCAGCAGACTTACCAAGGGGCTCACAGGGAATGGCAGGGGGCTCAGTGCATGGGCCAAATTGATGCCAAGGGCTTACTGTGGATACTGGGGGGGCTTGGCAGGCCAGCCAAGGGGATGTCCAGGGGGAATTCACAACCTCTGATGGAAGTCCATGTAAACGGTGCTTGAGCTAGGTTTACGTTTGCGCTGGAGGCTCAATTTGTGGACAGAAAATGTAGCCATGTGATCAGTTACACCAGACAGATCCCTTACTCTCCTCCTTTAGTAATATATGCAAAATGTTCCAAAAGCTGGGGCAGTGAAGTTCCCTTTTTTCAGGCTGGGACAACGCTGTGATCCCTGTCGCAGCCAAATATCACAAAGAATGTTGTCATACTATGTGCAGCCATACAGGACCGCCTACGGCTGGGGGGTAGCTAAAACCTTGCGCTCCCGTATTCCTGCCGTCCGTAAGTAATTCAATTCCATGAGCCGACCGGGGTGAAACGCTGACTCCGGTCGGCTCATTTTTACCCTGTATGCGGTTTTCCACTGGACCTAAAACCGTGGTAGACTACGGTTTTAGGTCCAGTGGGAAAACCGCATACGTGTCAAAAATGAGCCGACCGGAGTCAGCATTTCACCCTGGTCGGCTCATGGAAATGAATTACTTACGGACGGCAGGAATACGGGAGCGCAAGGTTTTAGCTACCCCCCCCCCCCCCCCCAGCCGTAGGCGGTCCTGTATGGCTGAAAACGTAATGTGAATCCAGCCTTAGTATGTTAACCGGGCTCCTGCTGGAACTACCCAGAGCCTGGTAACCTACACTCTAGGTAGTTTAACACTTTACATCCTGGGGTGATATCATGACCTCGGCATGTGAGTAAATTTACATCTTACCACCTGCATCACAGCTCTGTCCAGTCCTTGTGACCTTTAGCCATGGCAGCTGAGGGTCTTGTGAAGGCCCCCAGGCTTGCCATGGGTCAATGCAGGAGCGTAGCTATAAAGGATGCAGAGGTAGCAGTCTCATCAGGGCCCCAAAGCACATTTGCCCCATAAGACACAAGTAGTATAATTGGCATATGGGGCCCTGTTGCACATTTTGCATGGGGGCTCAGAAGCTAAAGGTTAGACCTCTGGGTGAATGTAGGTGGCTGTACTGTGCAGCATGGCCGGGTACTTTGCTTGTCAGTGTTATGCTGACAGGCAGAATACTCTGCACTAGTATACAGTATATTACGAAGTAATAGCTGTTACCCAGCTCAACACTGACTAGCTGTGTCCCCAAAGGTATTGTACATGTGTGCACCCTGTAATGCTGCATCTATAATAAAGGCTACTGCTACACCGGTGAGTGACGCCCGTCATTTCTTGCATATAGGATACAGTATATTACTGCAGCGATCTAGTGATCCCTGTCGGTCTCTTTGTGGGACTAGTAAAGTGAAAAAATAAAAACCTTTTCATGTATATCCCTTCTTATACAGAATAAAAAATAATATATAAGGAAAAAAAGGGGGGGTACCAAATGCCTCTAGACTAATACCATAAAATGGTACATGATGATGAAATTACAGAAAAACTAATAAATGATGAATCGGACTGTGCTTCACTTTAAATGATGTACAAATTTAATATAAAAAAATACAAATAGGATATAAAATAAATAATACAAATCTAATACAAAAATGCCTCCTACCACAGGGCCCTTGTGGGGAGGTGAGATAATTAAATACAAAGCATATATTAAAAATATTTTTGTAAAAATTATAGCATGTGAATTACGTTCTACCGCTATCTCAATATATTGTAAACCGACATAGTATACTTTGTGCGGTATACTCCGTTCCCATGTGATTTAGAACAGTTCACAAAGTGATATAGTTACCAACTCCTCAGGGTGGTTTTGGCTGGACGTCCGAGAGATAAATATATGAAGACTGTATTCAGCGCTAGCGTGCGCTTACGGTGACGGGCCCGGATGCCACAGGCCAAAAAGGTCACTGGTCACGGAATAATGGCAGGCTCGATGGCAGATGCAATGGAGGCTTTATCCAGCCCTGGCATGCGCTTGCGATGACGGGCCCGGTTGCCGCAGGCCAAGGAGAAGTCACCGATCGCGGAGTGGCTCCGGAGATGTAGATATACTCGGAGATATATGGATCTTGCTCCGGAAACAGGGAAAGGAAAGCCTCGTGGAAGATCTCTCGGCGTCTGGTGGAATGGCGGATGAATTGTAGCCAGGTGTACAATCAGCAGGTGATGGAGTTGTATCGGAGATAGATGATGGCGGTTTGTAGATTGCGGTAGTCATGCAATAGGTATTTCTTTCTCTAGACGCGTTTCAGGGTACTTTATATATGACCCTTTCCTCAGTAGAGATATCTTTAACAGTGAAGCTCAAAGTCCTTTTATACATGTTACCTGTCTAATTGTTACAGGTGTGTTTCTGTTTGAATCCTCCGCAAATAGCGGAGTGGAGTGGGAAAACATGGAGTTGTTTCATCTTAATAAAGCAGTGTTCACATTTAGAATCAGTATATATGCGTTCTTATTTAAATATAGTGTCATATATATTGTAAACATTGGAATGATACATATAACATGCAGTAAAGTGTACAGATAAAATGTATAGTACTGAGATAGAAGACAAAAAGATGATAAAAATAAAAATAAAAATAAATAAAAACGAAAATAAGAATAAAAATAAAAATAAATATAAAAATAAAACTAAAATAAAATAAAAATAAAAATAAAAATAAATAAAAATAAAAAATAAAAAGTAATAATTAAATAGATAAAGAAGGATGAAAAAGAAGAATAAAAAAGGAAATAAAAATAAATATAAGAAAGAATAGAAAATAATAAAATAAAAATAAAAAGATATAAAATAAATGTAAAATAGGTGTATAGATAAAATAAAATGCTATAGATTTACATGGAAATAATTAGTGTAAAAAGAGGTTGAAGGCGCAAATCTGGTGCTCTGGAGACGCTACATTGATGATATTATTTTAATTTGGGATGGGTCTATCACAGATTTAGATTTATTTATTAATAATCTAAACACTAATAGTCACTTTCTCAATTTTACTTCACACATCAGTACACAATCCATCACCTTCCTTGATTTAGAGATTAAAGTGAGCCCGGATAAAACCAGATTAAATTGTAATACTTATAAGAAACCTACTACGAAAAATAGTTATATCGACTATACAAGCTGCCATCTGTCTAGTTGGCTTACAAATATCCCTAAAGGACAGTTTCGCCGTAACTGTACATCGAACAATACTTTTTTGGAAGAAGCAGAAGATATGACTTCTCTTTTCAAGGATAAAAACTATCCGGACACACTTCTAACCCAGTCCCTTAATCATGTTAAACTTCTAGATAGAACCACATTTTTTGTACCAAAAGATAAAGACACTATATCCACTGAACATTCAATTAAATTAATTTTACCTTATAATTATGAATATAAAAAAATTGAACAAATCATCAATAAGCACTGGCATATAGTTAAACAAGATAAAGATATAGGAGGATTGCTGCCAGACCGAGCCCCCATTGTTTATAAAAAGGCCCCCAATTTGGGGATAACGATTGCACCAAGTGTAAAACCACCCATAAAAATTCATAATATGTCTGAGACGTGGCTAAACACAAAAGGCTTTTTTAGATGTGGAATATGCCCCAACTGTATGAAAGTGAAGGGCCCTAAAAAAACTACAGAAATTTCATCATGTACTACTGACTTTAAATGGATCATTAAAGAACACATCTCGTGCCACACAAGTGGAGTACTATATTTGATACAGTGTGGATGTATGAAACAATACATTGGGAGAACAAAAAGACCATTAAAAACTAGAATTGCTGAACATCTAACAAATATAAAAAATGGAAACCTAAAACACCCTTTATCAGCCCATTTTGCAAAATTTCATAATAAAGAAATTACCACTTTTTCCTATACAGGCTTACAAACTATTAAGAAAGATTGGAGAGGAGGCAGCTTCATCGTTAAAATGTCTAAGGCTGAAAGTCAGAAGATTTATGAATTTAATTCTCTAGAGCCGAATGGCCTGAACTCGAATTTTGAACTTTTTGGATTTCTGTAAAGTGTGTCCCGCTCTCCCCATGGAGGCCCCCCCTCTTTCAAACTTGGGGGCCCCCATGGAGAGGTCGGACCCACTCTATTTTTGCTCTGCGTGACTGGCCATCCTTCAACCTCTTTTTACACTAATTATTTCCATGTAAATCTATAGCATTTTATTTTATCTATACACCTATTTTACATTTATTTTATATCTTTTTATTTTTATTTTATTATTTTCTATTCTTTCTTATATTTATTTTTATTTCCTTTTTTATTCTTCTTTTTCATCCTTCTTTATCTATTTAATTATTATTTTTTATTTTTATTTATTTTTATTTTTATTTTTATTTTATTTTAGTTTTATTTTTATATTTATTTTTATTTTTATTCTTATTTTCGTTTTTATTTATTTTTATTTTTATCATCTTTTTGTCTTCTATCTCAGTACTATACATTTTATCTGTACACTTTACTGCATGTTATATGTATCATTCCAATGTTTACAATATATATGACACTATATTTAAATAAGAACGCATATATACTGATTCTAAATGTGAACACTGCTTTATTAAGATGAAACAACTCCATGTTTTCCCACTCCACTCCGCTATTTGCGGAGGATTCAAACAGAAACACACCTGTAACAATTAGACAGGTAACATGTATAAAAGGACTTTGAGCTTCACTGTTAAAGATATCTCTACTGAGGAAAGGGTCATATATAAAGTACCCTGAAACGCGTCTAGAGAAAGAAATACCTATTGCATGACTACCGCAATCTACAAACCGCCATCATCTATCTCCGATACAACTCCATCACCTGCTGATTGTACACCTGGCTACAATTCATCCGCCATTCCACCAGACGCCGAGAGATCTTCCACGAGGCTTTCCTTTCCCTGTTTCCGGAGCAAGATCCATATATCTCCGAGTATATCTACATCTCCGGAGCCACTCCGCGATCGGTGACTTCTCCTTGGCCTGCGGCAACCGGGCCCGTCATCGCAAGCGCATGCCAGGGCTGGATAAAGCCTCCATTGCATCTGCCATCGAGCCTGCCATTATTCCGTGGCCAGTGACCTTTTTGGCCTGTGGCATCCGGGCCCGTCACCGTAAGCGCACGCTAGCGCTGAATACAGTCTTCATATATTTATCTCTCGGACGTCCAGCCAAAACCACCCTGAGGAGTTGGTAACTATATCACTTTGTGAACTGTTCTAAATCACATGGGAACGGAGTATACCGCACAAAGTATACTATGTCGGTTTACAATATATTGAGATAGCGGTAGAACGTAATTCACATGCTATAATTTTTACAAAAATATTTTTAATATATGCTTTGTATTTAATTATCTCACCTCCCCACAAGGGCCCTGTGGTAGGAGGCATTTTTGTATTAGATTTGTATTATTTATTTTATATCCTATTTGTATTTTTTTATATTAAATTTGTACATCATTTAAAGTGAAGCACAGTCCGATTCATCATTTATTAGTTTTTCTGTAATTTCATCATCATGTACCATTTTATGGTATTAGTCTAGAGGCATTTGGTACCCCCCCTTTTTTTCCTTATATATTATTTTGTACTAGTATTTTTTGGTGTAAATACTTTCCATTTAGCCTCGATTAATTTATATTGTGAGCTGCACATACCCCATTTTTTTCAGAATAAAAAATAGGCTTATAGTCTCACCACATCCATAACACGAATAATATAATTTTATATATATTGCACATACATACTGCGGAATTATGTTTATATGCCTCCGAAAAAACAAACGAATGTGATACCATATGTATTCCAAAGCGGTATCAATAAAAACGACCCAAAGCCCTTGTAAGACAATAAATTCATGGACCTTATGGGCTTAATAAAGTAGTAAGGACCTGCTTATATTTTTTATTTTTTTAAAAGCGGTACTCCGCTGCTCAGTGTTTGGAACAAACTGTTCCGAACACTGGCGGCGGGAGCTTGTGACGTCATAGCCCCGCCACCTCAATGCAAGTCTATGGGAGGGGGCGTGACATTTGTCACGCCCCCTCCCATAGACTTGCATTGAGGGGGCGGGGCTATGACGTCACAAGCGCCAGCGTTTGGAACAGTTTGTTCCAAACGCTGAGCAGCGGAGTACCCCTTTAACTCTGCTATAATTTTTCTTGTGAAATATCTGAACCGAAACCACGCGATGACTAGAGATGAGCGAACTTACAGTAAATTGGATTCGTCACGAACTTCTCGGCAGTTGATGGCTTTTCCTGCATAAATCAGTTCAGCTTTCCGGTGGGCTGGAAAAGGTGGAAACAGTCCTAGGAGACTCTTTCCCAGGACTGTATCCACCTTTTCCAGCCCACCGGAGCACCTGAAGGCTGAACTCATTTATGCAGGAAAAGTCATCAACTGCCGAGACGTTCGTGACGAATCGAATTTACTGTAAGTTCACTCATCTCTAGCGATGACCATGGTGCGTAGGTAAATCACTGGAAGGCCTGAGATCATTCAGCTCCTCCCGTCCCAATAAGTGAGATGGCGCTGTGCCCTGACCAGACGCTGCTCTTGTCTGTAGACCTTGCTCAAGGGCATCGGTCACTTGCTGATTGTCGCCTCCGCAGATCAAGTCCTTTTGTGCTATCGTTGCTCCGTGACTCCGGCCGGAATGATCAGCGTTATTATTTCACTTCCAAGCTGTTACATTTTGGCCCTGCAGAGGGAGACCTCGTGTTCTACATCTGACCTGAAATGAGCCCATCTACACTGAACATTATACAAAAGAAAAGGGAGAACAGTTACTTTTTAATTTTTTAAACGTACCGCAATAAAAAAAAAAAACACTTAAGGATCTAGAGGGAGAGGTGTCCAATCATCATAAAAATAATCAATCATGGGGATGTTACTTTGACATGTACCACCTGTCTTAAAATTGGAAAGAACACCAGTGGGACCCCTCTAATGGCAGTGGCTTCCTAAAGGGGTATCCCTTTTTTTCTTTTTGTTTTTTTCTTTTATTTGACTATGCTGCAGGGGCTGTAAAGTTAGTGTCGTTTATAATTATAGTGTCTGTAACTGTGTTTGATGGCGGATCTCACAATTTTGTGATCTTTGCCCTGATGTTCTTTTTTAGCAGCATACAAAATGAGCGTTGTCTCGGCTTTTCCCAAGTTGCAGTGCAACCCGAGAAATTACATCACTAGTCAGGAGTTAAATGGGAGCGTATCTGTGCTTCAGTGGGTGAAGTGACCTCTGGGTGGGAGGGAGATCATTTTCTACAGGGCTGCAGGGAATTGTCCCAGCTCTTCCTCTATGGGTGGGGTGGCTGATGTGTGGGAGGGAGAAAAGTGACCTCACACTTATAAACAAGGGAACCTGGGACTTGTTAGAGGGAGCGAACTCCAACAGGAAATAGCCAGTTCACAAAAAGAAAGCAGCAGCATTATGGTAGATTCACAACATAGCCATTTAGCTCCAAGACAAGCACAGATCCTTCCTAAGCATGATCATTACTGTCTGGTTGGTAAGTACTAAAACCACCTTATGGTGGATAATCTATTTAAAGAGGTACTCCGGTGGAAAACACATTTTTTTTTTTTTAATCAACTGGTGTCAGAAAGTTAAACAGATTTGTAAATAACGTCTATTAAAAAAACTTAATACTTCCAATACTTATCAGCTGCTGTATACTACAGAGGAAGTTCTTTTCTTTTTTAATTTATTTTCTGTCTGACCACAGTGCTCTCTGCTGACACATCTGTCCATGTCAGGAACTGTTCAGAGCATGAGCAAATCCCCATAGCAAACCTATCCTGCTCTGGACAGTTCCTGGCACTGTGGTCGGACAGAAAATACATTTAAAAAGAAAAGAACTTCCTCTGGAGCATACAGCAGCTGATAAGTACTGGACGGATTAAGATTTTTAAAAATAAGTAATTTACAAATCTGTATAACTTTCTGGAGCAAGTGGATAAAAAAAAATGTAAAGTCTCAAGAGTCTAATCTCATCCTGTAGGTGCAGTGTAGTACAGGCCAGAACTGCCACATGCCTCTGAGTTCAGCACGTAACACTAGGGATAGAGGACCAGTCTACTGAGGAGGAGACGTTAAACAATTCTATATACTTCAAATTTTTCAAGGACTTTGACTGTGACTACCACCAGCTACCTCTATCTAATGTGTCTATCAAGTGTCATATTCCCAGTGTGTATCATCATCACTGTCTTCTGTTATATCACATCTGTAAGGAACAAACTGTTATCCATAAATCCTGGCTTTTGAGGTATTTATTCCCAGGGATGCTTTATTTGAAGTAGTGGTTAGTGTGAACTGTCAGTTAACTACAGGGTTGTTACATTCGCGCCTCCGGACAGTACAACCCTTATCATCAGTCACACATACTAACTACAACCCTACTTCTGACGTCACGAACTTGACAACCTGTCAGCTAAGTGTCTGAATCCATTTCACAGCATTATGCCAGACCCCGCTTATTGCAACTGTGTTTTGGTGCTCTGGCTGACATTAAAGGGGTACTCTGCTGCTCAGCGTTTGGAAACAAACTGTTCCGAACACTGGAGCAGGCGGCGGGAGCTCGTGAAGTCATAGCCACGCCTCCTCACGACATCACATTGGTCTGCAGTCCAAATTCTGCCACTTAAATTCCAGACCCCATAATCCACACTGAAACGCATTGTTTGCTGGCGGCAGCTTCAGACGGAATCTCCTTCCAAAATATCTCTGCGTGGAGATTCTGTAGGTGAATGAGCCCTTAAAGAAGCAATTCAGGTTTAGTGTATTGGACACTCAGCATCCCATGTCCTTCAGCATCATCTGTTTCATTCCATTACAAGTGCATACGTTTGTTTCATTAATATAACTGGGTCATGTGATCACCAGTCTGACCCACTGCTTACCTGTCTGCTCCAGTTCTGAAACCACCAACAATTATTTGTTTTGTAGGGCTCTAGTCCTCTCCCATTCTGGTTGGTTAAGTGCTCAAAATGCAATTTCCAGAATGCATTGCGTTCCCTTATCTCTTCATCACAGTCCTACCATCCTGCTTATTCCCCTCCCAGAACAAGAACAATCATACCAGTTCCCTGCCCTGAGTTGTTGCAGAGCTTTTCATCACACAGCAGACTATTGCTCTTGTCAACATATCTGTTGCACCTGCTGTATACATTCCCTGTCTGCTCCTCTGCCTGTGGCATTGTTCAGCACAAGGCAGCATGCTGTATCCACACCTCATCCTTCCCTAAATGTCCCATTAAAGATATATAGGTTTATGTATATGTAACCCCTGGGATTATTGTTGTGAATTAGCCCACAAGCAAATTAACAGAACAGTGACTAAAGCTGGGGAAGAAGGAGTTTTGGGACATATGTTCATGGCCCTCTTGGTTCATAGTTTGCAAGAGAGAACAGAGAGTTCAGAGAGGAACAACCTGTCAGAGTTTTGGTTCAAAAAGTGCTGCAGAAGCTGAGATGAATTTGCTAGCAAGCTGAACAAGATCCAGTGCTGCTAGCAGGAAAGCCTCTGTGAGCAGTCAACAGGACTATAAGCTGGACTGACCTGACTAATTTACAGCCTGTGTAAGTGTTAGTCTAAAATCCTTAATTCCTGTCACACAACAGGGCACCCTGAACTCACATCTCGATAAAAAGACCTTGACATCCGTTTGTGGACATCTATTTCATGTACACCAACTGAAGGTGCCCAACGGTTGCTAGAGTGAAGATTAGAGTGGGCCACAGGTGTGCTTATACTAAACCTTAAAGGGGTACTCCGGTGAAAAACTTTTTTTTTTTTTTAAATCAACTGGTGCCAGAAAGTTAAACAGATTTGTAAATTACTTCTATTAAAAAAATCTTAATCCTTCCTGTACTTATTAGCTGCTGAATACTACAGCGGAAATTACTTTCTTTTTGAAACACAGAACTGTCTGCTGACATCACGAGCACAGTGCTCTCTGCTGACATCTCTGTCCATTTTATGAACTGTCCAGAACAGCATATGTTTGCTATGGGGATTTCCTTTTACCCTGGCATGCTGGGTGTTGTAGTTTTGCAACATCTGGAGGTCCGCAGGTTGTAGACCACTGTTAGAGGAAGGTGTACTCACCTGTCCCTGCCGCTCCGGACCGTCACCGCTGCCCTGGATGTCGCCGTCCAACGCTGTCGCCGCGTCCCCGGGGTGTCCGGCAAGGCCTCTGCTTCCCCGGCATCCGCGCGCTCCGTCGCCGCCATCATGTTGTTACGCACGCCGCTCCTATTGGATGACGGGACGGCATGCGCAGCGACGTGATGACATCGATGGAGAGCGCCGACGATGCAGGGGATCCCGAAGAGGACGTGCCGGAGCCCCGAGGACAGGTAAGTGATCGTCAGCGGAGCACACGAGGCACCGTAAGCGGCTATCCGGTGGCAGCTGAAGCAGTCTGCGCTGCCGGATAGCCGTTTATGCGATGGCCCCAACATACAAAAGCATCGTATGTTGATGCTGCCTCTGAGAGGCCATTGCATGTTGAAATTATCGTATGTCGGGGCCATCGTAGGTCGGGGGGTCACTGTATATGACACGGAGGTGATGATGAAGGAGGCAGGGACTGGCAAGAGGTGGTGACATCACTCAGGAGGCGGTGCTAGAGCTCAGAGACAAGGTCCAGCCACACCTCCTGAGTCAACAGAGGATGATTGGTTGTTTTGGGAGAGAGGGAGAAATAGGGGCTGGGCCAATCTCTTGTTGCCCATGTCCATGGGTCTTGCTGTAAAGCAGATATCGAAATGTTGTTAAAAACATTTAGAGGCAAGATGGCTGCCCCCATAATATTGTACTAAATATTAAATAAAAAAAATAAAAAAACTACAATCAGAAAGTAGAAACAGATTAGAAAAAAAAAGAACACGTTTCAGTTTCTGCCTCTGAGATCGGGTTCACACTGCGTAATCTCCGGACGAAAGATCAGCTCAGAAATGCATTGCCATCTATGGGGATGGCAATGCAGTCCGCCCGGTCCTAGCGACTCCTGCGGGATCTTCAGCAGAAATTCCATCTGAAGATTCTGCAATATGAACTCCATTAAAGAGGTAATCCACTACCCCAGCGTTCGGAACATTTTGTTCCAAATGCTTGGAGCGGGCGGTGTGGGTCGTGACATCACGGCCATGCCCCTTGTGACGTCGAACCACCTCAATGCAAGTCTATGGGAGGGGGCGTGGCGGCTGCCACGCCCCCTCTCATAGACTTGCATGGAGGGGGCGTGGCCGTGACATCACATAAGATGTCTAGGGGTGGAGTACCCCTTAAAAGGCTGACAAATGGAACTCCACCCCAAACTAT
This sequence comes from Hyla sarda, assembly GCF_029499605.1. Taxonomy (NCBI): domain Eukaryota; kingdom Metazoa; phylum Chordata; class Amphibia; order Anura; family Hylidae; genus Hyla; species Hyla sarda. The sequence goes on along the minus strand of NC_079190.1, from coordinate 25,622,451 downwards.
CCAGGCCTGAGCAATCAGAATTGCCTGATCAATTGCTCTAGTGAGACAACTGCATAGGAACTGCCTCAAACAGACTAATAGACAGGAGGAGGGGGTATAACAGGAAGACTTCTGCTATCCATAACATATCCATGGTGGTCTATCTGTAGTTTTTATCGGTACCACTTTTGTTTTGATGAGACATTTTGATCACTTTTTATTTTTTTCCTGGTATATGAAGTGACCAAAAATGCCTAATTCTAGACTTTGGCATTTTTTTTTTTTTTACATTTACACCATTGACCCTGCGGTTTTATTGACATTATATTTAAATAGCTCAGACAATTCCGCAAGCGGAGATACCAAATATATTAATGTTTATTATTGTTTATATTATTTTATTTGAAAAATTAGAAAAGGGGGGTGATATAAACTTATATGGAGGGGGGGGGCTTATTTATATGGATTACAACATCATTTTACTCACTACTTTTAGTCCCCGCAGAGGATTACTACAAGTAATTATTTGATTGCAAACACTGTTCAATGCTATGTCATAGCATACCATTGATCAGTGATATCGGTGCTCCATTACTACAGGCTGCCATAGCACAGCATTAATCAGTGATATCGGTGCTCTCTCGCTACAGGCTGCCATAGCACAGCATTAATCAGTGATATCTGTGCTCCCTCGCTACAGGCTGCCATAGCACAGCATTAATCAGTGATATCTGTGCTCCCTCGCTACAGGCTGCCATAGCACAGCATTAATCAGTGATATCGGTGCTCCCTCGCTAAAGGCTGCCACAGCACCGCATTAATCAGTGATATCGGTGCTCCCTCGCTACAGGCTGCCACAGCACAGCATTAATCAGTGATATCTGTGCTCCCTCGCTAAAGGCTGCCATAGCACAGCATTAATCAGTGATATTGGTGCTCCCTCACTACAGGCTGCCATGGCACAGCATTAAACAGTTTTATCAGCACTCCATTACAACAGACTGCCATAGCAGAACATTAATCAGTGATATCGATGCTCCCTTACTACAGGCTGCCATAGCACAGCATTAATCAGTGATATTGGTGCTCCCTCGCTACAGGCTGCCATAGCACAGCATTAATCAGTGATATCGGTGCTCCCTCGCTACAGGCTGCCATAGCACAGCATTAATCAGTGATATTGGTGCTCCCTCGCTACAGGCTGCCATAGCACAGCATTAATGAGTGATATCGGTGCTCCCTCGCTACAGGCTGCCATAGCACAGCATTAATCAGGGGTATCGGTGCTACAGGCTGCCATAGCACAGCATTAATCAGTGATATCGGTGCTCCCTCGCTACAGGCTGCCATAGCACAACATTAATCAGTGATATCGGTGCTCCCTCGCTACAGGCTGCCATAGCAGAACATTAATCAGTGATATCGGTGCTCCATCGCTACAGGCTGCCATGGCACAGCATTAAACAGTTTTATCAGCACTCCATTACAACAGACTGCCATAGCAGAACATTAATCAGTGATATCGGTGCTCCCTTACTACAGGCTGCCACAGCACAGCATTAATCAGTGATATCGGTGCTCCCTCGCTACAGGCTGCCATAGCACAGCATTAATCAGTGATATCGGTGCTCTCTCGCTACAGGCTGCCATGGCACAGCATTAAACAGTTTTATCAGCACTCCATTACAACAGACTGCCATAGCAGAACATTAATCAGTGATATCGGTGCTCCCTTACTACAGGCTGCCACAGCACAGCATTAATCAGTGATATCGGTGCTCCCTCGCTACAGGCTGCCATAGCACAGCATTAATCAGTGATATCGGTGCTCCCTCGTTACAGGCTGCCATAGCACAGCATTAATGAGTGGTATCGGTGCTCCCTCGCTACAGGCTGCCATAGCACAGCATTAATCAGTGATATCGGTGCTCCCTCGCTACAGGCTGCCATAGCACAGCATTAATCAGTGATATCGGTGCTCCCTCACTACAGGCTGCCATGGCACAGCATTAAACAGTTTTATCAGCACTCCATTACAACAGACTGCCATAGCAGAACATTAATCAGTGATATCGATGCTCCCTTACTACAGGCTGCCATAGCACAGCATTAATCAGTGATATTGGTGCTCCCTCGCTACAGGCTGCCATAGCACAGCATTAATCAGTGATATCGGTGCTCCCTCGCTACAGGCTGCCATAGCACAGCATTAATCAGGGGTATCGGTGCTACAGGCTGCCATAGCACAGCATTAATCAGTGATATCGGTGCTCCCTCGCTAAAGGCTGCCATGGCACAGCATTAATCAGTTTTATCAGCACTCCATTACAACAGACTGCCATAGCAGAACATTAATCAGTGATATCAGTGCTCCCTTACTACAGGCTGCCACAGCACAGCATTAATCAGTGATATCGGTGCTCCCTCGCTACAGGCTGCCATAGCACAGCATTAATCAGTGATATCGGTGCTCCCTCGCTACAGGCTGCCATAGCAGAACATTAATCAGTGATATCGGTGCTCCATCGCTACAGGCTGCCATGGCACAGCATTAAACAGTTTTATCAGCACTCCATTACAACAGACTGCCATAGCAGAACATTAATCAGTGATATCGGTGCTCCCTTACTACAGGCTGCCACAGCACAGCATTAATCAGTGATATCGGTGCTCCCTCACTACAGGCTGCCATAGCACAGCATTAATCAGTGATATCGGTGCTCTCTCGCTACAGGCTGCCATGGCACAGCATTAAACAGTTTTATCAGCACTCCATTACAACAGACTGCCATAGCAGAACATTAATCAGTGATATCGGTGCTCCCTTACTACAGGCTGCCACAGCACAGCATTAATCAGTGATATCGGTGCTCCCTCGCTACAGGCTGCCATAGCACAGCATTAATCAGTGATATCGGTGCTCCCTCGCTACAGGCTGCCATAGCACAGCATTAATGAGTGGTATCGGTGCTCCCTCGCTACAGGCTGCCATAGCACAGCATTAATCAGTGATATCGGTGCTCCCTCGCTACAGGCTGCCATAGCACAGCATTAATCAGTGATATCGGTGCGCCCTCGCTACAGGCTGCCATGGCACAGCATTAAACAGTTTTATCAGCACTCCATTACAACAGACTGCCATAGCAGAACATTAATCAGTGATATCGATGCTCCCTTACTACAGGCTACCACAGCACAGCATTGATCAGTGATATTGGTGCTGCCTCGCTACAGGCTGCCATAGCACAGCATTAATTAGTGTTATTGGCACTCCATTACTACAGCCTGCCACAGCACAGCATTAATCAGTGTTATCGGCACTCCATTCATTACTACAGCCTGCCATAGCACAGCATTAATCAGTGTTATCGGCACTCCATTAGTTCAGGCTGCTGAGGCCGCCTGTATTCTTAGAGCGCCAATTAGATGGTATTAAGGCAGGTTAGGACCCTCCGGCCACCATTTCAGCATGATTGCCGAAGCCCGTCTTAGTGGTGAGTCTTTGCTGCTGATAGCAGTCTGTGCTCGCTTCATAGACAGTCAAAACTTATAGATACAGTCATGGCCGTAAATGTTGGCACCCCTGAAATTTTTCAAGAAAATGAACTATTTCTCACAGAAAAGGATTGCAGTAACACATGTTTTGCTAGACACATGTTGATTCCCTTTGTGTGTATTGGAACTAAACCAAAAAAAGGGGGGAAAAAAAGCAAATTGGACATAATGTCACCAAACACCAAAAATGGTCTGGACAAAATTATTGGCACCCTTTCAAAATTGTGGAAAATAAGATTGTTTCAAGCATGTGATGCTCTTTTAAACTCACTTGGGGCAAGTAACAGATGTGGGCAATATAAAAATCACACGTGAAAGCAGATAAAAAGGAGAGTTCACTTAGTCTTTGCATTGTGTGTCTGCATGGACACCAGAAAGAGAATAGAACTGTCTGAGGACTTGAGAACCAAAATTGGGGAAAAATATCAACAATCTCAAAGTTACAAGTCCATCTCCAGAGATCTAAATTTGCCTTTGTCCACAGTGTGCAACATTATCAAGAAGTTTGCAACCCATGGCACTGTAGCTAATCTCCCTGGGCGTGGACAGAAGAGAAAAATTGATGAAAGGTGTCAGCGTAGGATAGTCTGGATGGTGGATAAGCAGCCCCAAACAAGTTCCAAAGATATTCAAGCTGTCCTGCAGGCTCAGGGAGCATCAGTGTCAGGGCGAACTATCCGTTGACATTTAAATGAAATGAAACGTTACGGCAGGAGATCCAGGAGGACCCCACTGCTGACACAGAGATATAAAAAACCAAGACTACATTTTGCCAAAACGAACTTGAGTAACCAAAATCCTTCTGGGAAAACGTCTTGTGGACAGATGAGACCAAGATAGAGCTTTTTGGTAAAACACATCATTCTACTGTGTACTGAAAATGGAATGAGGCCTACAAAGAAAAGAACACAGGGGGAGATTTATCAAAACCCATGCAGAGGAAAAGTTGCCCAGTTGCCCATAGCAACCAATCAGCTCACTTCTTTCATTTTGCAGAGGCCTTGTTAGAAATGAAAGATGCAAGCTGAATGGTTGCTATGGGCAACTGAGCAACTTTTCCTCTGGATGGGTTTTGATAAATCTCCCTCACAGTACCTACAGTGAAATATGGTGGAGGTCAATGATGTTTTGCTGCCTCTGGCACTGGGGGCCTTGAATGTGTACAAGGCATCATGAAATCTGAGGATTACCAATGGATTTTGGGTCGCACTGTACAGCCCAGTGTCAGAAAGCTGGGTTTGTGTCCGAGATCTTGGGTCTTCCAGCAGGACAATGACCCCAAACATAAGTTAAAAGCCCCCAGAAATGGATGACAACAAAGTGCTGGAGAGTTCTGAAGTGGCAGCAATGAGTCCAAATCTAAATCCCATTGAACACCTGTGGAGAGATCTTAAAATTGCTGTTGGGAAAAGGCCCCTTCCTATAAGAGACCTGAAGCAGTTTACAAAGGAAGAGTGGTCCAACATTCCAGCTGAGAGGTGTAAGAAGCTTATTGATGGTTATAGGAAGCCACTGATTTCAGTTATTTTTTCCAAAGGGTGTGCAACCAAATATTAATTTAGGGTGCCAATAATTTTGTCCAGACCATTTTTGGAGTTTGGTGACATTATGTCCAATTTGCTTTTTTTCCTCCCTTTTTGGTTTAGTTCCAATACACACAAAGGGAATAAACATGTGTATAGCAAAACATGTGTTACTGCAATCCTTTTCTGTGAGAAATACTTCATTTTCTTAAAAAAATTCAGGGGTGCCAACATTTACGACCATGACTGTATACATTTACGTCATTAGGCAGGAATAGGCTAATATTATTCATTTATATAGCATTAACATATTCTGTAGGGTTATCATTCCTCACCCCTTTGGGGCTCCCGAAATGACCTATCAACATGGTTTTAGAATGTGAACGAAAACCCCACAACATGCAGATATAGCCCTTGGACAGATTAGAACCTAGGAGCCCAGTGCAGCAGAGGCGACCACTACACTACAACATACGTTGTGTCAGCTGACCTCTCTGTATGAACTCTAAGTAGACACTCTACGTAGGTCATATGACGCTGACCATGAAGATCAAGGAGCAGCTCTTTAATATATACATTTTTGAGGTTATGACGTCTGAACGGCCCCTGTATTCATTATGGTGTTGTATAAGTTTTGCTTCAAATTGTTTTATTTTTAATGATTTTTTTTACTCCAGGCAGATGGTGAACTCTGTGCGACTCGACTATGTTCCACTCCTTGGGTTATGGTCAGATCACTGGGGGGGGGGGGGGAAGAAGGAAAGGGATAGATCTTCTGGGCAACCATGCTGGTGGGAGAACACTGGTGCTGATTCCTACTAACCTAGATAAGTGCCAGTATCAGGGCCACTCAAGAAACCCTTTCTGACAGATCGGAGTGGGACTGTAAATATTTTTGTTTAATAAAACATACTGTGCAGCATTCTATAGTGGGGTATGTGCTTTCCGACAGTGGTCATTGGGGTATCCACTGTTTTATGGTGGCATTCTCTGTCTGACACTGTTTATGGGGGGTATTCTCCCACAGAAATTATAGGTGCTTAATCTGACAGTAATTAAAGGGGCATTCTCTTTCTGACACTGAATACGGGGACATACTTTGTTTGACACTGAATATGGGGGCATTCTCTAACTGACACTGAATATGGGGGTATTCTCTTTTAACAATAATTATTTGGACATTCTCTGCCTGGCAGTAATTATAGGGGCATTCTCTATCTGACACTGAATATGGGGGAATTCTCTGTTTGACAATAATAATGGGGACATTCTCTTTAAAGGGCTATTCCTGTGGAAAACTTTTTAAACAGATTTGTAAATCACTTCTATTAAAAAATCTTAATCCTTCCAGTACTTTTTAGCAGCTGTATACTAAAGAGAAATCCAAAAAAGAAATGCAATTCCTCTGATGTCATGACCACAGTGCTCTCTGCTGCCATCTCTGTCCATTTTAGGAACTGTCCAGAGCAGGAGAAAATCCCCATAGCAAACATATGCTGCTCTGGACAGTTCCTAAAATGGACAGCAGAGGTCAGCAGAGAGCACTGTGGTCATGACATCAGAGGAAATGCATTTCTTTTTTAGATTTCTCTTTAGTATACAGCCCCAAAAAGTACTGGAAGGATTAAGATTTTTTAATAGAAGTGATTTACAAATCTGTTTAACTTTCTGGCACTAGTTGATTTAAAAAAAAAAAAAAAAAAAAAAAGTTTTCCATGGGAGTACACCTTTAATCTGACAGTAATTAAAGGGGCATTCTCTGTCTGACACTGAATAAGGGGACATACTTTGTTTAACACTGAATATGGGGGTATTCTCTTTTAACGATAATTATTTGGACATTCCCTGCCTGGCAGTAATTATGGGGGCATTCTCTATCTGACACTGAATATGGGGGCATTCTCTTTTAACGATAATTATTTGGACATTCTCTGCCTGGCAATAATTATTGGGGCATTCTCTATCTGACACTGAATATGGGGGGGCATTCTCTTTTAACGATAATTATTTGGACATTCTCTGCCTGGCAATAATTATTGGGGCATTCTCTATCTGACACTGAATATGGGGGGGCATTCTCTTTTAACGATAATTATTTGGACATTCTCTGCCTGGCAGTAATTATGGGGGCATTCTCTATCTGGCACTGAATATGGGGGCATTCTCTTTTAACGATAATTATTTGGACATTCTCTGCCTGGCAATAATTATTGGGGCATTCTCTATCTGACACTGAATATGGGGGAGTTCTCTGTTTGACACTAATAATGGGGACATTCCCTTTAAATGCTAATTATTGGGGCATTCTCTGTCTGAAAGTCATCATGGGGCCACACTGTTTGGAGGGGGACTCTCTGATTAAGGATTCATTTTCAGACCAAAATGGGGGCATTCTCTTTCTAACATACACTAATTATTGGGATACTGATTATGGGAGCATCTGCTGTTTGACACTGTTTATGTGGCTATTCTTTTTCTAACACTAATTATTGGGACTGCTTTGGCTGACAGTAATAATGAAGATATCTGCTCTTTGACACTGTTTACGGGGGCTTTCTCTTCGTTATATTGATAATGGGAACATTCTCTGTCTGAGACATTATGGGGATATTCTCTGACTGACACAGATTTTGGGTCATTTTCCTCTGACACCGATTATGGGGGCATTTTTTCTGACATGGATTATGGCAGCATACTCTGTCTGACAGTAAATGCAGGGATTTATGATTAGTTGTTTTCTGTGTTTCAGTGTTGTTTACAGAAACAGACTGTCAATCACTGTGTGTGGGTGGAGTTAGCAGGACTCTCACTGTCTCACTTAGGAGTCCAGTCTTGATTTACTCTGCTTTTTACTCAGCCATCCTGTTTTGAATTATATAAACCTATATATCACCGAGCTCAGCTTCTCTCCCTCTACCATATTGTGCTCTCAGATAGGACAGTTTAAATCACCTGGATAGTTTCCTTTAATTTCCCCAAAATTGTTTAAAATTTGATTCTCTCCATACTCTTCATTGTTTTCTATAAAATTGTTCCTACAATGGATGAGAGAAGTAAATTAGACTGTATGCTCCTTTAAAGGGGATAAGGTGTCTGATCGGGGGGGTCCCACCGCTGGGACCCTAACGATCTCTGTGCAGCACCCGGCATTCATTTAGAATGATGGGTACAGGCGACTGGAGTCGTACCGTCCCAGCCCTGCCCCTCGTGCCGTCACACCAGGCCCCCTTAATGCAAGTTCATGGGTGCGGGCGGCGAGGGTCGTGACGTCATGACCATGCCCCCTCAATGCAAGTCTATGGGAGGGGGCGTGGCTGCTGCCACGCCCCCTCCCATAGACTTGCATTGAGGGGACATGGTCATGAAGTCACGACCCCCACCGCCTGCACCCAGCGTTCTGAACAAAATGTTCCGAACGCTGGGGCAGCGGAGTACCCCTTTAAGGACAGGCACTATCCGTTCTGCACTACAGAATATGTTGCCGCTATATTAACAGAAATATAAATACATATATCTTAAGTTTTCCGTTCAGCAAACATCCTTACCTCAAGGGCTGTCATTTTTTTTTATACATAAGAAATACATTATTTTAGAGATTTGGAAGGTTACGGTATATAAAGCCTGGGGAGGTCATATGCATAAATGTGTAAAAAAAAATTCAATGAAACGTAGAAAAACCTAAGGAACCAAAGAAAAAAGAAAAACCAATGAGATGTTTCCCTGAATAATCCCTTGACATCCATTGCTCATGTGATTCGTCACACTGATGGGGTCAAACTGGAATGTCATGTGAACATCTGAAGGGAATAGTAAGAACGACTACGCAACAAAAAGAGCATTGATACATAAAGCCCATCGCTCAAGCCTCGTTTTCTTTTATGGGTCTTCGAGAACATAATTATGTCTTAAAGTTTATGAACCCCCTGACGTGTATGTAAACCCGCGTGACCTTACGTATCCATTATATTCCAATATCTAATTGTTATCTATAAAACAGTGCAGTTCCTCCTGTCAGTCATCAGGTGGCGCTCGTCTGTCTTGCCGTGCTTGGCGCCAAATGTCCAGCCCAAGATTATGAGTACGAGGTTTAAAGAGGAAATTTACACCTACAGTGAAGGGAAAAAGTATTTGATCCCCTGCCGATATTGTACATTTGCCCACTAACAAAGAAATCATTTTAATGGTCGGTTTATTTGAACAGTGAGAGACAGAATAACAATGACAAAAATCCAGAAAAACACATATCAGATAAGTTATGAATAGATTTCCATTTTTCTAGTGAAATAAGTAATTTATCCCCTGTCAATCAGCAAGATTTCTGACTCCCAGGTGTCTATTATACAGGTAAGGAGCTGAGAATAGGAGCACACACTTAAAGGGGTACTCTGCCCCTAGACATCTTATCCCCTATCCAAAGGATAGAGGATAAGCAGGGCCATCTTTAATGAGGGGCAAAAGGGGCAGCTGCCCTGGGCCCTGTCATTGCTGGGAGCCCAAAGCAGCTAGCCCTATAGCCCCTCGCTAAAGCAGCTAGCCGCGGCCTGTCCAGGCAGGGCCAGCCCTGCCGCTGTGCTTCGGTTCACTCTTCTAAAGTGGCACCGCGGCCTTTAAAATAGTGAGCCTGCGGCTGGGACTGACGGGGGATGTCGCGAAAGTGACGTGCCTCTGCAGACCCGCGCAGGAGGACGTCAGCGACATCACACGTCAGTCCCAGCCGCCGCAGGAAAGAAGAAACCACGGACGGCCAGGTGAGTGTGACTGTAAGTGTATCTGTCTGTAGGGTGTGTCTGTAAGTGTATGTCTGTTAGAGTGTGTCAGTCGGTCAGGCAGGGGGGAGGTACTATGCTGTCTAACTTCATGTGGGGAAACTATGCTGTCTACCCAATGTGGGGGAACACTGCTGCATACCTAATGTGGGGGAACACTGCTGCATACCTAATGTGAGGGAACTATGCTGTCTACCCAATGTGGGGGAACACTGCTGCATACCTAATGTGAGGGATGAGGTATTGAGATTGACTGTGTAATTGTGTGTGTGTGTGGGGGGGTCCAATCAAAATTAAAGACGCCCTGGGGATAAGATGTCTGATCGTGGGGGGCCCGCCGCTGGGACATTCGTTTAGAACATCAGGTGCAGGACAAGAGGATTTTGACGTCACTGCTGCGCCCCGCTCGTGATGTCACGACGATGCCCCCTCAATGCAAATCTATGGGAGTCCCGAGCCTCTCCCCCACATCGCCAGTCATCTGGCATAGCAAAGTTTGCTCCGTGAACCGGATGTCTGCGGTGCTGCAGCCGAGATCGCTGGGGTCCCCAGCGGCAGGACCCCTGCGATCGGGGATAATATGTCTAGGGGCGGAGTAACCCTTTAAGGGAGAGCTCCTAATCTCAGCGCATTACCTGTATAAAAGGCATCTGTACACAGAAGCAATAGATTCCAAACTCTCCACCAAGACCAAAGAGCCATCCAAGGATGTCAGGGACAAGATTGTAGACCTAAACAAGGCTGGAATGGGCTACGAGACCATCGCCAAGCAGCTTGGTGAGACGTTTACAACAGTTGATGCCATTATTCACAAATGGAAGAAACACAAAATAACTCTTAGTCTGCCTCGGTCAGTGGCTCCATCTCACCTCGTGGAGTCTCATTGATCATGAGAACGGTGAGGAATCAGTCCAGAACTACACAGGAGAATCTTGTCAATGATCTCAAGGCAGCTGGGACCATAGTCACCCAGAAAACTATTGATAACACATTACGCCGTGAAGGACTGAAATCCTGCAGCGTCTGCAAGGTCCCCTGCCCAGATGGTCATTGGCAAACTTCAGACGGGCCTGTACAAGTGCTTACTTGAGCAGGGGAACCTTGCAGGCACTGCAGGATATCAGTCCTTTACAGCATGGTGTGTTCTTTTTAGTGGGCAAACGTACAAACTAAAGGGGATCAAATAATGTTTTCCTTCACTGTAGATAGAAAATCAAGTGTAGTCTGGAGCACTCCACTCCTCAACCTGATATAACAGCCGATATATAGTCTGGGAAATCTGACATCGAGTCTTTATGCATTTCACTGCTAGATTGTAGGAGTTTGTAATATCTAGAAGTCCTGACAATCTGTTAACCGGGGATTTACTTCAGTCCTGGATTATACGAATTTTTATAATCCAAGATAACCTACCCCCTGGCATTGCTCACTCCACCACAGGGCTGAATTGTAGTCAATTAGATGTACTTCAACTTATAGGGGATGATGTCTGGTCACGGCGACTACTTACTATAACAAACGATCAGCTGATCGCTCCAGGTCTGGCATCTGAAACCCCAATGAAGTCTTCCCTCTAGACACATTTGGGTCCCGTCAGACAGGGACCAACCCCCCCCCCCCCCCCCCCCCCCCAAACGGACAGTCCATAAGTCTTTAGGTGACCCTATAATTAAAAATAAAACTTTTGACACGTCACAGAGACACCACATCAGAGGTTTTGATCAGTCTGGTCTCAGTAGAATGAGTGGAGATTAGTGCAGGGTTATGCACTTTACTTCCCGGTTTGCAGCGGTCTCCGTACAGCTGTTCTACAGTAGATTGCCCTTATGGGGCCGTCTAGTAAAGCTGGATGAGATCACTGTAAGCCAAGGAATAAAGCATGTTGTCACACTCTTCTGGTAATGTAAACACAATAATGGAATATAGCTTTAAATCTGCAGCTTCAAATACTGAACATGTCAATACACCCTTAGGACTTGTTCACACCAAGTGGATTTCTTTTCAAACTCGCAGCAGATCTCCTGCAGCAAGTTTGAAAAGGGGCGGGGTCTCGGTGCGCTACCCACAGCAGATTTTAAAAAGCAGTATCTCCGCTGTTGAAAATCCGCCGCAGACTCCATTGACGTCAATAGGGTTTGTGGTGGATTTTCAACATTGGGGATTCCGCTGGTAAAAATCTGCTGTGGGTAGCGCACATAGACCCCGCCCCTTTTCAAACTCCCAGTGGGAGATCAGCTGCGAGTTTGAAAATAAATCAGCTCATGTGAACGAGCCTTTAGGCTTGGTTCATTGTGCCGGATTGCCAGATATTTAAACCCAGCCTATCAAGCTGAAGCCAATCACAGTAACAGAATAGCATATAATGAAACACTTTAGCAACATGGTAGGAACCTTATTGCAGGATGGGACTGGTGAAGTTGTCTAATATAGCTGAAGATTAGCAGAGTATCCGGTGTTGACTGGTCTTCCTACCTAAATCTTGTGGTAGAAATGTGTAATTAACCTTATCGTGACTCCAGGGCATGGTTGACCTATACACCACCCGAGGTAGGCCAGCTTCACCGGTGCCAGGCACGGGGCAAATAATCACTCCAACGCAAGGTTACGGTTAACTGGCTTGCTTTACTGAGGCTGGAAAGAGGGTACAATCCGTTACATCTCAGATCAGCATAAAGGAGCTGCAGGATGAACTTAGGGAAGCTTATCAGCTTGCTGGGACTTATAGTTAATTGTGCTGTATATGACTGATTCAGCCCACGCTATACTTTACAGACTTGGACTTGACTAAACTTGCTGACTAGAATTGTATAATATCCCCAAGACTGTAGGCTTACCACAAGGCTTAGACTTTCACCTGGGTAGTAGGGGTTAACTTGTAGTAGATGCGTGGTTGCTGGACTAGGCCTCAGGACTCCTTTCAGATCCACCTCACAGACAGACTTCACTCCTCACCAAACTGTACCACAGCAAAAGACTTAAATGGGCACTGTCATGAAAATAATTTTTGATATGTTGTAGTACTTAAGTACTACAACATATCTCTAATATACTTTTATTAAAAAAAATGCTTTTAAAACATCTTAAAAGCAATTTGAAATTCGGCCACTAGGGGGCGCCCTCCTAGGGGCCGAATGCAGTGCGGAGTGACGTCACTGCAAAATTCCGACTGATTCCGGCAGGGCATCAGTCGAAATTTTGCGCAGGCGCAGTAACAGCCAGGGCTGCGCATCGGCTTCCCACACTCGCCGACGGCTTTGCTGCAAGGTGCGGGCGGCGCGGGGGGGTTGGCTGCTCCAGCAAGGTGCGGGGAGTGCTGCTCCAAGGTACGGGGGGGATGGGGGGAGCTGCTGCAAGGTGCGGGGGGGGTGGGGGGCGCTGCTGCAAGGTGCGGGGGGGATGGGGGGCGCTGCTGCAAGGTGCGGGGGGGATGGAGGGCGCTGCTGCAAGGTACGGGGGGGATGGGGGGCGCAGCTGCAAGGTGCGGGGGGGGGGATGGGGGGCACTGCTGCAAGGTAGGGGGTGGGTTTGTTTGGGTTTACTTACTGAGCGGCAGGAAGAGTCTCCCCCGCACCCGTCCCTCCCGCATCAGCTCCTGGCTCACTCCTTCCCCCATGAAACTCCTGTCCTGGGTGCCTCCAGTTGTTTTACCACTACAACTCCAAGCATGCCCTGACAGCCAGTAGATGTCAGGGCATGCTGGGAGTTGTAGTGGTGAAACAGCTGGAGGCACCCTGTTAGGAGAACTAAGGGCGGAAGTGCCGGCCCCAGCAGGCATCAGTGACGTGGTGCCTGCTGGGGAAGTCTGCCTGGTAGTGAGCACAGTACCAGGCAGACTAAATGCCATTTTAAAAATAGTAAAAAAAATTAAATAAAGGCAGGGAGGGTGTTAGGGATAGAAGTGCAATAGGCAGGGACAGAAAAAAAAAATCATGATGGTGGGAGCTACCCTTTAAAGGGGTACTCCGGTGGTAAATTTTTTTGACTATATGGCATCTTCTTTGTACGTTTAGTTTTTTTGCAATATACATGTGTTCTATGTTTTGGCAGCATGTATGTGTTTTTCTTACCTGTTTGTTGGGCAGGAAGTTCTGTAGTTCAGAGGGTTTTCTTTTACTGTTGTCCACAGTTCTGAGTCTATTGTGGACAAGATGTCACAGCTTTTTTTTTCTCTCTGTCTGCATGAGAAGAATAAGCCACGCCCCCTCATCTCATCCAGCTGAGTACACAGCTCCTCCCCTCCCCCCTGCTCTGTATTCTGAGGACGCAGGTCTGCACAGGAGAAGGACCTCACAGAGAAGATAAGTGTTATCTGAAGGGGAGGATGAGAAGGTGCACGGGCTGGGGATGTATGGACTGCAGGGAATAAATCTCATACTGGGAATGATCTCTATATGTGAAGGGGGAGGGGGGGACTCCTGAATGACACATGCTGGGAGTTGTAGTCCCTGTTGTGTGTGTGCCACTGTTTACAAACCAGTGTGCCTCCAGCTGTTGCAAAACTACAACTCCCAGCATGCCCTGACAGACTTTGGGCATGCTGGGAGTTGTAGATTTGCAACAGCTGGAGGCACACTGGTTGGGAAACACTGTTCTAGCCTATCCAGCATACACATCATGTTACACCAGTGTTTCCCAACCAGTGTGCCTCCAGCTGTTGCAAAACTACAACTCCTAGCATGCCCAAAGGCTGTCAGGGCATGCTGGGAGTTGTAGTTTTGCAACACCCCGAGGCACCCTGGTTGGGAAACACTGGTGTATGCCCTACAGAGGTGTGGTGAACTAGAACCCCCAGGAGACTACAGAGGCAGCATGCTGGTGTTATAGCACAGACTGAAGACTCCTGAATGACACATGCTGGGAGTTGTAGTCCCTTTTGTGTGTGTATGACAGTGTATCCCAACCAAGGCTGATTATATTAGTGTGCTGTGTATAAGGGGGCTGACCCAGGAAAATAGTAGGATGGGTAAAGGGCGGAACAAACAAACAAAAAAAAAAAGGAGCCGCCCCAAACCAGCAAGGCATGAGGCATGCTGGGATTTGTAGTTTTCAGCACAGCAAGAAGCAGGAAATAGAAGCAAAGATAGGAAAACAAAGTGGGGGATAAAAAGACATCAAATAACTGAAATAGAGTAGACTAAACAACAAGAATAGAAATGAAACAAAACAAATAGGGTAAGTCAAAAACGCAAAAACACGTTGACCACCGGAGTACCCCTTTAAGAGCTAGAGTTCAAGAGAGCGAGCTGACCCCTGACCTCACTATATAAGGGAGAAATTTAGAGAGGTCCCATTGGCCGAATAAGTCACCTGTTCACCACTGCATACTCCCCTTAACAACAAGGTTGTTACGCCGAGCGCTCCGGGTCCCCGCTCCTCCCCGGAGCGCTCGCAACATCCTCGCTACGGCAGCGCCCCGGTCAGATCCACTGACCGGGTGCGCTGCGATGCCGCCTCCAGCCGGGATGCGATTCGCGATGCGGGTGGCGCCCGCTCGCGATGCGCACCCCGGCTTCCGTACCTGACTCGATCTCCCTCGGTCCTGTCCCAGCGCGCGCGGCCCCGCTCCCTAGGGCGCGCGCGCGCCGGGTCTCTGCGATTTAAAGGGCCACTGCGCCACTGATTGGCGCAGTGGTTCCAATTAGTGTCTTCACCTGTGCACTCCCTATGTATACCTCACTTCCCCTGCACTCCCTCGCCGGATCTTGTTGCCCTTGTGCCTAGTGAAAGCGTTCCCTTGTGTGTTCCTAGCCTGTGTTCCTGACCTCCTGCCGTTGCCCCTGACTACGATCCTTGCTGCCTGCCCCGACCTTCTGCTACGTCCGACCTTGCTTTTGTCTACTCCCTTGTACCGCGCCTATCTTCAGCAGTCAGAGAGGTTGAGCCGTTGCTAGTGGATACGACCTGGTTACTACCGCCGCAGCAAGACCATCCCGCTTTGCGGCGGGCTCTGGTGAACACCAGTAGTGACTTAGAACCGGTCCACTAGCACGGTCCACGCCAATCCCTCTCTGGCACAGAGGATCCACCTCCTGCCAGCCGGCATCGTGACAGTAGATCCGGCCATGGATCCCGCTGAAGTACCTCTGCCAGTTGTCGCCGACCTCACCACGGTGGTCGCCCAGCAGTCACAACAGATAGCGCAACAAGGCCACCAGCTGTCTCAACTGACCGTGATGCTACAGCAGCTACTACCACAGCTTCAGCAATCATCTCCTCCGCCAGCTCCTGCACCTCCTCCGCAGCGAGTGGCCGCTTCAGGCCTACGACTATCCTTGCCGGATAAATTTGATGGGGACTCTAAGTTTTGCCGTGGCTTTCTTTCACAATGTTCCCTGCACTTGGAGATGATGTCGGACCAGTTTCCTACTGAAAGGTCTAAGGTGGCTTTCGTAGTCAGCCTTCTGTCTGGAAAAGCTCTGTCATGGGCCACACCGCTCTGGGACCGCAATGACCCCGTCACTGCCTCTGTACACTCCTTCTTCTCGGAAATTCGTAGTGTCTTTGAGGAACCTGCCCGAGCCTCTTCTGCTGAGACTGCCCTGCTGAACCTGGTCCAGGGTAATTCTTCCGTTGGCGAGTACGCCATACAATTCCGTACTCTTGCTTCTGAACTATCCTGGAATAATGAGGCCCTCTGCGCGACCTTTAAAAAAGGCCTATCCAGCAACATTAAAGATGTTCTGGCCGCACGAGAAATTCCTGCTAATCTACATGAACTCATTCATCTTGCCACTCGCATTGACATGCGTTTTTCCGAAAGGCGTCAGGAGCTCCGCCAGGATATGGACTTTGTTCGCACGAGGCGTTTTTTCTCCCCGGCTCCTCTCTCCTCTGGTCCTCTGCAATCCGTTCCTGTGCCTCCCGCCGTGGAGGCTATGCAAGTTGACCGGTCTCGCCTGACACCTCAAGAGAGGACACGACGCCGCATGGAGAATCTCTGCCTGTACTGTGCCGGTACCGAACACTTCCTGAAGGATTGTCCTATCCGTCCTCCCCGCCTGGAAAGACGTACGCTGACTCCGCGCAAAGGTGAGACAGTCCTTGATGTCAACTCTGCTTCTCCACGTCTTACTGTGCCTGTGCGGATATCTGCATCTACCTTCTCCTTCCCTACTATGGCCTTCTTGGATTCCGGATCTGCAGGAAACTTTATTTTGGCCTCTCTCATCAACAGGTTCAACATCCCGGTAACCAGTCTCGCCAGACCCCTCTACATCAATTGTGTTAACAATGAAAGATTGGACTGTACCATATGTTACCGCACGGAGCCCCTCCTAATGTGCATCGGACCTCATCATGAAAAAATTGAGTTTTTGGTCCTCCCCAATTGCACTTCCGAAATTCTCCATGGACTACCGTGGCTTCAACGCCATTCCCCAACCCTGGATTGGTCCACAGGGGAGATCAAGAGCTGGGGTACCTCTTGTTTCAAGGACTGCCTTAAACCGGTTCCCAGTACTCCCTGCCGTGACCCTGTGGTTCCCCCTGTAACCGGTCTCCCTAAGGCCTATATGGACTATGCTGACGTATTTTGCAAGAAACAAGCTGAGACTCTACCTCCTCACAGGCCTTATGACTGTCCTATTGACCTCCTCCCGGGCACTACTCCACCCCGGGGCAGAATTTATCCTCTGTCCGCCCCAAAGACTCTTGCTATGTCTGAGTACATCCAGGAAAATTTAAAAAAGGGGTTTATCCGCAAATCCTCCTCTCCTGCCGGAGCTGGATTTTTCTTTGTGTCCAAAAAAGATGGCTCCCTACGTCCTTGCATTGACTACCGCGGACTTAATAAAATCACGGTAAAGAACCGCTACCCTCTACCTCTTATCTCTGAACTCTTTGATCGCCTCCAAGGTGCCCACATCTTTACCAAACTGGACTTAAGAGGTTCTTATAATCTCATCCGCATCAGGGAGGGGGACGAATGGAAAACGGCATTTAACACTAGAGATGGACACTTTGAGTATCTGGTCATGCCCTTTGGCCTGTGCAACGCCCCTGCCGTCTTCCAAGACTTTGTTAATGAAATTTTTCGTGATCTCTTATATTCCTGTGTTGTTGTGTATCTGGACGATATTCTGATTTTTTTCTGCCAACCTAGAAGAACACCGCCAGCATGTCCGCATGGTTCTTCAGAGACTTCGAGACAATCAACTTTATGCCAAAATGGAGAAATGTCTGTTTGAATGTCAATCTCTTCCTTTCCTAGGATACTTGGTCTCTGGCCAGGGACTACAAATGGACCCAGACAAACTCTCTGCCGTCTTAGATTGGCCATGCCCCTCCGGACTCCGTGCTATCCAACGTTTTTTGGGGTTCGCCAATTATTACAGACAATTTATTCCACATTTTTCCACCATTGTGGCTCCTATCGTGGCTTTAACCAAGAAGAATGCCAATCCTAAGTCATGGCCTCCTCAAGCGGAAGACGCCTTTAAACGGCTCAAGTCTGCCTTTTCTTCTGCTCCCGTGCTCTCCAGACCTGACCCATCTAAACCCTTCCTATTGGAGGTTGATGCCTCCTCAGTAGGAGCTGGAGCGGTTCTTCTACAAAAAAAATTCTTCTGGGCATGCTGTTACTTGTGGTTTTTTTTCTAGGACCTTCTCTCCGGCGGAGAGGAACTACTCCCTCGGGGATCGAGAGCTACTGGCCATTAAATTAGCACTTGAGGAATGGAGGCATCTGCTGGAGGGATCAAAATTTCCAGTTATTATTTACACCGATCACAAGAATCTCTCCTATCTCCAGTCTGCCCAACGGCTGAACCCTCGCCAGGCCATGTGGTCTCTGTTCTTTGCCCGGTTTAATTTTGAAATTCACTTTCGCCCTGCCGATAAGAACATTAGGGCCGATGCTCTCTCTCGTTCCTCGGATGCCTCGGAAGTAGAGCTCTCTCCGCAACACATCATTCCTCCTGACTGCCTGATCTCCACTTCTCCAGCCTCCATCAGGCAAACTCCTCCAGGGAAGACCTTCGTTTCTCCACGCCAACGCCTCGGAATCCTCAAATGGGGTCACTCCTCCCATCTCGCAGGCCATGCGGGCATCAAGAAATCGTTGCAACTCATCTCTCGTTTCTATTGGTGGCCGACTCTGGAAACGGATGTTGTTGATTTTGTGCGGGCCTGCACTGTCTGTGCCCGGGATAAGACTCCTCGCCAGAAGCCTGCTGGTCTTCTTCATCCTCTGCCTGTCCCCGAACAGCCTTGGTCTCTGATTGGTATGGACTTTATTACAGACTTACCCCCATCCCGTGGCAACACTGTTGTTTGGGTGGTCGTTGATCGATTTTCCAAGATGGCACATTTTATTCCTCTTCCTGGTCTTCCTTCAGCGCCTCAGTTGGCAAAACAATTTTTTGTACACATTTTTCGTCTTCACGGGTTGCCCACGCAGATCGTCTCGGATAGAGGCGTCCAATTCGTGTCAAAATTCTGGAGGGCTCTCTGTAAACAACTCAAGATTAAATTAAACTTTTCTTCTGCTTATCATCCTCAATCCAATGGGCAAGTAGAAAGAATTAACCAGGTCCTGGGTGATTATTTACGGCATTTTGTTTCCTCCCGCCAGGATGACTGGGCAGATCTTCTTCCATGGGCCGAATTCTCGTACAACTTCTCTCTTACAGGCTTCATCACGCATGAAGAAGTTTGCTGAAAAGAAAAGAAGAGCTCCCCCCATTTTTTCTCCCGGAGACAAGGTATGGCTCTCCGCTAAATATGTCCGCTTCCGTGTTCCCAGCTACAAATTGGGACCACGCTATCTTGGTCCTTTCAAAATCTTGTGCCAAATTAATCCTGTCTCTTACAAACTTCTTCTTCCTCCTTCTCTTCGTATTCCTAATGCCTTTCATGTCTCTCTTCTTAAACCACTCATCATCAACCGTTTCTCTCCCAAACTTATTTCTCCTACTCCTGTCTCCGGTTCTTCAGACATCTTCTCCGTAAAGGAGATACTGGCCTCCAAAAAGGTCAGAGGAAAAACTTTTTATTTAGTGGACTGGGAGGGCTGTGGTCCTGAAGAGAGATCCTGGGAACCTGAGGACAATATCCTAGATAAAAGTCTGGTCCTCAGGTTCTCAGGCTCTAAGAAGAGGGGGAGACCCAAGGGGGGGGGTACTGTTACGCCGAGCGCTCCGGGTCCCCGCTCCTCCCCAGAGCGCTCGCAACATCCTCGCTACGGCAGCGCCCCGGTCATATCCACTGACCGGGTGCGCTGCGATACCGCCTCCAGCCGGGATGCGATTCGCGATGCGGGTGGCGCCCGCTCGCGATGCGCACCCCGGCTTCCGTATCTGACTCGCTCTCCCTCGGTCCTGTCCCGGCGCGCGCGGCCCCGCTCCCTAGGGCGCGCGCGCGCCGGGTCTCTGCGATTTAAAGGGCCACTGCGCCACTGATTGGCGCAGTGGTTCCAATTAGTGTCTTCACCTGTGCACTCCCTATGTATACCTCACTTCCCCTGCACTCCCTCGCCGGATCTTGTTGCCCTTGTGCCTAGTGAAAGCGTTCCCTTGTGTGTTCCTAGCCTGTGTTCCTGACCTCCTGCCGTTGCCCCTGACTACGATCCTTGCTGCCTGCCCCGACCTACTGCTACGTCCGACCTTGCTTTTGTCTACTCCCTTGTACCGCGCCTATCTTCAGCAGTCAGAGAGGTTGAGCCGTTGCTAGTGGATACGACCTGGTTACTACCGCCGCAGCAAGACCATCCCGCTTTGCGGCGGGCTCTGGTGAACACCAGTAGTGACTTAGAACCGGTCCACTAGCACGGTCCACGCCAATCCCTCTCTGGCACAGAGGATCCACCTCCTGCCAGCCGGCATCGTGACAAAGGTCCTTGACAACAATTGATTTAAGGCAACAGATGCATAGAAAATACAATACATTATTGCATAGCTTTGCATAATACTGTAATATATAGAGAGAGTTCTGAGGAGAGGGGATCCATGATGAACATTGAAACAGCATCTGCCACACAGGATGGGCAGGAGTACAGAAGAACACGTGATTCTGTACTGGGTCACCACAGAGAAAAAGCAGCAAAGACACTTCTGTCCTTATATCTCGATCTCATATCCTATCCTCATATCTTGACCTCTTATCTTGTCCTCATATCCTGACCTCATGTCCCGTCTTCAAATCCTAATAACACGTCTTTATATCCCAGCCCAACATCCCATCTGTCTTCATATTCTGTCCTCATATCCCAACCTCAGATATCCTGTCCTCATATTCCGACCTAATTTCCCATTCTAATATCTCAGCCCAATATCCCGACCTCATATCCCATCCTCATATCTTGTTCTCATATGCCGACCTTATATCCCGTCCTCATATCTCAGCCCAATATCCCATCCTCATATCCCGTCCTCATATATCAGCCCAATATCCCATCCTCATATCCCGTCCTCATATTCCATCCTCCTATCCTGTCCTCAAATCCTGTCCTCATATCCCTTTCTCATATTCTGACCGTATATCCTGACCTCATATTCCAATGTGGCGCGGGGAGTGTGGTGCAGGGCAGATGTTGTTACCCTAGGGGCAGAAGGCATTAACTCCTTGTATTCGTGATGCCAGGGCATGGTTTAGCCTATAACCACCCGAAGGTATACCGCTGGATCCTGGTCTAGGCACGGGGGCAATAAAGACTCCCAAGTTACGGACAATGGTAACTTTACTGAGGGTAGACAGATGGTAAAGTCTATACAGTTCAGCCAGGGCCCAAGGAGGTGACCAGTGATGCAGAGACATTAAGGGCTTGCTGGGACTTGTAGTAGGACTGGACAATTGAATGCAGACCATGCTGACTTGACAGATGACAGGGACTGACTTGACTTGACTCATAAAGCTGTGACTTTATCTTACTTGACTTGATGGCGGCTGCAGGACTGGACTTTGAGGTCTCCAACACTCTGGACACACACACTAGACAAGACTGCACTGGACCTCAGCAGAAGAGAGAGAAGCTCCACCCAGGGCTTATATGGGGGAGACTAGCAGGGAGCCCATAGGTCACTCTTGGGATCACCTGGTCACTGATACCTCCTGGGTAACAATCACATGATATATCACATGGTATAACTCTTAAAGCAACATTACATTTTATAACACTTTACATGGTAAAACATATTTACAATGGGGAAACAAGTGCAGGGGGCCTTGGGGACACTGAAGGAGGCTGCCTGACAGGACAGCAGGAGCACGGGGTAACACCTCCCGTACTGGGCCACCACACCATCCTCATATCCCATCCTCATATCTCATCTTTATATTTCGTCCTCATATCCGACCTCATATCCTGTCCTCTTATCCTGCCCCCATATCCCACCCTAATATCCCGATCTCATAATATCCCATCCTAACATCGCATCCTCATATCCAATCCTAATATCCCGTCCTAAGGTGGGGCTGAGCTGTGATGAAGAGATTGTAGGCCAACATTGGAAGAGGGCTTGGCATTGTGGGAGGGGGCATGGCTTGTGGTAGGGGGCGTGGCTTACAAGCTGAACCGGCACATGAACCCGGAGGGGCAGAGCTTGTGGAGTAAGATGGGGCTAAGTGGTGATGAAGACATTGTGGTTGAAGGACCTGTGATGTGGGTGTGTGGTGTCCCGGTACAGGACCTTGTCCTGTCCATGTCTAAAGTCCCCTCAGCTAGAGTCCCTCCATTCCACAGGGCTCTCCTGCAGGGCTTGCCCCTTGGTCGCCTCATATAAATGTATTTCTGTATAGTATCCAAATGTATAAGACCTACCTAGGTCATGTAATATATTATAATGGTTGTAGAAATATTTCGAACCTTCCAGGGTCATGTGATGATGTCATGTGATGTACCCAGAGTTCTCTGGGTTCAGGACCTACAGGTTTTGCAACCAATGGGATTAGTCCAGGCCCCCTAGTATATAAGGGGCTGCAGTCACTAAATTCACTCTCTTGGTTCCTGCACTCTCTTCCTGCTGGACTATAAAGCAAGCACAATCCGCAATTCAGCATATCTCAATTCATCTCATCTAGGCCAAAGCCTAAATAACCAGCAGCCACTAGAACCGTGAGTTATAAAGCTCTGTTTCCTAAATCCTTGTGACTACTATTCAACTCAACTCATACAATTAGTAGCACAGTGGCCTGCTTAAAGCTAAAGACTATTAGTCCCAGCAAAGCCTGTGAGGAACCTGCATCCCGGTTACCTCAGGAGACACTGTAAAGACTGTTTGCATAAGAAGTTCAGTAAAAGTTCCAGTTATCTCATAAATTCTTCTGTGGTCATTCCGTTTATTCCCTGACGTTTTTGGGCCGATTGGTGGCAGGGCCTTCTATACTCAGTAAACCTCACCCTGGCGTCACGACAAACCAAGGGTTAATACCACCAGACCCTACAACACCATTGCCTCACCCAGCTCACCACAGGTGTATCGGCGATAATGGTGTTTTCGGCCTTTCGGTGCTGAAACAAAAAAAGGGCTAAAAATAGAAGGAGTGTGGCTTGTGGGAGGGGTGTGGCATTCAAGCCGGACTGACGCACTTACCAGGAGATGCAGAGCGGAGCTTGTGGAGTAAGGTATCGGAAGTCCTACAGATATGTATTAAGTTCTTGTAGTGTGACTATCCACTTCAATGGCGATTTTCCCTATTGACACTGTTCTTATATTCTAATTTAAGTATAGGCTAATGTTTCCCAACCAAAGCGCCTCCAGCTGTTGCAAAACTACAACTCCCAGTATGAGAGTTGTAGTTTTGCAACAGCTGGAGGCCCCCTGATCGGGAAACACTTGTCTAGGCAGTAGCTCAGGATAGTGTTATGAATTCTCTGGATGTTCGTGCCATTCTCTGCATTCATCCTGCACGATATAACAAATACACAAGAGATGAAACACTTTAAAAGGATCATAAATTCCAAATCTGCCTGAACGCACAAAAGGGACAGTGTCGGGTGTTAAATATATGCAGTAAATGAGTGTTTTGTGTCTCATTATCATGCAAAAAGCATCTTTTCCTGGGAGGATAATCGGAAAATTGTTGCAATAATTTGCATCCGTCAGTAATTATGTTGACAAAAGTAAACACCTAGATAAGGAACACATCATCCCAAAATCCCAGATCTGTCACAATCTGCCTCCTATATCATTTAGCGTCATACACACGTGCGCCATTTGTGAAATGAGTCTTCACGAATATCTACAATGGAGGAGGTTTCTTTCCTAAAACGCATCCAGTTACGTGTGTTAAGACCTGATAGGAACTGTGGAGACCATTGCTTCACCACCACTGGTTGATGTCCATGTCCGAATTTAAAAAATGTAGTGTTTTTTTGTGTTTATTTATATATATATTTTTTACATAATAATGTTAAACCAGAGAAGGCACGGACAGCTTACCATACCTGCTGTAAAAACTGTCTAACATGTTGAGAAGCTCAGGTGGAGTCCACTACAGATTTGCCAATGGAGTGGAGAGCCTTGGGCACCCCAGAGTGTAGATCCCTGGGCCCAGTGGAGTGAATAGCCTTGGGCGCCCCAAAGTGGAGATCCAAAGTGGGCCCACAGAGTGAAGAGCCTTGGACCGCCCAGAGTTGAAGGCCTTGGGCCCAGCAGAGTGAAGAGCCTTGGGCGCCCCAGAGTGGAGATCCTTGGGCCCAGCAGAATGAAGAGCCTTGGACCGCCCAGAGTGGAGATCCTTGGGCCCAGCAGAGTGAAGAGCCTTGGACCCCCAGAGTGGAGAGCCTAGGGCCCAGCAGAGTGGAGAGCCTAGGGCCTAGCAGAGTGAAGAGCCTTGGGCCCACCAGAGTGGAGAGCCTTGGGCCTATCAAAGTAGAGAGCCCTGGGCCTATCAAAGTAGAGAGCCCTGGGCCTATCAAAGTAGAGAGCCCTGGGCCTATCAAAGTAGAGAGCCCTGGGCCTACCAGGGTGTGTCTCTGCCTCTCTCATAGAGATTAATGAAGGGGGCTTGTTTCTACCAGCTGACCTGCTGTGTGCAAAATGTCACACACAGCAGCTCAGCCGGGGCCAAGTCAGGGCCCCATACGAGGGATCACAGGGGGTCCCAGTGGTGAAACCCCCGTGATCAGACATTTAAGAACCAAAGCTGCCCACTTCAGTATTAATGGGTATCGAGAGCTGGATGCCGGAAGGCCTGGTCTAAGGTCAAGAAAGTACCCAGGTATATTGTGTGTGCTGGGTTTAAGGAAACAATGGAACACATCTGTGGTTGGCTGAACCAGTAACTAACCGTAACCAGAGATTTCTCCTCCTGCAAATAGTAATGGTGCAAGTGGTTACCAAGTGGTTCTCTGAGACTGGGTTACGGAAAAAAAAACTGTACTATCTTTATCTTGTTCAAGTTGTGTGTGGTTATGGGGCTGTTCCAGGTTAAATGGATTTCAATTTGTCAACTCCAGGATAGTTGATAAGTGTCTGATTGGTGCGGGAAAACTACTGGAGCCTCCATTGATCATGGTAAAAAGGTCCCTTGTCTCCAAAGTGAATAGAGTTGATAATTATCAGATTGATGGGGGCCAAATCACTGGGGCCCTCAGTGATCACAGCGACGGAGGTCCCTTGTCTCCCGAGTGAATGAAGTATCAGATCGGCAGGGTGCAACCGATGGGGTTCTTACTGACCATGAGTGCATTCCCAAGCGGTCCTAGCGCCGGCATTTTCTCACAGGACAATGTTCGCGTGGAGATTATCTGTGCGGACATTCTCCCATGGGAACATGGCCTTTAAGCGGCAACTGCAATGCCACTTCCAAGGATTTGTGTTGGCAACAAAATAGAACCCTAATTGTACAAGGGGAAATATATCGGTCTATCTCTCTCTCTCTCTCTCTATATATATATATACATATATATACATATATATATATATATAATAATTAATTTTCCTTGGAATAAAAGTCAATTTTCCTTGGAATAAAAGCACTTACTTTTTTCACCCATTTTGGTGTGCTGCCTATATCCATTTATATATATATATATATATATATATATATATATATATATATATATATATCAGTATATCTATCTGGAATAATTGATAACCCAGCGTCTATCAGGGTCTCCTTGATTCAAAAGAATATTGAAATTTAATTAAAATTTAATTTTAACAGTGTTTTTTTTTTTTAGATACGTTAACATTTTAATGTAAATAATGTGACCCATCTGCAAGTGAACGGGGGAAATAATATTTTTCTGCGGTGAGATGTGGATCTAATACTTATCTTGGTGCAATGTAACCACGCAAGCTTCCTTCTTGTGTAATCTCTCTACATTTCACTGCACTTTTCTTGATAACATTCGACTTTAACTCTTTTTCTTCCTCTGTGCAGATCATTTTTTTGCCTCCAGTCTTGTGTCTGTTGTACTGTATCAGAGCTGTTCCCTCATCCCTCCCCCTTTCCATCCTCCTGACCCTGGCAAGAATTTGCTCCAGAGCATGGGATTAGTCTTCTGGGAGTTTCGGAATCAAGATGCACAGCCATCACACAGAACATCTCTACAAGATCTTGGTGATTGGTGACCTGGGGGTTGGCAAGACGAGTATCATCAAACGCTATGTCCACCAGAACTTCTCGCCCCATTACCGCGCTACCATTGGGGTAGATTTCGCTCTGAAGGTTCTCAGCTGGGACTCCAACACTGTGGTCCGTCTACAGCTATGGGACATTGCAGGTGAGTGGAGCAGTAGTGGTAGTAGTAGTAATAGCCGTAGTTGTTGTAGTAGGAGTAGTAGTAGTGGTAGTAGTAGTAGTTGTTTAACAGTAATAGTAGTAGTTGTAGAAGTGGTAGTACTAGTAGTAGTGATAGTAGTAACAGTAATAGTAGTAGTTGTAGAAGTGGTAGTACTAGTAGTAGTGATAGTAGTAACAATAGTTGTGTAGTAGTATTAGTAGTGGTTGTATAGTAGTAATAGTAGTAGTATAAGTAGTAGTTGTCGGGAATTCTGAAAATGCTGCAATGTGTCCTATCGTACGTGAACATCTGTACAATAGGGATCTCTAACCTGTGGCCCTTCAGGGATTGTGAAACTACAAATTCCAGCATGCGCAGGCTGGGAGTTGTTACTTTGAAACCTCTGGAGAGTCACAGGTTGGATCTGCTGTATATATTCATTTTTAGGTGGCAATGGGCCAAAAATGATCGAATGGCCCAAAAAAAAAAAAAAAAAGTTTTGGAAATGGGCCAAAAATCTCAAATCTGTGACCAACTTTTAAGTTTTAAGAATCCTGGAGAACCCCATTTAAATGTGTTAGTTAAATAAAAATTCTAATAATAAAAAAAAGCCACTTTTTTTTTTTAAGTGGGGAGAAAAAGTAACAACATTTTTTTATATAATTTATTATAATTGCCTTACGCGTGGATATCTTGGTTCACTTCGTCATTACTCAAACAGTACTAACTCGACCTCTACTAAAATTTTCAGGATTACATTTTCAACCCAGTAGTTTTTATAAAAAATATAAAAAAAAATCTCTAAGATTTTTATAGTTATCATAATGCAATATTATTATTATTATTATTATTATTATTATTATTAATTGTGTTATTTTTATAGTATTTATTTTATAAAATTTTAGATAATATATTATAATTATTATTTATATTATTATAGTAATAATCATGATTACTATTATTATTATTGTGTAATTGTTTCTCTATTTTTCCCATAATATACTGTATGTATATATATATTTTTTTAAGATTTAAATATTTTTTCCTTATTATTAGTTGTGTTACTTTATAATTATCATGATTATTACTATTATTATTACTGTTTTTGTTATTACTTTGCATTTTTATTCCTGTTGTTAGAATATTTATAATATATATAATATCAAGTCACCTAATACTCCGATCCACATATTTTAAAGATTTTATCATAATATTTATATTATTACTTATTCAACATTATAATGATAATTATTATTATGTTGTATTATTATTACTTCTATTGTAATATTTAAAATATAATATCGTCATCTTCTACTCCGATCCATATAAAAATATCTATCTATCTATCTATCTCATATCTATCCATAATAATTTATTAACCCTTGTACAACTTTCTGGCATACCAAATTCAAATGACCTTGTTGGCGCAAGGCTTGTTTTGCGGAAAAAAAAGTGACCCTTTTCACAGGACCTGTTCACAGGACTTTTCCAAAAAGTGGGTGGGGCTTTTAGGGGGAAGGGGAGTGGCCTCATCAGCTGCACATATTTACTATGCCAGAAAACTGTCATGATTATAGCAGAAATTTACTCCAGCCCTAAACTGGCCTAGATTATGGCTCATGGGCCGTCAAATGATGTTCCAAATTCATTATGAGATCTGCAAGCCAATGTATTTTAAGTTAAAGGGGTTATCCAGGAAAAAACTTTTTTTCATATATCAACTGGCTCCAGAAAGTTAAACAGATTTGTAAATTACTTCTATTAAAAAATCTTAATCCTTTCAGTACTTATGAGCTTCTGAAGTTGAGTTGTTCTTTTCTGTCTAAGTGCTCTCTGATGACACGTGTCTCGGGAACCGCCCAGTTTAGAAGCAAATCCCCATAGCAAACCTCTTCTAAACTAGGCGTTTCCCAAGACAGGTGTCATCAGAGATTACTTAGACAGAAAAGAACAACCTTAACATCAGAAGCTCATAAGTACTGAAAGGATTAAGATTTTTTAATAGAAATAATTTACAAATCTGTTTAACTTTCTGGAGCCAGTTGATATATATAAAAAAGTTTTTTTCCTGGAATACCCCTTTAAGACTGGCATGTAAAATGTCAATGTACCCCCACATTTTTTGCAAAACTACAACTATCAGCATGCCCAGAGAGCCAAGGGCTGTCCAGGCATGCTGGGAGTTGTAGTTTTGCGACAGCTGGAGGGCCACAGTTCGGAGACCCCTGCTCTAGAGCAACCTCTTGGCTTTCAGGGGAGCTGTAAATGGGTCTATATTTATACACTGTTGCGGTAAAATTGTGTCCTGTCCTTAACTTGCGCGTAATATGTCACAGGTAATAGGATTAATGAGCCCCTATCCTCAAGGCATTAATATAGTGTAACTGGGGTAATGCACAGTCCAATTATTCTGTACTGATGATGTAGCAGTGATGAATTTGTCATTAGCTCCACATCATTATCCAGAAAAAGACCTATATTATCCTATAATTACTCATAAGGGAATCTCTCAGGGTCCATCATGAATTATTATTTGATCCATTTACTGCTAACGCTGGCGGCACCAGAAAGACAACAACAATGGCGGCCCCTCCCTGGCTCTATAGGATGTGTAGGTGCTTGAAGTCCCCTCCAGGATTCTTCATTAGCGCCCCCGAATATTGGGGGAGATTTATCAAAACCTGTCCAGAGGAAAAGTTGCTGAGTTGCCCATAGCAACCAATCAGATCGCTTCTTTCATTTTTCACATT
Organism: Hyla sarda; assembly: GCF_029499605.1. Lineage (NCBI taxonomy): Eukaryota > Metazoa > Chordata > Amphibia > Anura > Hylidae > Hyla > Hyla sarda. The sequence goes on along the minus strand of NC_079190.1, from coordinate 25,593,212 downwards.
TTTTTTTTTAAATGAAAGAAGTGATCTGATTGGTTGCTATGGGCAACTCAGCAACTTTTCCTCTGGACAGGTTTTTACGTTTACTTAGCACTTCATCATGTCTAGGTGCCTGGCTCCAAATGACAAACTCAGCTCTGCTAGGTCTGGGTGCGACTACTGCAGAACACGCTGCCGGTAAATATATTAACACGGATGTGCCGAATGTCACACGGCGAGTAGAAAATTCAAGGCAGCCCCGCCTGAACGTCTTTCATCTGCGTTAATTGCTTTGTCCGCTTTGTCGAAGCCCCTAGATGTAGCAGAGCTGGATTTCTCTTCTGGGCGTCGATATTTTTTATTTTTTTTTCGGCGAAAAAAAAAACGTAAAGCGTATATTATTGTGCATATAAAATGGCTGCGGCGTTATCTAAAATGACAGGATAACCACCCCCCAAAAAGAAGTCAAGTGAAATGTTTGAGATTCATGGATATCATGTGACCTCCCAGCTTACAATGGACAAGGGTGTACATCAGAGTTTCCCAACTAGTGTGCCTCCAGCTGTTGAAAAACTACAACTCCCAGCATGCCCAGACAGCCTTCGGCTGTCTTGGCATGCTGGGAGTTGTAGTTTTGCAACAGCTGGAGGCACCCTGGTTAGGAAACACTGCTATTGAGGTAGCCAAGGCAACTGCTATGAGGCTCCTCAGATGCTTCTAGGCCCCAATGTAAAATCTTTAACAGCGCCCCCACCTACCATATACCATTTGTAGTACTGGTGACTTTTTATGTGTCCGAGAGGCCTTTGGGCTCCTGAGGCACCAGGGCCCATGAAAAAAAAAGTCTAGTCCTTTCCATTCTTCTGTTTAGACTCAATGCAGCACTGCCAGAAAGTGTTGTGCTCTTTGCAGTAAAATGTTCCTCTGGGCGTTCCAGGGCAGGGACGTGAATCAAAACATTCAAGTCCCCCCCCCCCCCCCCCCAATGACTATTTTTGGTTTCCATAAACCCCTTTTGTGGGTCAGTTTATAGTCAGAACCATAGTCAAGTATGTCCTTCTATGTTACCCCTTCTATTTATTTTTAGTAAGTGTCTTAGCAGAGAATATGGGTTAGATTTATCAAAACCTGTCCAGAGGAAAAGTTGCCAGTTTCCCATAGCAACCAATCAGATTGCTTCTTTCATTTTTAACAAGGCCTCTGCAAAATGAAAGAAGCGTTCTGATTGGTTGCTATGGGCAACTGGGAAGCTTTTCCTCTGGACAGGTTTTGATAAATCTCCCCCTATGTCATCAGAAAATGACCTATAGTCTCAATCAAGTTTTTAAGCTGACTATGGGGGAAATTTATCAAAACCTGTCTAGAGGAAAAGTTGCTGAGTTGCCCATAGCAACCAATCAGATTGCTTTTTTTCATTTCTGAAAACACCTCTGAAAAATGAAAGAAGTGATCTGATTGGTTGCTATGGGCAAGTCAGCAACTTTTCTTCTGGACAGGTTTTGATAAATCTCTCCCCATATTTTTTAAAGAATTTTTGGTGATTTTTTTTTTTTTCTTGTAATTTTCCATTTTACTATTTTTTTTTTTTTTTTTTTATAATCCTGAATTCTTGCTGTTCCTATTCTGGCCACCAAGCCTAAAACTAAGTGGAGACTTCCTGTTCTGTACAGATCACTTCCCAGAGGTCTCCTCCTTATCATTACGGTGTAAAGATAACATAGTGTATATATCATCATAGTGTATAGATATATATATATCAATATGTATTATTATTATTATTATTATTATTACGGTATTATTATTAATAATAATAATATTATTATCATTATTATTATACTGGTTATTACTACTATTATTATTGTTAAAGGTAACATCAATATGTGGTTGTGCACTAATACACACACACACATATATATATATATATATATATATATATGTGTATAACCTTACAATGGGTATACAGGTAGTGGTGCACAAAAAAGTGTAGTATAGTAAAGTAATAAGGGAACAGAGAAGAGGAAGAAAACTAACCACATCCTCTTACAGCAAAACACCGGGCATATGGCATAACTACATAGGTGCCCAACATATTACATATCTATTAACTAGTATAAGCGATGAAGGGGTGTTCATACTTAAAAAGCATAACCACAGGATATGGAGAATGCATTCAGGCAGAGATTGACTAAAGAGGAGCCAGTGGATACATAACTCGCATGCGTGGCCTCCTTTCTACTCTTTCTATTTACTGCACCTTACCAGGAAAGTCTGGTTCACTGATCAGGCTCCTTTCTTCCTCCCTTCTGATTTCATTATTCACTTGGAAAAACTGGTTAGATCTTTATTTTGAGAGATTAGATGGACTATAAAGTTACAAGCTATGGGTGTTATGGTGGGGGGGGGGGGGTGCAGTTAAGACTGAGGTGGAGAGGGACACAGAGAAGCTGCTAAAGCTCTGGTAAGTGTCATTACTCCCCCAGTGCTGGTTCCCCAGGTTACATTGGTCAGCACTGCTCTATAATGTCCTCCATGCTGCTGCTGCTGCTGCTTCTGAGGGTGTTCTATAGAGATAAAGGGGAGCAGGATTCTCTCTTCTGTATGTGCAGTGTATGAGCGATATCATAACAGCTAGTCTCCTGCTTCTGATGGTGTGCTTTAGAGATATAGGAGAGCAGGATTCTCTTCTGTATGTGCAGTGTATGAGAGATATCATAGCAGCTAGTCTCCTGCTACTAAGGGTGTGCTATAGAGATATAGGGGCACAGGATCTCCTTTTCTGTGTGTGCAGTGTATAGGAGACATCATAGCAGCCAGTGTCCTGCTTCTGTGGTTGTGCTATAGAGATATAGTGGAGCAGGATTCTCTTCTGAGGGTGTGCTATAGAGATATAGTGGAGCAGGATTCTCTTCTGAGGGTGTGCTATAGAGATATAGTGGAGCAGGATTCTCTTCTGAGGGTGTGCTATAGAGATATAGTGGAGCAGGATTCTCTTCTGAGGGTGTGCTATAGAGATATAGTGGAGCAGGATTCTATTCTGAGGGTGTGCTATAGAGATATAGTGGAGCAGGATCTTCTCTTCTGTACGTGCAGAGTGTGAGAGACATCATAACAGCTAGTCTCCTGCTTCTGAGGGTGTGCTATAGAGATATAGGGGAGCAGGATTCTCTTCTGTGGGTGTGCTATAGAGATATAGTGGAGCAGGATTCTCTTCTGTTGGTGTGCTATAGAGATATAGTGGAGCAGGATTCTGTTCTGAGAGTGTGCTATAGAGATATAGTGGAGCAGGATTCTCTTCTGTGGGTGTGCTATAGAGATATAGTGGAGCAGGATTCTGTTCTGAGGGTGTGCTATAGAGATATAGTGGAGCAGGATTCTCTTCTGAGGGTGTGCTATAGAGATATAGGGGAGCAAGATTCTCTTCTGAGGGTGTGCTATAGAGATATAGTGGAGCAGGATCTTCTCTTCTGTACGTGCAGAGTGTGAGAGACATCATAGCAGCTAGTTTTCTGCTTCTGAGGGTGTGCTGTAGAGATAAAGGGGAGAAGGATTCTCTCTTCTGTATGTGCAGTGTATGAGAGATATCATAGCAGCTAGTCTCCTGCTTCTGATGGTGTGCTTTAGAGATATAGGAGAGCAGGATTCTCTTCTGTATGTGCAGTATATGAGAGATATCATAGCAGCTAGTCTCCTGCTTCTGATGGTGTGCTTTAGAGATATAGGAGAGCAGGATTCTCTTCTGTATGTGCAGTGTATAGGAGACATCATAGCAGCCAGTGTCCTGCTTCTGTGGTTGTGCTATAGAGATATAGTGGAGCAGGATTCTCTTCTGAGGGTGTGCTATAGAGATATAGTGGAGCAGGATTCTCTTCTGAGGGTGTGCTATAGAGATATAGTGGAGCAGGATTCTCTTCTGAGGGTGTGCTATAGAGATATAGTGGAGCAGGATTCTCTTCTGAGGGTGTGCTATAGAGATATAGTGGAGCAGGATTCTCTTCTGTGGTTGTGCTATAGAGATATAGTGGAGCAGGATTCTCTTCTGTGGTTGTGCTATAGAGATATAGTGGAGCAGGATTCTCTTCAGAGGGTGTGCTATAGAGACATAGTGGAGCAGGATTCTCTTCTGAGGGTGTGCTATAGAGATATAGGAGAGCAGGATTCTCTTCTGAGAGTGTGCTATAGAGATATAGTGGAGCAGGATTCTCTTCTGTGGGTGTGCTATAGAGATATAGTGGAGCAGGATTCTCTTCTGAGGGTGTGCTATAGAGATATAGTGGAGCAGGATTCTCTTCTGAGGGTGTGCTATAGAGATATAGTGGAGCAGGATTCTCTTCTAAGGGTGTGCTATAGAGATATAGTGGAGCAGGATTCTCTTCTGAGGGTGTGCTATAGAGATATAGGGGAGCAGGATTCTCTTCTGAGGGTGTGCTATAGAGATATAGGGGAGCAGAATTCTCTTCTGAGGGTGTGCTATAGAGATATAGGGGAGCAGGAGCCCCTCATATGTATGTGCAGTGTATGAGAGACATCATAGCAGCTAGTCTTCTGCTTCTGAGGGTGTGTTATAGAGATATAGGGGCACAGGATCTCTTTTTGTGTGTGTGCAGTTTTAGGGAGTCATCATAGCATCTAGTCTCCCCCTTTTGAGTATGTGCTATAGAGATATAGGGGAGCAGGATCCCCTCTTGTGTGTGCAGTATATGAGAGACATCATACCAGCCAGTTTTTGAAGACTCCTACCAGCAGCCATTCCCAGTGAATCTTGGTGCTAGAAGCCCTTGAGATCTATTATAAACCTAGGTAAGACTTTTGAAGGGATTATCTCATCAAGACATCCCCTTTCACCTTTGGGATGGGTTGTTTTTAGAAAAAAAAAACCCCTTTAGCATTACCAATTAGGAAGACCCTTCTGTTTTAGCTATGTGCCTCAATAGGTCATATAAGAAAGAGTTAAAGGGGTTATCCAGGAAAAAAGAAAATGTTATATATCAACTGGCTCCAGAAAGTTAAACAGATTTGTAAATTACTTCTATAAAAAAAAAATCTTAATCCTTTCAGTACTTATGAATTGTTGAAGTTGAGTTGTTCTTTTCTGTCTAAGTGCTCTCTGATGACACGCAAATCCCCATAGAAAATCTCTTCTACTCTGTGCAGTTCTCGAGACAAGCAGAGATGTCAGCAGAGAGCAGTGTTGCCAGACAGAAAAGAACAACTCAACTTCAGCAGCTGATAATTATTGGAAGGATTAAGATTTTTTAATAGAAGTAATTTACAAATCTGTTTTAACTTTTTGGAGCCAGTTGATATATATATATATATATATATATATATATATATATATATATATATATATAAAGTTTTTTTTGCTGGAATACCCCTATAAAGCCTCCTGGTCCCATCCCATTGTGTGCCCTGGGTCTGGGTTGTGTTGGGAATTACTGTACTGAAGGTTTCCCCCAGACTGAATGAAATCATTGGCATGACCGCCTCTTATTCTGCTGTGATAAAAATAGTTCAGCCATATTAATCCAGACGGTTTTACTCCTCTGGCCAAATTCCAACATCTTAAATATCTGCAATGGCTGATGGATCACTACTAGTTTAAAGTTGACTTCACATCCAAACCTACTGTAGTAAAAGGGATTGTATAGGTTGTATAGATTTGCACAAAGCCACAGTAGGTTATAGTAGTAGACAAGGGCATGAGATTTTACGAACAAAAATACAAGCATTAGAAATGAGTGAATTGGTTCAGACAAAATCGATTTGTTGTGAATTTCTCCAAAAATCAAATGCATTCCTCAAATCTTAAACTTTTGCTATTCATTTTGGGACAAATTGCTTAAAATAGTGGTTTCCATTTTAACCATCAAAAGAAGGGTTAAAGGGGTATTCCGGTACAGGAGTTGTCAGGCAGCCTCCCTGCAGTGTCCCCTGGGCCCCCTGCACCTATTCCCCTTGTATATTTATCTTTATGCTGTGTATTGTATATAAAAGGGATATGTCTTTAAGAACCGTTGACATGTGATTTACCAGTGTCATGTGATTGTAACCCAGTGAGGTGTCAGTGACCATGTGACCTTAGGGTGATCTATGGGACCCTTCCTAGTCTCCCCCATATGAGCCCTGGGAGGAGCTAGCTCGCTCTCTTGATTTCCAGTTAAGTCTTTGCTGAGGTCCAGTGCAGTCAAGTCCTAAGAGTCTGTCTGGAGTCCAGAGGAGGCCTCAAGTCAACCACGCAGCCACAAGTCTACAGGTCCACAACCCCCAGGTCCCAGTCAGAGCCTGGTAAGCAACAAAAGGGGTATAGTCAATCTCAGTCAAGTCAGTCAAAGTCAACCTGTCTTCAGTCAGCGTGGCCTGCATCAAAATTGTCCCAGTCCACTGCAAGTCCCAGCAAGCCCTAATGTCTCTGAAGTCACTGGTCACCTCCGAGGGCCTGGCTAAGCTGTATAGACTATACCACCTGTCTAATTCAGTAAAGCTACCATTGTTCCGTAGCTTTGTGTTGGAGTCATTAATGCCCCCGTGCCTAGCCCAGGATCCAGCGGTATACCTTTGGGTGGTATTGAGGATAAACCACGCCCTGGCATCATGAACACAAGAGGTTAATGCCATCTGCAAAGTATAGTGGATAAAATGTATGATTGCAGGGGTCCCGCCGCTGGGGACCCCCACGATCTCGGTGCAGCCCCAGGTATTCTGAGATGGGGGACATCATGGCCACGCTCCCTAGCGATGTCACGCCTCGCCCCCTCTATTCAACTTAGACATGAATGGAGGGGGCGTGGCCGTGACGTCCCCAGACTAGGTGGCAGTGCCCGGCACAGAATGCCAGGGGCTGCACCGAGATTGCGGCGGTCCCCGTTGGCGGGACCCCTGCGATCAGGATGTATAAAGCCGGAATACCCCTTTAAGGGTAGGGTTAAGTTGGTGTTAGGGTCTGTAGGACTAGGGTCGCTAATCCTTGTTTTACCCTACAACCCCTAACATAGCGTTAGGTTAGGGTTAGTAGAGTTAAGGTCAGTAGGGTTAGGCTCCCTAATCCTTACTTTGACCCTACTATAGGGTTACAAATCTTGGATACAGTTGGATACAGTCCAGGACTTTTCCGGGCACTCTCAATTTGTACTAAATCTATTTGGTGCAAAAAAAAAAAATCCCATTGCCGATTCAACTGAAGCGGACCCAAAACGGAGTTGCTTTTCACGAAAGAGCAGAAGACAGTCACAATCTCGGCTTTCTCCATATTGTCTATAGACTTAAATAGCATATCCACCTCACCTCAGAGCAGGTATGAGGTACCCACGAATATTTTGCCCATGGGCATCCACCAGTCCTAAACCTGTCCTGCCTCCTACTGTGTTACTATTTTACACACAGTTGACTGGGAACAACCAACATCTTCAGGCACACTCTTGAAGGTTTAGGATTTTTATATAGAAGTAATTTACACATCTGTTGAACTTTCTGACACCAGTTGATTTGGAAAAAAAAATTAAAAAAAATTCCACCAAAGTACCCCTTTAAGTAGCATATCATGATTTGTGCCAATGACAAACTTGTCCACGCTATATATCTGTATTGATAATAAACTACAGTACAAATGTTTGAGGGAAAGGGCTATGTCACAGGACAGGGATCACTATCTTATGTATACATTTTAGGGTGACTCCAGCTGTTGCGAAACTAGAACTCCCAGCATTCCCGGACAGCCTTCGGCTGTCCGGGCATGCTGGGAGCTGTAGTTTTGCAGCAGCTGGAGGCAGAGGCGTCACTTGTAGCTTCTGGGTCCCAATGCACAATCTGCAACAGGGCCCGATGTGCCAATTATAATACTGGTCTCTTATGGGGCAGATGTGCTTTAGGGCCCCCTTAGGCATCAGGGCTCCGGTGCGACTGCTACATAGAAACATAGAATGTGTCGGCAGATAAGAACCATTTGGCCCATCTAGTCTGCCCAATCAATAGTCCCTGTCCCTCTCTTATATGAGGCATAGTTACCTTTATAGCTATGCCCCTGGCTGGAGGCACCCATGTTGGGGAAACACAGATTATAGATTCTTTACCATTGCAGTAAATATTCTAAGCATTCCACCAATGTTACACTACATTGACCCTACAGATTTGCGCACCAGTGTAGTAAAACAGGAACGCGCGCGCAACCTATTCGTTCAGATTAGACCGTAACCAGAGATAACATCTCCTTACACAATGTGAGCTTGTGTAAGATGCTGCAGGTCATGTGTTGTCCGATCATATGATGCCGCTTCCTGCAGAATAAACAAAAAAAAATAAATAAACTTATGTAAAGTAGAGAAAGATAGTGGCAGTGGCACCTAACGGTATATAAAAAAAAAGCAAAATGTCTATTATAGAGGTCCCACAAATAGCAGGCTATAGTGGTAGTCCATGTACATTCTAAATGTCCTGCGTGACAGTGGTGCCAGGACAGAACCAATGCAAACGAAACGATGATAGTAACAAAGAAAGGGGGTCCGGCAACTCACGGTTTTGACGCCAGCTGCTAATAGGCTTGAAGTCTGTCCATGGGGCAGAGGTAAGGGCGGGAAGCTACGGAGGCGATTAACCGGTTGATTTCGTGCAAAAGCACTTTGTCCGGCCCCGGACGAAGTGCTTTTGCACGAAATCAACCGGTTAATTGCCTCCTGAGCTTCCCGCACCTACCTCTGCCCCATGGACGGACTTCAAGCCTATTAGCAGCTAGCGTCAAAACCGTGAGGTGCCGGACCCCCTTTCTTTGTTACTATCAAAAAAAAAAGCTGAAATTCTGGGAGAACAAGTAGAACGCGCCGTGAAGGGAACAGTCCAATCTCCCAGAAGAAACGGTTAGCAAAAATACCAGACTAAAGCACCCAACGCACCGCCAAAGACTCAACTATTGGGTCTCCATTGATCAGGTGCCTTCAGGGTTGCCTTTAGCAGCATGACGCCGCGGCCTGCACGCCTCCTCCATGTCCATATCTCTATGGGAGAGGCGGGGAGGCAGCGTTCGTGCCTCCCCGCCTCTCCCATAGAAATGTATGGGGAGGGGGCATACCGTCGACCTCAGAGAGGTTGACGCTACGCGCATTAGCTGCTCACATAGAGCTGAAATGTGGGGGCCCGTGCACGATTAGACACTTATCCTGTGGATAGGGGTTAAGTTGTCTTTTGCTGCAGATGTTGTGGTGGGCCATGGGCGTGCAAAGTGAGGTGTAGGGGCAGGTGTTGTAGCCCAGGGGCAGGTGTTGTCAACCCCTTCGTGTTTGTGACGCCAGGGTGTGATTTTAACCGAGAACCAACCGAACGGTAGCTCCGCTGGTCCTAGTTGGGCAGGGTAAATAAGAGTCCAAGGCCAGGTTACAGTAACGGTAGCTTTACTGAGGTAGACAGATGGTACAGTCTTTATAGCTAGGCCAGGATCCCAGAGAGGTGACCAGTAACACAGGGGACCTTGCATCTTGCTGGGACTGGCAGTGACTTGGACAGACCTTAGGACAGACACGCTGACTATAATAGACTTGACTGAAGATAGTGACAGCAGACAGAGAGGACTTGACTTACTGACTTGTGGCTGTAATTTAGGTTGGGGCCTCCAGATGTGCTGGACACTGACCCTGAGACGTTTGGACCGGACCTCAGCAGAAAGTGATGGAAGAGCAAAATAGGCAGATTGCAGCTGAGCAAGGAGCCCATAGGTTAGCTGCGGGTCATCTGGTCACCTGGTGCTCTCTGGGTAACAAAACATGTGACTTTAACATGTGACAACTATTATCATGTAACTAGTAACCATGTGACCATATCAAAGGTCCTATACACATAATATACGATTATACAGGTTATAGGGGTACAGTGCAGGTGAGTGCTGGGGACGTGCAGGGACTCAAGCTGATAGGACTGTAAAATGCATATCCCGTACTGGGACATCACAATGTCCTTTAATGCAGACACCGGAATTTGAATTTCTGTGCAAGAAATATCTGTCGCGGAAATTCTGCGCTGTGAACAGCGCAGCAGAATCCTATTGATATCAATTTGACTCTGCTGCTGCAGAATGTCCGTGTGGAATTCTTTTGCAGAATTCCACACAGAATTTTCATCTTGTGAGCAGAGCCTTATGCTGCTGGTCTTCAAAATATGGAACGTGTCCTCCCACCCACCACCTCTGTTCACTTCTGCTTTTGGAGGTTCTAATGTTGATTCCATCACATTTGGTTGGACAATAGCAGCGCAGGACGAAACCCTACAAACCCTATTGTAAGACAGCGGGGTCTGTTGGAAGACATTGGTGTCCATCATGTGACAGATCCAGTGCTCTATTATTTTTTGTTTTTCTGCTTCTATAAACCCCAGTCATGTTTTATGGTTCTTTAAAAGGGGTACTCCATTGGAAAACAAATTTTGGTGCCAGAAAGTTCAACAGATTTGTAAATTACCTCTATACAAAAATCTTAATCCTTCCAGTACTTATCAGCTGCTGATTGCTCCAGAGGAAGTTGTGTAGTTCTTTCGAGTCTGACCACAGTGCTCTCGGCTGACACCTCTGTCCATTTTAGGAACTGCCCAGAGCAGGAACAAAACTCCATAGCAAACCTCTCCTGCTCTGGACAGTTCCTCAAATGGACAGAGGTGTCAGCAGAGAGCACTGTGGTCAGACTGGACAGAACTACACAACTTCCTCTGGAGTCCTGATTCCCCACAGATCCTATTGACTTAAATGGGGTCCATCATTGATCCGGTAGTTTACCAGAGTTTAGTGGGGGGGAAAAAATAGTGTATTCACTATTTCTTTTCTCTGTTAAAATATACCGAATTGCTGATGGAGCTCCATATAGCGGATTCTGACGGCGATGTGAACAATGCCTAATACTGCAACATTCGGGGCCTCTGGAAATAGCTCTTTAATATAAAATTTATAAAAATGTACCGCCTTATCCCGAGTATAAATACGTCCTCCAGAAATACAATAGCGCTGTGTTGTACAGTGGCAGCAGAAAATAAATATCCATATAAAACTGTAATTCTTCTACAATTAAAACATTAGCAGATATATCCCCTTACAAGGAAAACTTGTGAATGGAGGCGACCGCCGCTCACACAGATTAACCTTTTTTTCTTTCCCATACTTTGAGAAATTTTTCTTAGGGATTATATTAGTTCAAACAAAGAGCTAAAAGTATGTTACACATTTGTTTTGCTACAGCGGGTAGGAGGATTAGGGTATTATAAACTGGTTGTAATACCAGGAAGGATAAGTAAAGGGCGGATGAGGGGAGATGTGGGCTACCTTTGTTTCTAGTCTTCACTTTGTTGGTCATGATCAGCTGGGGCCGTAATATATAATATTTTACCATATATAAAGTGGTCTTAAAGACATATAGTACCCAAATAATGCTGGCAACCAATATACAAACAGCTGTGCCAAAAATTATATGATTATCAGATAATACTGACATACAGTGTCCAAATCATACTGCCAAACAGTGTTCAAATAATACGGCGAACCAATGACATCACTAACATACAGCTATTATATGGCTATAAAATAATACTGTCATACAGTGCTCAAATAATACTGCCAACCAATGACATCACTAACATACAGCTGTTATATGGTTATCAAATAATACTGTCATACAGTGCTCAAATAATACTGCCAATTAATGACATCACTAACATACAGCTGTTATATGGTTATCAAATAATACTGTCATACAGTGCTCAAATAATACTGCCAATTAATGACATCACTAACATACAGCTGTTATATGGTTATCAAATAATACTGTCATACAGTGCTCAAATAATACTGCCAACCAATGACATCACTAACATACAGCTGTTATATGGTTATCAAATAATACTATCATACAGTGCTCAAATAATGCTGCCATACAGTGCTCAAATAATACTGCCAACCAATGACATCACTAACATACAGCTGTTAAATGGTTATCAAATAATACTATCATACAGTGCTTAAATAATACTGTCATATATTGCTCAAATAATACTGCCAACTAATAAACAACACTAACATACAACTGTTATATGGTTTTCAAAAAAAACTGTCATACAGTGCTCAAATAATACTGCCAACCAATGACATCACTAACATAAAGCTGTTATATGGTTATCAAATAATACTATCATACAGTGCTCAAATAATACTGCCAACCAATGACATCACTAACATACAGCTGTTAAATGGTTATCAAATAATACTGTCATACAGTGCTCAAATAATACTGTCATACAGTGCTCAAATAATACTGCCAACTAATAAACAACACTAACATACAACTGTTATATGGTTTTCAAATAAACCTTTCATACAGTGCTCAAATAATACTGCCAACCAATGACATCACTAACATAAAGCTGTTATATGGTTATCAAATAATACTGTCATACAGTGCTCAAATAATACTGCCAACAAATAAACAACACTAACACACAACTGTTATGGTTATCAAATAATACTATCATTCAGTGCTTAAAAGGGGTACTCCTCTGGAAAACATTATTTTTTAAATCAACTGGTGCCAGAAAGGTAAACAGATTTGTAAATTACTTCTATTTAAAAATCTTAATCCTTCCAGTACTTATCAGCTGCTATATGTTTGAATTTCCTTTCTGTCTGACCTCTGTTCATTGTAGGAACTGTCCAGAGCAGGAGAGGTTTGCTATGGGGATTTGCTCCTACTCTGGACAGTTCCTAAAATTGACAGAGGTGTCAGCAGAGAGCACTTGCGGTCAGACAGAAAGGAAATTCAAAAAGAAAAGAACTTCCTATGCAACATACAGAAGCTGATAAGTACTGAAAGGATTAAGATGTTTTAATAGAAGTGATTTACAAATCTGTTTAACTTTCTGGCATCAGTTGATTTGAAAAAAAAAATATTTTCCAGAGGAGTACCCCTTTAAAAAAAATACTGAGTCTGGTACTTTCTTCTTAATAGGGTACTGTTCACACTGTGCAAGAGTGAGCTGCAATAGCAGGATCTGCACTACGTTGCTGTAAGGTGGTGCTCTATCTCATATAATAGTCACATTCCAAAGTATTCAAACAAGAATTGAAAGATGGCACTCACCCGAACAGCCTTCTGGTTCCGTAAACTTTATTCAGAATATTATCTTCAGTGCATAAGACAGACACGCAGCGCCCCGCTGCGTGTCTGTCTTATGCACTGAAGATAATATTCTGAATAAAGTTTACGGAACCAGAAGGCTGTTCGGGTGAGTGCCATCTTTCAATTCTTGTTTGGATACTTAAATAATACTGTCATACAGTGCTCAAATAATACTGCCAACTAATAAACAGCACTAACATACAACTGTTATATAGTTATGAAATAAAGCAATCATACAGTGCTTAAATAATACTGTCATAGAGTGCTCAAATAATACTGCCAACTAATAAACAGCACTAACATACAGCTGTTATATGGTTATCAAATAAAGCTATCATACAGTGCTTAAATAATACTGTCATACAGTGCTCAAATAATACTGGCAACTAATAAACAGCACTAACATACAGCTGTTATATGGTTATCAAATAAAGCAATCATACAGTGCTTAAATAATACTGTCATATATTGCTCAAATAATACTGCCAACTAATAAACAGCACTAAAATACAGCTGTTATATGGTTATCAAATAAAGCAATCATACAGTGCTTAAACAATACTGTCATATATTGCTCAAATAATACTGCCAACTAATAAACAGCACTAAAATATAGCTGTTATATGGTTATCAAATAAATCTATCATACAGTGCTTAAATAATACTGTCATACAGTGCTCATGTAATACTGCCAACTAATAAATAGCACTAACATACAGCTGTTATATGGTTATCAAATAAAACTATCATACAGTGCTTAAATAATACTGTCATATATTGCTCAAATAATACTGCCAACTAATAAACAGCACTAACATACAACTGGCTATCAAATAAAACTATCATACAGTGCTTAAATAATTGTTACGCCGAGCGCTCCGGGTCCCCGTTCCTCCCCGGAGCGCTCGCCTCATCCTCGTTGCTGCAGCGCCCCGGTCAGATCCACTGACCGGGTGCGCTGCGGTACCGCCTCCAGCCGGGATGCAATTCGCGATGCGGGTGGCGCCCGCTCGCGATGCGCACCCCGGCTCCCGTACCTGACTCGCTCTCCGTCGGTCCTGTCCCGGCGCGCGCGGCCCCGCTCCCTAGGGCGCGCGCGCGCCGGGTCTCTGCGATTTAAAGGGCCACTGCGCCGCTGATTGGCGCAGTGGTTCTAATTAGTGTGTTCACCTGTGCACTCCTTATATATACCTCACTTCCCCTGCACTCCCTCGCCGGATCTTGTTGCCCTTGTGCCTAGTGAAAGCGTTCCCTTGTTTGTTCCTAGCCTGTGTTCCAGACCTCCTGCCGTTGCCCCTGACTACGATCCTTGCTGCCTGCCCCGACCTTCTGCTACGTCCGACCTTGCCTTTGTCTACTCCCTTGTACCGCGCCTATCTTCAGCAGTCAGAGAGGTTGAGCCGTTGCTAGTGGATACGACCTGGTCACTACCGCCGCAGCAAGACCATCCCGCTTTGCGGCGGGCTCTGGTGAATACCAGTAGTGACTTAGAACCGGTCCACTAGCACGGTCCCCGCCAATCCCTCTCTGGCACAGAGGATCCACCTCCTGCCAGCCGGCATCGTGACAGTAGATCCGGCCATGGATTCCGCTGAGGTGCCGCTGTCAAGTCTTGCCGACATTTCCACGGTGATCGCCCAGCAAGCCCTAAAGATCACCCAACGAAATCACCAGCTGGCATACTTGACCACCGTGACACTGCAACTTCAGTCACAGATACAGCAGCTGCTGCCGCAGACACAGCAACTTCAGTCACAGACACAGCAGCTGCAACAACCATCTCCTCCGCCGGCTCCTGCAACTCCTCCGCAGCAACCGGCCGCTCCTAACCCCTGCTTGTCCCTGCCGGACAAATTTGATGAGGACTCTAGACTCTGCCGTGGTCTCCTTTCTGGAAAGGCCTTGTCTGGGGCCACACCGCTCTGGGACCGCAATGATCCTGCCACAGCCACAGTCCAGTCCTTCTTCGCTGAGGTCCGTGGTGTCTTCGAGGAGCCTGCCCGAGCTTCTTCTGCCGAGACTGCCCTGCTGAACCTGGCCCAGGGTGTTTCTTCCGTTGGCGAGTACGCCATTCAGTTCCGTGCTCTTGCTTCCGAGTTGTCCTGGAATAGTGAGGCTCTCTGCGCGACCTTTAAAAAAGGCCTATCCAGCAACATTAAAGATGTTCTGGCCGCACGAGAAACTCCTGCTAACCTACATGAACTCATTCATCTTGCCACTCGCATTGACATGCGTTTTTCCGGATGGCTTCTGGAGCTCCACCAGGATATGGACTTTGTTCGCACGAGGCGTTTTTTCTCCCCGGCTCCTCTCTCCTCTGGTCCTCTGCAATCCGTTCCTGTGCCTCCCGCCGTGGAGGCTATGCAAGTTGACCGGTCTCGCTTGACACCTCAAGAGAGGACACGACGCCGCATGGAGAATCTTTGCCTGTACTATGCCGGTACCGAACACTTCCTGAAGGATTGTCCTATCCGTCCTCCCCGCCTGGAAAGACGTACGCTGACTCCGCACAAAGGTGACACAGTTCTTGATGTCAACTCTGCTTCTCCACGCCTTACTGTGCCTGTGCGGATATCTGCCTCTACCTTCTCCTTCTCTACTAAGGCCTTCTTGGATTCCGGATCTGCAGGAAATTTTTTTTTGGCCTCTCTTATCAACAGGTTCAACATCCCTGTGACCAGTCTCGCCAGACCCCTCTACATCAATTGTGTTAACAATGAAAGATTGGACTGTGCCGTGCGTTACCGCACGGAACCCCTCCTAATGTGCATCGGACCTCATCACGAAAGAATTGAGTTTTTGATCCTCAGGTTCTTTGGACCCAAGAAGAGGGGGAGACCCAAGGGGGGGGGTACTGTTACGCCGAGCGCTCCGGGTCCCCGTTCCTCCCCGGAGCGCTCGCCTCATCCTCGTTGCTGCAGCGCCCCGGTCAGATCCACTGACCGGGTGCGCTGCGGTACCGCCTCCAGCCGGGATGCGATTCGCGATGCGGGTGGCGCCCGCTCGCGATGGGCACCCCGGCTCCCGTACCTGACTCGCTCTCCGTCGGTCCTGTCCCGGCACGCGCGGCCCCGCTCCCTAGGGCGCGCGCGCGCCGGGTCTCTGCGATTTAAAGGGCCACTGCGCCGCTGATTGGCGCAGTGGTTCTAATTAGTGTGTTCACCTGTGCACTCCTTATATATACCTCACTTCCCCTGCACTCCCTCGCCGGATCTTGTTGCCCTTGTGCCTAGTGAAAGCGTTCCCTTGTTTGTTCCTAGCCTGTGTTCCAGACCTCCTGCCGTTGCCCCTGACTACGATCCTTGCTGCCTGCCCCGACCTTCTGCTACGTCCGACCTTGCCTTTGTCTACTCCCTTGTACCGTGCCTATCTTCAGCAGTCAGAGAGGTTGAGCCGTTGCTAGTGGATACGACCTGGTCACTACCGCCGCAGCAAGACCATCCCGCTTTGCGGCGGGCTCTGGGCATCGTGACAATAATACTGTCATACAGTGCTCAAATAATACTGCCAACTAATAAACAGCACTAATATACAGCTGTTATATGGTTATCAAATAAAGCAATCATCCAGTGCTAAAACTAAACTGCCATACAGTGCTCAAATAATTCGGCCAACCAAAACACAAACAGAACCAACTTACAACTGTTATATTATCAAATAATCCTATCATTCAGTGCTGAAATAATACTGACATACAGTGCTCAAATAATACCACCATTCAATAAACAAACAGGACTAGCATACAACTGTTATAAGATCATCATATAATACTACCACACAGTGCTAAAAATAATACTGTCATACAGTTCCCAAATCACACAACCATACAATGCTCAAATAATACTGCCAAATTACTTATTCCCATTCAGGCTGACGCCCTCCTGGGACTAATTTCCCAAACTAGGGAACCCTATCCAAATGAAACTTTTCTTTATTTAATCATATTTAAAAACGTAACAAATGTGTGCAAAAAAAAATATGTGTACTAAAAAGCACAGCTATTTGATCAGTTTATAATGGAGTTTACCCTCCTATTTTTATCTCTTATATTTGGTATATGGGCTCCCTACTGGGATGCACCCTCATGACTTTCAAGAATTGTTTCCACTAACACCAACTATATGTGGTATATAATGTTCTGATCCATAAGCTGCTTATTAAAACGCCAAGTGCTGACACCCCCCACCCCTGACATTTTTCCGTCCGTAACCAGCTTTATCAAGGGCAGAGGTGTAAGTGCCCTTGATAAAGCTGGTTACGGCCGGCGAAACGTTGGGGGGTGTCAGCAAATTGCACTAGCATACAACATTTATGGAATTAGCAAGTAATACTACCACACTGTGCTCAAATAATACTGCTTATCCATAAGCAAACAGCACTATCATCCAAGTATATGATTATTAGACAATATTACCACACGGTGCTAAAATAATACTGCCATAAAGTGCCAAAATTATACTGCTAACAGATATACAAACAGCACTACCGTTCTAGTATATGATTTTTATGATGACTATGTTTATCACATAATACCAGCACACAGTGTTTAAATAATACTGCCATACACTGCCCAAATAATACTGCTAATCAATAAACAAACAACTCTACTGTACAAGTATATGATTACCAGGCAGTATTACTGCACAGTGCTAAAATAATACTGCAATAAGGTGCCTAACAACATCAAACAACAACAACACTACTATATAACAGTTACATGATTATCCGATAATACTGCCACACAGTGCCCAAATAAGGGTACATTCTAGGTAAGGGTATAGGGCCAGAGCCTATGAAATGGACATTAACAAGGCCGCAGAAATACATAAGTCTAAAAAACAGACAAACGTAAAAATTTTATTGAAATTTTACAACCTGTTTCAGACAAACTTCCTTGTCAAGCAATGATAATATAAGCAGTACACAAACCACAACTATATATATATATATATATATATATATATATATATATATATATCCCCAAAGAATTAGAACTAGAGCTGTGGATACAGATAAATATAAAATAACATTAATAAAATTGCACAAAATAAACAACCATGACAGTTAGATGCATATAAATTAGAGCAGAATAATGGGCATATTCTGGATGACGTAATGGTACAGGAAATGTAGTGAATGACTATTGTTCTGCCATATTGGATCCCTACCCAAGGTCTTCTTTATTTGATAACAGAAGCCAGAAGTTCTCACAAAATCAGAGATGAGACACTTTTTGTGGGAACAAGTTGAATTCCTTACATCTATACACAACACATCTCACATGGAAAGGATTTCATGCATCGTAGCTCCGCAGCGTAGATGATGTGAAAATGTCTTTCCTGACCCCATCCCAAATGTGGATCAAGAAAAATGTAAAAAAAAAGATTTAAAAAAAAAACTGCAATTGTTAATCCATTGATACAACTTATCTGTTGTGACAAAAATTCTCTACAAATTCTTCCTAGAAAATTTTGAATTTAAAATTTATAGATGTAAATTAAATCTGTGTACAGTTCTGCTAAATATTTAGGTGCTATATAGATGAAAACATAATAAAAAAAAATCTTTCCCATTAGCCAAATTTTAGCAAATTTTTTTGCAATTTTGTTAATAGGAGTATGGATCTATAGCTGTAATATGTGGCCCATACATAGGACACATATTCAGATGAAAGATCTGCTATGAAGATCATATACTGATTCATCACCACTACAGAGGCCCTGAGGATGTCTTTCATGAGGCCGTTTTGGCTGTCACTGTTATGTGGGCTCAGTGATTATCACTGGGGTGGTGGAGACTTCAGCTGCTACCTATGGTGGTGAAGGTTTAGGTGGTACAAGCTAAGTATCTGAAGTGTATAGTGGCCTTCCAACTGGGGAAGAAAAGGGCTGGACATGTTGGTCTGGCAGCAACTTACCCTTCCTCTCTCTGGCCATTCAGAATTATTATATGTATAGGTAGGGAGTCATGTCAGGTAGGGAGCAATGCAGATCTGAGCTGATCCCAAAACCACTGTCCCCACTTCCTACCTACTCGGACGATCCACCCTAAATGGTGGTCCCCAACTGGGCGACAGCCCCTACACTTGAGTAAGTGCATGTAGCGTCAAGGAAAATTAGAAAGGTAAGGTCCGGTCACAAGCAGTTTCCAGGTCACAAGTAGAGAAAAATGTGAGGGCCAAAACCACAACTGATTGGCTGGTGGCCCTGATAGGCTGAGCTGGCCACATCATAAAAGGGCAAAGTTCAGTGCCATTGTCAGGATGACGAGAGATGCTGCCAACTGCACTGAATGAGGACCAGAAGCAGTGATGGATTGTGGAACGGGAAAGGTGTGTTTGTTACAGTGGATGACTTGACTGTTCCTTTTTGTGGTGCAAACCCTGGTTGTTGAATGTGATGGTGGAGGCCTCAGCTGCTTCTTATGCTGGGGGAAACCCTAGCGGCTAATTGTGATGGAGGTCATGGCTTCATTTACAATTGTAAATCACATTGTAACATATTGTTCTTTTGAGTCCTGTTATAATAATCCAGTTATCCAGAAGCACCTACCTTTCATTATATTCATTTGTATCCTGAGGGGAGGGAGACCCGCTTGTTAACTGTAGGGGTGAAGGTTCAGACTCCTACCAGTAGAGGCTCCACTTTTTATCAGTGGTGGCAAAGGCCCTTGCTTTTGACTGTGGTGGTAAAGGCCCCTGTTGTTATCTGTCATGGTAAAAACCCTGACACGTGACTGTGGTGGTGATGATACCAGTTGGTACCTGTGTTGGTAGGGACCATGGCTGTGGTGGTGGTGGAGGCTCTGGCTGCCACCTGTGGTTGTAGAAGCTTAAGTAATTGACTTTGGTGATGGGGGTCCTAGCTGCTGACTGTGGTGGTACAGATCCTAGCTGCTGACTGTGGTGGTACAGATCCTAGCTGCTGACTGTGGTGGAACAGATCCTAGCTGCTGACTGTGGTGGTACAGATCCTAGCTGCTGACTGTGGTGGTACAGATCCTAGCTGCTGACTGTGGTGGTAGGGGCCCTGATGCCTAGGTATAGGAGTGGAAACTCTAACTGTTGACTGTGGTGGTAAAGGCTTTGGGTTCTAGCTGTGGGATAGAGACCTAACTTGTTGGTAGAGACTTTGGCTTCGAGCTGTAAGGGGAGAAGACCCTGACTGTTCACTGTGGTGGTAGAGGCCTTGGTTTATAATGTAGAGTCACGTTATAATAATCCAGTTGTCTATAATTATCTACTTTACATCACATTCATTTTGGGTGGAACTAATAGGACATTTCAAGCATCTCCCATGACCCCCTATTATTTTCTGGAAATGGTCCAGTGCTGTAATTTTTTCTTAGAACTTCCTAGTAAACAGACTGATATACAGTTGTACTAGAACTAACTAGACTAACTGCTCACAAGCCTATTGGTTCACCTGTTGGCCAATTCCCTAACTCCACAATTCCCTATCAAATAACTGCATTGTTACTATTTAAGATGACAACGATTAAAATAAAATTCTATATTAAAAGTCCCATTGTATCCAAACAGTAGGGTGACGGACATAAAAAGAGGAAACATTTTTACATATTTGGCATCTACTGATCCTAGGTTACATCCTAAATTATACAGTACCCCATAGCTACACTCACTATTCTGCTGATTAGGTCACTGTGTACATACATTACATTACTTATCCTGTACTGATCCTGAGTTATATCCTGTATTATACTCCAGAGCTGTACTCACTATTCTGCTGGTGAGGTCACTGTGTACATACATTACATTACTTATCCTGTACTGATCCTGAGTTATATTCTGTATTATACTCCAGAGCTGCACTCACTATTCTGCTGGTGAGGTCACTGTGTACATACATTACATTACTTATCCTGTACTGATCCTGAGTTATATCCTGTATTATAAAGAAAAAGGTTTCCAGCGCAGGATCAATGCAACAGGTTCTTTATTACGGATCAAAGGGAAGAAATACACAGATAACACCAACGCGTTTTGGGTCAAGCTGGACCCTTAGTCATGGCATGACGAACGGTACAGCTTAACCCGAAATGCGTTGGTGTTATCTGTGTATTCCATGTGATCCGTAATAAAGAATCTGTTGCATTGATCCTGCGCTGGAAACCTTTTTCTTTGCACTATTGTGAGGACCTGGAACACTGCCGGCTACTCCGGACACATGTGTGAGCATTCAGCAGAGGAGAGCCATCAGTTCTGCTTTACTCATATCCTGTATTATACTCCAGAGCTGTACTCACTATTCTGCTGGTGAGGTCACTGTGTACATACATTACATTACTTATCCTCTACTGATCCTGAGTTATATCCTGTAGATCTTTTATTAAAATTTCAAACATAACAATAAAAAAATTACAAAACATAAACATATCATATCCGACAGAACATATCAATATAACGATCATAAAACCAACACCATAGCATAAAATACAACACCGGTCCACCACACACTCATTCCTGCACACAAACAAATATATACAATATTTACAAAAGACATATTCCTATAATACCCATAATACCCATACCATACTAATAAACTATATACACTAATACTAAATGTGAATTTCCTGGCCCAGTTGCAATACCAAAAACCCAATACCAGTAATATACCAAAAAGAATAACAACAACAACAATAATAATATATACAAAATAATAAAAACCAACACAAACAAAATAACACCACTTTTTTTTTTTTTTTTTTTTTTTTTTTTTTTTGGCCCTGAGCTGGTCCCGCATCCCATGCCCCCAGTACATGTTACCAGACGTCCATGAACCAGTCCAGGATTTTCTGTATATATAAAAGTCCCATACAAACCCCCTCCCCCCTTTTTAACCCACCACCCAACCTAAACTAAACCCAAACCCCAGGTGGCATCACACAATATATACAATATATACATTACATAAAATATACACAGACTAACAATATATACAATACTTAAGTATACAAATAGACTACAACAATAAATACAATAACAAATACATATAACACTATAAGCCAAACAACAAACCCCTAAAGCTCAAGTTCAGCGCCTGCAAGCCCTATATTACCATAAACCAACTGCTCAAAACAAAAAGACTAATGTGCCAGCATCAGCCCACCACCAGGGGGAGACAACAGGCTAAGGCACTTTAAAGGCAGAGCCCCTCCATAGACGAGAGGCCCTGCCAGCACCCAGCCTCTCGTACTCCAGAGAACGCACCTTCACCAGGTCACCGAGAATGTTCCTAACCACCACATCCACAGGGAGGATTTTACGCTGCGTCGACACTAAACACCGTGCGTTCCACGTGTAGTACCTAACCACTGAGCTGACTAGGAATAAAGTGCACCGGTCCCAGCCTCCAAGGTTTCTGAATGCCCCATAGGCCCATTCCGCATAGGAGAGACTGGCCAGCCAAGGCCAACCAATGGAAGCGCCCACCCTGGTGTAAACCTCTGTGTTAAAGGGACAATGAAGCAGAAAATGCTCCATGCTTTCCAGCATGCCTCCACACTCTTCGCGGGGACATCCCCGGTCATCAGAGCTCCTGCACTTCAGATTGTCCCTCACACACAGTTTCCCGTGGAAGCAGCGCCAAGTCAAGTCCCAAAACTTCAAGGGGATCCTGATAGAATTCAAAAGCTCTAAACCCACCTCCAGATCCCGACTTGGGCAGTCCTTGAGCGCCAATGGCCTCTGGAAATGAGAAGACAGGACCCTCTTGTCAAGGAATTTCCTCGACAGAGTCCTAATCTCCCACATCCCCAGACCCCACCGACGAATAACCTTCAGAACCGGGGTAGTGTAAGCCGGGAGATGCCCGTGTGGTGTGCGAAGATCCTTCACTTGCCCTCCTGTCTCCCATTCCTGGAAGAAAGGCCAAAACCATCCCCTACAGGAGGATACCCACGGAGGAGCCCTCTCTGACCAGAGGTTTGCTATATTGGTCTTAAGAAAGGTATTCACTAGGAACACCACAGGGTTGACCATACACAACCCCCCTAGTCTCCTCGTACGGTAAGTAACCTCCCTCTTCACTAGGTTCAGTCTGTTCCCCCATAACATCTGGAAGAACACACTGTAGACCCGGGTCCAAAGAGGTTCTGGCAACATGCATACACTGCCCAGATATATCAGTAAAGGGAGCAGGAATGTTTTGATCAGGTTAACCCTTTCCCCGAGGGTCAAAGACCAACCCTTCCACTGATCCACCTTCTGAGCGGCGATCTTAAGCCTGCTGTCCCAGTTTTGTTTGGGGTAATCCCCTTGGCCAAATTCGATGCCGAGAACTTTTGCAGATTCCTGGGGCTCTGGAAGGGCGTCCGGGAGATCAAAACCAGGATCTCCCCCTCCCAGCCAGAGACTCTCGCACTTATCCCGGTTGATCTTGGACCCGGATGCCTCCAAGTAGCGGTCCACCTCTGACATCACCCATTGGCCTTCCTCTTGTGAGGAGACAAACACGGTGACATCATCAGCATACGCTACCGCCCTCAGAGCCAAATCCGTCACCGCCAGGTCCATTCTCACCCCCGCCAACGGTCCACAATCAATCCTCCTAAGGAAAGGATCAATTGCAAACACGTACAGCAACGGGCTCAAAGGACAACCCTGACGGACGCCAGACCCAACCTCAAAAGAGCGGCCAATCCAACCATTCACAAGCGGGAAACTCTCTGCCCCTGCGTACAAGGTCTTAAGCCAATCAACAAACCCCCCCGGCAGGCCATATCTCAGAAGAACAGACCAGAGGTATTCATGGTTAACCCGATCAAACGCTTTTGCCTGATCCAAGGACAGCAAGTACCCCTTCCAGTGGCCAGCCCTACCCTGCTCCACAGCCTCTCGGACACTGAGCACAGCACTAAATGTACTGCGGCCCGGAACAGAGCAATGCTGAGCCCCCGAAAGGAGCCGGGGTGCAAACTCCACCAGCCGGTTAAACAGCACTTTTGCCAGAATCTTTCGGTCCACATTGAGAAGCGCTATGGGACGCCAATTCTCAATGTGGGACGGGTCTTTACCCTTTGACAGGATGATCAGCGCTGACCTCCTCATTGACTTTGGCAGAGTGCCCGAGGATAGACACTCATTAAATACCTCGGTCAACAGGGGAACCAAAGTGTCCTTAAAGGTCTTATAGAACTCAGATGTTAAGCCATCTGGACCGGGTGACTTCTTGAGGGCAAGTCCATCAATCGCCATCCTGACTTCCTCTTCCCGGATCATCTCTGTCAAAACGTCAAGAGAGGGGTCTACTCCTGGTTCAGGGATGGTTTCAGCCAAGAAAGCTGATACCTTATCCCGATCTAGATCCTTCCTTCCCAAGAGGTGCGAGTAAAAGGATCTGACGACCTCCAAGATCCCTGATCTGGACCTTTTCAAGGATCCCGTACTATCAATCAGTCCTGAGACTATTTTACTATTCACTGACATCTTGCAGTTTCTGTAAGGGTCGGGCGAGCGGTACTTCCCGTAATCCCTCTCAAAAACCAAAGATGCGTGCCTATCGTACTGACACCTCATCAGCAAGGATTTCACTCTGGAGATATCATCACGACTACCTCCAGTCGAGACAAGGTGCTCAAGTTTCTTCCTCAGGCCCTGGTACAAACGGTACCTGTTTAGGCTTCTGAGGCCTGAGAGCTGGCGGAAGAATCTCGCAACCCTTTTTTTGAAGATCTCCCACCACTCTGACTTACTGCTACAAAGGCCCAGCAATGGTACCTGGCTCTGAAGAAAATCCTCAAAGGACTGTCTTATCTCCGCTTCTTCCAAGAGAGACGAATTCAGCTTCCAATAGCCTCTGCCCATCCGGGGGGTCTCTGTAACATTCAGAGAAAACAAAATTAAACAGTGATCGGAGAACTCCACCTCAACAACAGACACTGCTGAAGAGACGGCCTCCTCCTTTAAATAAAACCTATCTATCCTAGACCTACAACTACCCCTATGATAGGTGAATCCCGCGTGGCCTGGGGTGTGCCGGATGTGGACATCCACCAGGCGAGCCTCACTCGCTATGCTATTTAGGGCGACGCTATCATAAGTCAGCTTGTCTGGGGCACCTCCCCTGTCTTGGGGCCTCGTGACAGCATTAAAGTCCCCTCCAAAGACCACCTGCCGACTTGTAAAAAGATAGGGCTTGATCCTCATAAAGAGACACTTCCGGTCCCACTTAGACTGTGGGCCGTAGATGTTAATAAGGCGAAGTTCTTGTCCCTTCATGAGGACATCTAAGATCAGGCACCTCCCCATTTCTAACTCGATAACCCGTCGGCATTCTACCGCTGCGGTTAAAAGGACCGCCACTCCGCTATACGGCTCGGCCCCAAGAGACCAGTAGGAGGGCCCATTCCTCCACTCTCTTTTAGCCTTGTAGATAGATGACATATCTGTTAGCCTGGTCTCTTGCAAAAATAAAATATCAGCATTAATATGGGCAAAAAAATCATAGTCCGCAAATCGAGCCGTATCTGACTTTATGCTGGCAACATTAATGGATGCCAGAGTCAATGGAGAGGGTGCCGCCATCAAGGGTGATTGAGTTAGACAGCTTTCTTTTTCCCACCATCCTTCCCATCCACCCCACCACCCTCCTCATCAGATGATGGTTTACCCCTTTTTAGTGAGATGGATGTGTCCATTTTCCCTTTATTTACATTTTCCTCGTCCCCTGACTCTGAGCCAGTCCCCCCCCCCTGAAGACATAGGTTCCCCAGGGAGAGAGGACTCAGGGTCCCCTGTGGGCCCCACCGCAACATCCGGAACCTCACCCCCAGCCTCCTCCTCCGAAGGGGAAATGTCGCGGAGGGCTCGGAACCAGTTGGAGAGACCAATCAGAGGGGGGTCAGTTGTACCTTCCTTTGGCATCTGGCGGGTGGGAGAAGATTTTAAATCTCCCTTTTTCTTATTCCTCCGAGTACCCCGCTTTGTTTCTGCCCATCTCCCTCTGTCCTCATCCGCGCTCTCACCATGGGAGGACAGCGAGGAGACAGTATCCTCCTCTTTGTGGATCCTTCCAGTCTCCTCATCCAGTTCACTATCCCCCAGGGCCTCAGCAGTAATACTGGTCGCAGGGACAGGATCAGAA
This sequence comes from Hyla sarda, assembly GCF_029499605.1. Taxonomy (NCBI): domain Eukaryota; kingdom Metazoa; phylum Chordata; class Amphibia; order Anura; family Hylidae; genus Hyla; species Hyla sarda. Next base: position 25,567,000 of record NC_079190.1, on the reverse strand, counting down.
GCCACCTCAGCTGGCTGATGCTCCTGTGACTCCCGAATCTCCCTATCCCTTTGACGCTTCTTGAGACGCCTCAGTTGGGCAGGCGTCTTCTGCTTACTTTTCTTCCCTGGCCCCTGCACCCCTTCATCCCCGCCAGCCATCCCCCCAGCAGAGTTCACCTCATGGCTTACCCCCACTGGGGCAAGATGCACAATCTCTGCACAAGATGCAGCGAGATGGCCTATTTCCCCACACAGAGTGCACTTCTGCACAGTGCAATTGGCACTAAAATGTGTGGGGTCACCACATCTGTGACAGAGCTTCGGCTGACCCTGGTAGAAGATCTGGATACGATCCCTTCCGAGGAAGGTCGCAGATGGTATATGGGTAACGGTGTTTCCTGAAAGCTTAAGCTTGACCATAAACGTCCAGGCCCCTGACCAGATGCCATATTCATCCCTGTTCTTTTTTGGGACCTCCACCACCTCTCCATACCGACCTAGCCACGTCATGATGTCAATACAAGAAAGTGATTCGTTACGGGTTAAAACGGTCACTTTCTTGACATTGTTTTGGCGAGACACCGCCTGAATAGCAAAGTCTCGCCAGCCGGGCTCATTCTTTACCAGCTCATAATTCGACCAGAAGAGCTCAAGCCCCTCTGGCCGAACAAAGCTGATATCGAACTCAGGGGTACCATAAGGATGTATCAAGGCGTAGATGTCAGCTGCCTTAAAGCCCAACTTCAGCAGAAGCTCAACAACTTTAGATCTTGGAGGACATGTATCACTGCCTCTCCACCTCAGCCGGACCACATTCCTTCGGAGACCACCTGGCCCGGCTATTGGGAGGGACCACACAGTATCCCCCACTCTTTCCTCTCGGAAGGCTGAAAGACCAACCTCCCTACCCTCTACATTGATTGATCTCTCCCCTCTCCTTAAGGCCCCCAGGAGACGCTGCTGCAAATTGCCCCCCCCCAGAGCCAGAAGACGAGGAAGGTGCCCCCCTCCCCCCAGCGGTGACATTTGCGTAGCTGCGTACCGGTGCTGCCACCGCTGGGGGTGCAACTGGACCAGGCCCTACATCCCCACCACTAATCTGTGCCCCTTCACCACCCTCCTCCACATAATCCATACTCACACCATTATTGCCTGTTTTAGCTGATGTGCCCCCCATACCTCCACCCGTGCTACAGCCCATACTACAATTCACTCCAACATTAACCTCCTCATTCATACTGGCTGGACCGGTGCGCTCTGGTGCAGATAGTGTACCATCAGCATCACTGGGTACCAGAGCTGGAGCCACCACCACAGGACAGGTCACCGGTCCTTTATACAAGGACCGGGAAGCCTGCCTAGCCTGTTTATTAGTGGCCCCAGCCCTGTTTTTACTGGTACCCTCCGCCTCATCAGTACTGGAGTTTTCTGCTCCTGGGCGCCGCTGTTCTGGATAAGCGGCGCCAATACAAAATAAAGGTTTTAGTCCAGTCTTTCTGGGAGGCGAAGACATCTTGGCCCCAGCAGCTCTTTCACAATGACACCGCTGCTCCAAAGGAACAGCAGTGCCAACGCTCAGAGGCATCGGAGCTCCCGCAGCTGACTCTGGCACAAAGCCACCCCCCCCCCTCCCGTTAGGGAGCAGCCCAATGTGCCAGAGCCATCCATGCCCATCGCTGGGCAAATATCACTGTCCGACCTCACAGCCGATACATTGTCTGCTCCACCACTGTTACTACAAACAGCGATGGAGCTCACCGCCACACTAGACTCCATACTCTCAGGGAGGGGGGTATATACAAATGTTACCTGCTCCTGGAGCTTGGTCTTCTTTAGCTTCTTTTTCCTTCCCCCAGGTGCCTCCTCTGGTAACTCATCCCCAAACGTGAAGTCCTGGAGGCGACCTGGGGACTCCAGGAGCTGGATCTGGGCCATCAGCGCCCCTCCCTGGTGACTGGTGCTGCTCTCATCCCCCGAACCGCCAGAGCCACGGCCAGATGACATCGCCACTTGCCCTGCAGGGAGCCCACTGTATGGGGTCAGATGTTGCAGACCCCCGGGTGGATTTGGCTCAACATTATCAGCCTCCGCAGCGTCTCCTTCCTCCTCCACCCGTGGCTGAAGCCCCCTCAGCCGTCTCTGCTTCTCTCTCTCCATTGTATGAAAGCGGTCTTCATTTAAAAGTTTTTCCCTAAATGGCCCGCTGTTCTCTAAAATAAAAGTTCTCTTCATCTCCAGTATCCTTATTTCATTTTTCAGCTGTTTAATCCGGGCTGACAGCTCAGCTTTCTGTCGTTTCGCCGCAGTTTCCATCAGGGCTTTTGCTTCCCGTACCTCCTCCTGGAGCCTATACAAGCTGCCCCTTGCTTCCTCATATCCACGGATGTGTTCTGCCACACGAGAATTATGGGGGACTCCAGACTCCCGGGCCCTAGGCATCCCCCAATCCTCCTCCACACATCCGTGGGCATTTAGCTTTGCTCCAGGAGGAGTATCACAGTCCACATTGTCAGGCCTTGTTGTCACAGTACCTGTGCTTTCGGAACTTCTTGCACTTGTAGTCCCACAACTTGCAGGGCCAGCCTTGCGGCTGCTCTTTGTCTCTACGGGTTCAGGGGTGGCTGGAGATGCATCGCTGCACCTCCTGGCAGAGCGCCTCAACCCGGAGACCTCTGATGCACTTCCTGACGCTGGTCCCTCCACACCTGGTCGCTGGCTCCCCCTGCCCCCCGCGGACCTGATTCGGGGGGCAGGTGTTGGGGTTCTCCTCTCCTCGCTCATGCCTGAACACACGCTCTCCCTCTGGGGAAGGAAGAACGTTGTCCGGCACAGATGACACGGCAGAGCTCAGAGCGCCCACACACCAAACAATCCAGCAAACGACTTCCTCCACACTCAGCAGACTCACAGGAAGATGCTCCCTCTAGTGGCCAGACTCCAGAGCTGTACTCACTACTCTGCTGGTGAGGTCACTGTGTACATACATTACATTACTTATCCTGCACTGATCCTGAGTTATATCCTGTAGTATACTCCAGAGCTGTACTCATTATTCTGCTGGTGAGGTCACTGTGTACATACATTACATTACTTATCCTGCACTGATCCTGAGTTATATCCTGTAGATCTTTTATTAAAATTTCAAACATAACAATAAAAAAATTACAAAACATATCATATCCGACAGAACATATCAATATAACGATCATAAAACCAACACCATAGCATAAAATACAACACCGGTCCACCCCACACTCATTCCTGCACACAAACAAATATATACAATATTTACAAAAGACAGATTCCTATAATACCCATACCATACTAATAAACTATATACACTAATATACACTAATACTAAATGTGATTTTCCTGGCCCAGTTGCAATACCAAAAACCCAATACCAGTAATATACCAAAAGAATAACAACAACAACAATAATAATATATACAAAATAATAAAAACCAACACAAACAAAATAACACCACTTTTTTTTTATTTTTCTATTTTTTTTTTATTTTTATTTTTTTGGCCCTGAGCTGGTCCCGCATCCCATGCCCCCAGTACATGTTACCAGACGTCCATGAACCAGTCCAGGATTTTCTGTATATATAAAAGTCCCATACAAACCCCCTCCCCCCTTTTTAACCCACCACCCAACCTAAACTAAACCCAATCCCCAGGTGGCATCACACAATATATACAATATATACATTACATAAAATATACACAGACTAACAATATATAAGTATACAAATAGACTACAACAATAAATACAATAACAAATACATATAACACTATAAGCCAAACAACAAACCCCTAAAGCTCAAGTTCAGCGCCTGCAAGCCCTATATTACCATAAACCAACTGCTCAAAACAAAAAGACTAATGTGCCAGCATCAGCCCACCACCAGGGGGAGACAACAGGCTAAGGCACTTTAAAGGCAGAGCCCCTCCATAGACGAGAGGCCCTGCCAGCACCCAGCCTCTCGTACTCCAGAGAACGCACCTTCACCAGGTCACCGAGAATGTTCCTAACCACCACATCCACAGGGAGGATTTTACGCTGCGTCGACACTAAACACCGTGCGTTCCACGTGTAGTACCTAACCACTGAGCTGACTAGGAATAAAGTGCACCGGTCCCAGCCTCCAAGGTTTCTGAATGCCCCATAGGCCCATTCCGCATAGGAGAGACTGGCCAGCCGAGGCCAACCAATGGAAGCGCCCACCCTGGTGTAAACCTCTGTGTTAAAGGGACAATGAAGCAGAAAATGCTCCATGCTTTCCAGCATGCCTCCACACTCTTCGCGGGGACATCCCCGGTCATCAGAGCTCCTGCACTTCAGATTGTCCCTCACACACAGTTTCCCATGGAAGCAGCGCCAAGTCAAGTCCCAAAACTTCAAGGGGATCCTGATAGAATTCAAAAGCTCTAAACCCACCTCCAGATCCCGACTTGGGCAGTCCTTGAGCGCCAATGGCCTCTGGAAATGAGAAGACAGGACCCTCTTGTCAAGGAATTTCCTCGACAGAGTCCTAATCTCCCCCATCCCCAGACCCCACCGACGAATAACCTTCAGAACCGGGGTAGCGTAAGCCGGGAGATGCCCGTGTGGTGTGCGAAGATCCTTCACTTGCCCTCCTGTCTCCCATTCCTGGAAGAAAGGCCAAAACCATCCCCTACAGGAGGATACCCACGGAGGAGCCCTCTCTGACCAGAGGTTTGCTATATTGGTCTTAAGAAAGGTATTCACTAGGAATACCACAGGGTTGACCATACACAACCCCCCTAGTCTCCTTGTACGGTAAGTAACCTCCCTCTTCACTAGGTTCAGTCTGTTCCCCCATAACATTTGGAAGAACACACTGTAGACCCGGGTCCAAAGAGGTTCTGGCAACATGCATACACTGCCCAGGTATATCAGTAAAGGGAGCAGGAATGTTTTGATCAGGTTAACCCTTTCCCGGAGGGTCAAAGACCAACCCTTCCACTGATCCACCTTCTGAGCGGCGATCTTAAGCCTGCTGTCCCAGTTTTGTTTGGGGTAATCCCCTTGGCCAAATTCGATGCCGAGAACTTTTGCAGATTCCTGGGGCTCTGGAAGGGCGTCCGGGAGATCAAAATTAGGATCTCCCCCTCCCAGCCAGAGACTCTCGCACTTATCCCGGTTGATCTTGGACCCGGATGCCTCCGAGTAGCGGTCCACCTCTGACATCACCCATTGGCCTTCCTCTTGTGAGGAGACAAACACGGTGACATCATCAGCATACGCTACCGCCCTCAGAGCCAAATCCGGCACCGCCAGGTCCATTCTCACCCCCGCCAACGGTCCACAATCAATCCTCCTAAGGAAAGGATCAATTGCAAACACGTACAGCAACGGGCTCAAAGGACAACCCTGACGGACACCAGACCCAACCTCAAAAGAGCAGCCAATCCAACCATTCACAAGCGGGAAACTCTCTGCCCCTGCGTACAAGGTCTTAAGCCAATCAACAAACCCCCCCGGCAGGCCATATCTCAGAAGAACAGACCAGAGGTACTCATGGTTAACCCGATCAAACGCTTTTGCCTGATCCAAGGACAGCAAGTACCCCTTCCAGTGGCCAGCCCTACCCTGCTCCACAGCCTCTCGGACACTGAGCACAGCACTAAATGTACTGCGGCCCGGAACAGAGCAATGCTGAGCCCCCGAAAGGAGCCGGGGTGCAAACTCCACCAGCCGGTTAAACAGCACTTTTGCCAGAATCTTTCGGTCCACATTGAGAAGCGCTATGGGACGCCAATTCTCAATGTGGAACGGGTCTTTACCCTTTGACAGGATGATCAGCGCTGACCTCCTCATTGACTTTGGCAGAGTGCCCGAGGATAGACACTCATTAAATACCTCGGTCAACAGGGGAACCAAAGTGTCCTTAAAGGTCTTATAGAACTCAGATGTTAAGCCATCTGGACCGGGTGACTTCTTGAGGGCAAGCCCATCAATAGCCATCCTGACTTCCTCTTCCCGGATCATCTCTGTCAAAACGTCAAGAGAGGGGTCTACTCCTAGTTCAGGGATGGTTTCAGCCAAGAAAGCTGACACCTTATCCCGATCTAGATCCTTCCTTCCCAAGAGGTGCGAGTAAAAGGATCTGACGACCTCCAAGATCCCTGATCTGGACCTTTTCAAGGATCCCGTACTATCAATCAGTCCTGAGACTACCTTACTATTCACTGACATCTTGCAGTTTCTGTAAGGGTCGGGCGAGCGGTACTTCCCGTAATCCCTCTCAAAAACCAAAGATGCGTGCCTATCGTACTGACACCTCATCAGCAAGGATTTCACTCTGGAGATATCATCACGACTACCTCCAGTCGAGACAAGGTGCTCAAGTTTCTTCCTCAGGCCCTGGTACAAACGGTACCTGTTTAGGCTTCTGAGGCCTGAGAGCTGGCGGAAGAATCTCGCAACCCTTTTTTTGAAGATCTCCCACCACTCTGACTTACTGCTACAAAGGCCCAGCAATGGTACCTGGCTCTGAAGAAAATCCTCAAAGGACTGTCTTATCTCCGCTTCTTCCAAGAGAGACGAATTCAGCTTCCAATAGCCTCTGCCCATCCGGGGGGTCTCTGTAACATTCAGAGAAAACAAAATTAAACAGTGATCGGAGAACTCCACCTCAACAACAGACACTGCTGAAGAGACGGCCTCCTCCTTTAAATAAAACCTATCTATCCTAGACCTACAACTACCCCTATGATAGGTGAATCCCGCGTGGCCTGGGGTGTGCCGGATGTGGACATCCACCAGGCGAGCCTCACTCGCTATGCTATTTAGGGCGACGCTATCATAAGTCAGCTTGTCTCTGGCACCTCCCCTGTCTTGGGGCCTCGTGACAGCATTAAAGTCCCCTCCAAAGACCACCTGCCGACTTGTAAAAAGATAGGGCTTGATCCTCATAAAGAGACACTTCCGGTCCCACTTAGACTGTGGGCCGTAGATGTTAATAAGGCGAAGTTCTTGTCCCTTCATGAGGACATCTAAGATCAGGCACCTCCCCATTTCTAACTCGATAACCCGTCGGCATTCTACCGCTGCGGTAAAAAGGACCGCCACTCCGCTATACGGCTCGGCCCCAAGAGACCAGTAGGAGGGCCCATTCCTCCACTCTCTTTTAGCCTTGTAGATAGATGACATATCTGTTAGCCTGGTCTCTTGCAACAATAAAATATCAGCATTAATATGGGCAAAAAAATCATAGGCCGCAAATCGAGCCGTATCTGACTTTATGCTGGCAACATTAATGGATGCCAGAGTCAACGGAGAGGGTGCCGCCATCAAGGGTGATTGAGTTAGACAGCTTTCTTTTTCCCACCATCCTTCCCATCCACCCCACCACCCTCCTCATCAGATGATGGTTTACCCCTTTTTAGTGAGATGGATGTGTCCATTTTCCCTTTATTTACATTTTCCTCGTCCCCTGACTCTGAGCCAGTCCCCCCCCCTGAAGACATAGGTTCCCCAGGGAGAGAGGACTCAGGGTCCCCTGTGGGCCCCACCGCAACATCCGGAACCTCACCCCCAGCCTCCTCCTCTGAAGAGGAAATGTCGCGGAGGGCTCGGAACCGGTTGGAGAGACCAATCAGAGGGGGGTCAGTTGTACCTTCCTTTGGCATCTGGCGGGTGGGAGAAGATTTTAAATCTCCCTTTTTCTTATTCCTCCGAGTACCCCGCTTTGTTTCTGCCCATCTCCCTCTGTCCTCATCCGCGCTCTCACCATGGGAGGACAGCGAGGAGACAGTATCCTCCTCTTTGTGGATCCTTCCAGTCTCCTCATCCAGTTCAATATCCCCCAGGGCCTCAGCAGTAACACTGGTCGCAGGGACAGGATCAGAAGCCACCTCAGCTGGCTGATGCTCCAGTGACTCCCGAATCTCCCTATCCCTTTGACGCTTGAGACGCCTCAGTTGGGCAGGCGTCTTCTGCTTACTTTTCTTCCCTGGCCCCTGCACCCCTTCATCCCCGCCAGCCATCCCCCCAGCAGAGTTCACCTCATGGCTTACCCCCACTGGGGCAACAACCGCGTTGACAAAGGAACGAGGGCAGCGACTGAATGGGTGACCTAAGTCACCACACAGGTGACACCTAATCTCTGCACAAGATGCAGCGAGATGGCCTATTTCCCCACACAGAGTGCACTTCTGCACAGTGCAATTGGCACTAAAATGTGTGGGGTCACCACATCTGTGACAGAGCTTCGGCTGACCCTGGTAGAAGATCTGGATACGATCCCTTCCGAGGAAGGTCGCAGATGGTATATGGGTAACGGTGTTTCCTGAAAGCTTAAGCTTGACCATAAACGTCCAGGCCCCTGACCAGATGCCATATTCATCCCTGTTCTTTTTTGGGACCTCCACCACCTCTCCATACCGACCTAGCCACGTCATGATGTCAATACAAGAAAGTGATTCGTTACGGGTTAAAACGGTCACTTTCTTGACATTGTTTTGGCGAGACACCGCCTGAATGGCAAAGTCTCGCCAGCCGGGCTCATTCTTTACCAGCTCATAATTTGACCAGAAGAGCTCAAGCCCCTCTGGCCGAACAAAGCTGATATCGAACTCAGGGGTACCATAAGGATGTATTAAGGCGTAGATGTCAGCTGCCTTAAAGCCCAACTTCAGCAGGAGCTCAACAACTTTAGATCTTGGAGGACATGTATCACTGCCTCTCCACCTCAGCCGGACCACATTCCTTCGGAGACCACCTGGCCCGGCTGTTGGGAGGGACCACACAGTATCCCCCCCTCTTTCCTCTCGGAAGGCTGAAAGACCATGTCTTTCTATCCAAAAGGATAGATCAACCTCCCTACCCTCTACATTGATTGATCTCTCCCCTCTCCTTAAGGCCCCCAGGAGACGCTGCTGCAAATTGCCCCCCCCAGAGCCAGAAGACGAGGAAGGTGCCCCCCTCCCCCCAGCGGTGACATTTGCATAGCTGCGTACCGGTGCTGCCACCGCTGGGGGTGCAACTGGACCAGGCCCTACATCCCCACCACTAATCTGTGCCCCTTCACCACCACCCTCCACATAATCCATACTCACACCATTATTGCCTGTTTTAGCTGATGTGCCCCCCATACCTCCACCCGTGCTACAGCCCATGCTACAATTCACTCCAACATTAACCTCCTCATTCATACTGGCTGGACCGGTGCGTTCTGGTGCAGATAGTGTACCATCAGCATCACTGGGTACCAGAGCTGGAGCCACCACCACAGGACAGGTCACCGGTCCTTTATACAAGGACCGGGAAGCCTGCCTAGCCTGTTTATTAGTGGCCCCAGCCCTGTTTTTACTGGTACCCTCCGCCTCATCAGTACTGGAGTTTTCTGCTCCTGGGCGCCGCTGTTCTGGATAAGCGGCGCCAATACAAAATAAAGGTTTTAGTCCAGTCTTTCTGGGAGGCGAAGACATCTTGGCCCCAGCAGCTCTTTCACGATGACACCGCTGCTCCAAAGGAACAGCAGTGCCAACGCTCAGAGCCACCGGAGCTCCCGCAGCTGACTCTGGCACAAAGCTGCCCCCCCCTCCCGTTAGGGAGCAGCCCAATGTGCCAGAGCCATCCATGCCCATCGCTGGGCAAATATCACTGTCCGACCTCACAGCCGATACATTGTCTGCTCCACCACTGTTACTACAAACAGCGATGGAGCTCACCGCCACACTAGACTCCATACTCTCCCCACTCTCCTGCACTGAGTCCACAGCAGAACTCAGGCTGGGCTGAGAAATGGGGTTCACACAGTGAGCTGACCCTGCGGCCAGTCCGGGGGGCTCAGGGAGGGGGGTATATACAAATGTTACCTGCTCCTGGAGCTTGGTCTTCTTTAGCTTCTTTTTCCTTCCCCCAGGTGCCTCCTCTGGTAACTCATCCCCAAACGTGAAGTCCTGGAGGCGACCTGGGGACTCTAGGAGCTGGATCTGGGCCATCAGCGCCCCTCCCTGGTGACTGGTGCTGCTCTCATCCCCCGAACCGCCAGAGCCACGGCCAGATGACATCGCCACTTGCCCTGCAGGGAGCCCACTGTATGGGGTCAGATGTTGCAGACCCCCGGGTGGATTTGGCTCAACATTATCGGCCTCCGCAGCGTCTCCTTCCTCCTCCACCCGTGGCTGAAGCCCCCTCAGCCGTCTCTGCTTCTCTCTCTCCATTGTATGAAAGCGGTCTTCATTTAAAAGTTTTTCCCTAAATGGCCCGCTGTTCTCTAAAATAAAAGTTCTCTTCTTCTCCAGTATCCTTATTTCATTTTTCAGCTGTTTAATCCGGGCTGACAGCTCAGCTTTCTGTCGTTTCGCCGCAGTTTCCATCAGGGCTTTTGCTTCCCGTACCTCCTCCTGGAGCCTATACAAGCTGCCCCTTGCTTCCTCATATCCACGGATGTGTTCTGCCACACGAGAGTTATGGGGGACTCCAGACTCCCGGGCCCTAGGCATCCCCCAATCCTCCTCCACACATCCGTGGGCATTTAGCTTTGCACCAGGAGGAGTATCACAGTCCACATTGTCAAGCCTTGTTGTCACAGTACCTGTGCTTCCGGAACTTCTTGCACTTGTAGTCCCACAACTTGCAGGGCCAGCCTTGCGGCTGCTCTTTGTCTCTACGGGTTCAGGGGTGGCTGGAGATGCATCGCTGCACCTCCTGGCAGAGCGCCTCAACCCGGAGACCTCTGATGCACTTCCTGACGCTGGTCCCTCCACACCTGGTCGCTGGCTCCCCCTGCCCCCCGCGGACCTGATTCGGGGGGCAGGTGTTGGGGTTCTCCTCTCCTCACTCATGCCTGAACACACGCTCTCCCTCTGGGGAAGGAAGAACGCTGTCCGGCACAGATGACACGGCAGAGCTCAGAGCGCACACACACCAAACAATCCAGCAAACGACTTCCTCCACACTCAGCAGACTCACAGGAAGATGCTCCCTCTAGTGGCCAGACTCCAGAGCTGTACTCACTACTCTGCTGGTGAGGTCACTGTGTACATACATTACATTACTTATCCTGCACTGATCCTGAGTTATATCCTGTAGTATACTCCAGAGCTGTACTCATTATTCTGCTGGTGAGGTCACTGTGTACATACATTACATTACTTATCCTGCACTGATCCTGAGTTATATCCTGTATTATACTCCAGAGCTGTACTCACTATTCTGCTGGTGAGGTCACTGTGTACATACATTACATTACTTATCCTGTACTGATCCTGAGTTATATCCTGTATTATACTTCAGAGCTGTACTCACTATTCTGCTGGTGAGGTCACTGTGTACATACCTTACATTGGTTATCCTGTACTGATCCTGAGTTATATCCTGTATCATACTCCAGAGCTGCACTCACTATTCTGCTGGTGGGGTCACTGTGTACATACATTACATTACTCATACTGTACTGATCCTGAGTTATATCCTGTATTATACTCCAGAGCTGTACTCACTATTCTGCTGGTGAGCTCACTGTGTACATACATTACATTACTTATCCTGTACTGATCCTGAGTTATATCCTGTATTATACTGCAGCGCTGTACTCACTATTCTGCTGGTGAGGTCACTGTGTACATACATTACATTACTTATCCTGTTCTGACCCTGAGTTATATCCTGTATTATACTGCACAGCTGTACTCACTATTCTGCTGGTAGAATCACTGCATGCTAAATGATGTCATTATGTTACATACTACCTTGACTTCTATAGATTTTCTCCATAAATTAAGGGTAAGATGATGTTTACATAGGTGGTTTTACCTTGGAAATCAAATAGAATGTGTTCCCCACTAAACAACTAAGAATTAGAATAACCCAGCATCAATGTAATAAAAGGTAAAAATATAAGACAGAACTGGTGAGGTAAATGTTAATCTGAGTTGAACATTTCATTTACATATTTGAAGTCACTAAATTCTCAGATATCCTGCAATCTCCATCAGACCTCAGATCCTTGGACTGGGGGTGACCCTCGCAGTTGTCCTCTTGTAAAGTAATAAGACGGTACTCGCCCGGATCCATGTTCTCACAGACTACCGGGCAGACACGGGTCGGCGTTCATTTACACTTCACAAGCAGCGCACATCCTGTGTGTGATTCTTTGAATATATCATCTAAGATCTTTCCTATTAATCTTACGGTTCATACAGTATGCAAAGCCATATGAAACTTTAAAGGCATAAATGACATTAAAGGGGTACTCCGCTGCTCAGAGTTTGGAACAAACTGTTCCGAACGCTGGAGCCGGCGCCGGGAGCTCGTGATGTCATAGCCCCGCCCACTCATGATGTCACGCCCCACCCCCCTCAATGCAAGTCTATGGGAGGGGGCGTAACGGCTGTCACGCCCCCTCCCATAGACTTGCATTGAGGGGGTGGGGCGTGATGTCATGAGGGGGTGGGGCTATGATGTTACGAGCTCCCGGCGCCGGCTCCAGCGTTCAGCGTTCAAATTTGTACAACTACTGTAGATACAAGGCGGCTCCTCTGGACTGTCTGCGAGTCCCCTGATAGAGTGGAGAATATGTGGGTCTCCTGCAAATACCACAGTCTGCTGCCACTAGGGGAGCAAAATGTATATGTATCTATATAGTTGTCATTGACTGGTACTGTAAATGGGTGCACTCTGCTGGCACTGTTTCCGATGGAGGCAGTCCTGCCCGGCCCAGGAAATGTACTGCGTATGATGATGCACGTAGTACTGTGTTCATTGCCAGAAAGGAATGGTAGTCCAGTAATCGCGCCCTTACAGTTAAAACTTGACTTTTAATAGGTCCTTAAAACATGGTGCAAAAAAACCAAAAATAACGGGGTGCATAAAAACACATACACCGACGCATTTCGGGCTAGAGGTCAGCCCTTAGTCATGGCAATAATACAGAAGACTGTGCTCGCTTCCTATCTGTTCCTAAATCAAGTTCCATACCCGCTGTGAGGATTCTGTCTACAGTCTTTAGTTTAATACACAAAGAGGTATTTCTCAAGAAAGGAGAAGCTGTACAAGGACCATTCTGCCTTTCACTGAATCTCTTATAGACATTGGTTGGACCAGTGCCAGCCTTTAGGCCAAGTCAGGAAGGACTTCTCTGAATAGTGTCATTTTTTTTAATGAACGGATGACAGAAAGTTAAACAGATTTGTAAATTACTTCTATTAAAAAGTCTTTACTTTTTTAATAGCTTTTTTGTCTTGTCCACAGTGCTCTCTGCTGACACCTCTGTCCATGTCAGGAACTGTCCAGAGCAGCATAGGTTTGCAATGGGGATTTTCTCCTGCTCTGGAAGTTCCTGATACGGGCATCAGGTGTCAGCAGAGAGCACTGTGGACAAGACAAAAAAGATTTAAAAATAAGAGATTTTCCTCCGTAGAATGCAGCTGCTAAAAAGTATTGGAAGGGTAAAGATTTTTTATAGAAGCAATTTACATGTCCTTATATTGCATTACACCTATGAAAATCCTTGTACAGCATTTGTGGGCTTTGTGTGCGGGAACAGCTTTATTTAGAAACAAAGGTGATGATTCAAAGAGGAACATCGGGTTAAGGGGGTTGTGCGCTGCCCTGCAGTTCGGAGCTCCGCTCACAGTGTCCGGAAGTTCATTACTCCCAACGCTGTAAGCGGCCTTCCGTGTTCGCGGCCGGCGGGCGTGACGTCACACCCGGCACCTTCGTGACGTCTCGCCCGCCCCCTCGTGATGTCTCGCCCGCCCCCTCAATGAAAGTCTATCGGACGGGGGCGCGACCGCTGTCACGCCCCCTTCCCATAGACTTTGGTAGTGGGGGCGGGCGTGACGTCACGAGAGGGTGGGCGAGACGTCAGAAAGGGGCCAGGCGTGACGCCACGCCAGCTGGCCGCGAACACGGAAGCCCGCACACAGCGTTCAGAGTAATCAACTTCCGGACGCTGTGAGCGGAGCTCCAAACTGCAGGGCAGCGCACAACCCCTTTAATCCCTTAAGGACCAAGGACGTACCGGTACGTCCTTGGTCCTGCTCTCCTGATATAACGCGGGGTTACACAGTAACCCCGCGTCATATCATGGCAGGCCCGGCGTCATAGTGAAGCCAGGACCCGCCTCTAATAGCGCGCAGCGCCGATCGCGGCGCCGCGCGCTATTAACCCATTAGCCGAGCGCTCAGAGCTGTCCGATCGCCGAATGACTGCTCAGTGCCTGAGATCCAGGTAGGAGCAGTCATGCGGCAGAATCGTTGATCACTGGTTTCTTATGAGAAACCAGTGATCAATGATAAAGATCAGTGTGTGCAGTGTTATAGGTCCCTATGGGATAACAATGATCAGTGTGTGCAGTCTTATAGGTCCCTATGGGATAACAATGATCAGTGTGTGCAGTGTTATAGGTCCCTATGGGACCTATAACACTGCAAAAAAAAAGTGAAAAAAAAAAGTGACTAAAGATCATTTAACTCCTCCCCTATTAAAAGTTTGAATCATCCCCTTTTCCAATAAAAAAAAACACAGTGTAAATAAAAATAAACATATATGGTATCACCGCGTGCGGAAATGTCCGAATTATAAATATATATCATTAATTAAACCGCTCGGTCAATGGCGTACGCGCAAAAAAATTCCAAAGTCCAAAATAGTGCATTTTTGGTCACTTTTTATATCATTTAAAAATTATCAATTGTACCGTTAAAAACTTCAGATCACGGCGCAAAAAATGAGCCCTCATACCGCCCCTTACACGGAAAAATAAAAAAGTTATAGGGGTCAGAAGATGACAATTTTAAACGTATTAATTTTCCTGCATGTAGTAATTATTTTTTCCAGAAGTCCGACAAAATCAAACCTATATAAGTAGGGTATCATTTTAACCGTATGGACCTACAGAATAAAGATAAGGTGTCAATTTTACCAAAAAATTTACTACGTAGAAACGGAAGCCCCCAAAAGTTACAAAACAGCGTTTTTTTTTTCAATTTTGTCGCACAATGATTTTTTTTCCTTTTCACCGTAGATTTTTGGGCAAAATGACTGACGTCAATAAAAAATAGAATTGGTGGCGCAAAAAATAAGCCATCATATGGATTTTTAGGTGCAAAATTGAAAGCGTTATGATTTTTTAAAGGCAAGGAGCAAAAAACGAAAATGCAAAAACGGAAAAACCCCCGGTTCTTAAGGGGTTAAAGGAGTACTTCACTGCCCCAGCATTCCAAACATTTTGTTCCGAACGCTGGGTGCGGGCTGTGGTGGTCGTGATGTCACGACCACAATCCCTTGTGATGTCACACCACACCCCTCAATGCATAGATTTGCACTGAGGGGGCATGGGCATGACATCACAAGGGGCATGGCTGTGATGTCACAATCCCCACAGCCCGCACCCAGCGTTCGGAACAAAATGTTTGGAACGCTGGGGCAGTGAAGTACTCCTTTAACACCACTCAGCTACATGACACATACAGGGACTACGAACCTTATCATAAGCCACTCATCATTCCAATGGCTACAACAGTACATTCTTTCTCATCTGATCACCTAGGCAATAAGTCAGAAATTAATTTTAGGTATAAAGAGGGTGTATGTCCCTTTAAGATGCCAGCAGTCAATAATATCATCACAAATCATGCACATGTAATTTCTCAGTGGGAGTCCCTAGTGACTGAAATGATCACATTATCCCTACAGGCAGCCGCTGCTCATGAGCTTGATGGAACTTTCCGCATAATTACGACTTTTGATTCATAGAGGTTATAATTTACCGTGTCCAATATAAATGCCGTTTAGGCAGAATTCTGACCCAGAACTTGTAGAGGACTCGATTCTCCTTAATGAGCAAATTCTCATAAAGTAAAAAAAATACATTATTAGGAAACATAAATTGGTTTATACTATACATACAAAATGCAGTATTATAACTCCTGTTTTCTGCTGGCCATTTGTCAGCTTTACTGTGGTGATTGGGACAGAGTCAGCAGAGGCATCTCATTATCATTACTCTAATTCCCTAAGTCTCATCTGCTTTTCGGTGGCATGACCTATACCACTATATCAAATGGACAGTCAGAGAAGCTGAGGTGGACAGCATATCAACTGTAGCAAATAGTCATCTACCTTGGCTTCTCCAGCTCGGTGTGGTCACATATTGGCATTGCCAGTTGTCTCACAGGCCAGGAACACTGTTGGGACAGTACAAACTTTTCTTAACACTTCAGCGCAGAACAGAACACATGTCTATTCATCATGATCATAGGGACTCCACAGAACACGTTACACTATCTTCCCATTCTAGTCCCTACTAACTGTCCACGGTGCTCTCTGCTGACACCTCTGTCCGTATGAGGAACTGTCCAAAACAGGATCAAATCCCTATAGCAAACCTATCCTGCCCTGGACAGTTCCTGATATGGACAGAGGTGTTAGCAGAGAGCTCTGTGGACAGAAAAAAAAAATCCGAAAACAAAAGAACTTTCTCTGTAATACACAGCTGCTAATAAGTACTGGAAGAATGAAGATTTTTTAATAGAAGTAATTTACAAATCTTTTGGAGCGGAGCTGTAAAGCACAAATTTACAAATCTGTTTAACTTTCTGGCACCAGTTGATTAAAAAAAAAAAATTTCCACCGGAGTACCCCTTTAAGGCACATGGCATCTAGGAGTGATCTTCCCTTGCGCCATGTTGCCAAACAGCAGATACTACAGCAAACACAAGTGATTCTTGGACAGTTTATTGACATCTCATTCACCCTCCTTAGGTAGTTTTTGGGGGGAGTTTTATGACCTGAAAAAAGCCACAAAAACTGCTGTGTTATTTTGCGCTCTCAAGATTTTTGTGGTGTTTTTTTTCAAAAATAGTGGGTTTTAGTATTGGTGGTGTTTTTTTTTTTCAAAAATAGTGGGTTTTAGTATTGATGGGGTTTTTTGGCATTTTCCCCCAGCATTTTCATCATTTTTTTTTTTTAAGAGCCAAGGAACGTGCTCTCGAATCACCCACAGTGCAAGAAAAAGTGCAAACGTGTTACACTAAAAAAAAGTGCACAAAGGATGCGGTCTATCGCAAGCCCTTCTCCGATAGGAGAGAGGCCCCCCAACAAACCTTACCCTTCGCCTCCGGACCAAAAGGTACCTGCGAGGTTCCAGGTTCAATGTCCCTTTTCGCCAAAGCTACTAAGGGACCATAAATGCTCCCGGAATCCCCCTTGGCATTAGCCAAGGTATCTGCCCGCAGAGCCGTAAACGGTCGGTACCCACCCATGCAGGAGTACCCGTGGTGTTTGCAGGGAGGTGCTGAACCTAATGGCCACACACACCTCCCCTAGGAGGACACCCAGAAGGGCTACAGCATCCTGACAAATCCTGTGGTCACACAACACGCAAAAAGTTGCACAGTGAGACTATAAATAAATAAATAAGTGAATGTGTGCACATATACTGCCCGGACATCCGGCCGGATCTATAAAAATTTCTCTGATCCTAGCCAGAAGGTCGGGAATCAAGAGGTGAGTGCCACAAAGGTGAAGAGATCATCGTGCCCGTGCTTCAACTTAGTGAGCCAAAACTCCCAGTGAGTTTCGGCACCTCGGGGTCACCACTCCCTGAGGCACAAAAGTACCTCGGCTCTAGACCCTCTCAGCCTCATGGCGAGACCCAGAGTTAACAGGTCACATCGGGGCAGCCGTCGAGCTGATTCCTCAGAACCAGCCCCGGAACGCCCTGGTACACCTGCCACCTCCATGCAGCACCCATCATCACAAGACCCACACCAGCGTGAGTACCCACCGGCATGAAACTGATAAGAACAGATACTACACATGATCTTAGCCAAAAGGCCGAGAAGTAAATATATACCACCACACAATAACTGGATAATACCGCCATACTGTACTGAATAAAACCACTATACACAGACCAGTATACCATAAAGGATCTGTATAAGTGATTGTATACAGGACCATATGGCAGTAGATATCAGCTGTGCACAGGATGTGTATACCATATAAGTGATTACAGTTACATTTTGGGACTCACAATTGCATATTATCTGATCAGTGGCGTCCTCTTTCCTTTTCTTCTCCATCCGGATAAGATCGCCATATGGATCTCTTAACATCTGCAGGACAAACATGTCAGACTCTGCACTTTTCCAGTGCTCTCCCCTCATCTACACAATCTTTCCATCTGTAGGCCCACAAACTGTAATAATGCCCTCCTTGGTGTCCTGCACAGTAAAAGGGCAGGTAGGTAGGTAGCCAGGTAAATAGGTTACTAGGTAGGTAGGGGAAGCCAGATATGTAAGTAGGTGAGAAGCCAGATAGATAGAGGGCTAGATAGGTAGTTAGGCAGCCATGTATGAAGGCCAGGTATGTACATAGTTAGGTAGCTGGGTATGTAGGTAGTTAGAGAGCTTGGTAGGTAGGTAAGTAGTTAGGCATCCAGGTATAAAGTTAGGTAGCCCCCCCTTCCCTGCAGGCATAGGCAACAGAGTCAACTCCCCCTTCCCTGTAGGTATAGGCAGAGTTAACCCCCCCCCCTTCCCTGTAGGTATAGACAATAGAGTTAACCCCTCCCCTTCCCTGTAGGTATAGGCAGCAGAGTTAGCCCTCCTTCCCCAAAGGTATAGGCAGCAGAGTAAGCCCCTCACCCTTCCCCATAGGTATAGGCAGCAGAGTCCCCCTTTTTCCCCGTAGGTATAGGCAAAGTTAACCCCCCCATTCCCCATAGGTATAGGCAGAGTTAAACCCCCTTTTCCCCATAGGTATAGGCAGAGTTACCCCACCCCCTTTCCTCATAGGTATGGGCAACCCCCCCTTTCCCCATAGGTATAGGCAGAGTTACCCCCCCCCCCCTCTTCCCCATAGGTATAGGCAGAGTAACCCCCCCCCGTTTCCCCATAGGTATAGGCAGAGTTACCTCCCCCTTCCCTCCCCTTTCCCCATAGGTATAGGCAGAGTTCCCCCGCTTCCCTCCTCTCCCCCTTTCCCCATAGGTATAGGCAGAGTTACCTCCCCCTTCCCTCCCCTTTCCCCATAGGTATAGGCAGAGTTCCCCCGCTTCCCTCCTCTCCCCCTTTCCCCATAGGTATAGGCAGAGTTACCTCCCCCTTCCCTCCTCTTTCCCCATAGGTATAGGCAGAGTTCCCCCCTTCCCTCCCCCTATAAGTATAGGCAGAGTTACCCACCGCCCCTCTTCCCCATAGGTATAGGGAGAGTAACCCCCCCCTCTTCCCTAGAAGTATAAGCAAGGTTACCCCCCCCCCACTACCCCATAGGTATAGGCAGAGTAACCCCACCCCCCTTTCCACATTGGTATAGGCAGAGTTAACCCCCCTCTTTCCCCATAGGTATAGGCAGAGTTACCCCCCCCCACTTTCCCCATTGGTATAGGCAGAGTTAACTCTTTCCCCCATAGAGTTAACCCTTTCCCCACAGGTATAGGCAGAGTTCTAACCCTTCCCTCCCCTCCCCCTTTCCCCATAAGTATAGGCAGAGTTACCCACCGCCCCTCTTCCCCATAGGTATAGGGAAAGTAACCCCCCCTCTTCCCAATAAGTATAAGCAAGGTTACCCCCCCCCCCCTTCCCCATAGGTATAGGTAGATTACCCCCCCCCCCTTCCACATTGGTATAGGCAGAGTTAACCCCCCTCTTTCCCCATAGGTATAGGCAGAGTTACCCCCCCCCCCCACTTTCCCCATTGGTATAGGCAGAGTTAACCCCCCCTTTCCCCATAGGTATAGACAGAGTTGCCCCCCCTTTCCCCATAGGTATAGGCAGAGTTACCCCCCCCCCCCTTCCCTCCCCTCCACCTTTCCCCATAAGTATAGGCAGAGTTTAAAAAAAATTATGCTCACCTGATGTCCCACGCACCGATCTCCTCAGCAGCAGGGGCCCACGTCTTCTCCCCTCCACAGTACAGGCGCCGATGAGTGACGTCATCGGCACTTGTACTGCGTGGGACCATGTGAACATATCCTTACCCTTCTTCACTTTGTCCAAGAGATGATGATCTTAAATATAGGTGACCCGCTTCTATTAACCAATTGGTTTCCAAAACTGGACCACTCAAGAGTAGTAGGTGGGATGTGTAAGGCTTTGGGTCAATGTAGACCAGTGGTCTCCAAACGGTGTACCTCAAGCTGTTGCAAAACTACAATTCCAGCATGCTTAAAAGTATTGTCTTATTCATTTTGAAATTTCCTATTAGGGAGTTCTGAATACTAGAAAACAGCTAATAAGTTCCAACAAACTGTGTGCAATACTTTTTTTTTCCTGCGGGGGTGCTGCAGGGAAATTGAACACAAGCAATTAGGCATCCATATAAATTATAGGTGAACACTGGGGGTCAAAGCATGTTGACACCTTATGATCAACTTCTCAGATTGTAAGAAGATTGGGGGAGATATATCAACACCTGTGCAAAGGAAAAGTTGCCCAGTTGCCCATAGCAACCAATCAGATCACTTCTTTCATTTTGCAGAGGCCTTGTTAAAAATGAAAGAAGCGATCTGATTGGTTGCTATGGGCAACTGGGCAACTTTTCCTTTGCACAGATTTTGATAAATCTCCCCCAAAGATAGATCCTCTCTAGGCTGACTAGTCGCTAGTCAACACAAGTAGCATAGATATTGTCTTAAAAACTATAACTCTTATTATCTTTGCACTATGTGTCATGACGGGAGATGGCGGATAAGATATCTTCTGGTGAAGATCACGTGACTCTCTGATAAGCGCGATCGCCGCAGTCACAAGACACATTTCAGTTAAAGTCTATGAATGGAAACCCAAACTCAGTCTGATGTCCTTCCCAGCACATGTTCCTCTACGACAATAGGATTCAGTGTCTTCAGTTTACAGTATATACATTTATCACATTTGCCATGATTTCTATAAAAAGTAAATAGCATTTTTTTATGAAGTCTAATAGAAAGGTTAATGTTTTGCCAAGATGTACATCATATTAAACGTTTTTGAATCTGACAGCGCCCATTTAACACTGCCTATCCCTATGCCTCCTGAATTAGTGCCAAGTGCTGTGCTCCTTTTCTAACTTTGGCACTGATGTTATTCTTCTTTAGGCTAGGTTTCCATTTGGTTTTTTTTCTGACAGTTTTTGGAGTCTTGCCACTGCAGTTTTTGAGCCAAAGACAGAAGTGGATCTGTAAGGGAGGAGAAGTGTAAGTCCTTTCTTTATATGTCCTATTCCTTTTGAATACAGTTCTGGCTTTGGCTCAAAAACTGCAGTGGCAGATATCCAAAAACTGCCAGAAAAAAAAAACAAGTGGAAACCTAGCCTTATTCATTCTGAGCACAAGGCACCCTTATTTTCGTGATAGATCCCTCCATTTGGAACCCCACCTATGAGGTAGTCATAACCATTCCTGTGCATAGGTGATACGTTTAAACCATGGGATAACCCCTTTGAAGGGGTATTTGGCAGTAGACTTTTTTTTTTTTCCCAAAATTATGCCCAGGCTTCCGGCATGTCAAGTCTAGACAATGTATATATAAATCATTATATAGGGCCAGTCCTCAAGGCTAGTGAGTGAAAAGGAGCAAAGATAGATAAAGAGAATTTATGAGATGTAAATAAATATATTATAAGAAAAAATAGGGTAGTACAAATGGGAAACTACAAATGAGTTAATAATAAAAAAAGAGTTAATAATAAATGTTTTTTTTATTATTATTAACTCATTTGTAGTTTCATATTTGTACTACCCTATTTTTTCTTATAATATATTTATTTACATCTCATAAATTCTCTTTATCTATCTTTGCTTCTTTTCACTCACTAGCCTTGAGGACTGGCCCTATATAATGATTTATATATACTCTCCTACTTTATTAGGTCTTTTGGGGATTTAGACCAATCTAGTTAACTTCAGGTTAGAATACCTGAGTGAGCTACACATACCCAATTTTTCCAAGTCTAGACAATGCTCTGTGAGCTCAACAGCCTGGACCCCAGATTGAAATATTGTACATAGCTAGTCCTGCTCTCAGCTGAAAAGTGATAAAATTGTATCCAGTCTAGACAATGCTCTGTGAGCTAAACATCCTGGACCCCAGACTGATACATTGTACATAGCTAGTCCTGCTCTCAGATGAGAAGTGATACAATTGTATCCAGTGTAGACAATGCTCTGTGAGCTAAACATCCCTTACTCCAGACTGATACATTGTACATAGCTAGTCCTGCTCTCAGCTGAGAAGTGATACAATTGTATCCAGTCTAGACAATGCTCTGTGAGCTAAACATCCTGGACCCCAGACTGATACATTGTACATAGCTAGTCCTGCTCTCAGCTGAGAAGATACAATTGTATCCAGTCTAGACAATGCTCTGTGAGCTAAACACCCTGGACTCCAGACTGATACATTGTAAATAGCTAGTCCTGCTCTCAGCTGAGGAGTGATACAATTGTATCCAGTCTAGACAATGCTCTGTGAGCTAAACAGTCTGGAGTCCAGACTGATACATTGTACATAGCTAGTCCTGCTCTCAGCTGAGAAGTGATACAATTGTATCCAGTCTAGACAATGCTCTGTGAGCTAAACATCCTGGACCCCAGACTGATACATTGTACATAGCTAGTCCTGCTCTCAGCTGAGAAGATACAATTGTATCCAGTCTAGACAATGCTCTGTGAGCTAAACACCCTGGACTCCAGACTGATACATTGTAAATAGCTAGTCCTGCTCTCAGCTGAGAAGTTATACAATTGTATCCAGTCTAGACAATGCTCTGTGAGCTAAACATCCTGGACTCCAGACTGATACATTGTACATAGCTAGTCCTGCTCTCAGCTGAGAAGTGATACAATTGTATTCAGTCTAGACAATGCTCTGTAAGCTAAACATCCTGAACCCCAGACTGATACATTGTACATAGCTCGTCCTGCTCTTAGCTGAGAAGTGATACAATTGCATCCAGTCTAGACAATGCTCTGTGAGCTAAACAGCCTGGACTCCAGACTGATACATTGTACATAGCTAGTCCTGCTCCCAGCTGAGAAGTGATACAATTGTATCCAGTCTAGACAATGCTCTGTGAGCTAAACATCCTGGACCCCAGACTGATACATTGTACATAGCTAGTCCTGCTCTCAGCTGAGAAGTGATACAATTGTATCCAGTCTAGGCAATGCTCTGTGAGCTAAACATCCTGGACTCCAGACTGACACATTGTACATAGCTAGTCCTGCTCTCAGCTGAGAAGATACAATTGTATCCAGTCTAGACAATGCTCTGTGATGTACACAGCCTGGACTCCAGACTGATACATTGTTCATAGCTAGTCCTGCTCTCAGCTGAGAAGTGATACAATTGTATCCAGTCTAGACAATGCTCTGTGAGCTAAACAGTCTGGAGTCCAGACTGATACATTGTACATAGCTAGTCCTGCTCTCAGCTGAGAAGTGATACAATTGTATCCAGTCTAGACAATGCTCTGTGAGCTAAACATCCTGGACCCCAGACTGATACATTGTACATAGCTAGTCCTGCTCTCAGCTGAGAAGATACAATTGTATCCAGTCTAGACAATGCTCTGTGATGTACACAGCCTGGACTCCAGACTGATACATTGTTCATAGCTAGTCCTGCTCTCAGCTGAGAAGTGATACAATTGTCACACTGGTTGCGGCATTAGAATGTTAAAGCAGCACAGAGGATGACAGGATAGATGTTAATACTACATTCTCTACATTCTCTATTATGTTTAACACCAATATCCATCCTCAGGCCAAGAGCGATTTGGAAACATGACCAGGGTGTACTACAGAGAAGCGGTCGGAGCGTTCATCGTCTTTGATGTCACGAGGCCGGCGACCTTTGAGGCTGTAACAAAGTGGAAAGAGGATTTAGACTCCAAATTGACTCTCTCTAATGGCTTGCCAGTTTCCGCAGTACTTCTAGCCAACAAATGTGACCAGGGCAACAAAGATGGCTTCAAAAACAACTGCAGCAAAATGGACCAGTTCTGCAAGGAGCACGGCTTTGTCGGCTGGTTCGAAACCTCGGCCAAGGTAAGTGCCCCAGAAATCTTGGCTTCTAAAGTAATTCCGTCATACAAGAGGCAATGGCCACATCCCCCATCTGTGACTCTGCACAATCATGAGACTTTCGGGGTGAGGATCCTTCTTCAGGAGTGGAGACTTCTAGGCCATACTTACTGGAATTTTGTCATGCCCAACATTGCCCGTTTTATGACTTACTTTGACACATCAGAATTTCAGTGGGAGAGAGATCCCCAAAGGCATGAGAAAGATTAAAGGGGTACTCCACTGGCCAGCGTTCGGAACATTTAGTTCTGAATGCTGTATGCGCGCTGCAGTGGTCAAACATGCCCCCTCGTGTCATTAGGTCACGCCCCCTCAATGCAAGTCTATGGGAGGGGGTGTGGCGGCCGTGCATTGAGGGGACGTGACCTGACGTCACGACGTACCAAGGGTAAAAAGGTTTATTAGATTAATAAAGGGAACCTGTCATCACTTTCATGCTGCCTGAACTACGGGTCATCAAGGTGGACCTCATTGGCTTCTGCCTATCCTGTCTTCCTGAAGATTGACCTCTCCCTATACTCAAATAGGAGGAGATCTATCATTCAAAGCTGGTCTGGTGGAGAGAAGACCGAGAACCACCTTGGTGACTTGTGGTTTAAGCAGCACAAAAAGAGTTGACAGATAATATTGATGGCACACACCTAAAACAGTCCATCTATATAACCAGGAGTCAAGTACTGGGGGAAAAGTGCAGGAACTCACCCAAGATATCCACTTAAAGGGGTATTCCAGGAAAAAACTTTTTTATATATATCAACTGGCTCCAGAAAGTGAAACAGATTTGTAAATTACTTCTATTAAAAAAATCTTAATCCTTTCAGTACTTATGAGCTTCTGAAGTTAAGGTTGTTCTTTTCTGTCTAAGTGTTCTCGGATGACACGTGTCTCGGGAAACACCCAGTTTAGAAGAGGTTTGCTATGGGGATTTGCTTCTAAACTGGGCGTTTCCCAAGACACGTGTCATCAGAGAGCACTTAGACAGAAAAGAACAACCTTAACTTCAGAAGCTCATAAGTACTGAAAGGATTAAAAATAATTAATAGAAGTAATTTACAAATCTGTTTAACTTTCTGGAGCCAGTTGATATATAAAAAAAAGTTTTTTTCTGGATAACCCCTATAAGGGCTGGTCCTGCAGGACTCCTGCTTATGGGAACAGTGTTCCTGCTGAGGAAAAAGTGCAGGACCTCTGTTCCCATGGGTTCATGCAAGACATGTGCCATGCATATCAATGGAGGTTCAACACCCAACCCTGCCAATCAGCTCTTTTCTCCTCTTTTCACCTTGCCTGGTAACCAATCACTTTGACAGTGACTTGGGGTTGGTGGGACCCTTAAAGGGGTTCTCCACTGGAAAACATGTTTTTATTTTTTTTTTAAATCAACTGATGACAGAAAGTTAAACAGATTTGTAAATTACTTCTATTTAAAAATCTTAATCCTTCTAGTACTTATAAGCTTTTTTATGCTCCACAGGAAGTTCTTTTCTTTTTTGAATGTATTTTCTGTCTGACCACAGTGCTCTCTGCTGACACCTCTGTCCATATCAGGAACTGTCCAGAGCAGGAGAGGTTTGCTATGGGGATTTTCTCCTACTCTGGACAGTTCCTGACATGGACAGAGGTGTCAGCAGAGGGCACTGTGGTCAGACATAAAGGAAATTCAAAAAGAAAAGAACTTCCTGTGGAGCATACAGAAGCTTATAAGTACTAGAAGGATTAAGATTTTTTAATAGAAGTACTTTAAAAATCTGTTTAACTTTATCTGTTTTTGTCATCAGTTGATTATAAAACATTTTTTTTCCAGTGGAGTACCCCTTTAATAAAGCTGATGGGTAAGAGTACCATGAGTTAGACCCTGCTGAGGATGGGCCATAAATATTAAAGCCCAGGAAAACACCATTAGTCACTTTATAAATATAAAAAAGTTCCACAAGAGCAGAGGCTATGCAATTCAATGACACTTGAGTGTCCCAGTGACTAAATAATATCTCCCTAGGTGCTAAATTGGCCGCCATAACCGAGAAGGTATAGACAAGGAATCATCTGCTACCTCTCTATTCTATGTAGACTTTGTATTAGGTTTCTTAGACTTATATAAAAACAACCAAGACAAGAAAGAAATAGTGCAGAAGTAAGAAGCAGCTGTGGAAAACTCGGGGGCACATTTTTGTAGCCAAATACCCTTAAAGGGGTACTCCACTGGAAAAAAATATTTTTTAAATCAACTGGTGCCAGAAAGTTAAACAGAATTGTAAATTACTTCTATTAAAAAATATGAATCCTTCCAGTACTTATTAGCTGCTGTATGATCCACAGGAAGTTATTTTCTTTTTTAATTTCCTTTCTACCTGACCACAGTGCTCTCTGCTGACACCTCTGTCCATATCAGGAACTGTCCAGAGTAGGAGCAAATCCCCATAGAAAACCTCTCCTGCTACGGGCAGTTCCTGACATGGACAGAGGTGGCAGCAGAGAGCACTGTGGTCAGACAGAAAGGAAATGTAAAAAGAAAAGAACTTCCTGTGGATTATACAGCAGCTGATAAGTAGTGGAAGGATTAAGTAATTTACAAATCTGTTTAACTTTCTGGCACCAGTGGATTTAATAAAAAAATTAATGCTTTCCATTAGAGTACCTCTTTAATGGGGAGGGGGGGGGGTAATGTAAGACGTCACCTTAGACCTGTGCTTGATGTTGCCTTTTCTATAGCAATTTACTAAAGTTAACTTTTCGAGACGTCTATTCTAATAATTCTCTTTTTTCATATACTACTGCCGGTGCTGGCAGCTGGTAGGGGGGCGCCGTGGAGTTAGCAGGATTTCCAATCAGCTGAGTTATTATGGTAATCAACCAGGAATGAGCAATGTAACAGTCTCGGAGAAGAGTTTTAGGACATTTCAGAACAATAAGCAGTAATGTCTACATATATCCAGATCTTGTTGCTGGTCCGTGACGCTTAGGCTTGGTAGAACTTCATCCTGTGCCTGGGGGTGGACATATTACTTGAGCAGCAAAGGAGCCCAGATGGGGTAGGAGGGCCAATCACAGATCCCATAAGATTGGTTGATCACTATATTTTTGGAGTGTGGACATGCAAACACGGGGAGAACAAATAAACTTCATGCAAATGTTACCCTTGGTTGGATTCGAACCCAGGGCCCCGGTGTGGCAATGCTAACCCCCAAAGCCACCGGACTGGTTCATGTTACCATTGACTTCTTTATTTCCCTAAATAGCAGAGAAGATATTAGCAACCTCTTCAGAACAACAAGGATGTTATCAACCCCTTTTACTGCCCAAGTTACCTTTTAACCCTATACTGCCTTAGAGAACCAGAGATGGTACTGTTAAAGGGGTACTTCCGTGGAAAACTTTTTTATTAAAATTAACTGGTGCCAGAAAGTTAAAGGGGTATTCCAGGAAAAAAAATTATAACAACTAACTCCAGAAAGTTAAACAGATTTGTAAATTACTTCTATAAAAAAAAATCTTAATCCTTTCAATAATTATTAGGTGCTGAAGTTGAGTTGTTGCTTTCTGTCTGGCAACAGTGCTCTCTGCTGACATCTCTGCTTGTCTTGGGAACTGCACAGAGTAGAAGAGGTTTGCTATGGGGATTTGATTCTAAACTGGGCAGTCCCCGAGACACGTGTCATCAGAGAGCACTTAGTCAGAAAAGAACAACTCAACTTCAGCAGCTAATAAGTAATGAAAGGATTAAGATTTTTTTAATAGAAGTAATTTACAAATCTGTTTAACTTTCTGGAGCCAGTTGAGATATGTATATGTATATATATATATATATATATATATATATATATATATATATATATATATAATGTTTTTTCCTGGATAACCCTTTTAACCCCTTAAGGACCCAGCCAATTTTCACTGTAGGACACGGCCATTTTTTGCACATCTGACCACTTTCACTTTAAACATTAATAACTCTGGGATGCTTTTACCTTTCATTCTGATTCCGAGATTGTTTTTTCATGACATATTCTACTTTATGTTAGTGGTAAATTTTTGTCGATACTTGCATAATTTCTTGGTGAAAAATTCCAAAATTTGATGAAAAAATTGAAAATTTTGCATTTTTTTAACTTTAAAGCTCTCTGCTTATAAGGAAAATGAATATTCCAAATAAATTATATATTGATTCACATATACAATATGTCTACTTTAGGTTTCCATCATAACGTTGACATGTTTTTACTTTTGGAAGACATCAGAGGGCTTCAAAGTTCAGCAGCAATTTTCAAATTTTTCACAAAATTTTCAAAATCGAAATTTTTCAGGGACCAGTTCAGGTTTGAAGTGGATTTGAAGGGTCTTCCTAATAGAAATACCCCAAAAATTACCCCATTATAAAAACTGCACCCCTCAAAGTATTCAAAATGACATTCAAAAGGTTTGTTAACCCTTTAGGTGTTTCACAGGAATAGCAGCAAATTGAAGGAGAAAATTCTAAATCTTCATTTTTTACACTCCCATGTTCTTGTAGACCCAGTTATTGAATTTTTACAAGGGGTAAAAGGAGAGAAATCTTCCTAAAATGTGTAACCCAATTTCTCTCGAGTAAGAAAATACCTCATATGTGTATGTCAAGTGTTCGGCGGGCGCAATAGACGGCTCAGAAGGGAAGGAGCGACAGTGGGATTTTGGAGAGTGAGTTTTCCTGAAATGGTTTTTGGGGGCATGTCACATTTCGGAAGCCCCTATTGTCCTAGAACAGCAAAAAAAAAAAACACATGGCATACTATTGTGGAAACTACAGCCGTTGGCTGTCCGGGCATGCTGGGAGTTGTAGTTTTGCCACAGCTGGTGGGGCAGCCATCTCTATGAAGAGTCCTCTATGTTTCAAACTTCAACCTTGTAAGATTTTTGGAGGCCATTGTCCTCTTGGAAACTGTCAGTGCAGCAGAAATGTTTTGCCCCCTTCTCCAGATCTGTGGCCTCCACACAATCCTGTCTCTGAGCTCTACAAGCAGTTCTTTCCTCCTCATTGCTTGGCTTTTTGCTCTGATGTACATTGTCAGCTGTGAGACCTTATATAGACAGGGATTTGTCTTTCCAAATCCTGTCCAAGCAGCTGAATTTACCACAGGTGACTCCAACCAAGGTGGAGAAACATCTCAAAAGGTGATGAAGAGAAATGGGAGGAGCCAGAGAACATTTTTTTTGAATATAGGAAAGGATATAAATACTTATGTCTGTCCATGCAAAATTTAAAGGGGTACTGCGCTGAAAACATCTTATCCCCTATCCCCTTTGGATAGGGGATAAGATGTTTTCAGCGGTGTACCCTTTTAAGTTTTTTCCTTTTAAAGAAAATCTGTCACCAGTGTCACCTGCACTAACCTGTCAGTACTGACAGGTAGTGCCGGTGACACTGATGACAACGTACTTACCTGTCCCCGTTCCTGTGCAGGGGATCTCGGTAATCTTATCCGTTAGCTTCAGCTCCGGGTACCTGACTTGGGGGCACAGGGCGGAGCTTAGTGACTGTCAGCCGCTGCTGTCGCTAGCAGCCGGGACCGCAGCAGGGAGCTAGGGGCAGGCGGCTGAGCTCACCGCTGCTGCTCCCTGCTGGGTCCGGCTGCTAGAGAACAGCAGCGGTGACGTCACTAAGCTCCGCCTGTGCCCCAAGCCAGGTACCCGGAGCTGAAGCTACCGGATAAGATTACCAGAGATCCCTGCCACGGAACGGGACAAGGTAAGTACCGTTGTCATCAGTGTCACCGGCACTACCTGTCAGTACTGACAGGTTAATGCATGTGACACTGGTGACAGATTTCCTTTAATATATTTGCTAAGCTTTCTAAAATTCTAATTTTAGTTTCTCATTATGGGGTATTGAGTGCAGAACGATGGGGGAAAACTCTATTTTTTTTTTTTTTATTTCAGCACAAAGTAAATGGATCAGAAGTGGGATTTCGGTATATCTAATGATGCTTTTAGACCAGTGGTCCCCAACCCAGTCATCAAGGCCCACCAACATTCCAGATGCACCTATAGGGGGAGATTCATCAATAACCGTGCTGAGGAAAAGCCAACCAGTTGCCCATAGCAACCAATCAGATCGCTGCTTTCATTTTTCAGAGGCCTTTTTAAAAATGGAAGAAGCGATCTGAAGGGCAACTTGCCAACTTTTCCTCTGCACAAGTTTTGATGAATCTCCCCCATGGTCTCTGAATAGAGACTGTGGTAGAGGTTGTGATGCAAAGGGCAGATGGAATTACCCTAGGGGCAGATGGCATTAACCCCTTGTATTCGTGATGCCAGTGTGTGGTTTAGCCTCAATACCACCCAAAGGTATACCACTGGATCCTGGGCTAGGCACGGGGGCAATAATGACTTTGATGCCAAGTAATGGACAACGGTAGCTTTACTGAGGTTAGACAGATGGTAAAGTCTATACAGTTCAGCCCAGAGGTGACCAGTGACTTCAGAGACCTTAAGGGCTTGCTGGGACTTGTAGTGGAACGGGACATAGTGCAACACTTCCCATACTGGGCCACCACAAGACACATGGGTGCCATGACTGCCCTGAGCAGCTGGATAATTTCTAAAGGGAATATCAAAACCTGTCCAGAGGAAAAGTAGCTGAGTTGCCCATAGCAACCAATCAAATCGCTTCTTTCATTTTTCAGGGGTCTTTTCAAAAATTAAAGAAGCGATCTGATTGGTTGCTATGGGCAACTCAGCAACATATCCTCTAGACAGGTTTAGATATATCTCCCCCATTGTACCATTGTCACGATGCCGGCTGGCAGGTAGTGGACCCTCTGTGCCAGAGAGGGATTGGCGTGGACCGTGCTAGTGGACCGGTTCTAAGCCACTACTGGTTTTCACCAGAGCCCGCCGCAAAGCGGGATGGTCTTGCTGCGGCGGTAGTGACCAGGTCGTATCCACTAGCAACGGCTCACCTCTCTGGCTGCTGAAGATAGGCGCGGTACAAGGGAGTAGGCAGAAGCAAGGTCGGACGTAGCAGAAGGTCGGGGCAGGCAGCAAGGATCGTAGTCAGGGGCAACGGCAGAAGGTCTGGAAACACAGGCAAGGAACACACAAGGAACGCTTTCACTGGCACTAAGGCAACAAGATCCGGCAAGGGAGTGCAAGGGAAGTGAGGTAATATAGGGAAGTGCACAGGTGAAAACCCTAATTGGAACCACTGCGCCAATCAGCGGCGCAGTGGCCCTTTAAATCGCAGAGACCCGGCGCGCGCGCGCCCTAGGGAGCGGGGCCGCGCGCGCCGGGACAGAACAGACGGGGAGCGAGTCAGGTAGGGGAGCCGGGGTGCGCATCGCGAGCGGGCGCTACCCGCATCGCGAATCGCATCCCGGCTGGCAGCAGGATCGCAGCGCCCCGGGTCAGAGGACGTGACCGGAGCGCTGCAGCGGAGGGAGTGAAGCGAGCGCTCCGGGGAGGAGCGGGGACCCGGAGCGCTCGGCGTAACAGTACCCCCCCCCTTGGGTCTCCCCCTCTTCTTGGAGCCTGAGAACCTGAGGAGCAGACTTTTGTCAAGGATGTTGTCCTCAGGTTCCCAGGATCTCTCTTCAGGACCACAACCCTCCCAGTCTACTAAAAAAAAATTTTTCCCTCTGACCTTTTTGGCAGCCAAAATTTCCTTGACCGAGAAGACGTCCGAGGAGCCGGAAACAGGAGTGGGAGGAACAGATTTGGGAGAAAAACGGTTGAGGATGAGTGGTTTGAGAAGAGAGACGTGAAAGGCATTAGGGATACGAAGAGAAGGAGGAAGAAGAAGTTTATAAGAGACAGGATTAATTTGACACAAAATTTTGAAAGGACCAAGATAGCGTGGTCCCAACTTGTAGCTAGGGACACGGAAGCGGACATATTTAGCGGAGAGCCATACCTTGTCTCCAGGGGAAAAAACGGGGGGAGCTCTTCTTTTCTTATCCGCGAACCTCTTCATGCGTGAAGAAGCCTGTAAGAGAGAATTTTGGGTCTCTCTCCATATAATGGAAAGGTCACGAGAAATTTCATCCACAGCGGGCAGACCAGAGGGCAAGGGGGTAGGGAGGGGGGGAAGAGGGTGACGGCCGTACACCACGAAAAATGGGGATTTGGAGGAAGATTCAGAGACCCTGAAGTTATACGAGAATTCGGCCCATGGAAGGAGATCTGCCCAGTCATCCTGGCGGGAGGAAACAAAATGTCGCAAATAATCACCCAGGATCTGGTTAATTCTTTCTACTTGTCCATTGGACTGGGGATGATATGCAGAGGAAAAATTTAATTTAATCTTGAGTTGTTTACAGAGAGCTCTCCAGAATTTAGACACGAATTGGACCCCTCTATCCGAGACAATCTGCGTAGGCAACCCGTGAAGACGAAAAATGTGTACAAAAAATTGTTTAGCCAACTGAGGCGCAGAAGGAAGACCAGGAAGAGGGATGAAATGTGCCATTTTGGAGAATCGATCAACGACCACCCAAATAACGGTGTTGCCACGGGAAGGGGGTAAATCAGTAATAAAATCCATACCAATCAGAGACCAAGGCTGTTCGGGGACAGGCAGAGGATGAAGAAAACCAGCGGGCTTCTGGCGAGGAGTCTTATCCCGGGCACAGATAGTGCAGGCTCGCACAAAGTCCCCAACATCCGTCTCCAGAGTCGGCCACCAATAGAAGCGGGAGATGAGTTGCACAGATTTCTTGATGCCCGCATGACCTGCGAGATGGGAGGAGTGACCCCATTTGAGGATTCCGAGGCGTTGGCGTGGAGAAACAAAGGTCTTTCCTGGAGGAGTCTGCCTGATGGAGGCAGGAGAAGTGGAGATCAGGCAGTCAGGTGGAATGATGTGTTGCGGAGGGAGATCAACTTCTGAGGCATCCGAGGAACGAGAGAGAGCATCGGCCCTAATGTTCTTATCGGCAGGACGAAAGTGAATCTCAAAATTAAATCGGGCAAAGAACAGAGACCACCGGGCCTGGCGAGGATTCAGCCGTTGGGCCGACTGGAGGTAGGAGAGGTTCTTGTGGTCGGTGAAGATAATAACAGGAAATCTTGATCCCTCCAGCAGATGCCTCCATTCCTCAAGTGCTAATTTAATGGCTAGAAGCTCTCGATCCCCGATGGAGTAGTTCCTCTCCGCTGGAGAGAAGGTCCTAGAGAAAAAACCACAAGTGACAGCATGCCCGGAAGAATTTTTTTGTAGAAGAACAGCTCCAGCTCCTACTGAGGAGGCATCAACCTCCAATAGGAAGGGTTTGGAAGGGTCAGGTCTGGAGAGCACGGGAGCCGAAGAAAAGGCAGACTTGAGTCGTTTAAAGGAGTCTTCTGCTTGAGGAGGCCAGGACTTGGGATCAGCATTTTTTTTGGTTAAAGCCACGATAGGAGCCACAATGGTAGAAAAATGTGGAATAAATTGCCTGTAATAATTGGCGAACCCCAAAAAGCGTTGGATAGCACGGAGTCCGGAGGGGCGTGGCCAATTTAAGACGGCAGAGAGTTTGTCTGGATCCATCTGTAGTCCCTGGCCAGAGACCAAATATCCTAGAAAAGGAAGAGATTGGCATTCAAACAGACATTTCTCAATTTTGGCATAGAGTTGGTTGTCACGAAGTCTCTGAAGAACCATACGGACATGCTGGCGGTGTTCTTCTAGATTGGCAGAAAAAATTAGGATATCGTCCAGATATACCACAACACAGGAGTATAACAGATCACGAAAAATTTCATTGACAAAGTCTTGGAAGACGGCAGGGGCATTGCACAGTCCAAAGGGCATGACCAGATACTCAAAGTGTCCATCTCTGGTGTTAAATGCCGTTTTCCACTCGTCCCCCTCTCTGATGCGGATGAGGTTATAGGCGCCTCTTAAGTCCAATTTAGTGAAGATGTGGGCACCTTGGAGGCGATCAAAGAGTTCAGAGATGAGGGGTAAGGGGTAGCGGTTCTTAACCGTGATTTTATTAAGACCGCGGTAGTCAATGCAAGGACGTAGGGAGCCATCTTTTTTGGACACAAAGAAAAATCCGGCTCCGGCAGGAGAGGAGGATTTACGGATAAAGCCCTTTTTTAGATTCTCCTGGACGTATTCGGACATGGCAAGAGTCTCTGGGGCAGAGAGAGGATAAATTCTGCCCCGGGGTGGAGTAGTACCCGGGAGGAGGTCGATAGGGCAATCATAAGGCCTGTGAGGAGGTAGAGTCTCAGCTTGTTTTTTGCAGAAAACATCCGCGAAGTCCATATAGGCCTTAGGGAGACCGGTTACTGGAGGAACCACAGAGTTACGGCAAGGGTTACTGGGAACCGGTTTTAGACAGTTCTTGGAACAAGAGGACCCCCAACTCTTGATCTCCCCAGTGGACCAATCCAGGGTTGGGGAATGAAGTTGAAGCCAGGGAAGTCCAAGGAGAATCTCCGAGGTGCAATTGGGGAGGACCAAAAGTTCAATCCTCTCATGATGAGATCCGATGCTCATAAGAAGGGGCTCCGTGCGGAAACGTATGGTACAGTCCAATCTTTCATTATTTACACAATTGATGTAGAGGGGTCTGGCGAGACTGGTCACTGGGATGTTGAACCTGTTGACGAGAGAGGCCAAAATAAAATTTCCTGCAGATCCAGAGTCCAAGAAGGCCACTGTAGAGAAGGAGAAGGCAGAGGCAGACATCCGCACAGGCACAGTAAGACGTGGAGAAGCAGAGTAGACATCAAGGACTGTCTCACCTTTGTGCGGAGTCAGCGTACGTCTTTCCAGGCGGGGAGGACGGATAGGACATTCCCTCAGGAAGTGTTCGGTACTAGCACAGTACAGGCAGAGGTTCTCCATACGGCGTCGTGTCCTCTCTTGAGGTGTCAGGCGAGACCGGTCGACCTGCATAGCCTCCACGGCGGGAGGCACAGGAACAGATTGCAGGGGACCAGAGGAGAGAGGAGCCGAGGAGACGAAACGCCTCGTGCGAACAGAGTCCATATCTTGGCGGAGTTCCTGACGCCTTTCAGAAAAACGCATGTCAATGCGAGTGGCTAGGTGAATAAGTTCATGTAGATTAGCAGGAATTTCTCGTGCGGCCAGAACATCTTTAATGTTGCTGGATAGGCCTTTTTTGAAGGTCGCGCAGAGGGCCTCATTATTCCAGGACAATTCTGAAGCAAGTGTACGGAATTGTACGGCATACTCGCCAACGGAAGAATTACCCTGGACCAGGTTCAACAGGGCAGTCTCAGCAGAAGAGGCTCGGGCAGGTTCCTCAAAGACACTTCGGATTTCCGAGAAGAAGGAGTGTACAGAGGCAGTGACGGGGTCATTGCGGTCCCAGAGCGGTGTGGCCCATGACAGGGCTTTTCCGGACAGAAGACTGACTACGAAAGCCACCTTAGACCTTTCAGTGGGAAACAGGTCCGACATCATCTCCAGATGCAGGGAACATTGGGAAAGAAAGCCACGGCAAAACTTAGAGTCCCCATCAAATTTATCCGGCAAGGATAAGCGTATCCCAGGAGCGGCCACTCGCTGCGGAGGAGGTGCAGGAGCTGGCGGAGGAGATGACTGCTGAAGCTGTGGTAGCAACTGTTGTAGCATAACGGTCAGTTGAGACAGCTGTTGGCCTTGTTGCGCTATCTGTTGTGACTGCTGGGCGACCACCGTGGTGAGGTCAGCGACAACTGGCAGAGGAACTTCAGCGGGATCCATGGCCGGATCTACTGTCACGATGCCGGCTGGCAGGTAGTGGACCCTCTGTGCCAGAGAGGGATTGGCGTGGACCGTGCTAGTGGACCGGTTCTAAGCCACTACTGGTTTTCACCAGAGCCCGCCGCAAAGCGGGATGGTCTTGCTGCGGCGGTAGTGACCAGGTCGTATCCACTAGCAACGGCTCACCTCTCTGGCTGCTGAAGATAGGCGCGGTACAAGGGAGTAGGCAGAAGCAAGGTCGGACGTAGCAGAAGGTCGGGGCAGGCAGCAAGGATCGTAGTCAGGGGCAACGGCAGAAGGTCTGGAAACACAGGCAAGGAACACACAAGGAACGCTTTCACTGGCACTAAGGCAACAAGATCCGGCAAGGGAGTGCAAGGGAAGTGAGGTAATATAGGGAAGTGCACAGGTGAAAACCCTAATTGGAACCACTGCGCCAATCAGCGGCGCAGTGGCCCTTTAAATCGCAGAGACCCGGCGCGCGCGCGCCCTAGGGAGCGGGGCCGCGCGCGCCGGGACAGAACAGACGGGGAGCGAGTCAGGTAGGGGAGCCGGGGTGCGCATCGCGAGCGGGCGCTACCCGCATCGCGAATCGCATCCCGGCTGGCAGCAGGATCGCAGCGCCCCGGGTCAGAGGACGTGACCGGAGCGCTGCAGCGGAGGGAGTGAAGCGAGCGCTCCGGGGAGGAGCGGGGACCCGGAGCGCTCGGCGTAACAACCATTTCCCCAATTCTATTGGTTTTTCGAGGGGTGGGGCTCCCCACCTCCAGTTTGGTAGCAAAACCCCCTCCTCCTCGTCTATCAGTTGCCCCTAAACCTCGTGGCATTTGGTCATACACCTTCTGCCAAGCAATATAAATGGAGCAGATATGGCAGATGGCCCAAGAGAAAGGGCTACATTGGCTCTCCAACATGTTGGATCGAGACCCCCTCCTGGACACCGCTCCAACAGGATCTGAAGACTTTTTGAAGGCCGTGAAGGTGGAATGTCGGTGTATCTATTGATGCTTTTAGACTAATGGTCCTTAACCCAGTCCTCAAGGTCCACCAACATTCCAGGTTTTTTCATTTACACCATTGGAATAGAAAAGGGAAACGTTAAAATGTTTGTGGGCCTAAAGGACTTTTGAGGGGACCTCTGTTTTTAGAGAATTTGAAATACATTTTTGAATTTTATTGGAACAAGGCCTTGCTTCTTTCTTATTTCTAAAGCCATATTAAAGGAGTACTCCACTGGCCAGCGTTCGGAACATTGAGTATTGAATGCTGTGTGCACGCTGCGGGGGTTGGCCACGCCCCCTCGTTACATCATGCCATGCCTCTCAATGCATGGCATGATGTCACGAGGAGGCGTGGCCAACCCCCGCAGCGTGCACACAGCATTCAATACTCAATGTTCCGAACGCTGGCCAGTAGAGTACCCCTTTAAGGCCTGAGAGTTTGAGCTTTTTTTTATTTCATGCCTCATTACCACATGCGGAAACTTTTTTTACACGTCAGTCCTTAAACTCTTGACCCGACCCCTTTCATCGAAGACAAAATGCTTTGTCCCCAAATTTTCCACCTAATTTACGAATTTAGTTTCCGTGGTTGAATTAATTTAGTAATAACAAACATACTTTAAAGCAGGAGTTAGTTCAGCTCCAGTAATAGGAAAAGTCAATGAAAAGGCACAGCCCCGGAAAAGAACGATCCGCAGTGGGGAATGATGGGGGGGGGGGGGGGGGGGTCCATGTGACAGGTTATGCTTATATATAAGTGACAACAAAAACATGTCAACAAATGTCCCCTTGTTAGATGGATCTTTTAAAGTGTGGAGAATCCGTCGATTCTCCATGGGGTATAATCCATTACCATACACTGGGGAGTATAGATAACATAGGACAAGGCGTGCGGCTTATAAGTAGATGGTCTTTGTAAATGCTGCTCATGTATAAAATTTGATTAAAAAGACTAAAATTAGGCAAGGTTAAAAAAAAAGTTAAAATACTTTAGAACAAACACTACAAACAATGAAACATGGAAACAGAATGTGTAGGCAGATAAGAACCATTCGGCCCATCTAGTCTGCCCAATATATGAATAGTCCCTGGCCCTATCTTATATGAAGGATAGCCTTATGCCAATCTCTATCTTATATGAAGGATAACCAAAACAACATAGTCTCAAGGTGATAACAGGTGCTCAACCCCAAGTGCAATTGTGCACTCATACAATGGGGTAGAGGACCCGCACCTATGGACAAAAGTGGGGTTTCAATCCTATGGTAAATATGTACAATGATATTAGCTAATCCTCAAAACTGATGTAAAAATGAGACATTAGCCAGTATATCCTTATATGAAGGACATACCTGAGCCCGCACACCACGCCAAGGTTTCTCATGTGATGCGGGACCTAACCACTAACCTTTTTTGCCTGGCCAGATGCATAGAACCAGGAACCAGATATACAGCAGCCTAAGGTCCAACTTGCAGACTGCTCCCCAGTCGCCTCCAGTGTGAACTCAGCACACATACAATGGGAGGGGGGAGACAGGTTACAAGCCCCACCCTTGCTGGTATAGATATAACAGGCCTCACAGGTGAAACTTATATGAAGGATAGCCTAATGCCTATCTGTATCTTATATGAAGGATAGCCTTATGCCTATCTCTATCTTATATGAAGGATAGCCTTATGCCAATCTCTATCTTATATGAAAGATAGCCTTATACCTATCCCTATCTTATATGAAGGATAGCCTTATACCTATCCCTATCTTATATGAAGGATAGCCTTATATCTATCTCTATCTTATATGAAGGATAGCCTTATGCTTATCCCTATCTTATATGAAGGATAGCCTTATACCTATCTCTATCTTATATGAAGGATAGCCTTATGCATATCTCTATCTTATATGAAAGATAGCCTTATGCCTATCTCTATCTTATATGAAGGATAGCCTTATGCCTATCCCTATTTTATATGAAGGATAGCCTTATACCTATCTTTATCTTCATTTCCTGCTCTCCTCCTGCCTGTTCAGCCAATCCCTGGCAACATCATTGACTTCACTCAGCCGATGATTGGCTGATCAGGAATATAGAAGAGAGCAGGAAGTGCTTTGCAGCAGGGATCGGGTGCTGCATGCATTCACTTCCTCCCTGACTCTGCTGTGCTTCAGGTAAGCACAGCAGAGTCAGGGAGGAAGTGAATGCATGGTGAGTGAGGGCAGGCTCAGTGCTTGGCTCGGACAAGCCCCTTCCTGAGAAGTGGATGTCAAAATGAGTGAGCAGCAGAACAGAGGGATTTGTGAGCCAAATACAGAAGCTAGACACATAAAAAGTAACAAATAGAAACATAATTTTTTTCTATGATATGAAAGGTACACTTTCATTCTTCAGACAACCCCTTTAACTCCTTCCTGCTATAGGACGTATGCACACGTCCTAGCGACCTTCCCAAAAAAAAAACTGTTTTATCACCAAAAAAGATAAAAAACACAAATCATATACATAGTAGGTATTGCCACGTCCGTAATGACGTGTACTATAAAACTATAATGTAAATTATCCCGCACGGTGAATGCCGTAAAAAAAAAGAAAAACATCAAAAAAAGCACAAAATTCACCAATAATTTGCCATAATCGTACTGACCCACAGAATAAATATAACATCACTTTTACCGCACAGTGTACACCATTAAAAAAAAAATGTAAAATTTTTTTTTCCAGTTTTTCACAATATTTTGGAGTTTTTCACAAAAGATGCTGCATGTGTCAACAAAAATGCACCACTTATATAAGGTACAATATGTCATGAAGAAACAGTCTCAGAAAAAGCGTTCTAAAGCTATTACCATTTAAAGATACATGTCAAATAAAAAAATAAAAAAAGAGCCTAGTCATTAAAGGGGTTCTCCACCATAAGGTTATTTTAGTACGTACCTGGCAGACAGTAATGGACATGGCTTAGGAAGGGTCTGCGCTTGTCTTGGGGATAAATGGCTATGCTGTGACATTACCATAACACTGTGGCTAGCTTTCTGTGAACTTGTATTTCCTGTTTTCAGTTTTCTTGTTTGACTACAAATCCCATAATTCCATTTTCCTCCTTCCCACACATCAGCCACCCCACCCATTGAAACATAAATGCGCTGCAGACCTGTGGTTTTCAATCAGGGTGCCTACAGCTGTTGCATTACTTGCAGATTGCTCTCTCCAACCATTGAAGCAGACAGGCTCCCTGTCATCAGCTGACTAATGAGTCAGGTCTCGACCACATTGCAAGCTGGGAAAATCTGAGACAACAGTCATTTTGTATGCTGGTAAAAATAAATAGTGGGATGAAAATCACATAAGAATTGTGAGAAAACCGTCACACACAGGTACAGACACTATATTATGAACTACACTAACTTCACAGCCCCTGTAGCATAGTCAAATAAAAAAAATAAATCCTGGAATACCCCTTTAAGGTAAAAAAAATAACAAGTACATTAAAGGCTTCAGATGGGCAGATGACTCATCTTTGTGCTACTAGCGCCCCTGATATTTCTATTTCCTAGGAGTTGGATAAGATTAATGTTTGCTGAGCTTTGTGGCACTTACTGTATGTTGTGTCGAGTGCACTTACCTGTAGGTCATAATTTGCTGGAGAGTTGATGTCTGGAGAAGGTTCGGCCGTGGAGGACACTGAAGATTTTGTATTATCTGGCGCTGACACAGGCTTGGGCCTTCTAAAGTACAATTCATTCTGACAGTGACAAGCTCACTCCGGTGGAAAACATTATTATTATTTTTTTTTTTTCCAAATCAACTGGTTCTAGAAAATTATACAGGTTTGTAAATTACTTCTATTTAAATTCTTAATCCTTCCTGTACTTGTCAGCTGTTGTATGCTCCAGATGAAGTTATGTAGTTCTTTCCAGTCTGATCACAGTGCTCTCTGCTGCCATCTCTGTCCCTGTCAGAAACTGTCCGGAGCAGGAGAGGCTTGCTGAGGGGATTTGCTCCTGCTCTGGACAGTTCCTGACATGG
Organism: Hyla sarda; assembly: GCF_029499605.1. Classification (NCBI taxonomy): domain Eukaryota; kingdom Metazoa; phylum Chordata; class Amphibia; order Anura; family Hylidae; genus Hyla; species Hyla sarda. The sequence goes on along the minus strand of NC_079190.1, from coordinate 25,526,272 downwards.
GCAGAGGTGTCAGCAGAGAGCACTGTGGTCAAACAGAAAAAAAAATTACACAACCTCCTCTGGAGCATACAGCAGCTGATAAGTAATGGAAGGATTATGATTATTAAATAGAAGTAATTTTCAAATCTGTTTAACTTTCTGGCACCAGCTAATTTGAAGAAAAAAAGAAAAGAAAAAAAGTTTTCCACCGGAGTACCCCTTTAATACACCAGTTCCATTTCCAGCAAAGATCCATGGGCGGAACACTAGAGATAATTACATGAAACACTTTCATTACCCTAGACCACCAGAGATACCACTGTGGTGGCCCACGGGTGTATGGCGGGACCACGGGTGTAGCGGTGTGAGTGGTGGGATCAGATGGTATTAACTATTATTGTTCGTGACGCCAATGTGGTTTACGGGTTCCGAAACACCATACGCCCGGATTCTCCGCTATCCCAGTTGCTAGTAGTGAAATGAGAGTCCACAACCAGCTATGGTCAAACGGAGGATTTACTGAGTATAAGACCGATGGAATTATCTTCACAGCTAAGGCCAGATTTGCCAGAGAGGTGGCCAGGACCCAAGATTGGACTTGACTATATGCAGGACTTGACTAGTTTCAGTGACAGCAGACATAGACTTGAGACTTACTGGAATGACTGTAGCTTTGGGGTCTTCCAGATGCTGATGACTTGCACTGAGATCTGTACTTGCTGATTCTCAGCCAAATACAGAAGCTAGACAAATAAAAAGTAACAAATAGAAGCATAAATTGTTTTCTATGATATGAAAGGTACACTTTAATTCTTCAGACAACCCCTTTAACCCCTTCCTGCTATAGGAGGTATGCATACGTCCTAGCGATCTCCAAGACTGCCGCGGACAGCTCAGGAGTTCAGCGGCAGGACCCGGCTGTCAATCAAAGCCAGAGTCGGGTTCCGGAACACCACACGCCAGGATTCTCCACTATCCCAGTTGCTAGTAGTGAAATGAGAGTCCACAACCAGTTATGGTCAAATGGAGGTAAAGGAAGAGAGAGAATTGTAATGGCTGCCCCTCTATATAGTGGGGGGCTGGACTAAAGCCCATTGGTCAAGCTGAAGGTCATAGATTAAGCTGGTGCTCTCTGGGAGAACAAGTGACAACAATTCATGTGACAACATAACATACCACGTGAAAGCTTACACAGGTCCTTGAGACCTCCCACAGGTCCTCTGCTCTATCTATACATTAGGAGACTGTCTAGGCATTAAAGTGATATACACAACATTCTGGGAACAACAGGGGGAGACCATGCAGGGGAGCCCCCAGGTCACTGAGGGTCTCAACCGGACAGGGCCTAAGGGTAGTACAGGACCATGGCCTGTACTGGGACATCACACTGCCAGTAACCCTTTACTGCCCTAAACCACCATGGATACTGACATTAAAGGGGTACTCCCGTGGAAAACTGACTGGTGCCAGAAAGTTAAACAGATTTGTAAATTACTTCTATTAAAAAATCTTAATCCTTCCAGTACTTTTTAGGGGCGGTATACTACAGAGGAAATGCTTTTCTTTTTAGATTTCTCTGATGTCATGACCACAGTGCTCTCTGCTGACCTCTGCTGTCCATTTTAGGAACTGTCCAGAACAGGAGAAAATCCCCATAGCAAACATATGCTGCTCTGGACAGTTCCTAAAATGGACAGCAGAGGTCAGCAGAGAGCACTGTGGTCATGACATCAGAAAAATCTAAAAAGTAAAGCACTTCCTCTGTAGTATACAGCCCCTAAAAAGTACTGGAAGGATTAAGATGTTTTAATAGAAGTAATTTACAGATCTGCTTAACTTTCTGGCACCAGTTGAAAAAATTTCCACAGGAGTACCCCTTTAACTCGTTAAGTCTCTTGAATCACTTTCAATGTACACCAGACCCCAATAATCTTGGCAGTGACTCCTTTTAGCACCTAGCCCACCAGGGACTCTAGCATTTACCTCTTAGGCGATGTTCACACGGTGTAAATTCCGAGTGTAATTCTGCAGGAATATTCAGCTAGGAAATGCGCCTTAGCTAGACCAGGACTTTCTTCATAGTCCGGGGAATGGAGGAATGTTGGTACTTACAGTGGAGTATTTAGGCCTGTGCTGCCCTAGATCTGACTAAACTCATCCACCCCCGTAATAAAAATGTACCTGGTCCTTCTATTGAAGACCGCACCTCTGAAAATGACGCCCCTTTCTCTTTCTAAGTCCTACCTTTTGGGGGAGGGGTTTGTGGGCTAGTTTGAGGGTGCCAATGTGTCAGTGTTTCCCAACCAATGTGACTCCAGCTGTTGCAAAACTACAACTCCCAGCATGCCTGGACAGCCTTTGGCTGTCCAGGCATGCTGGGAGTTGTAGTTTTGCAACAGCTGGAGGCACACTGGTTGGGAAACAATGACTTAGTAACAAGCTGAGCATCGCCGCCAGCTCAGCGTCATCCATTGAGGAGAGTCTCCGCCATCATCTGCCAATTGTTAAACGTTGGATGATGCCCAGCTGGCAGCCATGCTCGGCTTGTCAGGTGGCTGTCTCCGGGAAGAGTGTAGCCCAAAGTTGGTGGCCGCTGCCGAAATTTTTTTTTAAATAATCTGCTCCCTAATAAAGTGCTGCTGCCCCATGCCTGGGCCTTATAGACCTAGTTAAAGGGGTACTCTGGCGCTTAGACATCTTATCCCCTATCCAAAGGATGGGGATAAGATGCCGGATCGCGGGGGTACTGCCGCTGGGGACCGCCGTGATCTTGCATGCCGCACCCCATTTAAAATCAGTCCCCGGATCGTGTTCGCTCCGGGTCTGATTACTGTCGATCACGGGGCCGGAGCGTTGTTATCCGGCCCCGTGATCAACAGTAATCAGACCCGGAGCGAACACGATCCGGGGACTGATTTTAAATGGGGTGCGGCATGCAAGATCACAGGGGTCCCCAGCTGCAGTACCCCCGCGATCCGGCATCTTATCCCCATCCTTTGGATAGGGGATAAGATGTCTAAGTGCTGGAGTACCCCTTTAAAGCTAAAGGGCTGCCTTAGACCCCACAAATATTTTGTCCCTCAAACACCATGGAAACAACCTTTTTTTTGACAGGTTGGCAACGTATACCCCGATCAGAGGTGTAACATGTAGCTTTTGGGTCCCAGTCCTATCATGTGTAACAGGGCCCCATGTGTACCATTTGCCATTTATAATACTGGTGTCTTTTTATGGGGCAGAGGTGTCATGGGGCTCCGTCAGCCATCAAGGCCCTGGTGCGACTGCTACCTCTGCACCTGACCCTAATTGTATGGGGTGAAACGTAATGGTAACATAGGGGGAGATTTATCAAAACCTGTGCAAAGGAAAAGTTGCCCAGTTGTCCATAGCAACCAATCAGATCGCTTCTTTCATTTTGCAGAGGCCTTGTTAAAAATGAAAGAAGCGATCTGATTGGTTGCTATGAGCAACTGGGCAACTTTTTCTCTGGACAGGTTTCGATAAATCTCCCCCATAGGCTTAGTCGGATGATTTGAACATTTAAATGGGACAAAATTAGCATAAAATAGAAGAATTTAGGGGTCAGGCATATTCCTCTTCACAGCACTATTAAAGGGGCACTATCCTATTATAGGGGCTGTCCAGTTAAAATTATCTTATCCCTTATCCGAAGAATATAGGCAATAGGTATGTGATCTCAAGATGTCCTACCTCTGGGGGCACCTCCGGCGCCCCATTATGGACCCCCCACGATCAGATACTTATCCCCTATCCTTTTTTGCTGGACAACCATTTTAAAGGGGTACTCCAGTGCAAAACTTTTTTTTTAATCAACTGGTGCCAGAAAGATAAACAGATTTGTAAATTACTTCTATTAAAAATCTTAATCCTTCCAGTACTTATTAGCTGCTGAATACTACAGAGGAAATTATTTTCTTTTTGGAACACAGAGCTCTCTGCTGAATCACGAGCACAGTGCTCTCTGCTGACATCTCTGTCCATTTTAGGAACTGTCCAGAGCAGCATATGTTTGCCATGGGGATTTTCTCCTACTCTGGACAGTTCTTAAAATGAACAGAGATGTCAGCAGAGAGCACTGTGCTCGTGATGTCAGCAGAGAGCTCTGTGTTCCAAAAAGAAAATAATTTCTTCTGTAGTATTCAGCAGCTAATAAGTACTGGAAGGATTAAGATTTTTTAATAGAAGTAATTTACAAATCTGTTTAACTTTCTGGCACTAGTTGATTAAAAAAAAAAAAAAACTTTTTCACCGGAGTACCCCTTTAACCCCTTAAGGACCGAGCCCTTTTTCACCTTAAGGACCGGAGCGTTTTTTGCAATTCTGACCACTGTCACTTTAAACATTAATAACTCTGGAATGCTTTTAGTTATCATTCTGATTCCGAGATTGTTTTTTCGTGACATATTCTACTTTAACTTAGTGGTAACATTTTATGGTAACTTGCATCCTTTCTTGGTGAAAAATCACCAAATTTGATGAAAAAAATGAAAATGTAGCATTTTTCTAACTTTGAAGCTCTCTGCTTGTAAGGAAAATGGATATTCAAAATAAAACATTTTTGGGTTCACATATACAATATGTCTACTTTATGTTTGCATCATAAAATTTATGAGTTTTTACTTTTGGAAGACACCAGAGGGCTTCAAAGTTCAGCAGCAATTTTGACATTTTTCACAAAATTTTCAAACTCGCTATTTTTCATGGACCAGTTCACATTTGAAGTGGATTTGAAGGGCCTTCATATTAGAAATGCCCCATAAAAGACCCCATTATAAAAACTACAACCCCCAAAGTATTCAAAATGACATTCAGTAAGTGTATTAACCCTTTAGGTGTTTCACAGGAATAGCAGCAAAGTGAAGGAGAAAATTCAAAATCTTCATTTTTTACACTCTCATTTTCTTGTAGACCCAATTTTTGAATTTTTGAAAGGGGTAAAAAGGAGAAAATTTTTACTTGTATTTGAAACCCAATTTCTCTTGAGTAAGCACATACCTCATATGTCTATGTTAATTGTTCGGCGGGCGCAGTAGAGGGCTCAGAAGGGAAGGAGCGTCAAATGGTTTTTGGGGGGCATGTCACCTTTAGGAAGCCCCTATGGTGCCAGAACAGCAAAAAAACACACATGGCATACCATTTTGGAAACTAGACTCCTCAGGGAACGTAACAAGGGGTAAAGTGAACCTTAATACCCCACAGGTGTTTCACGACTTTAGCATATGTAAAAAAAAATAATATTTTTTTTTACCTAAAATGCTTGGTTTCCCAAAAATTTTACATTTTTAAAAAGTGTAATAGTAGAAAATACCCCCCAAAATTTGAAACCCAATTTCTCCCGATTCAGAAAACACCCCATATGGGGGTGAAAATTGCTCTGCTGGCGCACTACAGGTCTCAGAAGAGAAGGAGTCACATTTGGCTTTTTGAAAGCAAATTTTGCTCTGGGGGCATGTCGCATTTAGGAAGCCCCTATGGTGCCAGAACAGCAAAAAAAAAAAACACATGGCATACCATTTTGGAAACTAGACCCCTCGGGGAACGTAACAAGGGGTAATGTGAACCTTAATACCCTACAGGTGTTTCACGACTTTTGCATATGTAAAAATTTTTTTTTATTTTTTACCTAATATGCTTGGTTTCCCAAAATGTTAACATTTTTAAAAAGGGTAATAGCAGGAAATACCCCCCAAAATTTGAAGCCCAATTTCTCCCGATTCAGAAAACACCCCATATGGGGGTGAAAAGTGCTCTGCTGGCGCACTACAGGTCTCAGAAGAGAAGGAGTCACATTTGGCGTTTTGAAAGCAAATTTTGCTCTGGGGGCATGCCGCATTTAGGAAGCCCCTATGGTGCCAGAACAGCAAAAAAAAAAACACATGGCATACCATTTTGGAAACTAGACCCCTCGGGGAACGTAACAAGGGGTAATGTGAACCTTAATACCCTACAGGTGTTTCACGACTTTTGCATATGTGAACATTTTTTATTTTTTTTTACCTAAAATGCTTGGTTTCCCAAAATTTTTACATTTTTAAAAAGGGTAATAGCAGAAAACACCCCCCAAAATTTGAAGCCCAATTTCTCCCGATTCAGAAAACACCCCATATGGAGGTGAAAAGTGCTCTGCTGGCACACTACAGGTCTCAGAAGAGAAGGAGTCACGTTTGGCTTTTTGAAAGCAAATTTTGCTCTGGGGGCATGCCGCATTTAGGAAGCCCCTATGGTGCCAGGACAGCAAAAAAAAAACACATGGCATACCATTTTGGAAACTAGACCCCTCGGGGAACGTAACAAGGGGTTAAGTGAACCTTTATACCCCACAGGTGTTTTATGACTTTTGTATATGTAAAAAAAAAAAATTTTTTTTAACCTAAAATGCTTGTTTTCCCAAAAATTTTACATTTTTAAAAAGGGTAATAGCAAAAAATACCCCACAAAATTTGAAGCCCAATTTCTCCCGAGTACGGCGATACCCCATATGTGGCCCTAAACTGTTGCCTTGAAATACGACAGGGCTCCAAAGTGAGAGTGCCATGCGCATTTGAGGCCTAAATTAGGGATTGCATAGGGGTGGACATAGGGGTATTCTACGCCAGTGATTCCCAAACAGGGGGCCTCCAGCTGTTGTAAAACTCCCAGCATGCCTGGACAGTCAGTGGCTATCTGGCAATACTGGAAGTAGTTGTTTTGCAACAGCTGGAGGCTTCGTTCTGGAAACAGTGGCGTACCAGACGTTTTTCATTTTTATTGGGGAGGGAAGGGGGGCTGTGTAGGGGTATGTGTATATGTAGTGTTTTTTACTTTTTATTTTATTTTGTGGTAGTGTAGTGTAGTGTTTTTAGAGTACAGTCGCACGGGCGGGGGGTTCACAGTAGTTTCTCGCTGGCAGTTTGAGCTGCAGCAGAAAATTTGACGCAGCTCAAACTTGCAGCCGGATACTTACTGTAATCCTCCGCCCATGTGAGTGTACCCTGTACGTTCACATTGGGGGGGGGGGGGGGAACATCCAGCTGTTGCAAAACTACAACTCCCAGCATGGACGGTCTATCAGTGCATGCTGGGAGTTGTAGTTTTGCAACAGCTGGAGACACACAGGTTGTGAAACACCGAGTTTGGTAACAAACTCAGTGTTTTGCAACCAGTGTGCCTTCAGCTGTTGCAAAAGCTACAACCCCCAGCATGTACGGACAGCGGAAGGGCATGCTGGGTCTTGTAGTTATGCAACAGCCGGAGGCATACTACATTGGCTGGGGATGCTGGGGATTGTAGTTATGCAACAGCTGGAGACACACTGGTTTACTACTTAACTCAGTGTGCCTTCAGCTGTTGCAAAACTACAACTCTCAGCAGTCACCGACAGCCAACGGGCATGCTGGGAGTTGTAGTTATGCAACCAGCAGATGCACCACTACAACTCCCAGCATGCACTTTAGCTGATTGTGCAAGCTGGGAGTTGTAGTTACACAACAGCTGAAGGTACACTTTTACATAGAAAGAATGTGCCTTCAGCTGTTGCAAAACTACAAGTCCCAGCATGCCCATAAGGGAATGCTGGGAGTTGTGGTGGTCTGCCTCCTGCTGTTGCATAACTACAGCTCCCAGCATGCCCTTGTTGCATGCTGGGAGCTGTTGCTAAGCAACAGCAGGAGGCTGTCACTCACCTCCAACGATCCAGCAGCACAGGTCAGTCCCTCCAGTCCCCCTGGAGGTGGCTGCCATCAGCCTTCATAAGAGGCAATGCTCTGCAGAAGACCCAAAGATCTGAAGGAGGAGGATTTAAAGAGTACCTCTCATGATCTTGTTAAATTTTATAATCCCCCCAGTTCACTGCCCCCATCATGATAAACCCCCCCCCCCCCCCCGCCTTTATTTTTATTATTTTTTAGTTTTCTACTTTGATATTTCTCTGGATTTTCTGCTCAGTCAGATTCACAGACTGGGAAGGGGCGTTCCCCAGCAGGTGTGACATCATCTGAAGCCATACAGGGGAGAACTTCCTCCCTCACTCTGCTACTCACAGCCCAGAGCAGTTCAGTGTGAGATGAGCTATGATTGGCTAAGGCTGCACCCATCCCTTTCAGCACTCCAGACTGCATTTCTTGATTTTGGACTTCTACCAGGCCAGAAGGAGTCCAAAGTCTGTGCAAGAGATGGGGGGAAATGTGCTCTGGACAAGTAGGGAGACACCTAGTGACAGCTTTTTTTAAACACAAATAAAACATAGAATTTTTTTAAACCAAGTACATTAGAAAGATTTTTTATTTGCCATAAGGAATGCAATAGCAAAAATTAGTTCTAATGAGAGTGCCCATTTAAAACGCTGACGACAACTATTACATTCCTGAGCTAGACTACAATTTGCTTCTCTTTAATCTCCGCTTCTTTGAGCAGCTTTTTGGTGTTTTTTCTAAATGCTGGCGGTAAGACGAGCAGCCGGCGCATAGTTTACCAATAAATTGGCCCCAAGCATTCATGAAACATGGGACTATTGATTTCACATCCCGGCGTTTGATTACAAAGTACTGTAAATTTAGCCGCGAATTACTGCGCAGTTATTTACCGGGGAGCAGGATTCTTTAGACGAATGAGACGGGAAACAATGATTACTATAAAAAATACTGCGCAATTGTTCCAGGCGCTAATTAAATGAGGTGAGGAATGTATTTCTGGTATAACAGGTGTTCACGTAATTGCCTACCGAGGCCTCAGTCAGTTTAAAGCAGTGTTTCCCAACCAGGGTGCCTCCAGCTGTTGCAAAACTACAACTCACAGCATGCCAAGAGCCGTCCGGGCATGCTGGGAGTTGTAGTTTTGCCACAGCTGGAGGCACGCTGGTTGGGAAACACTGCTTTAAAGGAACAGTGTCAGCAAAGGGCTCAATAGCTTTTTCAAGGAGGGGAGCATTTATTTGAGTGATTTTGTCATTCTCCAGCTCATCATCCTTTCTGTCACCATCACAGTCCTGTAGAGGGAGTACTAGGGGTACTGGGACACACCCCTTCTTTTTCCATTTCTCCCACCATGTCATTCTGTAGAAGGAATCCTGCACATTGGCTTACCACAAAATAGCAAGAAAGACAGTACTTTCCAGGGTTGGCCCCTGTCTCTGAGGGCCATATAGCAGAGACCTATACCTCAATGGTCTCCAAACTGTAGACCTCCAGATGTTGTAAAACTACAACTCCCAGCATGCCCAAACAGCTGTTAATCTATCTATCTCATATCTATCTATCTCATATCTATCTATCTATCTATCTATCTCATATCTATCTATCATCTATCTAACTCATATCTATCTATCTCATACATATCTATCTATCTATCTCATATCTATCTATCTCATACATATCTATCTATCTCATATCTATCTATATGTCTCATATCTATCTATCTATTTATCTATCTATCTCTTAGATAGATAGATATGAGATAGATAGATAGATATGAGATAGATGATAGATAGATATGAGATAGATACATAGATAGATAGATAGATATGAGATAGATAAATATGAGATAGATAGATAGATATGAGATAGATAGATAGATAGATAGATAGATAGATAGATATGAGATAGATAGATAGATAGATAGATATGAGATAGATAGATGGATATGAGATAGATAGATATGAGATAGATAGATGGATATGAGATAGATAGATATGCGATAGATAGATAGATAGATATGAGATAGATAGATATGAGATAGATAGATAGATAGATATGAGATAGATAGATAGATAGATATGAGATAGATAGATAAATAGATATGAGATAGATTGATAGATGAGATAGATAGATATGAGATAAATAGATATGAGATAGATAGATATGAGATAGATATGAGATAGATAGATATGAGATAGATATGAAATAGATAGATATGAGATAGATAGATAGATAGATAGATAGATAGATATGAGATAGATAGATATGAGATAGATAGATAGATATGAGATAGATAGATATGAGATAGATAGATATGAGATAGATAGATATGAGATAGATAGATATGAGATAGATAGATAGATAGATAGATGCACTTCAGCTACTGTACAGCACTCTGATGGACAAGAACTATATCTCCTGCAATGCAGCCTGCATTGATCCTGATGGATTCTGAGAAGCAACAAGTTTAAGTGGGCACTGTCACTTTAAAAAAAAAAAAAAAAAAAAAAAAAACCTTTTCATATGTTGTAGTGATATTTCAAAAGTTTTTGATCGTTCGGAGTCTCAGTGTTCAGACCCCAACCAATCGCCAGAAAGTGACAGAAGAAGAACGCACTAAGTGCGTTTTCTTCCTGCTCTGAGCCACGTGACCAAGACAAATGTACAATGTGTAGCTTCATGTCTCTAGGACATGTCAAATTTTTTTTTTTTTTTTTTTTTAAAGCATCAGGTACACTTGCAAAACTACAACTCCCAGCATGCCGGACAGCCGAAGGCTGTCTGGGCATGCTGGGAGTTGTAGTTTTGCATCAGCTGGAACGCTAGAGGTTAGAAATCACTGGACTAGGGCATAGACTATAAGATATAAACATTTGTCATTACAAATATAAACCACTATATTCTAAACATTCCCAAAATCGCGGCGTGCCGATATTTACTGTAAAAATTCGCATTTCTATTATTCGCGCTCAACACTACTGAACATCTGCATAAGAACGGAAGGGGGCCCCCCCACGCCCCCCCATTGGGTACATAGACATCCCCTGCCCTAAGGTCTACGTAAACCCATGTGATGTTTCAGGATCTGGAACTATTTCGGGCCGCACATTCCTAATCTCCGGTTATCCGTGTAACCCGCTGGGAAGCGCCGGCTTCTGACTGGCTCTTCGCTTTGATTTGATTTTTTCCAGAGCTCTGAAAATGATATGTTATAGAGCCGTGGAATCTGGGAAGCGGGCCGCGGCGCCCCCTGCTGTGACCAACTCATCGTTGTCAGGAATTATGCTTTTACGTAACATGTAGCAGAGCTGAATTTGTCTTTCAACTGCTCCGTTTGTACTATGAGTTATATTGTAAAAGGTGATATGTATCTACTGGACACTTTATTAGGTACACCCGTTCAGTCGCTTTTTAAAGGGGTACTTCGGTGAATACCTTTTTTCTTTTAAATCAACTGGTGCCAGAAAGTTAAACAGATTTGTAAATGAATTCTATTTAAAAATCTTAATCCTTCCTGTACTTATTAGCTGCTGAATACTACAGAGGAAATTCTTTTCTTTGCTGACGTCATAATAATAATAATAAGTCTTTATTTATTGTTGTCCTTAGTGGGATTTGAACCCAAGGCCCCAGCACTGCAAGGCAGCAGTGCTAACCACTAAACCACCATGCTGCCCTTAGCATACATCTGCTATGCACGGTTGCTAAAATGGACAGAGATGTCAGCAGAGAGCACTGTGCTCGTGATGTCATCAGTGTTCCAAAAAGAAAGGAATTTCCTCTGTAGCATTCATCAGCTAATAAGTACTGGAAGGATTAAGATTTTTTATTAATAGAAGTAATTTACAAATATGTTTAACTTTCTGCCACCAGTTGATTTAAAAGAAAAAAGGTTTTCACCGGAGTACCCCTTTTACACAAATAGCCAATCAGCCAGTCACATGTCAGAAACTCAATGATTTCTGCATGTAGACATGGTCAAGACAACTTGCGTAAAGAGGTACTCTGGTGGAAAACAATTCTTTTTTTATCAACTGGTGCCAGAAAGTTAAACAGATTTGTAAATGACTTCTATTACAAAAATCTTAATCCTTCCAGTACTTATCAGCTGCTGAAAGCTCCAGAGGAAGTTGTGTTGTTCTTTTCTGTCTGACCACAGTGCTCTCTGCTGACACCTCTGTCCATGTCAGGAACTGTTTTTTATTACTATTTAAAGGGGTACGCCGCCCCTGGCATCTTATCCCCTATCCAAAGGATAGGGGAGAAGATGTCAGATCACCGGGGTCCCGCTGCTGGGGACCCCCGGGGATCGCCGCTGCAGCACCCCGCTATCATTACTGCACAGAGCGCGTTCGCTCTGTGCGTAATGACGGGCGATACCGGGGCCGGAGCAGCGTGACGTCATGGCTTCGCCCCTCATGACATCACAGCCCGTCCCCTTAATGCAAGTCTATGGCAGGGGGCGTGATGACCGCCACGCCCCCTCCCATAGACTTGTATTGAGGTGGGCGGAGCCGTGACGTAACGATGCTCCGGCCCCTGTATTGCCCGTCATTACGTGCAGAGCGATCTCGCTCTGCGCAGCAATGATAGTGAGGTGCAGCAGCGGCGATCCCCGGGGGTCCCCAGCAGCGGGACACAGGCGATCTGACATCTTATCCCCTATCCTTTGGATAGGGGATAAGATGTCTAGGGGCGGAGTACCCCTTTAATGATCCCTGTTTTATGGGTGAACTTCCCCTTTAACTGTCTAACATTTATTTATTTAAATATGTAAGTATTTAGAACAGTGGTCTCAAACTGTGGCCCTCCAGATGTTGCAAAACTTCAACTCCCAGCATGCCTGGACAGCCGTTGTTTGGGACCTTTGGGGAATCAAACTGGGCCTAGATTGTCCTGTTGGACCAGTGGTCTTAAACTGTATCCTTCCAGATGTTGCAAAACTTCAACTCCCAGCATGCCCGGACAGCCGTTGGCTGTCCGGGCATGCTGGGAGTTGAAGTTTTGCAACATCTGGAGGGCCACAGTTTGAGACCACTGATTTAAAAAGTTATTTAAATTGTAAACTTTTTCTAATTTTTTTTTCTGTTTTTTTTTTATTTGTTGGTTTCCGCAGGAAAACATAAACATTGACGAGGCCTCGCGATGTCTGGTGAAGCACATCATCGCCAGCGAGAGCGACTTACTGCAGTCCGTGGAGCCGGACGTTGTTAAACCCCAGATGAATTCCTCCAAAATAGCTAGCTGTTCTGCCTGCTTTAAGCTCTAATGTGTATTATTATTTTGTGTTGCTTTTGGTTCGCTTGTTAAATAAAAATCCAATCTCCGTGTTGCGATGGCGGCAATGATTCCTCCCCTGACTCATCTCTCCCAGGGAACAGGTACTCTACCTACCTGCGTCTTGTCACTTGTCAAGTCAACAAACACCACGCGGTTAGAGAGTTTTAGGTTTACACCCCGGAACTAAGAGAAGTCACAAGAGATCATAAAACTGATGATTGACACAGAGTCAAACACAACTAATGAAAAATAAAAAAAGTTCTTCAAGCGCCATCTCTAGGATAAAACAAGGTACTGCGCTTTGTGAATAGAAAGTGTTCTTTAAAAGTTATGATCAAATATGCCAAAAGTGGGGTCAGAGGATTATTGTTATTAATTTATTTATATATAATAATAATAATAAGAATTATTATTATTATTTTATTTATATTATTATTAGCTATAAATAATTTAATATTAATAATGATTATTATTAATATTAATAATACATTTATATAATAATAATAATAATAATAATATACCTGAAATTATAATAATAATAATAATTATTATTAATAATTTATTTATATATAAAAATAATAATAATTATTAATGTATTTATATTATTATTAGATATAAATAAATGTATATTAATAATGATGATTATTATTATTAATATGAATAATGTATTTATATATAATAATAATAATATAACTAAAATAATAATAATTATTATTATTAATTTATTTATATATATAAAAAAAAAATATTATTATTAATTTATTTATATTATTATTATTATTAGATATAAATTATTATTATTAATAATAATAATATTATTATTATTAGAGATGAATGTAAGGTTCAGGTATTATTAGAGAATATTGTAAGGGTTCTTGTGTATATACCTTGTGCTTACCAGTTTTAGCTGATATGGCAGGCATGGGTTTTCAGCCATACATAATCACAGAAATTATTTCCTAATGCTGCCTACATTTTATTGTTATTATTATTATTATTATTTATTTATTTATATGTTCTTTAGTTTTAACCCCTTGGGGATTGAAAAGGTACTCCGGTGGAAAACATTTTTTTTTTTTTTTTTTTTAATCAAATGGTGCCAGAAAGTTAAACAGATTTGTAAATGACTTCTATAAAAAAAAATCTTACCCTTCCAGTACTTTTTAACAGCTGTATGCTGCAGAGGAAATTATTTTCTTTTTTTTTTTTTTTGTCTTGTCCACTCTGCTCTCTGCTGACATCTCTGTCCGTGTCAGGAACTGTGTGTGGCGAACGAGCGGCGCTGACGTCAGAGTGCCAGAAGGGGCCTTGTAACCCCGCCTGTGCCAATTAGCAGCTCATTTGCATATCCGAAAGAATGAAGATAACGGGTGAATGGCGGGTATGATCCGGGCATGGTAGGCAGCATATTGATCAGTATCCCCCGCACTACCAGCCAGTAGATATGGTTAGTACGGGGGGAGTTTACTGATAGTTTTCCTTTAAGGACGAGGCCAATTTTCATTTTTCCACTCTCGTTTTTTCCTTCATCCCTTCTAAAAATCATAACGCTTTAAATTTTGCACCTACAGACCCATATAAGGGCCTGTTTTTCACATCACCAATTGTACTTTGTAATGACATCACATATTTTATAACAAAACAAAAAAAGTTATTTGTGGGGGGAAGATAAAAAAAAACATATCGTAAGTTTTGGGGGCTTCCGTTTCTATGCAGTGCACTTTTCGGTAAAAATGACACCTTATCTTTATTCTGTAGGTCCATATGGTTACAGGGATACCCAAGTTATGTAGGTTTTATTTTATTTAACAACTCCCCAAAAAATTATAAACTACATGTACCAAAATTTGTATGTTTAAAATTGGCATCTTCTGACCCCTATAACTTTTTTTTATTTTTCCGCATACAGGGCTATATGAGGGCACATATTTTGCGCCGCGGTCTGTAGTTTTTATCGGTACCCTTTTCGTTTTGATAGGACTTTTTGATTGCTATTTATTAATTTGTTAATGGTATTTGAAGTGACCAAAAAATGCAAACTTTTGGACTTTGGTATCTCTTTATGTGTACGCCATCGATGTGCGGTTAAACTATCCTTATATTTTAATAATTCGGACATTTACGCACGCAGCGGTACCACATATGATTATTATATATATTTTTTTATTTTATTTACAAAAATGGGCAAACTTTTATTAGGAAGGGGTTAATAAACTTTTACAAACTTTTTTTCTTCATTTTTTTAATTTTTTATGGGGGCAATAACATGCGATCTTTTGATTGCATATACTGTTCAATGCGACGCCATAGCATAGCATTGATCATTGTTATCGGTGCTCTGCTGCTCCAACCTGCATGGCAGATCACCGATCGGACGGCGTGGGGGCAGGTAAGAGCCCTCCCATCATCCTCTCAGCTGATCGGGACATCGCGGCGGAAAGTTGATCGCGGCGTCTTAAGGGTTAATGCCCTGGGTCCATGCTGCTGATAGCAGTCAGGACCCACCGGGTATGAAGTGTGCTAAGCTCTTGAGGGCGCTTCAAACCCCGGTAACGGGATGAGGGCATACACACACAAGGGAAGTCTCGCGACAGCTCCAATCTCCCACCTGCGCACGGACCGGCCAATGGCGTGTTTGGCCAAATCTTAAAGACAGCAAGGAAGTAGAATGTCCAGCGCTTTTGGTGCTATTTCTTGGACTTTATTAAATTATAAAAGCATGTACAATACAGAGACAGGAACGCCGACGCGTTTCGGATCCGTATGATCCTTAGTCATGGCAATAAATGTGACAAACTTTCTCATATAAATACACATACTGGTAAGTCACATGATTGATGACATCACAATTAAGAACGGGTAACATTAAAAACCTGGAAATACCACTGGAGAAATGCAGCAGAACAAAAAACCGGGATCTAAAATCCACCTACCATGGATACAAAGTGGGGAATGCATAATTCTGTCCCCATATTGATTTGCATAGAATGTTTGTAGAATTTATAGTTGCATTATTATTATTGTTAGATCCTGCCCCGTTGTTCCATATGTTCTTTATGTGCACATATATGTCTATGCAGACAGAGAGCAAAATGCAACAAAATAGAACATATTAATATATACAAATAAGATCATGTCTCTGATTAATTCCCTTAGGTTCTCTATAGAAATGAGCGAACTTACAGTAAATTCGATTCGTCATGAACTTCTCGGCTCGGCAGTTGATGACTTTTCCTGCGTAAATTAGTTCAGCCTTCAGGTGCTCCGGTGGGCTGGAAAAGGTGGATACAGTTCTAGGAAAGAGTCTCCTAGGACTGTATCCACCTTTTCCAGCCCACCGGAGCACCGGAAAGCTGAACTAATTTATGCAGGAAAAGTCATCAACTGCCGAGCCGAGAAGTTCGTGACGAATCGAATTTACTGTAAGTTCGCTTATCTCTAGTTCTCTAGTATCCAGTAGGAAGATCCAGTACGACTCTCTGTTGAATAATCTTCTTTTCAAATCTCCACCTCTAATATTTTTATATACCGTATTTTTCGCCCTATAGGATGCACCGGCGTATAAGACGCACCCAATTTATAGGTGCAAAATCTAAAAATAAATAAAGATTTTGAACCCAATAGTGGTCTTCAACCTGCGGACCTCCAGATGTTGCAAAACTACAACTCCCAGCATGCCCGGACAGCCGTTGGCTGTCCGGGCATGCTGGGAGTTGTAGTTTTGCAACATCTGGAGGTCCGCAGATTGAAGACCACTGCATAGGAGGTAATACTCACGTGTCCCCGCCGCTCCTGACCCGTCACCGCTGCCCTGGATGTCGCTCCATCGCTGTCCCCGTCGCTCCGGAACGTCTCTGCTGCCGGCCGGGTATCCTCGTTCTCCGTCGCCGTCATCACGTCGTTACGCACGCAGACGCACGTACGCGATGACGTGATGACGAGGAAGGAGAGCGCCGGCCATACAGGGGATCCCCTGAACGGAGAAGACACTGAGGAGGCAGGTAAGGTCCCTCCCGGTGTCCTGTAAGCACTAACCCGGCTATTCAGTCGGGCTGTTCGGGACGGTGAAATCGCGGCGATCCCGTACAGCCCGACTGAACAGCCGGGTTAGTGTCACTTTCCCTTCAGGTCAGCTTTGATCGCCGCGTCTGAAGGGTTAATACAGGGCATCACCGCGATCGGTGATGTCCTGTATTAGCCGCGGGTCCCGGCCGTTGATGGCCGCAGGGACCACCGCGATAGGGGTGTATTCGCCGTATAAGACGCACCAACTTTTCCCCCCCAGTTTTGGGGAAGAAAAAGTGTATCTTATACGGCGAAAAATACGGTAGTCTTTCTATGGCATTGATGCACAAAGATGAAACATCTCCCCTATGTTTTATCCTAAAATGTCTGGATAACGCTGACACATTAACTTGTTCTTTATTAACATCCGAGATGTGCCTACGAATACGTGTTTAAGGGAGTAGGATGTGCAGCCTACGTATTGGACACAACATTCAGTGCATGACGCCAAGTAGACCACATAGGACGTATTGTAATTAATATACCGTATTTATCGGCGTATAACACGCACTTTTTAGGCTAAAATTTTTAGCCTAAAGTCTATGTGCGTGTTATACGCCGATACCGCCCCAGGAAAGGCAAGGGGAGAGAGGCCTTCCCTGGGGTCTAGAGCCCTGCTGCCGGCCCTTCTCACCCCCTGGCTATCGGCGCCGCTGCCCGTTCTGTCCCCCTGACTATCGGTACCGGCGCCGATAGCCAGGGGGAGAGAAGGGACAGCGGCACCCAGGCCTCCGGCGTGCGTCCCCTTGGTCGTTGCTATGCGCTGCACGGCGCGGCGCATGACGTCAGTGCGCCGCGCCGTGCATAGCAACGACGAAGGGGACGCACGCCGGAGGCCTGCAGCAGCGCGGACCCGACCCAGGTAATTATGCCACCGGGGATGGGGGGAGGCAACGGGGCAGCGGCGTCGGCAATGGGTGCCGCTGCCCCTTCTCTCCCCCTGGCTGTCGGCGCCGCTTCTCTCCCCTGGCTATCGGCGCCGGCAATGGGGCGCCGGTACCGATAGTCAGGGGGACAGAACGACAGCGGCACCGATAGCCAGGGGGAGAGAAGGGTCGGCAGCAGCGCTCTAGACCCCAGGAAAGGCAGGGGGAGAGAAGCGGGCAGCGACGGCCTCTCTCCCCTGCCTTTCCTGGGGGTGTATCGGGGTATACACGCGCACACACGCACCCTCATTTTACCATGGATATTTGGGTAAAAAACTTTTTTTACCCAAATATCCTTGGTAAAATGAGGGTGCGTGTTATAGGCCGGTGCGTGGTATACCCCGATAAATACGGTAAGTCCTATTGGGGTACACTTTGCCTGTACTATATGATTGAAAAAAGTTACACACTGTCCATGGCCACATTTCCATGTGCCTGGGTAATTCAGCTAAGTTTTCTTGGTACTAAGTTTTCTTGGTTTCTTGGTATAGAACTGATCCCAAAGAGGGACCCCGTCTGGAGACCACTTTGACATGAGTTTTATGAATGTTCATCAAGGCAGGATCATTTCCCAATACTGGGAGGAATTTATTAATGATGTTTTTTATAGCTGTAAATTGTTTGCTATAACCTGTGACAAATACTGGTAGATTTTGATTATTATTTTTGTTTGGGGGGAACCTGACTCTTTCTACTCCCCTTGGCAAGTAAGATATTACGATTTAATTTTTTGCTTCTCTCATATCCATTTGTTGTAATAGCATCACTATACCCTCTTTTTTGTAATCTATTTTTTAGGGAAACAAATTATTTTTCAAAAGTCATCTCATCTGTGCAATTGCGTCTCAGACGGACCCATTCTCCGTAGGGAATGTTATTTACTACATGGTATGGGTGACCTGAGTCCGCATTCAAGATGGTGTTTCCCGCAGTCTCTTTTCTGTAGGGCTGAATGATGACTTTGGAGTTATTTTTATCTGGGCTTGCACACAACTCAATATCCAAAAACGGCAGCTTTTCTTTGGAAAAAAACTTGCCGTAAATTTCAGATTTAAGGGATTGTCATTGATGTATTTAACAAAATCCCAGAATTCTCCTTCACTACCCCTCCATACCATGGCAAGATCGTCTATATATCTTCCAATGTATTTAATGGGATGAAAAAATGGGTTATCCTGAGTAAAAATAAAATACTCTTCCCAATAAATCATAAAAATGTTGGCAAAAGAAGGCGAATATTTCGCCCCCATTGATGCTCCCTTAATCTGAAGGAAAAAACTACCATTGAACATAAAAAAGTTATGTGATAACAAAAATTCTGTGGCCATTAAAATAAATTCCTTCAGATTAGGGGAGTAGGAGCTGTGCACATTAAGATGTCGGGAGAGTGCTTGGAGACCCAATTGCCATGCAGGGGTAGAGAGCGGTAACGTCACATGTAGCCCATGCATAGTCCTCGGACCATGTCATCTGGTCCATTACCTGCAGGACATGTCTAGTGTCTGGCAAATACATCGGAGTTACTTTTACCAAAGGTTGCAGGTAAGTGTCAAGCCAGTCTCCCAGTCGATTCCGGCCACAATAGGTCTTAGGGGGGACGGAAACCCCCCTTGTGTAACTTGGGGAGAGAGTGGAAGACTGGCATGACAGGGGTATCCACATATAGGTAGTCTCTTAATTTTTCATCAATAGCTCCCAAAGCTAGGCCTTCATCTAGAAGTTTCCTTAACGCTATTTGACACATTTTTGTCAGATTATTATCCAACCTACGGTAAGTGGAGATATCCCCAAGCAGATCCATATTCAATTTGGCATAGAGACCTGCGTCCAAGAGGACAATTGCACACCCCCCCCCCCTTGTCCTCATTTCTCACTATCAATTCTTTATTGTCTTTAAGCTCTTGTATCGCTTGTCTCTCTGCCAAACTCAAATTATCAGACTTTTTTTGTTTTTTGCTTTTTTCATGCAAAATTATCAGTTCCTTTTCCACCAGCTCCTGGAACTTGTCCAGGGCTGGTGTCCTAGACATTAAGGGGTAGAATCTTGGATTAGGTATGCAACATTTCTTTACTTCATTTATAGTAGCATTAGACTCTACATTTAACGTATGTAAGGAAAGAAGGTTACACTGGTCAACAAAGTCCGTACAAATTGGAGGATCTTCATAATTATCTCTGTCCCGAGTATCATCACATAACAGGAAATGTCCCTGGACCGTAAGATTCCTCGCCCATTTGTTTACGTCCAAAATGGTTGCAAACAAATCAAAGTTACATGTGGGTACAAACCTAAGTCCCCGATTTAACACAGTCTCCTGAGCAGATGTAATGATATAGCTGGATAGATTAACAACGGAAAGACTTACTTCATTACTTCATCGTTGTCACCGATCTCAGCTGATAGCGTCTGTCGTCGGTGCTTGAGGCCGGCCCATCTCCGTCGCCTTCTTTTGCCAACATTTTTATGATTTACTGGGAGGAGTCTTTTATTTTTACTCAGGATAACCCATTTTTTCATTCCATTAAATACATTGGAAGATATATAGACGATCTTGCCATGGTATGGAGGGGTAGTGAAGGAGAATTCTGGGAATTCCAAAGAAAAGCTGCCGTTTTTGGATATTGAGTTGTGTGCAAGCCCAGATAAAAATAACTCCAAAGTCATCATTCAGCCCTACAGAAAAGAGACTGCGGGAAACGCCATCTTGAATGCGGACTCAGGTCACCCATACCATGTAGTAAATAACATTCCCTACGGAGAATGGGTCCGTCTGAGACGCAGTTGCACAGATGAGATGACTTTTGAAAAATAATCTGTTTCCCTAAAAAATAGATTACAAAAAAGAGGGTATAGTGATGCTATTACAACAAATGCATATGAGAGAAGCAAAACATTCAATCGTAATATCTTACTTGCCAAGGGGAGTAGAAAGAGTCAGGTTCCCCCCAAACAAAAATAATAATCAAAATCTACCAGTATTCGTCACAGGATATAGTAAACAATTTACAGCTATAAAAAACATCATTAATAAATTCCTCCCAGTATTGGAAAATGATCCTGCCTTGATAAACATTGATAAAACTCATGTCAAAGTGGTCTCCAGACGGGGTCCCTCTTTGGGATCAGTTCTATCCCCCAGTCTGTTTTTAGAGAATGAAAAGAGTACCAAGAAATCTTAGCTGAATTACCCAGACACATGGAAATGTGGCCATGGACAGTGTGTAACTTTTTTCAATGATATAGTACAGGCAAAGTGTACCCCAATAGGACTTATATTAATTACAATACGTCCTATGTGGTCTACTTGGCGTCATGCACTGAATGTTGTGTCCAATACGTAGGCTGCACATCCAACTCCCTTAAAACACGTATTCGTCGGCACATCTCGGATGGTAATATAGAACAAGTTAATGTGTCAGCGTTATCCAGACATTTTAGGATAAAACATAAGGGAGATGTTTCATTTTGTGCATCAATGCCATAGAAAGGGTATATAAAAATATTAGAGGTGGAGATTTGAAAAGAAGATTATTCAACAGAGAGTCGTACTGGATCTTCCTACTGGATACTAGAGAACCTAAGGGAATTAATCAGAGACATGATCTTATTTGTACATATTAATATGTTCTATTTTGTTTCATTTTGCTCTCTGTGTGCATAGACATATATGTGCACATGGAGAACACATGGAACAACGGGGCAGGATCTAACAATAATAATAATGCAACTATAAATTCTACAAACACTCTATGCAAATCAATATGGGGACAGAATTATGCATTCCCCACTTTGTATCCATGGTAGGTGGATTTTAGATCCCGGTTTTTTGTTCTGCTGCAATTTTCCATTCCGTTTTTTTGTTCTGCTGCATTTCTTCAGTGGTATTTCCAGGTTTTTAATGTTACCCGTTCTTAATTGTGATGTCATCAATCATGTGACTTACCAGTATGTGTATTATATTCTTGCCTCTGTCTTGTACATGCTTTTATAAAATTTAATAAAGTCCAAGAAATAGCACCAAATGCACTGGACATTCTACTTCCTTGCTGATGAGGGCATACAGGTACGCCCTCCGTCCTTAAGAATTGGTACACAAGGGCTTACCTGTAGGCCCTCCATCCCCAACAGGTTAAAGAAGCACTCCGGTATTTTATTTTTTTTATATAGTGCAGCATAGGTTATTATTAGAGAACAATTGTCAGGATCCGGGCTGGTAGCAGGTAGCGGAGGCTGGTGGTGGATCCGCTGTGCCAGAGAGGTGATGACGTGGGCCGTACCAGGGGAACGGAGTCTAAGGAGTTACTGGTTTTCACCAGAGCCCGCCGCAAAGCGGGATGGACTTGCTGCGGCAGGTAACCCCCAGGTCATTCCTCCCAGTAGTGACTCAACCTCTCTGGCTGCTGAGATAAGGCAAGGTACAAGAGGATGAGGCAAAGGCGAAGTCAGACGGAGCAAATGGTCAGGGCAGGCAGCAACGGTTCACAGGCGGTAGTTTGTTCCAAACGCAGAGCAGTGGAGTACCCCTTTAAGATCTGAAGTCTTCAAGCTGTATTCACTTGTTGCATTTTTAGAAAATGACCAAGGTTTTTGCTGTGATTGTGAATTGTGAATTCTGCAGTAAAATATTGCCATTTCCCTGTGATTTTTGAAAAATTACATACATTTTTTTATAAAAAAAAAACACAGCAAAAATGCAAAGTGTGAACACCGCCTCAGCGGAGGCAAATAACTACTCTACAGTCTGATCCCATAGAGATAGCAACAGCACATCCACCATTTGTATTTTGATCGACTTGCTTCTCAGCATATCAAAAACTAACAGGTTGTTATTATACATTTTGATCAAAAGGTACAAGCCCACTCGCCACGGCAAGGTCACTTTTTAGAGTGGGTCCCTAACCTAACACTGGCGTAGCATCGGGCAGCAACCACTGCCTCCATGATACCATGCCCACAGGGGGAGTGACCCAGTGGCCAGGCAGCCCCACTACTGCCCGACCAAGCCCCTGGCTCCGGGCCCCTCCACCCCACAGACAAAGCATCACAGAGAACCACACCAGTGTGAACACCTACAATGTGCTCTCTGCCAGAGGGCTGGAAGAATGTAAGGGCGCGTTCACACGGAGTAATTCAAGAGGAATTTACTCGAGTAATTCCTCTTGAATTCTCCGCTCCATATTAATGCACATCTCCTCTGCCCATTGACTTTAATGTTTTTTCCGTTGTCCTATTCACACTGCGGAAATTCTGCTAGCGGAATTCCGACGCTGAATTCCGTTCCGCTTGAAGAAAGAGCATGTTCATTCTTCAAGCGGAATCCGCTAGCAGAAATCAATAGAAGTCAATGGTAAAAAAAAAATTCTGCCCGCCATCGTTTTCACATGGAATTTGCGCGGAAATGGCTGAAAAACCCTTCACTTCTTTCTACCCCATTCCACGCAAATTTTGCGTGAAAATAAAATAATTTTTTCCGCACGTAAATTTTTTCGGCGTGAGTTCCTCGATTTACTCCGTGTGAACGCACCTTAAGGAGGAATCCCATATGCAGTCTCCTGCTAATTAAAAATGCCTGGGCTGAATTGGTGGAGTGGAGTGCTGGCTATGAAAGAGGGAAAGAGACTACAGTGGTATGGGGTGTAAGGCAGGGCAGTTGGAATTGCCCTAGGGGCAGATGGCATTAACCCCTTGTATTCGTGACGCCAGGGTGTGGTTTATCCTCAATACTACCTGAAGGTATACCGCTGGATCCTGGACTAGGCACTGGGGCAATAATGACTCCGACACTAAGTTACGGACACCGGTAGCTTTACTGAGTGACAGATGGTACAGTCTATACAGTGAAGCCAGGCCCACGGAGGTGACCAGTGACTTCAGAGACCTTAATGGCTTGCTGGGACTTTTAGTGGTTTTGAACAATTTAGTGCATGCCACATTGACTTGACAGTAGATGACTTGACTTGACTGGAGACTGACTAAGCTGTGACTGTAGTTACTTGTAGACTTGTAGCTTGTGGCTGCAGACTTGACTTGAGGCTCCTATGACTCCAGACTCTTAGGCTCAACTGCACCTCAGCAAAGACTCAGAAACTAAGAGAGAGAAGAGACTCCTCCCAGGGCTTTTATGGGGGAGACTCTGGTGGGGTCCCATTGGTCACCCTTAAGTCACATGGTCACTGATACCTCCTGGGTAACAATCACATGACAACTCACATGACAACTGATTATCACATGTTAACCTTTCTTAAAGGGGTACTCCGCTGCCCTGCTTCCGGAGCTCCGCTCCCCAGCGTCCAGAAGTTTATTGTTCCGAACGCTGTGTCCGGGCCTCCGTGTTCCAGGACGCCCCTCGTGCCGTCGCGCACCCTACCCATAGACTTTCGTTGAGGGGGCGGGCGTGATGTCATGAGGGGTGGCCCTGAACACGGAAGCCCGCACACAGTGTTCGGAACAATAAACTTCCGGACGCTGGGGAGCGGAGCTCCAGAAGCAGGGCAGTGGAGTACCCCTTTAAAGATACAACATTCTTGTATACATAATATAGGGAATAATATACAATTACAATAGAACATATGCAGGGGGGACCCTGGGGACACTGCAGGGAGACTGCCTGACAGGGCAGTAAGGGTACGGGGTAACAACTCCCATACTGGGACACCACACTACAAATGTACAACAAAAATAATATAGTATGCAGATAGAGCTGGAGGGGAGGTGTATAACTACTATATATTCTGATCCCATAGAGATAGCAGCAGCAGCAGTATACAGATAGAGCTGGAGGGGAGATGTATAACTACTATATATCCTGACCGCATAGAGATATCAGCAGCAGTATACAGATAGATCTAAGGGGGGGGGGTGTATAACTACTATATATCCTGATCCCAAAGAGATAGCAACTGCAGTATACAGATAGAGCTGTAGAGGAGGTGTATAACTACTATATATCCTGATCCTATAGAGATAACAGCAGCAGTATACAGATATAGCTGAAGGGGAGGTTTATAATTACTATATATCCTGATCCCATAGAGATAGCAGCAATATACAGATAGAGCTGTAAATGAGGTGTATAACTACTATATATCCTGATCCTATAGAGATAACAGCAGCAGTATACAGATATAGCTGGAGGGGAGGTTTATAATTACTATATATCCTGATACAGATAGACCTGTAGAGGAGGTGTATAACTACTATATATCCTGATCCCATAGAGATAGCAGCAGCAGTATACAGATAGAGCTGTAGAGGAGGTGTATAACTACTATATATCCTGATCCCATAGAGATAGCAGCAGCAGTATACAGATAGAGCTGGAGGGGAGGTTTATAACTGCTATTTAATCTGTTCCCATAGAGATAGTAGCAGCAGTATGCAGATAGAACTGTAGGGGAGGTGTATAACTACTATATATCCTGATCCTGTAGAGATAGCAGCAGCAGTATACAGATAGAGCTGGTCGCTGCAAATACAGTGAAGTTTAAACATGCATGGGGTAAGCATAAGGCTATCCTTCATATAAGATAGAGAAAGGTATAAGGCTATCCTTCATATAAGATAGTGCCAGGGACTATTCGTAGTATTCAGATTATTGGGCAGACTAGATGGGCCAAATGGTTCTTATCTGCCGACACATTCTATGTCTATGTAAAAGAACTTCCTGTGGAGCAAATAGCGGTGGATAAGTACTGGTAAGTAATTTACGAATCTGTTTAATTCTCTGGCGCAAGTTGATTTAAAGAAAAATGTTTTCCAGTGGAGTACCCCTTTAAAACATTTTATGACATAATAATTAGGGTGAGGGCTCCTAGAAAACATTGCACTGTGCTAAAACTGTCCTACCTACCAACAAGAAACCTTTTCATCACAACCACAGGAGAAGGACAAAGTCACAAATACCCCCCCTCCCCCCCCAAAAAAAAAAAAATAAATAAATAAATAAAACTAATTCCTCTGTAAAATGTCACCGTACTGTTCAATCAGTTTTTTCTCATGTGGAATGAGAGGCAAAAGTAATCGTAAGATGTGAGGTAAAATCTCATTTATACAGAGATATTTGGGGCTCATGTGTCCGACCAGTGATGACAGAGCTCAGTAATGTTCATACCCGGGGAGGAGAAGACTGAAGTTCATAACAGGTCTTTTTCTCCATCCTCCAAGTTTAATTTCATGAAGTTGTGATGTTAGGTAGGTAGTTTACCTTCAGGAGGTCCTAAATACAGGGAGGGTCCTACCTAAAGTGACAATCTACCTACAGGGGTTCCTACATACAAGGGGAAAACTACCTACAGAGGGTCTTCTGTATGGAGGGCAAACTACCTTCGGGAGATCCTACATACAATAGACAAACTGCCTACAGGGGTTCCTACATACGGTGGCCAAACTAGCTACAGCAGGTCCTTTGATCGGGAGCAAGCTACCGTATTTTTCGCCCTATAGGACGCACCGGTGTATAAGACGCACCCAATTTATAGGTGCAAAATCTAAAAAAAAATAAAGATTTTGAACCCAATAGTGGTCTTCAACCTGCGGACCTCCAGATGTTGCAAAGCTACAACTCCCAGCATGCCCGGACAGCCGTTGGCTGTCCGGGCATGCTGGGAGTTGTAGTTTTGCAACATCTGGAGGTCTGCAGATTGAAGACCACTGCATAGGAGGTAATACTCACGTGTCCCCGCCGCTCCGAACCCGTCACCGCTGCCCTGGATGTCGCTCCATCGCTGTCGCCGTGTCCCCGTCGCTCCGGAAAGTCTCTGCTGCCGGCCGGGTATCCTCGCTCTCCGTCACCGCCATCACGTCGTTACGCACGCCGACGCACGTACGCGACGACGTGATGACGAGGAAGGAGAGCGCCGGCCATACAGGGGATCCCTGAACGGAGAAGACACCGAGGAGGCAGGTAAGGTCCCCCCCGGTGTCCTGTAAGCACTAACCCGGCTATTCAGTCGGGCTGTTCGGGACCGCCGCGGTGAAATCGCGGCGATCCCGAACAGCCCGACTGAACAGCCGGTTTAGTGTCACTTTCCCTTCAGATGCGGCAGTCAGCTTTGATCGCCGCGTCTGAAGGGTTAATACAGGGCATCACCGCGATCGGTGATGTCCTGTATTAGCCGCGGGTCCCGGCCGTTGATGGCCGCAGGGACCGCCGCGATAGGGGTGTATTCGCCGTATAAGTTTTGGGGAAGAAAAAGTGCGTCTTATAAGGCGAAAAATACGGTACCTTCAGGGAGGGTCCTACCTGCTGGGGGAATAATACCTATACATGGGATTCTACCTACAGGTGGAAAGCTACCTTCAGGGGGCAAGATAATTTAAGGGGAGGGGCTACCTACAAGGGGCAATCTACCTTCGGGGGAGATTTACATACAGGGGGCAAACTACCTTCAGGGGGGTCGTACCTACAGAGACAAGCTACGTTCATGGAGGTCCTACCTCTAGGGGGTGGAAAACTACCTACAGGAGCCAAACTACATACAGGTAGGGGGCAAACCACCTAAATAAACAGAATGCCTTTAGTGGGTCCTACACACAGAAGAAAATTGCCTTTAGAGGGTTCCTACATACAGGGTGCAGTAGGTAGGATCCCCCCAAAAGTAGTTTGCCCATTGTAGGAAGGACCCCTCTGAAGGTAGCTTGCTTTTGCAGGTAGAACCCCTCTAAAGTTAAAACAACAACAAAAAAACGCACCATACTTACCTTGGCTCTCACACAGTCACTGCCATCTTCTCCTCCTTTTATGCCACAGGCAGATTTTTTCCTGCAGCCACTAGAAGCAGGATTCTTCTCGGGCCATCGGGGCATGCGCAGTGACATCACTCATTTTATGCGTCCTAAAGTAAGAGATGCTCCTGGCCTTTAATGGCCACAATCAACATCACTAGAGGCCGGAAGCCCCTAGAGATTTCCCATCCTAGTATGGTGTCCTAGCGCGTCTTGTCAGCATTTTCCCAACTGGAATGTCGCGGCACTGAATGATGCTGCAGAACTTTCAGGCCTTATGCAGCCCGCCGGCCGGAGGTTTCCCACTTCTGTACTAATGCGAGCCCTGTTACATAATCCTTCCATGGTAATTAGAGATGAGCGAACTTACAGCAAATTTGATTCGTCACAAAATTCTCCGCTCGGCAGTTGATGACTTTTCCTGCGTAAATTAGTTCAGCCTTCAGGTGCTCCGGTGGGCTGGAAAAGGTGGATATAGTCCTAGGAAAGAGTCTCCTAGGACTGTATCCACCTTTTCCAGCCCACGGGAGCACCTGAAAGCTGAACTAATTTATGCAGGAAAAGTCATCAACTGCCGAGCCGAGAAGTTCGTGACGAATCGAATTTACTGTAAGTTCGCTCATCTCTAATAGTAATGACCACAGGGCCTGAAAAAAATGTCAAATGGCAGCGCATAGAAGCCGGTCGGACTGTTACTGGCTCCCCGCCATTGCGGGTTTGCGCACCTTCCGGGATCCTGTAATTGGCGGTTACATCAGCGGACTGTACTGGGAGACGGACCACGGACTGTTATCTCCTTTGGATCCGCTGTAATTACACCCGCATAGTGGCACCTAGTATCGGGGTGCCACATGTAGATCAATTACACCCGTATAGTGGCACTTGGCACAGGGGTGCTACATGCATTTATCTATGTTTATATATTGAGTGACGCCATTGTTATCTCCTTATCTCACACATTTTCCATATTGTTGAGACTTTCTTTCTATATATATGAAGTTCTCCTGATGACGCTCTAGATTAGGGCAGAAACGCGTAGAGAACGATATATATCTGAGAACGGTATATATTCATATAAATCCACCGGATTGGTGGCGCTCTGAATACTGGTAAATCCACCACACGGGTGGTAACCTAGAGTGGATCCTGTGTATCAGTTTTTAAGATGGTATTGGTTCACAATCACTTCAGTGGTGTATTTTAATAATTATTATATTAAAAGTTATATTTTAGTAGCACTCCCCCCACACTTTTTTCTAAAAAGTTTTTTTTGCAGAAAATTAGAAAACTTTGAATACTTAGGGACCATTTGGAAACCCTTCTAATATTTTGCAGCATGCTTCTCTTTCACTTGTCAAAACCTTCTAGAAATGATTTAGGGAGAGATTTATCAAAACCTGTCCAGAGGAAAAGTTGCAGAGTTGCCCATAGCAACCAATCAGATCGCTTCTTTCATTCTTGAAAAGGCCTCTGCAAAATGAAAGCAGCGATCTGATTGGTTGCTATGGGCAACTCAGTAACTTTTCCTCTGGACAGGTTTTGATAAATCTCCCCCCTTAGTCATTTGTCCAATGCAGTGTTTCCCAACCAGGGTACCTCCAGCTGTTGCAAAACTACAACTCCCAGCATGTCCGGACAGCCAAAGGCTGTCCGGGCATGCTTGGAGTTGTAGTTTTGCAACAGCTGGAGGCACCCTGGTTGGGAAACACTGGTCGAATGACTGGGGCCATCATTGATATGGTCAGTTTCTCAAAAGGTCTGGGTGGGGGAGGGGGGGGGGTCATGGGGGGGGGGGTTATGTATGAAACCTTTTACTCCATTATTTTGACTGTAGTTTGTCTCTGTTTTTGGTGCAGTTGCTTTTTAGAAACAAATAATTGGGACAAAACCAAATAGAACATTTTTTTCAAAGTGACGATGGAAGTCGCAATTGTCAGTCAGTTACAATTGTGGTGACCCACCGGGTGTATGGCGGGACCACGGGTGTATGGCGGTGAGAGTGGTGGGATCTGATGTTACTAACCCCCGGGGGTCGGATGGTATTAACCCCTTAAGGACCGACCCAATTTTTACCTCTATGACCAGGCTCTTTTTTATTTTTTTTATTTGACATGTATCTCTTTAAATGGTAATAACTTTACAATGCTTTTTCTGAGCAGAGCGATTTTGAGATTTTTTTTCGTGACATATTGTACTTTATATAAATGGTGCATTTTTGTTGACACGCATTTTTTGTGAAAAACTTCAAAATATTGTGAAAAACTGGAAAATTTCAGGCGTTTTTATTTTTTTTTATTTTTATGGTGTACACTGTGCGGTAAAAGTGATGTTATATTTATTCTGTGGGTCAGTACAATTATGGCGATTTCCATTTTATATAGCTTTCTTTGTTCTTTTTCCTTTTCTGAGCAAAATTCTTTTTCTGCCATTCATTTTCTAACAGCCGTAACTTTTTTATTTTCCATCCGACACCATTGAGTAAGGGATTATTTTTTGCGGGATGAGCTGTACTTTTTATTGGTATCATTTTTGTGCTACCTTTTGATCTTTTTTATTCCGCTATTTGTAACAAAATTGGCGAATTTTGCACTTTTTTTAATGTTTTTTTTTACGGCGTTCACCGTGCGGGATAATTTAAATTATAGTTTTATAGTACACGTCCTTACGGACGTGGAAATACCTTTTATGTATATGATTTCTGTTTTTGACCTTTTTTGGTGATAATACAGGGCTTTTATTGGGAAAGGGGCATTTTTTTATGTTATTTTTACACTTCATACTTTTATTGAAGAACTTTTTCATTTTTTATAGGTTATACTATGCTGCAATACATTTGTACTGCAGTACAGTATAACCTGATGAGCTGCAGACACTACAGCCTGTGCGATCCAGCCTCCTGCTGCCATAGCAACCAACAGCGACCCGTGTTTGTATCGCAGCGCCGCCATTGGAGAACAGGGGGAGAGCGCTCCCCCTGTCAACACTATAGATGCCGTGATCAGGATTGATCACGGCATCTTTGGGGTTAATGCTGTTGGGACCGGCGCGATCTTGGCTCCGGCAGTTGCGGCGGGACTCTGGCTGTGATTGACAGCTGGGTCCCGTCGCTGATCTCCTGCGCTGCCCGTGGCAGTGCCGGAGATCGCTATGACGTATGCATACGTCCAATTGCGCGAACGTGTCGGATGATTGGATGTATGCATACGTCCTATAGCGGGAAGGGGTTAACCCATATGTGTTTGTGACGCCAGTGTGGTTTTCGGGCTCCGGAACACCACACTCCCGGATTCTCCGCTATCCCAATTGCTAGTTGTGAAATGAGAGTCCACAACCAGTTATGGTCAAACGGAGGATTTACTGAATAGAAGACATGTGTAATTATCTTCACAGCCAAGGCCAGAATTCCCAGAGAGGTGGCTAGGACCTAGAAGGACCTCGCAGCTTGCTGGACCAATATACTTGTAATTAACTTGACTTGAGATTGGACTTGACTTGACTGGTAATTAGACTTGACTATATGCAGGACTTGACTAGTTTCAGTGACAGCAGACATAGACTTGAGACTTACTGGAATGACTGTAGCTTTGGGGTCTTCCAGATGCTGATCACTTGCCCTGAGTTCTCTGGTGGTTGCTGTCCCAGCAAAGACTGATGTTAAGAGAGTGAATTGTAATGGCCGCCCCTTTATATAGTGGGGGGCTGGACTAAAGCCCATTGGTCAAGCTGCGGGTTACCATAGGTTAAGCTGGTGCTCTCTGGGAGAACACGGGACAACAAATCATGTGACTGCATAACATAACATGTGACAACTTACACTCAGGTCCTTCAGACCTCCCACAGATCCTTTATACTATCCAAACATAGGGATCCTCTCTAAGCATTAAAGTGACATACCCACCATATAAAACAACAGGGAGACAACAGGTGGAGACAACAGGGGGAGTCCCTGCAGGGGAGCCCCCAGGTCACTGAGGGACTCAACCTGACAGGGACTACAGGTAGTACAGGGCCGTGTACCTGTACTGGGACATGACACAATCATGCAGTGGTCAGGAATTTATGATTTGCGACTTTTCAGTTTATCGCATATTTTGGCGCAACTACACTTATTTAGGCACAATTCTACAGCAGTCCTGACATGCCTTAGAAACTGGCTGTGGACAGCATTCTTAAACAGTAGCACATTTTGTCGCGCAGGTTAAAAGTCGCAAACAAAGTCGCAGAGAAATGTAATCAGCACCAGATTTAGCACATGCCCTGTAATACATTTGGCGCAGGTACACAGTTTCCAACACGTGAATTAATGAAGCGAAAAGTCGTGCACCTCCTCCACTTGTCATGAATACCCCCATGGTGTTCACTATGATCAAAAAGATCTATTATTTGAAGCTATTCATTAATCTGGAGAGGAAGGTCATCACCCATCAAAGGAAAAGTCATAGAGGTCAATGCACCCGTCTAATGATTACTAAAAGGTTGTGACAGGAATTCCACAGCCTTGGTCGTTTTGTAGTTACATAGAACGGAGGTTTACATTTGCATCCGACCCATTAAGGGGGTACTCCACGGGAAAACATTTTCTTTTAAATCAACTGGTGCCAGAAAGTTAAACAGATTTGTAAATTACTTCTATTAAAAAATCCCAATCCTTCCAGTACTTATCAGCTGCTGTATAATACACTTTCTGCCTGATCACAGTGCTCTCTGCTGACACTCTTTTTTATTATAAAAATACAAAACAATTCCAAAAACGAAAACACAAATCAAGCTTAACCAGGTACAACAGAAATGTAAAATAAAACAAAACCCTGCCTGACCGGCCAGCCCAGCTTTAATGAATTCTAAAATATATCAAACTATACCTATACACCTAAGCAAACTATGAAAAAAAAAAAATTACCTGGCGATAACTCAAAATCATCCATACTTGGGGGAAAAAAAAATAAATAAAAAATAATAATTTTGTACATAGAAATACACACCGACATACATAATATAATAATAATACTACATAATAACAGCTGGTCCGACTGCCCTTTTCTTATGGCTAATGCTACATAATATAAAGCAAAATACAAAACACAAAATACATAACACAATATACCAACAAATAATATAAAACAATATACATAACACAGTATACATACAAATATAATAAAAGTGCCTTACAAAACTAAATACAAAAACCCTAAAATAAATCCTACACTAAAACTGTGCCCTCTTCCACACCACCCCTCCTGTACATGGGTCAGTCCATAACCGTTCGTACAGTTCTTAAGTCCAGTCCTTAACTGACCCATGTCAGGTCCCCTAAGAAACAAAACCCCACCACCAACAAATACACCCTCCCCACCTAGCACTCCAACCAACCAACTAAATACAACCTTATATACAAGACCACAACCCAATTTAGGCCCAAGTTCAGTGCCTGTAAGCCCTTCATACCATATCAGCTGAAAACAACATACACTGAAGAAATTTAAACTCTTTCCCTAACTCCCCCTACTATTCTCCCTAATTCTATCCCTTCATTAAAACTGACCCTACTATCACCCTATCCCTATCCCTGTATGCCTGTCCCTAACTAAAATAAAGTACTCTACCAAAAAGGTCTAGTACCTAGGGCACATGAAAAGAAAACCCTCTCCACAGGAGAGAAGCCCTACTGGTACCAAGACTGCCATACTACAAAGACCTGACCTTCCCGAGGTCACCGGTGATGTTCCTACAGACCTCCACCTCGGAGAGGACTTTCTGTTGGGTGGACACTAAACACTGTGCATTCCACGTGTGATACTTAACCACTAAGCTGACTGAAAATAAAGTGCCCCGATCTTGGCCAACGAGGGCCCTGAATGCCCCATAAGCCCACTCCGGATAGGTAAGGCCAGCAAGTTGACTCCAGCCGATGGAAGCGCCCACCCGGTTGTAGACCCCTACTTAAAGGGACAATGAAGCAGGAAGTGGTCCATGCTTTCCAGCGTGTCCACACACTCTTCTCGGGGACACCCCCGGTCATCAGAGTTCCTGTACTTCAGGTTGTCCCTTACTCCTAGCTTCCCCTGAAAGCAGCGCCAGGCCAAGTCCCAAAACTTCTGGGGGATCCTTTTCATGTTTAAAAGATACAACCCCACCCTCAGATCCCTACCTGGGCATTTGTTTTTTTGCGCTTAAAAACCAAAGATGCATGCCTATCGTACTGACACCTCATCAGCAAGGATTTCACTCTGGAGATATCATCACGGCTACCTCAAGTCGAGACAAGAAGCTTGAGTTTCCTCCTCAGACCCTGATACAAGCGATACCTGTTCAGGGACCTGAGGCTCAAGAGCTGGCAGAAGAACCCCGCAACCCGCTTCTTGAATATCTCCCAACACTCTGACTTACTACTACAAAGGCCCAGTAAAGGTACCTGACTCTGAAGAAAATCCTCAAAGGACTGTCTTATCTCCGCTTCCTCCAGGAGGGACGAATTCAGTTTCCAATGACCTTTACCCATCCGGGGGGTCTCTGAAACATTCAAGGAAAACAAAATCATACAGTGATCGGAGAACTCCACCTCAACCACGGACACTGCGGAAGAGACGGCTTCCTCCTTCAAATAAAACCTGTCTATCCTAGACCTGCTGCTGCTACCTCGATGATAGGTGAAAACCGCGTGGCCTGAGGGGCTCCGGATGTGGGCGTCCTCTAGGCGAGCTTCCCTAACTATATTATTAAGGTCCACACTATCGCAATCCAGCGGACCATTGGAGCCTCTCCTATCTTGGGTCCTCGTGACATTATTGAAGTCCCCTCCAAAGATCACCTGCCGGCTTGTAAAAAGGAAGGGCTTAATCCTCATAAAAAGATTTTTACGGCCCAGCTTAGTTTGTGGGGCATAGATGTTTATGAGCCGGAGCTCTTTTCCCTTCATGAGGACATCTAAGATCAGGCACCTCCCCATTTCTAACTCAATAACCTGTCTGCATTCAACCGGAGCGCCACCCCACTATACGGCTCAGCCGCAAGAGACCAGTGGGAGGGCCCGGGCCTCCACTCTCTTCTGGCTTTCACCAGAGAGGCTAGATCTGACAACCTGGTCTCCTGTAAAATGAAAATATCGGCTTCAACACGGCCGAGAAAATTGAAGGCTGCGAATCTAGTCGTATCAGACTTTATACTGGGAGGAGATGGTATCGAGGACGAGGTACCGGTTTGACAGGTCAATCAGAGGGGGGGCAGTCAGGCTTCCGTTTTGGACCTGGTCCATAGTACAAGGCTTAACAGAGGGCTCCGACCTCTTCTTTCTCCCTTTCCTTTTGCCCTTGTCTTTCTTTTTTGGCCTTTCCCCACTCTCCTCATCCACACTTTCATAGTGGGAGGAATCGGAAGGGTTGGGCATATTGCCTTCCTCTCTGCGCAGCCTCCTGATCTCCTCATCCAGCACGTTCTCTCCCAGGGCTTCAGTGGTTACAGGGCCAGCTTCAAGAGCAGGGGTCGGAGCTACCCCAGTCACCTGGGCACTCTCTAGCTCCCTAATCCTCTTACGATTTTCCTCCCGCCTTAGTTTGGCGGGGCCCTTTTTCCTCGTCACTAACCCTGTTATGCCCCCATCCCTGCTCGTACCCTCCCCAGCCGGGGCAACTTCACAGCTCTCCCCGGCCGGAGCGGCCGCAGCACGGGCGAAGGCGCCCGGACAACGGCTGAAAGGGTGCCCGAGGACACAACACAGGTGGCACCGGATCTGTTTGCAGGATGCGGCCAGATGACCCACCCCACCACACAAAGCACAAACCTGTACAGTACAGGCTGCACTAAAATGGGTGGGGCTACCTTAGGCTGCCCCTGGTAAAAGATCTGGATCCTGTCAAGTCCAAGGAAGGCAGCTGACGGAATGAGGGCAACTGTACTACCGTAACGCTTGAGTTTGAGGGAAAACGTCCAGGCCCCGGACCAGATCCCGTGCTCATCTAGATTTTTCTTGGGCATGTCCATCACATCCCCATACCGTCCCAGCCAGGTCATGATGTCATAGCAGGAGAGTGACTCGTTACGAGTCAAAACAGTCACGTTCTTGACTGAGTTCTGATGGGAAATAGCCTTTATGGCAAAATCCCGCCAGCCGGGCTCATTCTTCGCCACTTCATGGTTCCACCAGAAGAGTTTGAGACCCTCCGGTCGAACAAAACTGATGTCAAATTCGGACAAAGCGTTAGGGGTGAATCAGGGCAAAGATGTCACTCGCCCTGAATTCCATCTGGAGGAAGAGCTCAACCACTTTAGCTCAAGGCGGGCACACATCCTTGCCCCTCCAAATCAGACGGACCACGTTACTACGGTTATTGTCCTGCCCGGGTGTCGGGAGGGACCAGACCACCTCCCCATTCTGCTCTCGGAATGCCCCCAAACCGTGCCTCTCTCTCCAGAAAGACAGGTCGACCTCACCCCTTCCCTCTACCTGGATTGACCTGTCGCCACTACGTAGAGCCTCCAAGAGGCGCTGCTGCAAGTGACCCCGGGGTTGGATGGAGAGGGGGACCCCCCGGCAGCGACATGAGCATAGCTCTTAGGAGCAGTCACTACCGGGGGGGGGGGGCAGCCGAACCAGACCCAGACTCAGACCCAGGACCACCATTCACACCACTACACCCAACAACATCCACACCACAATTCCCATCATCCATACCAGACTTTGTATTCATACCACTACTACTCCCACCATCATTCACTCCACTAACACTCCCACATGCACTCTTCTCATTCACACTACCACACCCAACATCCTCACATCCTACACTCGTGTCCTGCCTAACGTATCCTGGGCTGGCTGGGAATTATAGTACTGCCGGTTTTAACAGAGTCTTTTGTTGCTGGCTTAGCTGTTGCTGGGATCGACACTGATGGCTCCTCCTCCATGGGCGATGTTACTGCCTGAGCCTGGGGCTGCCCCTCCGAGCGCACCCCAGGTCCTCCCACAACGCCATCACCATGTCTGCCCGACTGCACGGGCTCTGCAGCTGGCACTGGCGCTCGGACACTCTCCCCCCTCACAGGAGAGTGCTCCGCAGCACCCACAGACCGACCGTTTTCCGCTCCCAATGCCTGGACACTCCCCCCCCCTCACAGAGGAGTGCCCTGCAGTGCCGGTTATGTCCACGGCACTCGGGGACCGCCCCCCAAGCACACAGACATATCACTTATCTGGACACTCCCCCCCCCTCCCCCCCCCCTCACAGGGAAGTGCCCCGCAGTGCCAGCAACACCCGGGGAACCGCTCCCCGAGCAAACAGTAGCATAGCTTGCCCCTGGTTCCTGGACACGCCCACCACCACCCTGGGGCGGTCCCGCAGCACCAGGGCTGCCCACCTTAAGCCCAATAGGACTTGCTGGCTCTATAGCGTCCTCTGCCATCTTGGACGCCATGCTGTACCCCCCTTTCTGGCCCCGCTTCACCACAGAACCGGGGACTGGCAGTTTTGGGAGCTCAGCAGTCTGAACCAACTTTACAGCTGGCTCAGACTGCTGGAAAGGACGAAACACATAAGTCACAGTCTCCTGAACCTTCTGCCTCTTCTTCCTTTTCTTTACCAGATCATCTTTACCGAGATCCTCACCAAAGGCGAAATCATCCATACGGGTAGGGGACTACTGCTGTATAATGGCTTGCAGCAAACCCCCACTGACCAGCTCCTCCTCACCGCTCTCCTCTGTCTCCCCATCACTGGAGGGTAACGCCACCTGGGCGGGCTCAGGGTAGCTTTGTTGGGGGGGCTGGGGGTCACACACACTAGGGGTGGCATCCATTTCACTTCCCACAGCTGACTCTCCGCCATCTTCCTCCCCTCCTTCCTCCTCCTCCTCACTGCTCTCCTGAGGGCAGCCTGCACCATATTTCCTTTCTTTGAATCTCTCCTCATTAATCAGTTTTTCTTTCAGGAATCCTGCCCCCTCAGAGATTTTTCTTTTGACCTCCTCCACCTCCGCCACCTCTATCTTCAGAGCCTGCACCTGGGCAGTGAACTTCTGCCTCTTACCTGTAGGGCCCTGGTCAGCCTGGTAGCGGGCAAATCTCAGGTCCTCTCTCAGGCTCCTCAGCTTCCTGCCCAGCTCTTCGTACTCCGCCATCTTGGCTTGTATCCTTGATCCATAGGTCGCCATTGACTCCCTTGGTCCCCGTACCCCCCATTGCTGGGGTTCCGGGGTAACAGAAGGACCGCTGGTCTTTGCTGTTGCCTTACGTCCCTCTGATCCGGTCGGGGGAGTGGGCACCACATTTCTGCGGGCCCTGCTGGAACGCCTCACCCCGACCTTGGAACCGGCTGTAGATACTATCTTCCCCCCTCTCGCCAGCCGGGAACGAGAGGTAGAAGCCCGAGACTCCCTTGGCTCCATGCAGGAAGCTCTCCCCAGGGGCCTGCCACACCCCTGGGAAGGCAGATGAAAAATGCTGCTTCTCTCTGTGTGGAAGTCTGGAGCTCAAAGGAGACACACCCGACAACTTCACACACTGAAACTGCTGTGTTCACAGGATGTGCTCTCTGCTGACACATCTGCCCATGTCAGGAGCTGTCCAGAGTAGGAGAAAATCCCCATAGCAAACCTCTCTTGCTCTGGACAGTTCCTGACATGGACAGAGGTTTCAGCAGAGAGCACTTGTGGCCAGGCAGAAAGGAAATTCAAAAATAAAAGAACTTCCTGTGTATTATACAGCATCTGATATATACTGGAAGGATTGGGATTCACAATGTAAATTGGTAATTTACAAATCTGATTAACTTTATGGCACCAGTTGATTTAAAAGAAAATGTTTTCCAGTGGAGTACCCCTTTTAGGGTTCCATAGGCTTTTCTTTCTTTTTTTTTTTTTTTTAGCCGATTTTTTTTTGCTGAAATGGGTCAGACGCAAACGGCTACTGCCGGGTCCCGATGGACCCTATTCACTCGCATGGGACCTGGCGGTGATCCGATAATTTTACAGAAATTTAGTGGAGAAAAAAATAGTGCTTGCACTATTTGCTTCTCCGCTAAGCTTGAGGGAACTGCTGACAGAGCTCCACCTTACGGAGCCTGACGGCAGTGTGAACGAGGCCTTACAAATATCAGATCTATATTTTTCTTCTAAATGAACCTACTGAAAAATTCACAGTGACCCATTATGACCCACAGTGAAAACGAAAAATCATATTGCTACCTGTAAACTCTTGTACCAAGTGGAAACAATGCTGATGTTCATACTGGAATTGTTTTGGAGGAAGAACTTAAAGAGGTATTCCGCCCCTAGACATTTTATCCTCCATCCAAATGAGAGGGGATAAGATATCTGATCGTGGGGGTTCCCGCTGCTGGGGACCCCCACGATTTACCCTAGACATCCGGTGCACGGAGCAAACTTCGCTCCATGTCAGATGACTGGCAATGAGGGGCGGAGGCTCACGCCCGCTCGTGGCGCCACGGCCATGCCCCCTCAATGCAAGTCTATGGAAGGGGGCGTGACGGCCGTCACGCCCCCTCCCATAGACTTGCAATGAGGGGGCGTGACCGTGACATCGGGGCACTGCACCCGACGCTCTAAACAAATGCCAGGGGCAGCAGGGAGATCATGGGGGTCCTGCCGCTGGATAGGGGATAAGATTTCTAAGAGTGGAGTACCCCTTTAAAGGGGTTATCTGGAATTAGAAAAAGCACTCATTCATGATGAATCTTGTGGCATCAGGATGGGCCTCCAGCCAAAGCCAGTGCTTTGTGACTTCCACACCACAAACCTTATGCCCTGCTACAGGCAGAGGTGGCTCTAGACTTTGTGAGGCCTTAGGTGAAACTCATAGTGTTATTAAATAAAAAAAATAACCCTATAGACAGACCAATATCACCACTATACAAGGTATAAATAATTGCCCAACACCATGACCACTATCATTACCACCATATAGTGACGGGATAATACTACCATACTAATACTGTATAAAACCACTATATACAGACCTGTATCACCAACGGGGCCGGACTGGTCATCAGGCCCCCCGGGCATGGACCGGGCCATCTGTGGGCTGGGCCCGGGGTGGACTGACTGTACAGGCATTCAAGCACTGCAAGCATTGAAGCTGGGGGCTGGCTGCCGTCACGTTTTTCTTTTTTTTTATCAGTTACTGGGGCCAGGCCCCACCCAGCTCTGCTCTGGCTGTGGCCCTAATCGGCCACAGGAGGTGGCGCTGACAGGGGGGAGCCGCGTTGCAGCCAGTGTCCAGCACTGGCTGCTGGTATGAGATGTGCCTGCGCATGGCACGTCAGTACCCAGCAGCCATTAGGAGAAGATGCCGGTCAATGACGTCGGATGATGTGTCCCTCCATCTCTCTGCCCGGCGCAGCAATAGAGGAGCTGCTGCCGGCAACAGTAATTACACATGAGGTATTTACTTGTGAGGGCTGTGTATATGAGAATGGGGGCTGTGTGTATGGAGGGCTGTGTATATGTGTGTGTATGGAGGGCTGTGTATATGGGGATAGGCTGTGTATGTGTGTATATGGGGGTTGTGTGTACATGGGAGCTGTGTATGTGTGGGTGGTATCCCGGTACAGAACATTGTTCTGTACAGTCCTAAAGTCCCCTCAGATAGAGTACCTCAGGTCCACAGGGCTCTCCTGCAGGGTCCCCCTAAGTCATTATATAGTATTATCTTGTACATTAAGTATGTACATTTATTATAAGTATTGTACAGTGAATGTAAACTGTATATAAAGGTTATTAGGATATTTACCCTGTATAGGACCTTCCTAAGGTCATGTGATATGTCATGTGATGTGTGATCATGTGATGTCCAGAGTTCCATGGGCACAAGTAACCACAGGTAACCAGCTACCAATGGGCTTTAGTCCAGCCCTGATATATAAGGGGCTGTAGTCTACACACTTTCTCTCTTATCTCCTGGACATTAAAGCAGCACAAGTTCTGTACAAGTCAAGTCCAGCATATCTAGGCCAAAGCCTATAACCTGCAGCCACATCAAATCTGTAAGAGTCAAGTCTCTACTGCCCCTACCAAAGTGATAACAGTAGCACAGTGGCCGCAGCAGCATTATAATAACTACAAGTCCAAGCAAGCCTGAGAGGTTCCCTGTGTCCCGGTCACCTCTGTGGAAGTTGTAAAGACTGCTTTCTGCCTTCATCAAGTAAAAGTTCAAGTTGCATCAAAACCTGTTTTGGACTCTCATTTACTATATGCCGTTTTGGGTTGGTTGTCGGTGGTGCCCTACACCAAACAACCACATCCTGGCGTCACGAACACTAGGGGTAAACAACATCTTGCTCCAGGGGTTAATACCATCTGACCCCACCACTCAGTCTGCTGCACCCATAGTCCCGCCATACAACGGTGGCTCACCACATACTAATTTGGCGTTCACGAACAGGATACAGGTGTGTGCCTTTAACTATTCAACCACCAGGCCACCCGCAACGAGAAACGGGTGTATACCATTGCCACAAAAAGCCACTAGTCCTCCCCATATTCAGAACTGTGATTACAGAATTGTCCGGGTATGCCGCAAGCTACGACAAGAATTGCACGGGACATTGTTAGTGAAATTGTGCTTTGCCGGGGCGCTGAAAAAAGTATGGGGGTAGGTGAAGAGTACGGCATTGCTGTTACCTGCAAGGGTTAAAAGTCAGCCCCTGGTCTTCCGGCGCGCACGAGCGGTCGCAGCTCCTCCCCACTGATCCTCCACAGTCATGCCTCCTTGACCATCCGGAAGGAACAAAAAGTTTCTCCTGTGTTGTGGTGGGGAAGGATTTCTCAGCTGGACCCACCCAGAAATACCCTGGGCGCAGCCAGATGAAAAGTTCCGGCGGCTGCGTCCGTATCATCATACCAGCTTACCGCTGCGCAGACTCTGCAAAAGTCAGCAGGAGGTATCCTACAGCACCAGCGCACCCAAACAAGTCTGCAGGTCAGCGCACTCAAAATCTTCTTAAAGGGCCAGCGCACCCCAAATTTCTTAAAGCAACAGCTCAATCAACACTCAATCAAGCCCGCAAGATGTCAGCACACAGTTCTCCTGGACCACAGGACGAGGGTGCTTCTTCAGCTCCAGCGGGGGGGTCACCACCTGCTACCAGGAGGGTTTTACCCTCTCCACCTCCAGTTCAGCGCAACAGTTTAGGAGCTCCTGTATCTTCACCAGTCTTCTTGGGGAACCCCATTCTTCCCACCTACAACGGGGACCCTTTCACTTTGCGAGATTTTAAAGAGAAGATACAGAGCCTTTTTGTTTTTTATTCATTTCTCCCTAATCAGCAGGTGCAGTTGCTCACTGGACAGCTACAAGGACCAGCACTTGAAGAGGTCCGCACCTGGCCTGCTCCTGAGAAGGAAATGGTGGAGCAGATATTTGAGGGGCTGTACCAAGTGTTTGAATCCCATTCTCCATCAGAGGTACGCCTCTGCCTGTATGAGCGACGGTGAGACCCTTCGAGCTTATGCTGTAGCCTTACAAAATGCCCTAGAGACTGTCCAGAGATTAGATGATATAACTCCCGAGCAGGGCAACAATCGATGGGGCTCTCAACAAATAGGTTAGCGGTACAGAACCCTAATCTATTATTTCCCGCTTTTAAGAGACTAGACATCCAAGTTACTGAGTCTGGGGCTGAGGCGAAGAAGTTAGCACCTCTCCCTCAGAGACACTAGGAGCGACTGCTAGGTCAGTGCCACTATCACCACCTGCTCCTGTACCAGTATCACCTGCCCCATCAATCCCTGTGGCCTCAGAACTGCAAAGTGTTAGGCAGGACATTGTCCAACTGACCAAGGCAGTCAAAGAATTTGCTAGCCGGACCAATCCGCCTAGCCGGGAAGCACCTCCACCTAGAAAACCTGTCCCTGCTCCCCGTCCTGCTAATTCTCATAATTTCCCTCCAACAGACTTCCAGGGACTCAGAGTCCCTTCTGTAGCCATTGTAATAAGACTGGATATTGGAGAACACAATGTTGGGCTTTATATGGGAATCCCCTGAGGTCGAGGACCGGCCCTCAGGAGAATCGTCACCAGGTCCACATTCAGCATGTTCCAAGTCAGGACTCTCTATCTGTACGATGCCCCATGTAACGGTTGTTGTAGAAGGGGTACAGTTAGAGGTCCTAATTGATACAGGATCTCAGGTGTCCACCATACCTAAAGATGTCTTTTATGAATATTGGAGTGCTGATTTGTTATGTGAACCTGACGATGTCAACTTTAAAGTAATGGCAGGGAATGGGAAACCAGTACCCAGGCATGGATACTAGGAGCCAACCATTCAAGTGGGAAAGTATTTACTCAGAGTACAGAGGGTAATTGTAACCAATGTATCCAATAAGGGGGCACCAGAGTTTATATTAAGCATGAACATTATGAGACACTGTTTTGATGAAATAGTAGGTTCTTTACATGCCTCTCTCCCCCCTACATGTCACCTTCAGGCTGGCGGGCTGCGCAACACCACTTGAAGATTCTTCAAGCGAAGCAGAAGTTTGTTAATCGTCAGGGAGAAATTTGTCAAGTATGGATTCAGGACATCCGGCCAGTAGTCTATCAGCGTTATACGGAGACCATCATCTGGTGTCGTGCCCGACCTGGAATTAAGAACAAAGATTACCAAGCATTGCTGGAGCCGATACAGCTGGAAGATTTTCCTCTAGTCCTGGCTGCAAGAAGTCTAGCCACTGTCTCCGATGGGAAAGTCCAGGTCCGTCTAGTCAACCTATCTGACGCTGCCACCATACTGCCGAAGTATATTTCAGTTGCTCAATTGTATCCTATTGGGTCAAAGGACCTCCTCACCAGGA
This sequence comes from Hyla sarda, assembly GCF_029499605.1. NCBI lineage: Eukaryota > Metazoa > Chordata > Amphibia > Anura > Hylidae > Hyla > Hyla sarda. The sequence continues at coordinate 25,482,806 of NC_079190.1, read as the reverse complement.
CACAGGTGGCCCGGCAGCGAACAGCCCAAGCAGCCCCGGGGTCTTGCAATAGCAATCCTGAACCTTGGTGGACCCAGCTCCAAGTGGGGGATGTAAACACCCCAAGAGAACAAGTCAGTGGAATCATTAAAGTGGCCAAGCAGTACCAAGAGGCCTTCAGCAAGCACCCCACCGACTTTGGCCAGACTACTATGATACAGCACTGTAGTGTTGAGCGGCATAGGCCATATTCGAATTCACGATATTTCGCCAATATATGGACGAATATTCGTCATATATTCGCTAAATTTGCATATTCGCAATATTCGCGTTTTATTTTCACACATGCGAAAATTTGCGTATGCGGAAATCAGCATATGCGAAAATTTGTACAAAACTAAATTAGCATGAGCGAAAATTCGCATTTGCGAAAATTAGCATATACAGTCTCACACAGTAGTATTAGAGCCTTCTTTACACCACACAAGCTGGAAGCAGAGAGGGGTGATCACTGTGAGGTTTACTGTGAAAAAAAAAATGAAAAAAAAAAACGAATATTCGTAATTACGAATATATAGTGCTATATTCGCGAATATTCGCGAATACGCGAATAAAATTTGCATTAAGAATATTCGCGAGCAGCACTACAACACTGGATCTTAATAGGTGAAAGTCCGCCCATCAAGGAGAGACACTGCCCTGTTGCACTGGGCATGTACCAGACAGTCAAGAAACTGTTGGCTGAAATGAAGGATGCTGACATCATCTAAGAGAGTCAGAGTCCCTGGGCAGCTTCTCTGGTCCTCGTTAAGAAGAAGGATGGGACTATCCGTTTCTGTGTGGATTATCGGAAGCTGAATAACGTCACACATAAAGATGCCTATCCTCTACCCCGGATTGAAGAGTCCTTAACTGCTTTAGGATCAGCCGCATACTTCTCCACATTGGATTTAACCAGTGGATATTGGCAGGTGCCGATGGCAGAAGAGGACCGAGAGAAGACGGCTTCCGTGACCCTGATGGGGTTGTTTGATTTCAAGAGTATGCCCTTTGAGCTATGCAACGCCCCTGCTACTTTCCAATGTTTGATGGAACGATGCCTGGGACATCTTAACTTCCAAAGTGTCCTGTTATACCTGGATGACATCATCGTAAACTCCAAGACTCATCAGGAGCATCTTAACCACTTGACAGAGGTATTTCAAGTCTTGATCCGTCATGGATTGAAGATTAAACCCTCTAAATGTCATCTGCTGAAGCCCCAGGTCCAGTACCTAGGTCATGTCGTCAGCTCAGAAGGAGTTCAACCTGATCCGGGAAAAGTGAGTGTTGTCAGAGACTGGCGCACGGTGAAGGACGTTAGGAGCTTCCTGGGATTTGCCGGCTACTACTGCCGCTTCATTCCCCACTTCACACAGATTGCTGGACCCCTTACAGGTCTCCTCCGGGGTACCGTTAAGGAAAACTACAATGGAAGACTACCTTTCCAGTGGGCCGAAGAGCAGGAGACAGCGTTCCAAGCTCTTAAATATTTGTTGACCGAACCACCTATCCTAGCGTATCCCGATTATGGTCAACCCTTCAGACTATATACTGATGCCAGTTTTGAGGACCTGGGTGCTGTCCTGTCCCAGTTTCAAGAAGGTGCTGTGATAGCTGGTGATAGCCTATGCCAGCAGACATCTGCGAGGAGCAGAGAAGAACAACTCCAATTACAGTTCCTTCAAGTTGGAGCTCCTCGCCTTGGTTTGGGCAGGGACCGAAAAATTCAAGGCCTATCTGGCAGCTACACCTTTTACCGTCTACACGGAAAACAACAATCCTTTGGCTCATCTGAATACTGCTAAATTGGGAGCCATTGAACAGCGTTGGGCCTCAAGACTGGCCAACTATGACTTCAACATCAAATATCGAAGTGGCCAATGTGAATGCAGATGTGCTGTCTCGAATGGCCCACGGAGAAGAACCACCTGTTGAGGATGAGTGGGAAGACATGGAGATGCCCCCATTTTATCAGAGGTTTGTGAGTCAGAGAATCATGACTACACTAGATGACAATGAACCCAGGCCCGAAAGGGTTCAGGAAGACCTCTATATTTGGACAACTCTACAAGACAAAAGTCGAGTCATCTGTCGAGGGATCTGTTGGACTACCTGTTAATGAAAAAGGTACCAACGCCGGGCGCAGTGTGACTACGAGTTGAAGAGGTTGTGGCTACAAAGGAAACAACTGTTTGTGCACAAGGAACTGTTGTGCAGGAATTCTTTGGATCCAGTCTCTGGTGGGCGACTTCATCAGATTCTGATTCCCCGAAGAGATGCTGCAATGGTCCTCAACGCCTACCATGATCAGTTGGGGCACTTTGGAATCCACAAGACTGAGTCCACTGTCAGACAGAAGTTTTATTGGATTAGGATGTTAAGTGATATCGAGAAGTGGTGCAGCGAGTGTACCGTCTGCAACGTCACCAAGACATCGCGCAAGGATGCAAGAGCACCCCTCCATCCCATCCAAAGCGAAAGACCTAATCAGCTGGTCGTGCTAGACCATGTCAAGTTGTCTCCTACCCGGTCTGGGTACACTTATGCTCTCACCATGGTGGATCACTACTCCAAGTGGGTAGTAGTTGTGCCTGTCAAGGACCTCACCGCCAAGACTTCTGCCCAGATGTTCTACTCTTACAGGATACAGACCCTGGGATGTCTGGAGTTGGTCCTCATGGATCGGGGAACAGCCTTCGAAGCTCAACTGTTCCAAGAGTTGTGTCGCTTCCACGAGTGCAAGAAACTCCAGACTACAGCTTACCACCCTCAGAGGAATGGATTGTGTGAGCACATCAATCAGGTCTTCATCCACATGCTGCGAGCAGCATCAGTGTCCAAGCATGAAGAGTGGCCCCGCTTGTTGCCAGAATTGTTGGAGTTTTACAGCAATACCATCCATTGCTCTACTGGGTACACTCCATTCTTCCTGATGATGGGGTGACATGGACAACTGCCGAAAGACCGAGTATTCAGGCTGCAAGCGCCCTTTAACAACTCTCCACAGGTTTTACAAGACTGGGTCTCTGACCATCAAAGAAAAATCCAAGAGGCAAAGGAGATTGTTGGGAAAATAATGGGCGAGGCCCAAGAAAGACAACAATGAGACTATAACCGTCACGCCTCTGGCAAGCCCCTAAATTTGGGAGACGAAGTTTGCCTGCGGAAGTTCCCAAGGACGCATAAGTTGGACTCCATTTGGGAAACGGAACCTACACTATCATCGCAGTTCCCTATCCGGACACCGATGCCTATGAGGTTCAGAAGACTGGTTATGAACCGCAGGTAGTGCATCAAAATTGCATAAAACTGTGCCTTAGAGAAGATTTGCCTGAACCTCCTGCTCCTCCTCCAACGGCTGCTAGACCCGTGAGAAAATATGTACCTGGAGAAGGGATCCACCTTTCAATGGATGTACCGATGTTCTCTCCTAGTCAGCCTGCAGTCTTCTGTGCTATGCCATACCAGGGACCAGTGCAACCATCCCTGGTCTCCTTACCGGCTCCTGACCTGTCTCCCATAGCATCTGCTTCCATTCCAGATTCCAGTTCATCAGTTCACGTAGATTCAGCAAGTTCAGGATCTATTCCAGTTCCAGAGTTCAGTCTGCAAGAGTGTCCTTCTTCTTCGGAAACACCAAGAGCTCCCAAGAGGTGGTGCTGCGTCGGTCCCAAAGGTCGACACAAGGACAGCTACCAGCAAGATATCTAGACTGACCTAAATAGTGTACACACATAAATTCAGTACACAAAAATCTAAATAGTGTACACACATAAATTCAGTACACATAAGACTCAATCACAAAAGTCATGTACATCAGTCACAAACTTCAGTCAAATATACATTAGGGACTGTAACATAATTTCTTGTATCAGTCCACACCACTGTTATTCACTAAAATGTCATATAACTAATGTCATTTCTTCTTGTCTTTGCATGTCCAGGGTACTTTACTGGCCAGAAGGTTGTCACGAACCAATCAATGGTGCGCTGGCCCTTTAAATTTACAGAAGCCGGCATGCGCGCACCGTAGAGAGCGGGGCCGCGCGTGCCGGAGGCAGAGCCTGTCGGCACAGGGAGCGAGGAGGAAGGTAAGACAGACCGGGACGCGGCGCATGAGCGGGGACCAGCCGCCACGGCAGCCGTGTCCCCGACACAAGAGGACCCGTGAGGACCAGAAGAGGACCAGATGCGCTGACCGGGAGGTGCCGGAATGGAATGGACGCTCTGGTCCGGAGGAGAGGACCGGAGCGCTCGCTGTGACAGTACCCCCCCCCCCCTTAGGTCTCCCCCCCTTTTTGGTACCCAGAAAACAAACTGAGGATGAGGCTGCAGTCCAAGATGTTCTCCTTAGGCTCCCAAGACCTCTCCTCAGGACCGCAGCCCTCCTAATCGACCAAAAAAAATCTTTTCCCCCGAGAGAACTTGGTCGCCAAGATCTCCTTGACAGAGAATATATCAGAGGTGCCGGCGACCGGGGTGGGAGAAGAAAGCTTGGGAGAAAAATGGTTAAAGACAGCAGGTTTAAAAAGGGAGACATGGAAAGAGTTATTAATTCGGAGGGAGGGAGGAAGATGGAGCTGATAAGAGACTTAATTGATACGACTCTTGATTTTATAGGGCCCCAAGTAACGAGGGCCCAACTTGTAACTTGGGACCCTAAATCAGATGTACTTAGAGGAGAGCCACACCTTGTCATCCGGGCGGAATTCCGGAGGAGCTCTGCGTCTCTTGTCAGCTTGAACCTTCATGCGGGCGGAAGCCTTGAGGAGAGCGGCGTGAGTCTCTCGCCAGATGGAGGAAAAGTCCTGTATAAGACTGTCAATGGCAGGTACAGAAGAAGGAGAGGGATTCCACGGCAGAGGTGGAAGAGGATGACGGCCAAAAACTACAAAGAAAGGAGACTTGTTGGAGGCAGAGGATTGCTTGTAGTTGTAAGAGAACTCCGCCCAGGGAAGTAGATCCGCCCAATCGTCATGGCGAGAGGATACAAAGTGGCGCAGATAGTCACCCAATATTTGGTTCACCCGTTCTACTTGACCGTTAGACTGAGGATGGTATGAAGAAGAAAAGTCCAATTTGATCCCGAGCTGACTACATAGAGCCCTCCAGAATTTGGAGACAACTTGTACCCCCCGATCCGAGACAATATGTTTGGGAAGGCCATGAAGGTGGAAGATGTGTTGGAAGAATTGTTTGGCCAGCATGGGTGCAGAGGAAAGACCAGGCAGGGGCACAAAGTGAGCCATCTTGGAGAAGCGATCCACCACGACCCAAATAACAGACTTGCCATGGGAGGAGGGAAGATCAGTAACGAAGTCCATAGCGATGTGAGACCAGGGAACTTCCGGAACCGGTAGGGGTAAGAGGAGACCCGCTGGTCTCTGGCGAGGTGATTTATCTCGGGCGCAAATCATACAGGCTTGGACAAAGTCCGAGACATCTTTCCCCAGAGAAGGCCACCAGTACCTCTGGGAGATTAGTTGGAGGGATTTTTGCACCCCAGGAGGACTGGCAAAAGGAGAAGTGTGGCCCCACTTGAGAATTTGCAACCGCTGACGTGGAGGTACGTAGGTTTTGCCAGGAGGAAGAAGGCGCAGGTCCACTGGAGCGACGGCAATAAGGCATTCTGATGGGATAATATATTGAGGAGTTAACTCGTCGCCCACCACATCAAAAGAGCGAGACAGAGCATCTGTCCTACCGTTCTTACAAGCCGGACGGAAATGGATCTGAAAATTAAAGTGGGCGAAGAACAGAGACTAACGAGCCTGACGGGGATTTAGTCTCTGAGCAGACTGGAGATAAGCCAGGTTCTTGTGGTCCGTGAAGATTTTCACGGGATGAGTGGCGCCCTCGAGTAGATATCTTCATTCCTCCACTGCTAATTTAATAGCCAGCAGTTCTCTGTCCCCAATGGAATAATTTCTCTCTGCGGGAGAGAATGTCTTCGAAAAGAAGCCACAAGTTAAAGTCTTGCCCCTGGTAGACTTCTGGGTGAGCACAGCTCTGGCTCCAACCGAGGAGGCATCCACTTCAAGAGAGAAGGACTTGATGGAATCTGGTCTAGAGAGAACAGTTGCTGAGGCAAAGGCGGCTTTCAGGGACTGGAAGGCCTCTTCAGCTTGGGAGTGCCAGGATTTAGGGTAAGTGCCCTTTCTAGTTAAAGCCACAATAGGGGCCACCAGAGTGGAATAGTGTGGGATGAATTGCCTGTAGTAATTAGCAAAGCCCAGAAATCTTGGTATGGCTCGGAGTCCTGAGGGGCGTGGCCAATCCAGAACTGCCGAGAGTTTGGCTGGGTCCATTTGAAGTCCTTGGGCTGAGATCCTAGGAAAGGCAGGGAGGACCGTTCAAAAAGACATTTTTCAATCTTGGCATATAGGCGGTTTCTCCGAAGACGAGTGAGAACTTGTCGCACGTGGACCCGATGTTGGTCCAAATTGGAGGAAAAGACAAGGATGTCATCCAAGTATACGACCACGCAGGTGTAAAGTAAGTCCCTGAAAATATCGTTGACGAATTACTGGAAGACGGCAGGCGCATTACAGAGGCCGAAGGGCATCACCAGGTACTCAAAATGGCCGTCCCTTGTGTTAAAGGCGGTCTTCCACTCGTCTCCCTCATGGATACGGATCAAATTATAGGCCCCACGAAGATCCAATTTGGTGAAGACCTATGCCCCTCGGAGACGATCGAAAAGTTCAGGGATTAGGGGAAGAGGGTAACGGTTCTTGATGATAATTTTATTAAGTCCTCTGTAGTCGATGCAGGGTCAGAGGGAACCGTCCTTTTTAGTCACGAAGAAGAAACCTGCCCCAGCAGGAGAAGAAGACTTTCTTATGAATCCTCTCTGTAGGTTCTCTCGTATATAGTCGGACATGGCAAGAGTCTCAGGAGGTGAGAGAAGATAAATTCTGCCCCGGGTTGGAGTAGAGCCGGGTATTAGGTCGATCGGACAATCATAGGGTCTGTGAGGAGGAAGGACCTCGGCTTGTTTCTTGCAGAAGACATCCGCAAAGGAGTGGTATGACTCGGGCAGACCAGGAGGCGGAGAAACTTGCGGGTCCCGTTTGACAAGAACAGACTTGAGACACCGATCAGAACAGGAGGAGCCCCAACGAAAGATCTCCCAGGTGGACCAATTCAGGACAGGAGAATGACGTTGAAGCCACGGCAGGCCCAGGAGGAGTTCGGAAGAGCAGAAGGGAAGGACAAAGAACTCCAAAGTCTCTGTATGGAATATCCCAATGCCCATCTGCAGAGGCTTGGTGCGGTACTGCACCGTAGCAGAGAGTCTCTCTCTGTTAACAGTAGAGATGAAGAGCAGCTTGGGTAGATGGACTATTGGAATACAGTACTTGTCTACCAAGGAGGCGTGGATGAAGTTGCCAGCTGAACCGGAATCCAAGAAGGCGGCAGCGGAGAAAGAGGACTTGGAAGAGAGTATGTATATATATATATATATATATATATAACTGCAAGGGTATGATGAGGCGTGGAGAGGAAGAGTCCACACCTAGCAACGCCTCTCCCACGTTTACTAGGTGCGAGCGTTTCCCGAACGCGGTGGACGTAGAGGACAATCTCTAAGGAAGTGCTCGGTACTGGCACAGTAAAGACACAGGTTCTCGTCTCTGCGATGGCTTCGTTCTTGCGGAGTCAAGTGCGACCGATCCACCTGCATGGCTTCCACTGCAGAAGGCCCAGTAACGGGTTGAGGTGGACGCAGAAAAACAGGAGCCAGACGAGGGTAGCGTCTAGGACGAGCTTTTTCCTTTTCCAGGAGGAGTTCCTCATGTCTCTCGGTGATACGCTTGTCTATCCTAGTGGCCAGCAAGATGAGGTCACTAAGGGTGGAAGGTGGCTCACGTGCAGCCAGAACGTCCTTTATCTCGCTGTTAAGTCCCTTCTTGAAGGTGGCACAAAGGGCTTCATTGTTCCAGTTCAGTTTAGAAGCAAGGGTGCGGATCTGAATGGCATAGTCACCCACGGTAGAACTTCCTTGGGTCAAGTTTAATAAAGCAGTCTCTGCGGAGGTAACCCGGGCAGGTTCCTCGAAAACATTCCTGAACTCCTGGCAGAAGCTCTGGACAAAAGAGGTGGCTGGATCAGCGCGGTCCCATAGCGGTGTAGCCCAGGCCAGGGCCTTCCCGGACAGCAAACTGAGGATAAAGGCTACCTTGGCTTGCTCAGAAGGGAATTGGTCGGAAAGTAGCTCGAGGTGTAGAGAGCACTGCGACAGGAACCCACGGCACTGCTTCAGATCTCCGTCATACTTGTCAGGCAGGGACAAACGGATTCTGGAACCGGTGGTTACTGCAGGCGGAAGTGATGTAGCAGGTGCAGACGAAGGGACTGGCTGTTGCAGAGAAGGCAGAAGCTGCTGCATCATAGCCGTCAGCTGAGCCAGCTGTTGACCCTGCTGGGCCACAATGGAGGTGAGGTCCGCTAGGCTTGGCAGGGGAACATCAGCGGGATCCATGGCCGGATCTTACTGTCACGAACCGGCAGGACAGGTAGTGGATCCTCTAGACCAGAGAGGCGATGGCGCGGGTCGTACTGAGGGATCGGTTCTAAGCAGTTACTGGTCTTCACCAGAGCCCGCCGCAAAGCGGGATGGATTTGCTGCGGCGGTAACTACCAGGTCGTGTCCCCCAGTAACGACTCGACCTCTCTGGCAGCTGATATGGCGTGGTACACATGGAGCAGGCAAGAGCGTAGTCGGACGTAGCAGAGGTCAGGGCAGGCGGCAAGGGTTCAAAAGCAAGTAGTCGGTAGCAACGGGTTCGTCAACAGGCAAGGCATACAAGGCTACAGGGAACGCTTTCTCAGAGGCATAAGGGCACAAAGATCCGGCAAGGGCAGGAAGGGGCAGGTTACATTTATTGGGAAGGGACAGAGGCTGGCCCTTTAAATTTACAGAAGCCAGCACACGCGCACCCTAGTACACTGTGCGGTAAAAGTGATGTTGTATCTATTCTGTTGGTCAGTACAATTATGGCGATACCCATTTTATATGGCTTTCTATGTTTTTTTTTCATTTTCTGAGCAAATTTATTTTCTGCCATTCATTTTCCAACTGCCGTAACTTTTTCATTTTTCGTCCGACGCCATTGAGTGAGGGCTTAATTTTTGAGAGATGAGCTGTATTTTTCATTGATATCATTTTTGCTATATGTGGTACCTTTTGATCTTTTTTTTCCCGCTATCTGTTCCAAAATTGGCGAATTTTGCGCTTTTTTTTTAATGGCGTTCAACATACCGGATAATTTACATTATAGTCTTATAGGGGGAGATTTATCAAAACCTGTCCTGAGGAAAAGTTGCCCAGTTGCCCATAGCAACCAATCAGCTTGCTTCTTTCATTTTTAACAAGGCCTCTGGAAAATGAAAGAAGCGATCTGATTGGTTGCTATGGGCAACTGGGCAACTTTTCATTTGCACAGGTTTTGATAAATCTCCCCCATAGTACATGTCATTACGGACGTGGCAATACCTATTATGTATATGATTTGTGTTTTTGATCTTTTTTGATGATAATACAGGGTTTTTTTGGGAAAGGGCATTTTTTTTTTTTTTTACACTTCATACTTTTATTGAAGAACTTTTATTTTTTACACTTTTTATAGGTTATACTATGCTGCAATACATTTGTACTGCAGCACAGTATGACCTGATGAGCTGCACACTGTACAGCCTGTGACTGGATCTCACAGGCTTCCGTAGCAGGCAGACACGAGGTCATGATCTGACCTCCTGCTGCCATAGCAACCAACGGCGACCCACTATCGTATAGCGGCGCTGCCGTTGGTGAACAGGAGGAACGCATTCCCCCTGTCAACACCATAGATGCCATGATCAGGACTGATCACGGCATCTATGGGGTTAATGCTGCCGGGACCGGTGCAATCGTGGCTCCGGCAGCTGTGGTGGGGCTCCGGCTGTGATTGACAGCCAGGTCCCGCCACCGATCTCCTGCGCTGCCTGCGGCAGTGTAGGAGATCGCTAGGACATGAGCATACATCCGAGTGCGCGAACGTGTTTGATGCTGGGACGTATGCATACATCCCATAGCAGAAAGGGGTTAAGGGGGTTTGTGGTGTCCTAAAGTCCCCTCAGGCGGAGTCCCTCAAGTCCACAGGGCTCTCCTGCAGGGACCCCCTAAGTCATTATATGGTATTGTCTTGTATATACATCTATGTACATCTATTATAAGTATTGTACAGTGAATGTAAACTGTGTACAGAGGTAATTAGGATATTTCCCCTGTATAGGACCTTCCTAACGTCATGTGATGTGTGATCACATGATATAGCCAGAGTTCCATGGGCACAGGTAACCAGGCAAGCAGTTACCAATGGGCTTTAGTCCAACCCCTCATATATAAGGGGCTGTAGTCTCCACAATATCTCCTGGACATTAAAGGAGCACAAGTCGTGTACAAGTCAAGTCCAGCATATCTAGGCCAAAGCCTATAACCTGCAGCCACATCAAATCTGTGAGTACAAGCCAAGTCTCTACTGTCCCTACAAAGTGATAACAGTAGTACAGTGGCTGCATCAGCATTATAATAACTACAAATCCAAGCAAGCCTGAGAGGTTCCCTGTGTCCCGGTCACCTCTGTGGAAGTTGGCTATTTCTAAAGACTGTTTTCTGCCATAGGGTGCGTTCACACTACGGAATTATCGCGGAATTCCACGAGCGTAACTCCGCGAGCGGAATTCCGCAGTGTGAACTTAACATTAGTGTAAATGGGTCTCCACGAGACCCGTTCACACTGCGGAATTTCTGCGGGGGACAATTCCGCCGCTGAAATTGTTCCGCGCAAAGAAAGAACATGATTCTGCGAGCACTGCATAGCCATCAGTGCAGGGGCGTACCTAGAGCATTTGGCACCCGGGGCATACCCTTTGTTTGCCCCCCACACACACACACACACACACGCACCCCCCTTAATTACACCCCCTCCCTCCCCTCCCCCCAGGAGCGGACTGACAACACTCGGGGCCCCCGGACCAAAAAAAAAAGCAAGGGCCTCTGCAGCTTGTCAATCTTCTGCCACACTCCTATTCCACCCAAATCCCACACACAATAAACAAAAATTTATATATGTAAGAAACACTTTAACGTAGGTAAATTTCTATGACCAATAATACTGGTATACAAGGAGTAAATATAAACCACCACACAATAACTGAATAATACCGTCATACTGTACTGAATTAAACCACTATACACAGACCAGTATACTATACAGGATCTGTATACAATATAAGTGATTATATACAGGACCATATGGCGGTAGATATCAGCTGTACACAGGATGTGTATGCCATATAAGTGATTACAGTTACATTTTGGGACTCACAATTACGTCTTTTCTGATCAGCGGCGTCCTCTTTCCTTTTCTTCTCCGTCCGGATAAGACCGCCATGTGGATCTCTTAACATCTGCAGGAAAAACATGTCAGACTCTGCATATTTTCAGTGCCCTCCTCTACACAATCTTCCCATCTATAGGCCCACAAACTGTAATAATACCCTCCTTGGTGTCCTGCACAGTAAAAGGGCAGGTAGGTAGGTAGCCAGGTAACCCCCTTTTTCCCATAGGTATATGCAGAGTTACACCCCCCCCCCTTTTTCCCATAGGTATATGCAGAGTTACACCCCCCTCTCTTTCCCATAGGTATATGCAGAGCTACGCTACACCCCCCCTCTTTCCCATAGGTATATGCAGAGTTACACCCCCCCCTCTTTCCCATAGGTATATGCAGAGCTAAACCCCCCACCCCCTCTTCCCCATAGGTATATGCAGAGCTACACCCCCCCCCTCTTTCCCATAGGTATATGCAGAGCTACACCCCCCTTCTTTCCCATAGGTATACCGGTTCATACCGAATACCAAATTTTTTGGGCTGCACAATATGGATTTTCCCACATACCGCAATACCGGTTGGGCCCCTCCCCCTTGGGAATGTATTATCAGCCTAGCACAGCGCTGTCCCCACATCGGGGAACTAATTCTATGTTACCCGCCAGCACTGTTATGCTCCCCCCAATTAATCATCAGCCCAGCTGGGTACTACTCACATATGTCAAGCACTGCCCTCCTCCTCTTTGTTGGGGGCCGCCGGGCGCTGGAACTCTATACTGTACGCCAGTGGTCTCCACTCTGCGGACCTCCAGTTGTTGCAAAACTACAACTCCCAGCATGCCCGGACAGCCAACGGCTGTCCGGGCATACTGGGAGTTGTAGTTTTGCAACAGCTGGAGGTCCGCAGGTTTGAGACCACTGCTGTATGCTGTATACCTATGCCCGGGCTGCAAAAGATACAGAAAATAAACTTTTAACTCATCCACGTCGCTAGGGACGGGAACGCAGGACAGCCGTCAGCCTATCACCAGCCAGAGCGATGCCCCGCCCCTGCCAGTGATAGGCAGTCCACTGAGTCCACTGTCATGTATGAAGCCGTATACAGCGTACAACAGTGGTCTCAAACCTGCGGACCTCCAGCAGTTGCAAAACTACAACTCCCAGAATGCCCGGACAGCCGTTGGCTGTCCGGGCATGCTGGGAGTTGTAGTTTTGCAACAACTGGAGGTCCGCAGGTTGGAGACCACTGGCGTACAGTGAGTTCCATCGCCGGCGGCCCCCAACAAAGAGGAGGAGGGCAGTGCTTGACATATGTGAGTAGTACCCCGCTGGGCTGATCATTAATTGGGGGGAGCAGAACAGTGCTGGCGGGTCACATGATTTTGGGGGGGGGAAGCCGAACACCGCGCACGGATCACATGATAGGGGCGGGGGTGGGGGGGGGGGGGAGAACAGCGCTGGCGGGTCACATGATTTTTTTGGGGGGGGGAAATACCGTTATATACCGTGGAACCACTGTAAGTTAAAAAAAATACCGTGATACACATATATGGTCATACCGCCCAGCCCTAGGTATATGCAGAGCACCCCCCCCCCTCTTCCCCCCTTCCCTAGAGGTATATGCACAGCACCCCCCTCCCCCCCTTCCCTATAGGTAAATGCAGAGCACCCCCCTCTCCCCTATAGGTAAATGCAGAGCACCCCCCTCTCTCCCCCTTCCCTATAGGTAAATGCAGAGCACCCCCCTCTCCCCCCCTTCCCTATAGGTAAATGCAGAGCACCCCCCTCTCCCCCCTTGCCTATAGGTAAATGCAGAGCACCCCCCTTCCCTATAGGTAAATGCAGAGCACCCCCCCTCTCTCCCCCTTCCCTTTAGGTAAATGTAGAGCACCCCCCCCTCTCCCCCCCTCCTTCCCTATAGGTAAATGCCAAGCACCCCCCTCCCTCTCCCCCCCTTCCCTTTAGTCAAATGCAGAGCACCCCCCTCTCCCCCCTTCCCTATAGGTAAATGCCGAGCACCCCCCTCCCTCCCCCCCTTCCCTATAGGTAAATGCAGAGCACCCCCCCCTCTCTCCCCCCCCCTTCCCTATAGGTAAATGCAGAGCACCCTCCCTCTCCCCCTTCCCTATAGGTAAATGCAGAGCAGCCCCCCTCTTCCCCCCCCTTCCCTATAGGTAAATGCAGAGAATCCCCCCTCCCTCTCCCCCCCTTGCCTATATGTAAATGCAGAGCACCTCCCCTTCCCTATAGGTAAATACAGAGCACCCCCCCTCTCTCCCCCTTCCCTATAGGTAAATGCAGAGCACCCCCCCTCTCCCCCCCTTCCCTATAGGTAAATGCAGAGCACCCCCCTCTCCCCCCCTTCCCTATAGGTGTTTTGCTGTTTTGGGTTGGTTGTCGGCAGTGCCCTACACCAAACAAACACATCTTGGCATCACAAACACTAGGGGTAAACAACATCTTGCCCCGGTGGTTAATACCATCCGACCCCACCACTCAGTCCGCTGCACCCATGGTCCCGCCATACAACGGTGGCTCACCACATGTGTGTATGGAGGGCTGTGTATAGAGGGCTAAGTGTGTATATGGGGGCTGTATATTTGTGCATATGGGGGCTGTGTATGTGTGGATATGGGGGCTGTGTGTCTGCATGGAGGGCTGTGTATGGAGGGATGTGTGTGTATATGGGGGCTGTGTATTTGTGTATATGGGGGCTGCGTATGTGTATGTATGGAAGGCTGTGTATAGAGAGCTAAGTGTGTATATAAGGGCTGCGTATGTATAGGTATGGAGGGCTGTGTGTGTGTATATGGGGGCTGCGTATGTTTGTAGGTATGGAGGGCTGTGTGTGTGTATATGGGGGCTGCGTATGTGTGGGTATGGAGGGCTGCATAATGTGTGTGTATGGAGGGCTGTGTATGTGTGTGTATGGAGGGCTGTGTATGTGTGGATATGGGGGCTATGTGTGTGCATGGAGGGCTGTGTATGGAGGGATGTGTGTGTATATGGGGGCTGTGTATTTGTGTATATGGGGGCTGCGTATGTGTATGTATGGAAGGCTGTATATAGAGAGCTAAGTGTGTATATGGGGGCTGCGTATGTGTAGGTATGGAGGGCTGTGTGTGTATATGGGGGCTGCTTATGTTTGTAGGTATGGAGGGCTGTGTGTGTGTATATGGGGGCTGGGTATGTGTGTGTATGGAGGGCTGTGTATGTGTGTGTATGGAGGGCTGTGTATGTGTGTATATGGGGGCTGCGTATGTGTGTGTATGGAGAGCTGCGTATGTGTGTGTGTATGGAGGGCTGCATATGTGTGTGTGTATATGGGGGCTGCGTATGTGTGTGTGTGTATGGAGGGCTGTGTATGTGTGTGTATGGAGGGCTGCGTATGTGTGTGTATGGAAGGCTGCGTATGTGTGTGTATGGAGGGCTGTGTATGTGTGTGTATGGAGGGCTGCGTATGTGTGTGTATGGAAGGCTGCGTATGTGTGTGTATGGAGGGCTGCGTATGTGTGTATATGGGGGCTGTGTATGTGTGTGTATGGAGGGCTGCGTATGTGTGTATATGGGGGCTACATATGTGTGTGTGTATGGTGGGCTGCATATTTGTGTGTGTATGGGGGGCTGCATATGTGTGTGTGTGTATGGAGGGCTGTGTATGTGTGTGTATGGAGGGCTGCGTATGTGTGTGTATGGAAGGCTGTGTATGTGTGTGTATGGAGGGCTGCGTATGTGTGAATATGGGGGCTGTGTATGTGTGTGTATGGAGGGCTGCGTATGTGTGTGTATGGAGGGCTGCGTATGTGTGTGTATGGAGGGCTGCATATGTGTGTATATGGGGCTGTGTATGTGTGTGTATGGAGGTCTGCATATGTGTGTATATGGGGGCTGTGTATGTGTGTAGGGAGGGCTACGTATGTGTGTGTATGGAGGGCTGCATATGTGTGTGTATGGAGGGCTGCGTATGTGTGTGTATGGAGGGCTGCATATGTGTGTGTATGGAGGGCTGCGTATGTGTGTGTATGGAGGGCTGCGTATGTGTGTGTATGGAGGGCTGCGTATGTGTGTATGGAGGGCTGCGTATGTGTGTGTATGGAGGGCTGCGTATGTGTGTATGGAGGGCTGCGTATGTGTGTGTATGGAGGGCTGCGTATGTGTGTGTATGGAGGGCTGTGTATGGAAACAGTGTGTGTGTATATGGGGCTTTGTATGTATTACCTTAGGGACACAGGGAGATTTATCAGTCATCCTGAAACCCTAATTGTCTGTTTTTTCCCACACCAACCAATCACAGCTCAACTTTCCAAATTTTACGAGCTCTTGTACAGTGAAAGTTGAGTTGTGATTGGTTGCTATGGGAAAAAACAGACAATTTAGGTTCCAGGCTTATAGATAAATCGGGGCCACATGGTGTAAAAAACCCTACTGGGTGACAAGCCACATCCCCACAAACCTTACTGTACTACTTCAGACCCCTCTTTAGTCCACCCTGGCCCCTCTGTACTCCTCCAGGCCCCTCTATCCATCCCTGACCTCTCGGTAATTCTCCAGACCCCTCTGTCCCTTCGTGACCACTTTGTCCTCTACCAGACCCTTTTGTCCAACTCTGACCTCTCTGGACAGCTCCAGAACCCTCTATTCTCCTACAAACCCCCATTTTCTCCTGCGAGTGGAGTCACTGTATGCATACATTATATTACTTATCCTGTACTGATCCTGAGTTATAGCCTGTATTATACTCCAGAGCTGTACTCACTATTCTGCTGGTGAGGTCACTGTGTACATACATTACATTACTTATCCTGTACTGATCCGGAGTTATATCCTGTATTATACTCCAGAGCTGTACTCACTATTCTACTGGTGAGGTCACTGTGTACATACATTACATTACTTATCCTGTACTGATCCTGAGTTATATCCTGTATTATACTATAGAGCTGTACTCACTATTCTGCTGGTGGAGTCACTGTGTACATACATTATATTACTTATCCTGTACTGATCCTGAGTTATAGCCTGTATTATACTCCAGAGCTGTACTCACTATTCTGCTGGTGGGGTCACTGTGTACATACATTACATTACTTATCCTGAGTTATATACTGTATTATACCTCAGAGCTGTATTCACTATTCTGCTGGTGAGGTCACTGTGTACATACATTACATTACTTATCCTGTACTGATCCTGAGTTATATCCTGTATTATACTCCAGAGCTGTACTCACTATTCTGCTGGTGAGGTCACTGTGTACATACATTACATTACTTATCCTATACTGATCCTGAGTTATATCCTGTAAATCTTTTATTAGAAAAATATAAATCATAACAAACACAGAACCAGCACAACTTTGCCATAATGGAAAACAACAAAATGAAATAACATAAACCCATACTTTTCAAGAACAAAAATCCTGCCTAAACGGCCAGCCCAGCTTTTCCTAAAAATACTAATACTACACCAAACATAACCAAACACACTCACATGCATGCATACCTAATGTGCAAAAACCAAAAATAAAATAGCATATTTAGCTTTAACTAAAAAAAAAACACCCAAACTTGGGAGAATCACACATTACAAAAACACAACAAGCTCTTCCATGGCACACAATTTTTCCTTTTTTCCCCCCTTTTTTTTTTAATCCACACAGTACAAACATGCATACACATAACCATTCCTTTACAACATAATAAAAAAAAAAAAAAAAAATTATAATAATAATTAAAAAAATAAATATATATATATATATTGCAAACAGAAAACAACCCAAAAGAGTCCACAACAGATACAAAAATACAAAAAAATACAAAAAAAACTGGTTCGACTGCCATCTATCACTACTATAAAAACTATATAATACACAAACCAAGATATAAAACAAACAAAATTATAATATTTACTATATATACTATATACATACTATATACATATAACCTATATACACCTATAAATATACAGAAAACACACCTACAAATATAATAAAACAACCTACTCTAAACTGTCCCTTCACCCACACCACCCGCCCTCCTGTACATGGGTCAGAGTCCATAGAGTTCATAGTCCTCAATGTCCAGTCCATAACTGACCCATGCCAGGTCCACCAAAACAAACAACCACCACCACCCACAAAAACACCCTCCCAGCCTAGAACTCCTCCCAACCAACTTTACCATAACCAGCTTTATAATATACAAAAACAAACAATACAAACCACTTTAGGCCCAAGTTCGGTGCCTGCAAGCCCTTCATAACTTTAGCGTCTGAAAACAAAACAAAAAGCTATGGTGCACATGTATTAGCCCACCACCAGGAAGAAGGATGGCAATCCTGATACATACAAAATTTACATTCTTTCCCCAACTCCACCCTGCCTCTCTCCCTACCATTATCCCTAAAAATAAACTGACCCTACTATCACCCTAACCCTGTCCCTACATCACTGTCCCTAACCAAAACCAGGTTACTCTACCCAAAAGGTCTAGTACCTAGGGCACATCAAAACAAAACCCTCTCCATAGGAGAGAAGCCCTACTGGTACCAAGACTGCCATACTCCAAAGACCTGAACTTCCCAAGGTCACCGGTGATGTTCCTACAGACCTCCACCTCGGAGAGGACTTTCCGCTGTGTAGACACTAAACACCGTGCATTCCACGTGTAGTATCTAACCACTAAACTGACTAAGAATAAAGTGCCCGATCACGGCCACCCAGGGTCCTGAATGCCCCATAAGCCCATTCCGGATAAGTAAGGCCGGCAAGTTGACTCCAGCCGATGGAAGTGCCCACCCGGTTGTAGACCCCTATATTAAAGGGACAATGAAGCAGGAAATGGTCCATGCTTTCCAGCATGTCCCCGCACTCTTCTCGGGGACACCCCCGGTCATCAGATCTCCTACACTTCAAATTGTCCCTCACATATAGCTTCCCCTGAAAGCAGCGCCAGGCCAAGTCCCAAAACTTCTGGGGGATCCTTTTCATGTTTAAAAGATACAACCCCACCCTCAGATCCCAACCTGGGCAGTCCCTGAGCGCCAGAGGCCTCTGGAAGTGGGTCAACAGAACCCGTTTGTCAAGGAACTGCCTTGACTGGGTCCTGATCTCCCAGACCCCACCGACGTATCGCCTTCAAAGTCGGGGTAGCATAAGCCGGAAGGTATCCATGGGGCGTACGGAGGTCCTTCACTTGCCCTCCTGTCTCCCATTCCTGGAAGAAAGGCCGAAACCACTCCCTGCAGGAGAGTACCCACGGAGGAGCCCTCTCTGACCAGAGGTTTGAGATGTTAGCTTTCAATAAGGTGTTCGTTAAGAACACCACGGGGTTTACCATAGATAAACCCCCTAGTCTCCTTGTGCGGTACGTAACCTCCCTCTTGACTAGGTTCATCCTGTTCCCCCATAACAGATGGAAAAACAGGCTGTAGATCCTAGTATAGTAAGCCTCTGGCAAGATACATACACTGCCCAGATAGATAAACAAGGGGAGCAGGTACGATTTGATCAGGTGTACCCTTTCCCTGAGGGTCATAGACCAACCCTTCCACTGGTCCACCTTCTGAGTGGCATCCTGGAGCTTACCATCCCAGTTTTTGGTGGGATAATCATCCTGGCCGAATGTGATGCCCAGAAGTTTTGCTGACTCTTGGGGCCCCGGAAGGGTGTCCGGGAGATCAAACGTGGGATCTCCCCCTCCCAGCCAGAGACTTTCACACTTATACCGGTTGATCTTAGACCCGGATGCCTCCGAGTAGCGGTCCCCTTCCGACATCACCACATCGACCTCCTCTCTCGAGGACACGAAAATGGTGACATCATCAGCGTACGCCACCACTCTCTGGGCGACATCCAGCTCCGCCAGACTCATCCCGACTCCCACTACGGCCCACAATCTACCCTCCGGATGAAGGGATCGATTGCGAACACGTATAAAAGCGGGCTCAAGGGACAACCCTGACGGACTCCGGACCCCGCCTCAAAAGAGCGGCCAGACCAACCGTTCACCAGTGGGAAACTCTCTGCCCCTGCATACAAGATCTTAAGCCAATTAACAAAAGTACTCGGTAAGCCATATCTCAGGAGGACGTACCAGAGGTACTCGTGGTTCACCCGATCAAATGCTTTGGCCTGATCCAGGGACAGCAAGTACCCCTTCCAGAGACCTGCACTACTCCGCTCCACTGCCTCCCTGACACTAAGGACAGCACTTAAGGTGCTTCGGCTTGGAACAGAGCAGTGCTGGGCCCCCGAAAGGAGCCGGGTGCAAACTTCACCAGCCGATTAAACAGTATCTTGGCGAGAAGCTTCCTGTCCGTATTGAGAAGAGCTATGGGTCTCCAATTCTCAATACGGCTGGGATCTTTACCCTTTGAGAGAAGAATCAGGGCTGACCTCCTCATTGACTTCGGCAGAGTGCCCTAGGAGAGACACTCATTGAATACCTCAGTCAAGAGGGGAGCTAAAGACTCCATAAAGGTCCTGTACCACTCGGATGTTAAGCCATCCGGACCTGGCGACTTCTTAGGGGCAAGCCCCTCGATCGCCAGTCTCACTTCCTCTTCCCTGATTTCTTCTGCCAAAACATCAAGAGAGGGGTCTACCCCTGGCTCAGGAATGGTTTCAGCCAGGAAAGCCGACATCCTGTCTCGATCTAGATCCTTCCTTCCCAAGAGGTGTGAGTAGAAGGATCTGACGACCTCCAAGATCCCTGATCTGGACCGATTCAGAGATCCTGTACTATCAATCAGTCCTGAGACCACTTTACTACTCACTGACATCTTACAGTTTCTGTAAAGGTCGGGCGAGCGGTACTTCCTGAAATCCCTCTCAAAAACCAAAGATGCGTGCCTATCGTACTGACACCTCATCAGCAAGGACTTCACTCTGGAGATATCCTCTTGGCTACCTCCAGTCGAGACGAGAAGCTCGAGTTTCCTCCTCAGACCCTGATACAGGCGATACCTGTTCAGGGACCTGAGGCTCGAGAGCTGGCGGAAGAACCCCGCAACCCGCTTCTTGAATATCTCCCACCACTCTGACTTACTACTACATAGGTCCAGTAAAGGTACCTGACTCTGAAGAAAATCCTCAAAGGACTGTCCTATCTCTGCTTCCTCCAGGAGGGACGAATTCAGCTTCCAGTAAACTCTACCCATCTGGGGGGGTCTCTGAAACATTCAAGGAAAAAGAAATTATACAGTGATCAGAGAATTCCACCTCAACCACGGACACTGCGGAAGAGACGGCTTCCTCCTTTAAATAAAACCTGTCTATTCTAGACCTGCAGCTACCTCGATGATAGGTGAAACCCGCGTGGCCTGAGGGGCTCCGAATGTGGGTATCCTCTAGGCTAGCTTCCCTAACTATACTATTGAGGGCTATGCTATCATAAGCCAACCGATCAGTGGAGCCTCTCCTATCTTGGGATCTCGTGACAGTATTGAAATCCCCTCCAAAGATCACCTGTCGGCTTGTAAAAAGAAAGGACTTAATCCTCATAAAGAGATCTTTTCGTCCCCACTTTGTTTGTGGGGAGAAGATGTTAATAAGCTGAAGCTCTTGCCCCTTCAGGAGGACATCTAAGATCAGGCACCTCCCCATTTCTAACTCAATAACCCGTCTGCATTCAACAGGAGCGGTAAAAAGGACCGCCACCCCACTATACGGCTCAGCCGCAAGAGACCAGTGGGAGGGGCCACGCCTCCACTCTCTCCTGGCTTTTACCAGGGAGGCTAGATCTAACAACCTGGTCTCCTGTAAAAAGAAAATGTCGGCATCAACACGGCCGAGAAAATCAAAGGCTGCGAATCTAGCCGTATCAGACTTTATGCTGGCACAGTTAATAGATGCCAGCGTCAATGGGGTGAGTGCCGCCATCATGGGTGATTGAGTTAGACGGCCCTAACCCCCTCATTTCTGTTTTTTCTTCACCCCCTCATCCCCAGATGAGGAGGCTTCTTTCTCTTTGGACCGTTTTTTGGATTCTGATTGGTCCATTTTTGAATCCCCATTTCCACCTGGCTCCGGTTTGGCCCCATCCCCTGAGGAAATTGCCCCATCAGGACAGGGCCCAGTTCCCCCTGGAGGCTTCCCCACTTCAGGCACCCCGTCCTCGACCCCCCCCCCCCCATGGAGGGGGAGGAGATGTCATCAAGGACAGAGTACCGGTTAGACAGATCAATCAGAGGGGGGGCAGGTAAGCTTCCGCTTGGGACCTGGTCCATAGGACGAGAACTAGAGGGCTCCGACCTCTTCTTTCTCCCTTTACTGCCCTTTTTTTTTTTGGCCTCTCTTCACCTTCCTCATCCACACTTTCATAGTGGGAGGAATCGGAAAGATCGGCCTTGCTGCCCTCTTCTTTACAGATTCTCCCCATTTCCTCATCCAGCACATTCTCCCCCAGGGCCTCTGGAGCAGGGCCAGAAGCTACCCCTGCCACATGGGAACTCTCCAGTTCCCTGCTCCTTCTCCGATTAGCCTCCCGCCTCAGTTTGGCGGGACTTTTCCTCTTCACTGACCCTGTTGCACCTTCTCCCGCACTCGTGCCCTCCCCAGCTGAGGCAACATTACTGCTCTCCCCAGCCAAGGTGACCGTCGCACGGGCAAAGGGGCTAGGACAACGGCTGAAAGGGTGTCCTAAGACACCACACAGATGACACCTGATCTGCCCACAGGATGCGGCAAGATGACCTACCCCACCACACAGAGCACAGACCTGCACGGTACAGGCTGCGCTAAAGTGAGTGGGGCTGCCACACCTGTGACAGACCTTGGGCTGCCCCTGGTAGAAAATTTGGATTCTGTCTCTCCCAAGAAAAGCAGCTGATGGGATGTGGGCAACAGTGCTCCCCGAACGCTTAAGTTTGACGGCCCAGACCAGATCCCATGTTCGTCATAGTTCTTTTTCGGCATGTCCGTCACATCACCATATCTGCTGAGCCAGGTCATGATGTCATAGCAAGATAGTGACTCGTTACGTGTCAATACGGTCACTTTCTTGGCCAGATTCTGACGGGATATCGCCTTTACGGCGAAATCCCGCCAGCCGGGCTCGCTTTTCATCACCTCATAGTTCGACCAGAAAAGTTCCAAACCCTCTGGTCGAACGAAGCTGATGTCAAACTCGAAAGTACCGTAGGGGTGGATCAGGGCAAAGATGTCACTTGCCCTGAATTCCATCTGGAGGAGGAGCTCAACCACCCTTCCCCGAGGGGGACTCGCATCTTCGCCCCTCCACACCAAACGGACCACATTCCTACGGCCACTTTCCTGCCCGGATATTGGGAGGGACCAGACCACCTCCCCGTTTTGTTCTCGGAAGGCGCCTAAGCCATGTCTTTCTATACAAAAAGACAGGTCAACCTCACCCCTCCCCTCTACATGGATTGACCTGTCTCCCCTACGTAGAGCCTCCAGGAGGCGCTGTTGCAAGTGACCCCCAGAGCCAGATGGAGATCCCCCTGATCCCCCGGCAGTGACGCTGGCATAACTTCTGGGAGAAGCAGCCACTACCGGGGGGGCAGTCGAACCAGAACCAGACTCCAAACCAGGACCCTTGTTCCTAATGTAAGCCTCAGCCATAACACCTCTCTTTTGCATACCACTACCACTCCTCACCTGTATTTCACAAACACCCCTCTCTTGCACCCCGCTTGCACCCCTCTCTTGCACCCCGCTTGCACCTCTCTCTTGCACTCCGCTCCCTTCATCCATACTGCTACTACAACTCCTCCCATGCACACTGCCATAACTCACATCCTGCACATTACCATTTTTATTCACATTTTTGCTCTCACTTTCACTCTTGCGTACACTCTCCCTTGATGTGTTACAGGCCGGGCTGGCTGGGTCTATTACTCCAGGTATAAGGGTTGCTGGCTTAATGATTGGAGCTGCACGGTTCTTCTGTCCAGTGTCTTTGGGCACAGACACAGACTCTGCCCCCATCATAGGTGGCCCTGCCCCATCGCACGCCGCCACAGATTTTGACGGGAGCTGTCCCTCCGGACGCACTCCCGCCCCGCCTACTGCGGCTGACGCGCAGGGAACCTCCTCCTTCACAGTGCCAGGATCGGTACCGACTGCATCACCTAGGGGACCGCCCCCTGAACCAACAAGGTCCGGTGCCCGAACACTCCCCCCCCTCACAGGGGAGTGCCCTGCAGTGCCAGGACCTGTACCGCCCCCCGAACAAGGGAATCTGCCACCATTTTCTGGTGCCTGGGCACCCTCCCCCCTCACAAGAGGGTGCCCTTTTTATTCTATAGCACCCGCGGCCATTTTGGGTGCACTACTGTATCCCCCATGCTGGCCCCGCTCCACTACAGAAACGGGGTCTGGCAGGTTGGGGGACCCAGCACCCTGAATCGGCTTCTCAGCTGACTCAGACTGCTGGAAAGAAGAAAAGACAAACTTAACTTGTCCTTGCGTTTTCTTCCTCTTCCTGCCCTTCGCTTTTTTATTCTTCCTCTCCTCCTCTGGGCCTAAATCCTCTCCAAAAGAGAAGTTTTCCAGATGGGTGGGGGACTCCTGCATTACAATTGCCCGCAGGAGACCCCCATCTGCCAAGCCGCTGCCTTGACTGCAGTCACTGCCATCATCATTATCATCATCATCCTCACTGGAGGGAGGTAAGGCCACCTGAGCCGGGTTCACACGGTCTTCACTCAGGGTAAGTGGGGGGTCAGGGGTAGCAGTGGTGGCACACACAGAATTAGTATCCATATCCCCCTCACTCACATCACCCTCCTCACCTCCTTCACCTTCCTCCATCTCCTCCTCCTCACTCTGGCAATCATCATCATCATCTCTGGAGACCGGCATACCAGAGAAATGAGCACCATGGACAAATTTCTCGCGGAAAATGCCGGCACCTTCCACAAGTCAGACCTCATCCGCACAATCTCCTCCACTTTTTTCTTTAATGTTTTTACCTTAGTGGCAAATGCTGCCTTCTTGGCCCTGGATGACTGATCCACTTGGTAGCGGGCAAATTTTAAATCCTTATTCCTCTGAGCTGCTTTCCAAGCTCCTCATATTGAGCCATCTTGGCCTGCATTCTGGAACCAAATATTGCCAATGATTCCCTTGGCCCCTTTACCCCCCATTGCTGGGGTTCTGGGTAAACTGATGTAGACGCCTTTACTCCATTCCTCTGCCTGGATGAGCTTCTTGGCCTGGATGAACTTTTGCTAGAAGCTTTGCAGCTCCCAGCTGGGGATGGGGGAGGGGGCCCCACATTGCTGTGGGCCCTGGTCGATCTTCTGACCCCATCTTGGCTACTGGCCGTTGCATGTTCGCGCACACACCCCGCCGGCCTAGAACGGGGAGCGCAAAATGAAGTCCTGGATTCCCGGGGCTCCACAGCAGAGACCCCTACCCAGGAGTCTGCCACACACCTGGGGAGGGGCGGAAGAAAAGTCTGCTTCTCTGGAAGTTTGCTGGAAGTCACAGGAGCACAGACACACCCAACCTTACTCCAGAGCTGGACTCACTATTCTGCTGGTGGGGTCACTGTGTACATACATTACATTACTTATCATGTACTGATCCTGAGTTATATCCTGTAAATCTTTTATTAGAAAAATATAAATCATAACAAACACAGAACCAGCACAACTTTGCCATAATGGAAAACAACAAAATGAAATAACATAAACCCATACTTTTCAAGAACAAAAATCCTGCCTAAACAGCCAGCCCAGCTTTTCCTAAAAATACTAATACTACACCAAACATAACCAAACACACTCACATGCATGCATACCTAATGTGCAAAAACCAAAAATAAAATAGCATATTTAGCTTTAACTAAAAAAGACACCCAATCTTGGGAGAATCACACATTACAAAAACACAAGCTCTTCCATGGCACACAATTTTTCCTTTTTCTCTTTTTTTTTTTTTTCCTCCCTTTTTTTAATCCACACAGTACAAACATGCATACACATAACCATTCCTTTACAACATAAAATAAATAAATAAAAATAAATAAATAAATAAAAAATATACATACATACATACATATAGACACATATACACACATATATATATATATATATATATATATATATATATATATATATATATATACACATACATATATATTGCAAACAGAAAACAACCCAAAAAAGTCCACAACAGATACAAAAAAAATAAATAAATAAATAAATAAATAAAAAATGGTTCGACTGCCATCTAGCACTACTATAAACACTATATAATACACAAACCAAGATATAAAACAAACAAAATTATAATATTTACTATATATACTATATACATACTATATATATATATATATATATATATATATATATATATATATATATAACCTATATACACCTATAAATATACAGAAAACACACCTACAAATATAATAAAACAACCTACTCTAAACTGTCCCTTCACCCACACAACCTGCCCTCCTGTACATGGGTCAGAGTCCATAGAGTTCATAGTCCTCAATGTTCAGTCCATATCTGACCCATGCCAGGTCCACCAAAACAAACAACCACCACCACCCACAAAAACACCCTCCCAACCTAGAACTCCTCCCAACCAACTTTACAATAACCAGCTTTATAATATACAAAAACAAACAATACAAACCACCTTAGGCCCAAGTTCGGTGCCTGTAAGCCCTTCATAACCTTAGCGTCTGAAAACAAAACAAAAAGCTATGGTGCACATGCATTAGCCCACCACCAGGAAGAAGGATGGCAATCCTGATACATACAAAAATTTACATTCTTTCCCCAACTCCACCCTGCCTCTCTCCCTACCATTATCCCTAAAAATAAACTGACCCTACTATCACCCTAACCCTGTCCCTACATCACTGTCCCTAACCAAAACCAGGGTACTCTACCCAAAAGGTCTAGTACCTAGGGCACATCAAAACAAAACCCTCTCCATAGGAGAGAAGCCCTACTGGTACCAAGACTGCCATACTCCAAAGACCTGATCTTCCCAAGGTCACCGGTGATGTTCCTACAGACCTCCAACTCGGAGAGGACTTTCCGCTGTGTAGATACTAAACACTGTGCGTTCCAGGTGTAGTACCTAACCACTAAACTGACTAAGAATAAAGTGCCCCGATCACGGCCACCCAGGGTCCTGAATGCCCCATAAGCCCATTCCGGATAGGTAAGGCCGGCAAGTTGACTCCAACCGATGGAAGCGCCCACCCGGTTGTAGACCCCAATATTAAAAAGGGACAATGAAGCAGGAAATGGTCCATGCTTTCCAGCATGTCCCTGCACTCTTCTCGGGGACACCCCCGGTCATCAGATCTCCTACACTTCAAATTGTCCCTCACATATAGCTTCCCCTGAAAGCAGCGCCAGGCCAAGTCCCAAAACTTCTGGGGGATCCTTTTCATGTTTAAAAGATACAACCCCACCCTCAGATCCCAACCTGGGCAGTCCCTGAGCGCCAGAGGCTTCTGGAAGTGGGTCAACAGAACCCGTTTGTCAAGGAACTGCCTTGACTGGGTCCTGATCGCCCACACTCCCAGACCCCACCGACGTATCGCCTTCAGAGTCGGGGTAGCGTAAGCCGGAAGATATCCATGGGGCGTACGAAGGTCCTTCACTTGCCCTCCTGTCTCCCATTCCTGGAAGAAAGGCCGAAACCACTCCCTGCAGGAGAGTACCCACGGAGGAGCCCTCTCTGACCAGAGGTTTGAGATGTTGGCTTTCAAGAAGGTGTTCGTTAAGAACACCACGGGGTTTACCATAGATAAACCCCCTAGTCTCCTCGTGCGGTACGTAACCTCCCTCTTGACTAGGTTCATCCTGTTCCCCCATAACAGTTGGAAAAACAGGCTGTAGATCCTAGTATAGTAAGCCTCTGGCAAGATACATACGCTGCCCAGATAGATAAACAAGGGGAGCAGGTACGATTTGATCAGGTGTACCCTTTCCCTGAGGGTCATAGACCAACCCTTCCACTGGTCCACCTTCTGAGTGGCACCCTGAAGCTTACTATCCCAGTTTTTGGTGGGATAATCATCCGGGCCGAATGTGATGCCCAGAAGTTTTGCTGACTCTTGGGGCCCTGGAAGGGTGTCCGGGAGATCAAATGTGGGATCTCCCCCTCCCAGCCAGAGACTTTCACACTTATCCTGGTTGATCTTAGACCCCGATGCCTCCGAGTAGCGGTCCACTTCCGACATCACCACATCGACCTCCTCTCTCGAGGACACGAAAATGGTGACATCATCAGCGTACGCCACCACTCTCTGGGCGACATCCAGCTCTGCCAGACTCATCCCGACTCCCGCCAACGGCCCACAATCTACCCTCCGGACGAAGGGATCAATTGCGAACACGTATAAAAGCGGGCTCAAGGGACAACCCTGACGGACTCCAGACCCCACCACAAAAGAGCGGCCAGACCAACCGTTCACCAGTGGGAAACTCTCTGCCCCTGCATACAAGATCTTAAGCCAATTAACAAAAGTACTCGGTAAGCCATATCTCAGGAGGACGGACCAGAGGTACTCAAGGTTCACCCGATCAAATGCTTTGGCCTGATCCAGGGACAGCAAGTACCCCTTCCAGAGACCTGCACTACTCCGCTCCACTGCCTCCCTGACACTAAGGACAGCACTTAAGGTGCTGCGGCCTGGAACCGAGCAATGCTGGGCCCCCGAAAGGAGCCGGGGTGCAAACTTCACCAGCCGATTAAACAGTATCTTGGCGAGAAGCTTCCTGTCCGTATTGAGAAGAGCTATGGGTCTCCAATTCTCAATACGGCTGGGATCTTTACCCTTTGAGAGAAGAATCAGGGCTGACCTCCTCATTGACTTCGGCAGAGTGCCCGAGGAGAGACACTCATTGAATACCTCAGTCAAGAGGGGAGCTAAAGACTCCTTAAAGGTCCTGTACCACTCGGATGTTAAGCCATCCGGACCTGGCGACTTCTTGGGGGCGAGCCCCTCGATCGCCAGTCTCACTTCCTCTTCCCTGATTTCTTCTGCCAAAACATCAAGAGAGGGGTCTACCCCTGGCTCAGGAATGGTTTCAGCCAGGAAAGCCGACATCCTGTCTCAATCTAGATCCTTCCTTCCCAAGAGGTGTGAGTAGAAGGATCTGACGACCTCCAAGATCCCTGATCTGGACCGATTCAGAGATCCCGTACTATCAATCAGTCCTGAAATGATTTTACTACTCACTGAAATCTTACAGTTTCTGTAAGGGTCGGGCGAGCGGTACTTCCCGAAATCCCTCTCAAAAACCAAAGATGCGTGCCTATCGTACTGACACCTCATTAGCAAGGACTTCACTCTGGAGATATCCTCACGGCTACCTCCAGTCGAGACGAGAAGCTCGAGTTTCCTCCTCAGACCCTGATACAGGCGATACCTGTTCAGGGACCTGAGGCTCGAGAGCTGGCGGAAGAACCCCGCAACCCGCTTCTTGAATATCTCCCACCACTCTGACTTACTACTACATAGGTCCAGTAAAGGTACCTGACTCTGAAGAAAATCCTCAAAGGACTGTTTTATCTCCGCTTCCTCCAGGAGGGACGAATTCAGCTTCCAATAACCTTTTCCCATCCGGGGGGTCTCTGAAACATTCAAGGAAAAAGAAATCATACAGTGGTCGGAGAACTCCACCTCAACCACGGACACTGCGGAAGAGACGGCTTCCTCCTTTAAATAAAACCTGTCTATTCTAGACCTGCAGCTACCTCGATGATAGGTGAAACCCGCGTGGCCTGAGGGGCTCCGGATGTGGGCATCCTCTAGGCGAGCTTCCCTAACTATACTATTGAGAGCTATGCTATCATAAGCCAACCGATCATTGGAGCCTCTCCTATCTTGGGACCTCGTGACAGTATTGAAATCCCCTCCAAAGATCACCTGTCGGCTTGTAAAAAGAAAGGGCTTAATCCTCATAAAGAGATCTTTTCGTCCCCACTTTGTTTGTGGGGCGTAGATGTTAATAAGCCGAAGCTCTTGCCCCTTCATGAGGACATCTAAGATCAGGCACCTCCCCATTTCTAACTCAATAACCCGTCTGCATTCAACAGGAGCGGTAAAAAGGACCGCCACCCCACTATACGGCTCAGCCGCAAGAGACCAGTGGGAGGGGCCACGCCTCCACTCCCTCCTGGCTTTTACCAGGGAGGCTAGATCTAACAACCTGGTCTACTGTAAAAAGAAAATGTCGGCATCAACATGGCCGAGAAAATCAAAGGCTGCGAATCTAGCCGTATCAGACTTTATGCTGGCACAGTTAATAGATGCCAGCGTCAATGGGGTGAGTGCCGCCATCATGGGTGATTGAGTTAGACGGCCCTAACCCCCTCATTTCTGTTTTTTCTTCACCCCCTCATCCCCAGACGAGGAGGCTTCTTTCTCTTTGGACAGTTTTTTGGATTCTGATTGGTCCATTTTTGAATCCCCATTTCCACCTGGTTCCGGTTTGGCCCCATCCCCTGAGGAAATTGTCCCATCAGGACAGGGCCCAGGTCCCCCTGGAGGCTCCACCACTTCAGGCACCCCATCCTCGACCCCCCCCTCCATGGAGGGGGAGGAGATGTCATCAAGGACAGAGTACCGGTTTGACAGATCAATCAGAGGGGGGGCAGGTAAGCTTCCGCTTGGGACCTGGTCCATAGCACGAGGACTAGAGGGCTCCGACCTCTTCTTTCTCCCTTTACTGCCCTTTTTTTTTTGGCCTCTCTTCACCTTCCTCATCCACACTTTCACAGTGGGAGGAATCGGAAAGATCGGCCTTGCTGCCCTCTTCTTTACAGATTCTCCCCATTTCCTCATCCAGCACATTCTCCCCCAGGGCCTCAGCAGTTTCAGGACTAACCTCTGGAGCAGGGCCAGAAGCTACCCCGGCCACATGGGAACTCTCCAGTTCCCTGCTCCTTCTCCGATTAGCCTCCCGCCTCAGCTTGGCGGGACTTTTCCTCTTCACTGACCCTGTTGCACCTTCTCCCGCACTCGTGCCCTCCCCAGCTGAGGCAACATTACTGCTCTCCCCAGCCAAGGTGACCGTCGCACGGGCAAAGGCGCTAGGACAACGGCTGAAAGGGTGTCCTAAGACACCACACAGATGACACCGGATCTGCCTACAGGATGCGGCAAGATGACCTACCCCACCACACAGAGCACAGACCTGCACGGTACAGGCTGCGCTAAAGTGAGTGGGGCTGCCACACCTGTGACAGACCTTGGGCTGCCCCTGGTAGAAAATTTGGATTCTGTCTCTCCCAAGAAAAGCAGTTGATGGGATGTGGGCAACAGTGCTCCCCGAACGCTTAAGTTTGACGGAAAACGTCCAGGCCCCAGACCAGATCCCATGTTCGTCATAGTTCTTTTTCGGCATGTCCGTCACATCACCATATCTGCTGAGCCAGGTCATGATGTCATAGCAAGAGAGTGATTCGTTACGTGTCAAAACGGTCACTTTCTTCGCCAAATTCTGACGGGATATCGCCTTTACAGCGAAATCCCGCCAGCCGGGCGCGCTTTTCACCACCTCATAGTTCGACCAGAAAAGTTCCAAACCCTCCGGTCGAACGAAGCTGATGTCAAACTCGGAAGTACCGTAGGGGTGGATCAGGGCAAAGATGTCACTTGCCCTGAATTCCATCTGGAGGAGGAGCTCAACCACCCTTCCCCGAGGGGGACACGCATCTTCGCCCCTCCACACCAAACGGACCACATTCCTACGGCGACTTTCCTGCCCGGATGTTGGGAGGGACCAGACCACCTCCCCGTTTTGTTCTCGGAAGGCGCCTAAGCCATGTCTTTCTATCCAAAAAGACAGGTCAACCTCACCCCTCCCCTCTACATGGATTGACCTGTCTCCCCTACGTAGAGCCTCCAGGAGGCGCTGTTGCAAGTGACCCCCAGAGCCAGATGGAGATGGAGATCCCCCTGAT
Source organism: Hyla sarda (assembly GCF_029499605.1). Lineage (NCBI taxonomy): Eukaryota > Metazoa > Chordata > Amphibia > Anura > Hylidae > Hyla > Hyla sarda. The sequence continues at coordinate 25,451,496 of NC_079190.1, read as the reverse complement.
CCCCCGGCAGTGACGCTGGCATAGCTTCTGGGAGAAGCAGCCACTACCGGGGGGGCAGTGGAACCAGAACCAGACCCCAAACCAGGACCCTTGTTCCTAATGTAAGCCTCAGCCATAACACCTCTCTTTTGCATACCACTACCACTCCTCACCTGTATTTCACAAGCACCCCTCTCTTGCACCCCACTTGCACCCATCTCTTGCACCCCGCTTGCACCCCTCTCTTGCACTCCACTCCCTTCATCCATACTGCTACTACAACTCCTCCCATGCACACTACCATAACTCACATCCTGCACATTACCATTTTTATTCACATTTTTGCTCTCACTTTCACTCTTTCGTACACTCTCCCTTGATGTGCTACAGGCCGGGCTGGCTGGGTCTGTTACTCCAGGTATAAGGGTTGCTGGCTTAATGATTGGAGCTGCACGGCTCTTCTGTCCAGTGTCTTGGGTCACAGACACAGGCTCCGCCCCCATTATAGATGGCCCCTCCCCCTCGCACGCCGCCACAGATTTTGACAGGAGCTGTCCCTCCGGACGCACTCCCGCCCTGCCTACTGCGGCTGACGCGCATGGAACCTCCTCCTTCACAGTGCCAGGATCGGTACCGACTGCATCACCTAGGGGACCGCCCCCTGAACCAACAAGGTCCGGTGCCCGAACACTCCCCCCCTCACAGGGGAGTGCCCTGCAGTGCCAGGACCTGTACCGCCCCCCGAACAAGGGAATCTGCCACCATTTTCTGGTGCCTGGGCACCCTCCCCCCTCACAGGAGGGTGCCCTTTTTTTTCTATAGCACCCGCGGCCATTTTGGGTGCACTACTGTATCCCCCATGCTGGCCCCACTCCACTACAGAAACGGGGTCTGGCAGGTTGGGGGACCCAGCACCCTGAATCGGCTTCTCAGCTGACTCAGACTGCTGGAAAGAAGAAAAGACAAACTTAACTTGTCCTTGCGTTTTCTTCCTCTTCCTGCCCTTCGCTTTTTTATTCTTCCTCTCCTCCTCTGGGCCTAAATCCTCTCCAAAAGAGAAGTTTTCCAGACGGGTGGGGGACTCCTGCATTACAATCGCCCGCAGGAGACCCCCATCTGCCAAGCCGCTGCCTTGACTGCAGTCACTGCCATCATCATTATCATCATCATCCTCACTGGAGGGAGGTAAGGCCACCTGAGCCGGGTTCACACGGTCTTCACTCAGGGTAAGTGGGGGGTCAGGGGTAGCAGTGGTGGCACACACAGAATTAGTATCCATATCCCCCTCACTCACAATGCCCTCCTCACCTCATTCACTTTCCTCCATCTCCTCCTCCTCACTCTGGCAATCATCATCATCATCTCTGGAGACCGGCATACCAGAGAAACGAGCACCATGGACAAATTTCTCACGGAAAATGCCGGCACCTTCCACAATGTCAGACCTCATCCGCACAATCTCCTCCACTTTTTTCTTTAATGTTTTTACCTTAGCGGCAAATGCTGCCTTCTTGGCCTTGGATGACTGATCCACTTGGTAGCTGGCAAATTTTAAATCCGCTCTTATTCCTCTGAGCTGCTTTCCAAGCTCCTCATATTGAGCCATCTTGGCCTGCATTCTGGATGCGAATATTGCCAGGGATTCCCTTGGCCCCTTTACCCCCCATTGCTGGGGTTCTGGGGAAACTGATGTAGATGCCTTTACTCCATTCCTCTGCCTGGATGAGCTTCCTGGCCTGGATGAACTTTTGCTAGAAGCTTTGCAGCTCCCAGCTGGGGATGGGGGAGGGGGCCCCACATTGCTGTGGGCCCTGGTCGATCTTCTGACCCCATCCTGGCTACTGGCCATTGCATGTTCGCGCACACACCCCTCCGGCCTAGAACGGGGAGCGCAAAATGAAGTCCTGGATTCCCGGGGCTCCATAGCAGAGACCCCTACCCTGGAGTCTGCCACACACCTGGGGAGGGGCGGAAGAAAAGTCTGCTTCTCTGGAAGTTTTCTGGAAGTCACAGGAGCACAGACACACCCAACCTTACTCCAGAGCTGGACTCACTATTCTGCTGGAGAAGTCACTGTGTACATATGCGACACTTTGGTCTGCCATGCCATTTCAGTGTGCTCCACTGGCCACTGCCTGCCAGAGCTGCCTTTGACACAAGGAGGGTAGGACAGCCTGCAGCGAGCACAGATTTGGAGGTATCACTATTAGATAGAAGTGTAACTTTGTTGTATTATAGTGTGTGATGCTCAGGACATTGCTGCAATACACTGACTGCACTGACTACAACCCTACTGACTACAACAGTATGATGCTAATATATATGGTGATAATATTTCTCCTTGTAAACTGGTATTATTGGTAATATTTGTCTCAGTGCTCAGGATTTGGTCAGTAACAGTATGATGGTAATATGTATGTGTTACGCCGAGCGCTCCGGTCCCTGCTCCTCCCCGGAGCGCTCGTGGCGTTCGTCTCTGTGCGGAGCCCCGGTCAGCCCGCTGACCGGGAGCGCTGCACTGGTGTCACCGGCGGGGATGCGATCCGCGTAGCGGGACGCGCCCGTCCGCGGGTCGCATACCAATCTCCTCACCTGCCCCGTCCTCTTGCTGTTCTGTCCCGGCGCGCGCGGCCCCGCTCTCTGGGGCGCGCGCGCGTCGGCTCTCTGAAATTTAAACGGCCAGTGCACCATTAATTGGTGCCTGGCCCAATCAGTACCTACACCTGCGCCATGTGTATAAAAACCCTCTTCCCCTTCCTGTCCTTTCCGGATCTTGTTTCCTTGTGCCCTGTGAAAGCGTTTAGTGTGTTCCCAAGCCTGTGTACCCAGTCCTTCTGCTGTTGCCCCTGACTACGACTCTTGCTGCCTGCCCTGACCTTCTGCTACGTCCGACCTTGCTCTTGCCTTGTCCCTGTGTACCGCGCCTGTCTCAGCTGTCAGCTGGGGTTTAGTCGCTATCGGGTGGAATGACCTGGGGGTTACCTGCCGCTGCAAGTCCATCCCGCTTTGCGGCGGGCTCTGGTGAAAACTAGTAACAAATAAGAAGAAGAAATGATCCAGCGTGGGTCAGTAGAAATCCAGACTTTATTAGAACTCACAGTAAAAGCAGTAAAGCAACCAGCAGATCAGATGCGTTTCAGGCGCATGCGCCCTTCGTCACTGACGAAGGGCGCATGCGCCTGAAACGCGTCTGATCTGCTGGTTGCTTTACTGCTTTTACTGTGAGTTCTAATAAAGTCTGGATTTCTACTGGCCCACGCTGGATAATTTCTTCTTCTTATTTGAATCTGTGTGCATCGGGCTGGGTGCGGATCCGTGTCGGGGGCGCATTGGTGGAGTGAGCTGGATTTTCGTGAACTACACCTGCCATGAAAACTAGTAACCCCTTAGACTCCGTTCCCCTGGTACGGCCCACGCCATCACCCCACTGACACAGAGGATCCATCCCCAGTGTCCTCGCTGCATACCAGTCCGGATCCTGACAGTAGATCCGGCCATGGATCCCGCTGAGGTCCCACTGCCTAGTGTCGCTGACCTAACCACTGTGGTCGCCCAGCAATCCCAACAGATCACGCAACAAGGACAGCAGCTGACTCAACTGACCGTCATGCTGCAACAGCTTCTGACGCAACTTCAGCAATCATCTCCTCCGCCAGCTCCTGCATCTCCTCCGCAGCGAGTGGCTGCTCCCAGCTTCCACCTGTCTCTACCGGACAAGTTTGATGGGGACTCTAAACAGTGCCGTGGATTCCTGTCCCAGTGTTCCCTACACTTGGAGATGATGTCGGATCAATTCCCCACTGAACGGTCTAAGGTGGCTTTCATGGTCAGTCTCCTGTCTGGAAAGGCCTTGTCATGGGCCACACCGCTCTGGGACCGCAACAATCCTGCCACTGCTACAATCCAGTCCTTCTTCTCAGAAGTACGTAGTGTCTTTGAGGAGCCAGCCCGGACCTCCTCAGCCGAGACTGCTTTGCTGAACCTCGTCCAAGGGAGTTCTTCCGTAGGCGAATACGCCATCCAGTTTCGTACCCTCACCTCAGAACTATCCTGGAACAATGAGGCCCTCTGCGCGACCTTCAAGAAAGGCTTATCCAGTAACATCAAAGATGTCCTGGCCGCACGAGAAATTCCTGCAAATTTGTCTGAACTTATCCATTTGGCCACCCGCATCGACATGCCTTTCTCTGAAAGACGCCAGGAACTTCGACAGGAAAAGGATCTTGTTCGCACCAGGCGATTTCTCTCCCCGGCTCCTCTCTTCCAAAATCCTTTGCAATCTGTTCCTGTGCCTTTCGCCGAGGAGGCTATGCAAGTGGATCGGTCCCGCCTGACCTTACAAGAGAGGACTCGCCGCCGTAACGAGAATTTGTGCCTGTACTGTGCTAGTACCGAACACTTCCTAAAAGACTGTCCTATCCGCCCTCCACGTCAGGAGAAACGCACTCTATTACCTCACAAAGGTGAGACGACTCTTGGTGTGAATTCTGCTTCTCCACGTCTGACTGTGCCTGTGCGGATTTCTCCTTCTGCCAATTCCTCCTTCTCAGCTGTGGCCTTTTTGGACTCTGGTTCTGCAGGAAATTTTATTTTGGCCTCTTTTGTTAATAGGTTCAGCATCCCAGTAACCTGTCTCGTCAAAGCGCTCTATATTTCTTCTGTCAACGGAGAAAAGTTGGACTGCACTGTGCGCTACCACACAGAACCCCTGCCTATGAGCATTGGACTGCATCATGAAAAAATGACTGGACCACTGGGGAGATCAAAAGTTGGGGTCCTTCTTGTCTCAAACGATGCCTCACATCTGCTTCCACTTGTCAAACCTCTGTGGCTCCACCTATACCGGGCCTTCCCAAGGCCTACCAGGACTTTTCTGATGTTTTCTGCAAAAAGCAAGCAGAGATCTTACCACCTCATAGGCCTTATGATTGTCCCATTGACCTCCTTCCTGGTACCACTCCGCCCCGGGGCAGGATCTACCCTCTGTCTGCCCCAGAGACTCAAGCCATGTCTGAGTATATCCAAGAGAACCTAAAGAGAGGTTTTATTCGGAAGTCCTCATCCCCTGCTGGAGCGGGGTTCTTCTTTGTCTCTAAAAAAGGATGGATCCTTACGACCATGCATTGACTACCGCGGTTTAAATAAAATTTCCATAAAAAACCGCTATCCCCTGCCTTTGATCTCTGAACTCTTTGACCGTCTTCGCAGAGCTAATATATTCACTAAATTGGACCAAAGGGGCGCGTATAATCTTATTCGCATCAGGAAAGGTGATGAGTGGAAGACCGCGTTCAATACTAGAGATGGACATTTTGAATATCTAGTTATGCCCTTTGGGCTCTGCAACGCCCCTGCAGTCTTCCAGGACTTTGTTAATGAGATATTTCGGGACTTATTATATACCTGTGTAGTGGTTTACCTGGACGACATCTTAATTTTTTCCTCTAACTTGGAGGAACACCGTCGTCATGTCCGTCTAGTGCTCCAAAGACTATGTGAAAACCACCTGTATGCTAAAATTGAAAAATGTCTCTTTGAATGCAACACTCTTGCTTTCCTAGGTTTCCTAGTCTCTGGCCAAGGGCTTCAAATGGATCCAGATAAACTGTCGGCGGTTTTGGATTGGCCACGCCCTTCTGGACTCTGCGCTATCCAACGCTTCCTGGGATTTGCCAACTATTACCGACAGTTTATTCCCCACTTCTCCACCATTGTGGGCCCTATTGTGGCCCTGACCAGGAAGAATGCTAATCCTAAATCATGGCCTCCTCAAGCAGATGAGGCCTTCAATCGTCTCAAAACTGCCTTCGCTTCTGCACCAGTGCTGTCCAGACCTGATCCATTGAAACCTTTCTTCCTGGAAGTTGACGCTTCCTCAGTCGGAGCCGGAGCCATACTTCTTAAAAAAAAATTCTACCGGACGTAACATTACTTGTGTTTTTTTCTCTAAAACTTTCTCTCCGGCAGAAAAGAATTACTCCATTGGAGATCGTGAACTTCTGGCCATCAAGTTAGCACTTTTTTTTAGGTTAATATGTCTATGCTTAAATTGTTAGTTTGGAACGTGCGAGGCATGTCGGATAGAATTAAAAAGTGTGCAATCTTTGATTATATTCGGAGGTGCCTTCCTGCGATCATATGTTTGGTCGAGACCCATAGGTCAAGAGATGAGCAGATACTACCAAGGAAGTGGGCCAAAGAAGAATACCATTCCATACTCTCTTCGTACTCCGTGGGAGTATCAGTATAAGTCCATAGGAAGGTACCATTCGAAACAAAAAATGCAAAGGTAGACAAGTATGGTCGATACGTATTTCTTTATGGGATGTGGGAAAATAGGGCCATTATTTTGGCCTTTGTTTATATTCCCCTACCTTTTAGAGTGGATGTTCTGAGGGACCTCGTGAGTTATAGTGAAAGTAAGACACATGCGGCATTATGGATAGTTGGAGATTTGAATAATGTAATGGACCCTAGTATGGACAGATACAAACTAGGTAGGAATGTAGGGGGGAGTGAAACAGCATTGGCGAGGTACTGTGGAGAGAGGAATTGGGTTGATGGGTGGCGGAAATTAAATCCAGGAGTAAGACAGTACTCATGCTTTAGTACTTCCTATAACACTGCTTCCCGAATTGACCTATGCCTTTGTGATAAGAATGCGATGACCTGGACCAGTAGGGTGCAGTATATTTCTAAAACCCTATCGGACCATTGCCCAGTGGTGGTGGAAATTGGAGGTAAGGCAATGGGTGGGAAAAGGTTGGGCTTTCGGCTCAACCCCCACTGGATAGAATTAGTGGGAGACCAGGACTGGTTTAGACAGGAAATAGAGGCATTCTGGGAGATTAATCATAAGTCAGTGAATCCTCAGGTAGTGTGGGATACCATGAAGGCATACTTGAGGGGCCTATATATAGGGCGAATTAATAAAAAGAAAAAGGAATTTGTACAGGAAGAATCAACACTGAATAGTAAAGTGGCAACATTAGAAGCAGGGATAGATGAGGATAGTGGGGGTGAACAGCTGTTAGAATTGAAGGCAGCCCAAGAGGAGTACAAAGAATATCTACTTAAAAAGGCACAAAATAAACTATTCTTTAGTGGGCAATGTAACTTTTTTGAGAAAGGGAAACCAAATAAGACATTGTCAAGATTACTTAAAAATCAAGGTGAGGAATGTGGTATTATGGCTCTGAGGAGGGTGGATGGCAGCATAACCACAGAAAGAGAAGAAATAGCTCAAATGGTTAGCTCTTTTTTCTCCAATCTCTATATAAATAGCAACATTAATTGGGCTGATGTAGTGGAATTTTTGAGGGGAATTAATATTCCAAGTCTGACAGAGGATGCCACGGATTCCTTGGATGACCCAATCTCCCTCCAGGAATTGGAGGAAGCATTGGCATCAATTCAAGGGAATACATCCCCTGGGTCCGATGGTATTCCATTCCAGATATATAGGATATATTCAACCCTGCTACTTCCAAAACTGCTGGGTATCATTAAGGAATCCTGGAGGGGGGGTGCTCTCCCTAAATCAATGTGTGAGGCTAATATCAGACTCATTAGGAAAAAAGATAAAGATCCTTTGGATCTGGGTTCATATCGCCCTATCTCCTTGCTTAATACGGATATAAAGATAATAGCAAAAGTATTGGCAAGGAGATTAGATAAAGTGGTGGAGGTAGTGGTGGGGAACGACCAGGGAGGATTTAGGTCAAGAAGAACGGTCCACGACAATATCCACCAGGTGTATGAGGCAATCCAGAGTGGATCCCGGGGCCCCCGCTCCATTCTGTCACTGGATGCTACTAAAGCTTTTGACAGGGTGGAGTGGGAATACCTTTGGAAAGTTTTGAAGAGGGTGGGGGTGGGCCCGAGACTTTTGAGTTATATTCAGTTATTGTATACTAATCCGGAGGTGAGTGTAGTGGTGGATGGAATCCCCTCCTACCCATTCAAACTAAGTAGAGGAACAAGGCAGGGCTGCCCCCTCTCACCCTCTTTACTTTTAATTTATATTGAACCCCTAGCGGCTTGGATAAGAGATAACAATATCTATGAGGGATTTGGAGTAAACGGAGAAATGAATAAGATCTTATTATTTGCAGATGATATCCTCCTTTTTGTAACTAACCCACAAGAAAAAATACATTGTATCATTAAGCAGTTCGAGGTATTTGCCCCTCTATCTGGGTAGGAGATAAACTGGAGTAAATCTACCATGCTCCCCCTGGATGAAGATATGGGGGAGATGGCGGGAAGACTATCCGTGCTAAACGAATGTTTCCCCTATTTGGGAGTAAAAATAGCAGCCACAAATGATAGGTTTGTGATTAACAATATACGCCCCCTATTAAATAGTCTAGCGAAGAGAGTAGAAGTATGGATTAAAATGCCTTTCTCGATGTCAGAAAGGATGGCGATAGTAAAAATGGTGGTCCTCCCACAGATCCTTTTTTTCCTTAGTGCCTCGCCAATGTGGATCGGCAAGGGCTGGTTCCGGAAGATAGAAGTGATACTGGGCAGATTTTTATGGGGAAGAAAAAGGGTCCGTTTGAAGTACAGATATTTTATGGCCCCTGGAGATAGGGGGGGATTGGATATGCCCAACTTTCTTGTTTATTACCTGGCCGCGCAGTTGGTACGAGTCGTGAATTGGAGGAATTCTAGATATCTGGAGAAGATTGTAGTAGATAAGGAGAAAGAGAATATATATGAGGTGTTGGAATTAGATGATTATGAAGGGAATGGTTCAAATAACACGACGCTACTGCACAAATACAGAAAAGTATGGGAAAGATTAAAGGAAGAATTACATATAGAAAATAGTTTTGGGTTCACACCCTTATGGGGTAACAACAAATTTAAAGAATTGGTGGACTGTGAGTCAACTTTTTGGGATAGTAAGGGTATAAAACAATTGGAACAAATATTTGATAAAGGACAACTTTTTTCATTTGAGCACATAAAAAGGGAGTATGACATTAGTGACAATGATTGGCTGTATTACTGGCATGTTAGCCATGCAGTCCATAATGCGATAGATAAGGAGGTATATGTAGCACAGAAACACAATTTGATAGAAGCACTAACCCAAATAGAACACTTTAAAAAAAAAAGGAATATCAATTTTGTATAAGAAATTAAATAAGATTATTGGAGTAAGGGGGACCGATAGAATTAAAGAAAAATGGTCTGGGATAGTGGGTACTGTGTCTGAAGATGAGTGGGACATTATGGCCCAAAATATAAGTAAGGTTTCTCGTAATATGGAACATAAAATTACACAATTTAAAATACTACACAGGAACCACTATTCCGCGCTTCAGTTATATAGGATAGGGGTGAAAAGCATGTCACAGTGTGTTAAATGTGGTTTGGAAGAAGCGGATTATTTACATAGCTTTTGGTCGTGTGAGAAGATATCTGTTTTCTGGGAATCTGTAATAAAAGAGGTAGAAAGTAAAATCCCTGTGAAGGTACCTCGTACGATAGAGTTTATACTGCTGGGAGCTATTGGTAATATGGGGAAATTTGAGTGTCTGCTACATCGGATTTTGTTCTTCGCCAGACTGACCATACTAAGAAATTGGATATCCCCTAAAGAACTGCAGATAGAGGAATGGAAGGAAGGGTTAAAAATCATGAAAGATAAGGAGTTTAGATGGATGAGGAGTAAGAAGGGCCAAAGAGAATGTAGAAAAATTTGGAATGTGTGGTAGACTTAAACATAAACTATTTTTTTTTTCCCCATCCTCTTTCCTTTTCTCGGTGCCAGTAGGTGGGGTGGGGGAGGGGGGGGGGGGGTTTAATAATGATTGGGTATACTTCTCAGATGTAAACAAGTATGGCTATTTGGCCTTTTGTCTTTTTTCTTTTCATGATTGGTGACGTTGTTATATCTGAATGGTACAATGTATTTTTGTAAATTTTTATTATAAAAAAAAAAAAGTTAGCACTCGAGGAGTGGAGGCATCTATTGGAGGGTTTCAAACACCCCATTGTCATTTCCACTGACCACAAGAATCTCTCGTATCTCCAGTCTGCTCAGCGTCTGAATCCTCGCCAGGCTAGATGGTAGTTTTCTTTTGCCCGCTTCAACTTTGAGATACACTTCCGTCCCGCAGACAAAAATGTCAGAGCTGACGCCCTCTCTCGTTCTTCTGATGCCACGGAATCTGAAACCCCTCTGCAGCATATCATACCGCCTGAGTGCCTGGTCTCCTCTGCTCCAGCCTCACTGGGACAATTCCCCCCTGGAAAGACTTTTGTTCCTCCACGCCTTCGCCTCAAGATCCTCAAATGGGGGCATTCCTCTCACCTAGCTGGCCATGCTGGCATTAAAAAGTCCATCCAGCTCATTTCCCGTTTGTATTGGTGGCCTACACTAGAGGGTGACATTACTGATTTCGTTCGGGCCTATACTATTTGTGCCCAGGATAAAACCCCTCGCCAGAAGCCTGCTGGACTCCTCCTTCCTTTGCCCGTCCCTGAGTAACCATGGTCCCAAATTGCCATGGATTTCATTACTGATCTGCCGGTATTCCATGGCAACACCATCATCTGGGTGGTCGTTGATCGTTTTTCCAAAATGGCACACTTCATTCCGCTTCCAGGTCTTCCTTCTGCGCCACAGTTGGCGAAGCAATTTTTTCTGCATATTTTTCGGCTTCCCACGCATATTGTCTCGGATAGAGGCGTTCAATTTGAAATTTTGGAGAGCTCTCTGTAACCAATTAAAAATCAAATAACATTTCTCATCCTCCTATCACCCCCAATCCAGTGGACAAGTAGAGAGAGTAAACCAGATTCTTGGTGACTACTTGCGACATTTTGTCTCCTCCCGCCAAGACGATTGGGTCGACCTTCTGCCCTTGGCTGAAATCTCGTACAATTTCAAAAATTCGGAATCCTCTGCCAAATCCCCATTCTTTGTGGTGTACGGCCGTCACCCTCTGCTCCCCCTCCCCATTCCCACTTCTTCTGGACTTCCTGCTGTAGATGAAGTAACCCGGGATTTCTCTGTTATCTGGAAGGAGACTCAAAAGTCGCTCCTGCTGGCCTCGTCTCTTATGAAGAGACATGCAGATAAGAAGAGAAGAACTCCTCCTGTCTTCGCTCCAGGGGACAAAGTGTGGCTCTCAAGCTACAAGCTGGGTCCACGTTACCTTGGACCATTTAAAGTCAAGAGTCAAATCAATTCTGTCTCCTACAAACTTCTTCTTCCTCCTTCTCTTCGTATTAATAACTCCTTTCATGTTTCCCTTCTCAAACCTCTCGTTCTTAACTGCTTTTCCCCCAAGGTAACCGCTCCTGCTCCTGTCTCTGGCTACTCTGATGTCTTCACGGTAAAAGAAATCCTCGCCTCCAAGGTAGTCAGAGGTTAAAAAAAAATTCTCGTTGACTGGGAGAATTGTGGCCCCGAAGAGAGGTCTTGGGAGCCCGAGGACAATATCCTCGACAAGGAACTCATCCATAGGTTCCTGGGCTCCAAAAAGAGGGGGAGACCAAAGGGGAGGTACTGTTACACCGAGCGTTCCGGGTCCCTGCTCCTCCCCGGAGCGCTCGCGGCGTTCGTCTCTGTGCGGCGCCCCGGTCAGACCGCTGACCGGGAGCGCTGCACTGGTGTCACCGGCGGGGATGCGATTCGCGTAGCGGGACGCGCCCGCCCGCGGGTCGCATCCCAATCTCCTCACCTGCCCCGTCCTCTTGTTGTTCTGTCCCGGCGCGCGCGGCCCCGCTCTATGAAATGTAAGGGGCCAGTGCACCATTAATTGGTGCCTGGCCCAATCAGTACCTACACCTGCGCCATGTGTATAAAAACCCATTTCCCCTTCCTGTCCTTGCTGGAACTTGTTGCCTTGTGCCCTGTGAAAGCGTTTAGTGTGTTCCCAAGCCTGTGTACCCAGACCTTCTGCTGTTGCCCCTGACTACGACTCTTGCTGCCTGCCCTGACCTTCTGCTACGTCCGACCTTGCTCTTGCCTTGTCCCTGTGTACCGCGCCTGTCTCAGCTGTCAGCTGGGGTTGAGTAGCTATCGGGTGGAACGACCTGGGGGTTACCTGCCGCTGCAAGTCCATCCCGCTTTGCGGCGGGCTCTGGTGAAAACCAGTAACCCCTTAGACTCCGTTCCCCTGGTACGGCCCACGCCATCACCCCACTGACACAGAGGATCCACCACCAGTGTCCTCGCTGCATACCAGTCCGGATCCTGACAGTATGGTGATAATATTCCTCCTTGTATACTGCTATTATTGGTAATATTGATCTCAGTATACAGGATTTGATCTGTAACAGTATGATGGATATATGTATGATGATAATATTCCTCCTTGTATACTGATATTATTGGTAATATTGGTCTCAGTATACAGGATTTGGTCAGTAACAGTATGATGGAAATATGTATGGTGATAATATTCCTCCTTGTATACTGGTATTATTGGTAATATTGGTCTCAGTATACAGTAAAAAAATAATTGCACAAAATTGCAGAACGATTGAATCCGTAGTTTTAACATTAATGTCCTCTGTGTAAGTCTATGGGAAAGGGGTTGTTTGTGCAGACAAAATGTAAAAATAAGACAACAAAAAACTGACATATTTTTTGCATTCTTTACATGTCACTTACTTACACAGCTGTAAAAAATATGTCCTTTTTACATCTTGTGTGCACAGACAACTACTTTCCTATACATAAATGCATAAACATATACATAAAGCACATTAATATAAAAAATAAGGACACAATTCTTTTTGTGATTTTGTGGATAAATTTTTTAAAAATTAAATACGGCTGAAAGTAGTAGCAGCCTGGTGGTGGGATAACTTCATTATCGGTCCCCCAGCATGAATTCTTGGGGGGTATCTGCCAGGGAAGGTGGTTTGTGTTACGCCATGGACTGATGCCACCCTCAATAACGTCTTTTTAAAGGGTTACTGGGCTAAAAACATTACGAATGGCATTGGTATAAGAGAAAATTACTAGGCGTCATTTGCCTAAAGCCGGCCAAACACATTGGATAAAACATTTATAAAAAAGCTTATTTCAGCAGGATTGCCTGACTCTGTTGTGAGTGTCTACCGAACCTCTCCCATGAAAGAGCCCCGTTGTTCCTGCTGTCCCAGAGGTCTTTGGCTACTGCTTATTCCCCATTGCCTACTGAAACAAACATGGAGTTAGGTGAGATACCTGTAGGCAGAACGACCATTTAGCCAACAGCTATTCCCCACATATGTCCCGCTTTACAGCATTTTTTATCTGTTTTCTCAGAGAAGTGATACAAAAGCTGAATGTGGCTCTACAGTATGTGTCCCGCACATGGCCCATGGGCCACATCTGGCCGCCATTTCATGTTTTTTAATGACTTGCTGCCTGTTTGCTGTATGCCCGGCCCCCTCCGAAAAAAGCACTACCTGCGTTCTCTACTTCCGCTTGAGGCAGAGGAAGTAAAGGCATTGCGGATGTAGGACTGTAGCCATTCACACCTCGCAGGGATATGTCCTTTTGACCAGTAGTGGTATGTTGGGGCCCAACTACTATATAGGAGCAGTGTGGGATTCTCAACTTCTATATGGGAGCAGTGTGGGGTTCTCAACTACTATATGGGAGCAGTGTGGGGTTCTCAACTACTATATGGGGGCTGTGTGGGGTTCTCAACTACTATATGGGAGCAGTGGGGGGTTCTCAACTACTATATGGAAGCAGTGTGGGGTTTTCAACTACTATATGAGAGCAGTGTGGGGTTTTCAACTACTATATGAGAGCAGTGTGGTGGACATAACTACTGTATGGGAGCAGTGTGGGGTTTTCAGCTACTATATGGGAGCAGTGTGGGGGTTCTCAACTACTATATGGGGGCTGTGTGGGGTTCTCAACTACTATATGGGGGCTGTTTGGTGAAACTAACTACTATATGGGAGCAGTGTGGGGTTCTCAACTACTATATGGGAGCAGTGTGGGGGTTCTCAACTACTATATGAGAGCAGTGTGGGGGTTCTCAACTACTATATGGGAGCAGTGTGGGGTTCTCAACTACTATATGGGGCAGTGTGATGTCCTCAACTACTATATGGGGGCTGTGTGGTGGACCTAACTACTGTATGGGGGCAGTGTGGGGGTACTAAATACTATATGAGTGCAGTGTGGGGTTCTCAACTACTATATGGGAGCTGTCTGGTGGAATTTACTACTATATGGGGGCAGTGTGGGGGTACTAAATACTATATGAGTGCAGTGTGGGGATCCTAACTACTATATGGGGGCAGTGTGGGTCCTAACTACTATATTGGGGCTGTGTGGTGGACCTAACTACTATATGGGGGCAGTGTGGGGGTCCTAACTACTATATTGGGGCTGTGTGGGGGTACTAATAACTATATGGGTGCAGTGTGGTGGTCCTAACTACTATATGATGGGAGTGCGGGAGGCACACTACTATATGGTGGCAGCATGGAGGCCTAACTACTATATGTTAGCACAGAGGTGACCTAAATACTATATTGGGGAAGTGTGAGGGGCCTAACTACTATATAGGAGCATAAGGGAACACAAGGCCTTTGAAGACAACTATAAGGCTCATGTGGCCCTTGGTGAAAATGAGTTTGACACCTCTGCTCTACAGGGCTAAAACTCTATTTTTAGATATCTTTTTAACTAAATGTCATATGGAAAGCCAAACATTTCTGGTCCTTGATGTGAGATCTCTTCAGTTACCTAAAAGCAGTAGGTTAATGGTTGAACAACCACTAAATGGTCATCTGGTGAACTGTTGTTTTGCCACCAGTGCAATTATACACATTTTAGTCCATATTAGTTGTTACAGTCCACTCAAACTTACTGTACAGTTCACTTGGTGCCAACTAATCGGGGGTAGATGAAGACTTCCAAATATAAGAAAAAGCCCATTTTCATTAGAAATATGTCAATGAGCAGATCAGAGATCTGTAACCATGACAAGCTGGCTGCCTCTACATCTAGAGGAAAGAAGGTTTTACCATAAGTATAGAAGAGGATTCTTCTTAACCCCTTAAGGACCCAGCCCATTTATACCTTAAGGACCCGGCCATTTTTTGAACATCTGACCACTGTCACTTTAAGCATTAATAACTCTGGGATGCTTTTACTTTTCATTGTGATTCCGAGAAAGTTTTTTCGTGACATATTCTACTTTATGTTAGTGGTAAAATTTTGTCGAGACTTGCATCATTTCTTGGTGAAAAATTCCAAAATTTGATGAAAACACTTTGAAGCTCTCTGCTTATAAGGAAAATGGATATTCCAAATAAATTATACATTGGTTCACATAAACAATATGTTTACTTTATGTTTGCATCATAAAGTTGACATGTTTTTACTTTTGGAAAACATCAGAGGGATTCAAAGTTCAGCAGCAATTTTCCAATTTTTCACAAAATTTTCAAAATCGGAGTTTTTCAGGGACCAGTTAAGTTTTTAAGTGGATTAGAAATACCCCGCAAATGACCCTATTATAAAAACTGCACCCCTCAAAGTTTCCAAAATGACATTCAGTAAGTGTGTTAACCCTTAAGGTGTTTCACAGGAATAGCAGCAAAGTGCAAAGTAAAGGAGAAAATTCAAAATCTTAATTTTTTACACTCGCATGTTCTTGTAGACCCAGTTTTTGAATTTTTACATGTGGTAATAGGAGAAAAGGCCCCCCAAAATTTGTAACCCAATTTCTCTCGAGTAAGGAAATACACCATGTGTGTATGTCAAGTGTTCGGCGGGCGCAGTAGAGGGCTCAGAAGGGATGGAGAAACAATGGGATTTTGGAGAGTGAGTTTTGCTGAAATGGTTTTTGGGGGGCATGTCGCATTTAGAAAGCCCCTATGGTGCCAGAACAGAAGAAAACCCCACATGGCATACCATTTTGGAAACTACACCCCTCAAGGCACGTAACAAGTGGTCCAGTTAGCCTTAACACCCCACAGGTGTTTGACGACTTTTCGTTAAAATCGGATGGGTAAATGAAAAAAAAATTTTTTCACTAAAGTGCAGTTTTTTCCCCCAAATTTACAATTTTTTTTATGGGTAAAGGTAATGGGAGAAAATGCCCCCCAAAATGTGTAACCCCATCTCTTCTGAGTATGGAAATACCCAATGTTAGGACTTAAAATGCTCTGCGGGCGAACTGCAAAGCTTTGAAGAGAAGGAGTCACATTTGGCTTTTTGAAAGCAAATTTTGCTGAAATGGTTTTTTGGGGGCATTTCGCATTTCACATATTTTTTACTAAAATGAATTTTTTGCACTAAATTTTACATTTTTACAAGGGGAAATAGGAGAAAATGACCCCAAAATTTGTAACCCCATTTCTTCTGAGTATGGAAATGCCCCATGTGTGAACGTCAAGTGCTCTGCTGGCGAACTACAATGCTCAGAAGAGGAGGAGCGCCATTGAGCTTTTGGAAAGTGAATTTCATTGGAATGGTAGTCAGGGGCCATGTGCATTTACAAAGCCCCCGTGGTGCCAGAACAGTGGACATTGTGAACAGTGGAAATTTAAATGAAAACCAAAATTTTGCACATTTTGGAGGGTTTTGTTTTCACACTGTACACTTTACGGTAAAAATGACATGTGTTCTTTATTCTGTGGGTCAATACGATTAAAATTATACCCATGGCTAGATACTTTACTTTTATATTTTTGTACCGCTTAAAAAAAATCTAAAACTTTTTGTACAAAATCAGTAATCTAAAATCGCCCTATTTTGACCACCTATAACTTTTTCATTTTTCAGTATATAGGGCGGTATGAGGGCTCATTTTTTGCGCCGTCATCTGTACTTTTTTTAGATACCACATTTGCATATATAAAACTTGTAGATAATTTTTTATTAATTTATTTTTTAATAAAATGTGACAAACAAGCAGCATTTTTGGACATTTTCTTATTTTTTACGTTTACGCCATTCACCGAACGGGATCATAAACAATATATTTTGATAGTTTGGACATTTACACACGCGGCAATACCAAATATGTTTATTTAAAAAAATTACGCTTTTTGGGGGTAAAATGGGAAAAACTGACAATTTTCATTTTTATTGGGGGTGGGTATTTTTCACTTTTTTTTAAAAACTTTTTATGTCCCCATAGGGGACTATCTATAGCAATCCTTTGATTGCTAATACTGTGCAATGCTATGTATAGGACATAGCACTGCTCAGTATTATTGGTGATCTTCTGCTCTGGTCTGCTCGATCGCAGACCAGAGCAGAAGACCCCGGGAGACAGCCGGAGCTAGGTAAGGGGACCTCCGGCTGTCATGCTGGATGATCGGATCGCCGCGGCAATGCTGCAGATGCCCTGATCTGTATTGATCACGGCATCTGAGGCGTTGATGGCGGACATCCGCGCGTTCGGAACCAGCCGTGTATGACGCGAGCACTCTTCCGATGCTCGCGGTCATACACAGGACGTAAATGTACGTCCTGGTGCGGGAAATCCCGCCAAACCAGGACGTACATTTACGTCCGTGGTCGTTAAGGGGTTAATGAAAATTCGTCAAACACCTGAGGGGTATAGTTTCCAAAATTGGGTCACATGTGGGTATTTATGTTTTTGCGTTTATGTCAGAACCGCTGTAAAATCACCAATTTAGGCCTCAAATGTACATGGTGCGCTCTCACTCCTGAACCTTGTTGTGCTCCCGCAGAGCATTTTACGCCCACATATGGGGTATTTCCATACTCAGGAGAAATTGTGTTACAAATTTTGTGGGTCTTTTTTTCCTTTTACCGCTTGTGAAAATAAAAAGTATGGGGCAACTCCAGCATGTTAGTGTAAACATTTTAATCTTTTTACACTAACAGGCTGGTGTAGCACCCAACTTTTCCTTTTCATAAGGGGTAAAAGGAGAAAAAGCCCCCAAAAATTTGTAGTGCAATTTCTCCCGAGTATGGAAATACCCCATATGTGGCCCTAAACTGTTTCCTTGAAATACAACAGGGCTCCGAAGTGAGAGAGCGCCATTCGCATTTGAGGATAAAATTAGGGATTGCATAGGGGTGGACATATGGGTATTCTACGCCAGTGATTCCCAAACAGGGTGCCTCCAGCTGTTGCTAAACTCCCAGCATGCCTGGACAGTCAGTGGCTGTCCAGAAATGCTGGGAGTTGTTGTTTTGCAACAGCTGGAGGCTCCGTTTTGGAAACACTGCTGTACAATATGTTTTTCATTTTTATAGTGGGGGACAGTGTAAGGGGGTGTATATGTAGTGTTTTACCCTTTCTTTTGTGTCAGTGTTTTCAAGGTACATTCGCACTGGCGTGTTACGATGAGTTTCCCGCTAGGAGTTTGGGCTGCGGCAAAAAATTTGCCGCAGCCCAAACTTGAACCAGGAAACTTACTGTAAACCTGCCAGTGTGAATGTACCCTGTACATTCACATGGGGGGGCAAACCTCCAGCTGTTTCAAAACTACAACTCTCAGCATGCACTGACTGACCATGCATGCTGGGAGTTGTAATTTTGCAACAGCTGGAGGCACACTGGTTGGAAAACCTTCAGTTAGGTTCTGTTACCTAACTCAGTATTTTCCAACCAGTGTGCCTCCAGCTGTTGCAAAACTACAACTCCCAGCATGTACTGATCACCGAAGGGCATGCTGGGAGATGTAGTTATGCAACAGCTGGAAGTACGCAACTACAACTCCCAGCATGCCAAGACAGCTGTTTGCTGTTTGGGCATGCTGGGATTTGCAGTTTTGCAATATCTGGAGGGCTACAGTTTATAGACCACTGCACTGTGATCTCCAAACCGTGGACCTCCAGAAGTTGCAAAACTACAAATCCCAGCATGCCCAGACAGCAAACAGCTGTTTGGGCATGCTAAGAGTTGTAGTTTTGCAAGATCTGGAGGGATACAGTTTAGCGACCACTGTATAGTGGTCTCAGACTGTAGCCCTCCAGATTTTGCTAGGCAACTTACCAACTTCCGTAGGATCCAGGGAGCCATCCTCTTCTGCTGCACGACATCGCCGCCAGCCGATCACCATCACTCGCAGCCTCCGGATGGGTAAATGGATCTTCTGCCCCCGGTCCTTTGTCGGTTCCCTGTTCTGCCCCGCCTATTGTGGGTGGGCAGAACGGGGTAAACGAAAGTTAACCCCCCCCCCCCGCCTCCGATCTGCTATTGGTGGTCGCGTCTAGACCACCAATAGCAGGGATAGGAGGGGTGGCACCCCTGCCACCTCACTCCTATCCCTTCAGGGGGATTGTGGGTGTCTTAGACAACCACGATCCCCCTTATATTCCGGGTCGCCAGGGTCACCATAGACCCGAATGACCGGGATTGGCGCAAATCGCAAGTGTGAATTCATTAGCGATTTGCGCCGTTCACTGACATGGGGGGGTCTAATGACCCCCCTGGGCATTTGCGTAGGGTGCCTGCTGATCGATATCAGCAGGCACCCCGGTCCCGCCCGGTGCAAGGTGGGGACCGAAATTCCCACGGGCGTATGGATACGCCCTGGGTCCTTAAGGGATTAAACCTAATTTACATTTCAACCCATGATGGTGTCATGCTAAGCAGACCACATTAGAAAAGTGCTGAACCCTGTGATGTAGAACTGGCGGACTATCTGATGTGTATACTGGACTATCTGATGTGTATACTGAACGTATACTGAACTATCTGATGTGTATACTGAACTATCTGATGTGTATATTGGACTATCTGATGTGTGTACTGGACTATCTGATGTGTGTACTGGACTATCTGATGTGTATACTGGACTATCTGATGTGTATACTGGACTATCTGATGTGTGTACTGGACTATCTGATGTGTATACTGGACTATCTGATGTGTATATTGGACTATCTGATGTGTATACTGGACTATCTGATGTGTATACTAGACTATCTGATGTGTATATTGGACTATCTGATGTGTATACTGGACTATCTGATGTGTGTACTGGACTATCTGATGTGTGTACTGGACTATCTGATGTGTGTACTGGACTATCTGATGTGTGTACTGGACTATCATATGTGTATACTGGAATCCAGCTTGGCACACATTATATATGGCTCCACAAATAAATGCCATACCTGAGCTGATCCTGTGTATTGTAGGATTGTTCCCCATAGTAAATACGGCATTCAGGGCTGTTCCTATGCACATGATGCATCCTAAGGTAAACAAGATCTTCTGGTAAATCCTAAAATGCTTCGCAGATGGTTCAGAGCGCAGGAACATAAATCGGTGCTGCAGGTAGGTGACGGCAACTCCTATGATGGGTGCACCAAAGAACACAACCTTATATATTATCCACTCAGGATATCCTACAGCCGTGTCACTGATAAACGGCTGTCTGCTATGTCCTAGGGCGATGGTCAAGGTGACAAGAGTGCTGAGGCCCAAAAGGTTCCATGTGACCCAAAGGATAGGCAAGAACCCTAATCCCTGGATCTCCATGGCACAAAGAAACAACACAAATCGCTGAGATAAAGGAAAGATTCGCTAAGCAAAAGCCGCTGTCTCTGTCCAACTCTCTCTGTGTAATCAGATTGTCAGGCGGGGTTTTCTATAGGCTCGGAACTCGATGATGTCACATCTGTGATGTCATTCTTTGGTTCATCTCGGTAACACCATCATGCTGCATACTGATTGGTCCTCAGTGTTGTAGATCTTTATGCAGACAATCCTGGCATCACGTTTGCTGATATTTAGTGTTTCTACAGTCAAATAAAACTAGTAATGGCTGAATCCACATTTCAACAGGGTTTTCCAAAATCTCTTTCAACATGAATTCATCTGAATATAACCTTATGTGTCTGTAATTCTGCCAATTCTCTTCTTTTACTACAAAGGTTAATGTTTTGTCAGATGTACAACATATAAAAAGGTTTTTAACATTTCTGTGACTGCTCAGTGGTTAAAAAACCAAACACAAAACCATTGCAGATGGGGTTGTACTTGGATATATTTGTACATTTGTAGATGTCCATATTATATTTTATTGTTTTCTGTGTAAAGTCCAATACAAAGAAAATATGTAGAAAAAAATTCTGCACTTTTTTTTCTTATTTTTTTTTTTTTTAAAGCTCTTTTAAAAGAAACCAAGAATATGTCCGTACAATGCTTTTCTAACATCCATATTATTACAACAGTTCTTTGGGTCAGCTGATTGACAGCCCTTCTTTAGTTACACAATATACCTGTATCTTGGCCCCCATAGACATCACATGGTAACTGTACCTACTGCGTCCATCGGTTTCATGGCCGTCCTGTGGGGGCTACACACGACCACGTTCACCCCCTTTTCTTATGTTTATAATTAAAAGTTTGTTAAAAAAAAATTGTGGAAGGAAAACAAATTAAATTAAACTCAACCTGTCTCAGGTACCCCCCCCCCTCCCCCGGTGACATATTTACCATAGAGACGGTATCGGGGTCTTGCACTATGGAATAACAGCACGTGCCTCATTGGTCTGTGTAGATTACTGAGGTCTGGTGCGCTCCTATATTTGCAAATAACTAGAACAATGTGCAGTTTAAACAAGGTAATAGGTAATTTCCCATTGGCCTCCTGAAATGCTGCTATGAAGGAAGGTTTGGGTTACACCTGGAATCAATTACCTCCAAACTGAGATGAGGAAATGTAAATGGAGACGTGAATGGCCCTGTTTATTATGTTTATTTATACTGTAAAATATATTGTAATCTGCGCTGCATTTAGGATCAACATATTATATCAAAACTCAAGAGTCTCAAAGAAAAGGGAAAAAAAGACCAGGGAACAGGAGCGTAGGAACCCTCACAAATCTGGGGGATAACATTTTAATTGGTTGTTTTGCAAGGGCGGAGCCACAAAGGACCAGAGGGAGTGGAACCATTCAATGTTGGGTGACGCTACAAAATTGAGCTTCAGGCTCCTCAGCACAGGTACCTTCAGGGAGCAGTGAATTCAGGAGACCGGGATCTGTCAGGACTGTGGGAGGTCAGGATCTGTCAGGACTGTGGGAGGTCAGGATCTGTCAGGACTGTGGGAGGTCATGATCTGTCAGGACTGTCTGAGGTCAGGATCTGTCAGGACTGTGGGAGGTCAGGATCTGTCAGGACTGTGGGAGGTCAGGATCTGTCAGGACTGTGGGAGGTCAGGATCTGTCAGGACTGTGGGAGGTCAGGATCTGTCAGGACTGTGGGAGGTCAGGATCTGTCAGGACTGTGGGAGGTCAGGATCTGTCAGGACTGTGGGAGGTCAGGATCTGTCAGGACTTTGGGAGGTCAGGATCTGTCAGGACTGTGGGAGGTCAGGATCTGTCAGGACTGTGGGAGGTCAGGATCTGTCAGGACTGTGGGAGGTCAGGATCTGTCAGGACTGTGGGAGGTCAGGATCTGTCAGGACTGTGGGAGGTCAGGATCTGTCAGGACTGTGGGAGGTCAGGATCTGTCAGGACTGTGGGAGGTCAGGATCTGTCAGGACTGTGGGAGGTAGGCTGTGTGTGCGGTCAGGACGGGGAGTTCTCTACAGCCTGTGTAGACACAAAAACACCTTAACGTCACAGGGTGCACATGTATGCCCTGATCGCAGTCCGAGTGTATGAAGTGCACTTACTTGCTGAGCGCGCTTCATTCCTGGTAAGTATTGACTGCAATTATCAGCAATCACGCCCCTCCCCTAATAAAAGTGTAAATCACCCCCTTTACCCAATAAAGTGATGTGGTGTCACTGCGTGTGGAAATATCCAAACTATTAAAATATAACGTTAATGAAACCGCATGGTCAGTGGTGAAAACATAAAAAAAAAAAGTCCAGAATTTCACATTTTTGGTCACTTCAAAAAAAAATTAAATAAAAAGGATAAAAAAGTTCCATCAAAACAGAACTGGTACCGACAAAAACTACAGATTATGGCACAAAATATGAGCCCCCATACAGCCCTATATAGGGAAAAAAAGGGTTATAGGGTCAGAAAAGGACAATTTTAAGCATTCAAATTTTCACCCAATTTTCACTTTAATTTTATAAAAGTAGTAGTAAGTAAGCCAGCCCCTGCCCATATAAGGGAGCTTCAGCCAATAGACACTCTCTTGGGTTGCTGACGCTTCATGAGGACAGACCTCCGCAACTTACAAGGACTACTTCCCAGCTTATGCTAGCGAGACCTCTGGACCTAAACATACCCCTAAATCCAGCAGATCTATGCTTACAAAATCCTACTAATCAAAAGAACTTACAAAAGTCCCAACCATACGTCAATCTCAGCTGCGCTGTACATAGACTTTGTTATAAAGACTGTTCCTGTTATCTCATGTTACAGAAAATCTTCAGTAAAATTTCAGAAAGTTTTCAGCAAAGCTCTGGTTGTGGACATTGCATTTATTCTACATCTCCCTATCGCTTTTGGGAAGGGTGGCTATAGGCCAAGCATCACATTATTAACTCTCACCCTGGTGTCACGACTGACCAGAGTAAATTATACCTGTGATATACCTTACAGCAACACCCCAACTGCCATACACTCCCCCCCAAGGCACCAGACAATACTGATCACTCCCTCCCCAATATACAATGCTGACCCCACTCCCCTTCCATCCCCCCAAAACACTGCTGCCACCCCCCTAATACACTGCTGATCCCCCCCCTCCCATCCCCAGGGCCAGATTAAGGCTGCCTGGAAGAAGGAGCACTTCATTATGATGGCCCGCCCCCCCACCCGACAGTTCCCCCACATTAGGTGCAGTATAGTTCCCCCACATTAGGTTGCAGTTCCCCCAGATTAGGTGCAGTATAAGTCCCCGCACATTAGGTTGGCAGCACAAGTCCCCGCACATTAGGTTGGCAGTACAAGTCCCCGCATATTAGGTTGGCAGTACAAGTCCCCGCACATTAGGTTGGCAGTACAGTTCCCCCACATTAGGTGTGCAGTATAGTTCCCCCACATTAGGTGTGCAGTACAGTTCCCCCACATGAGGTGCAGTACAGTTCCCCCACATTTGGTGCAGTATAGTCCCCCACATTAGACTGGCAGTATAGTTCCCCACATTAGGTTGGAAGTTTAGTTCCCCACATTTGGTCTGCAGTATAGTCCCCCCACATTAGGTGTGCAGTATAGTTCCCCACTTTAGGTGCAGTATAGCTCCCCCACATTAGGTGCAGTATAGTCCCCCACATTAGGCTGGCAGTATAGTTCCCCACATTAGGTTGGCAGTAAAGTCCCCCACATAAGGTTGGCAGTATAGTCCCCCACATTAGGTTGGCAGTATAGTCCCCCACATTACGTACAGTATAGTTCCCCCCATTAGGTGCAGTATAGTCCCCCACATTAGGTGCAGTATAGTTCCTCACATTAGGTGCAGTATAGCTCCCCCACATTAGGTGCAGGATAGTTCCCCCACATTAGGTGCAGTATAGTTCCCTCACATTAGGTGCAGTATAGTCCCCCCACGTTTGGTGCAGTATGGTTCCCCCACATTAAGTGCAGTATAGTTACCCACATTTGGTTGGCAGTATAGTCCCCCACATTAGGTGCAGTATAGTTCCCCCACATTTGGTGCATTATAGTTCCCCAACATTAGGTGCAGTATAGTTACCCACATTAGGTTGGAAGTATAGTCCCCAAAAATAGGTGCAGTGTAGTTCCCCACATTAGGTGTAGTATAGTCCCCCACATTAGGTGCAGTATAGTCCCCCACATTAGGTGCAGTATAGTTCCCCCACATTAGGTGCAGTATAGTTCCCCCACATTAGGTGCTGTATAGTTCTCCCACATTAGGTGCAGTATAGTCCCCCCACATTAGGTGCAGTATAGTCCCCCATTTTAGGTGCAGTATAGTCCCCCATTTTAGGTGCAGTATAGTCCCCACATTAGGTGCAGTACAGTTCCCCCACATTAGGTGAAGTATAGTTCCCCCACATTAGGTGCAGTACATTTCCCCCACAGACATACAGCTTTCAGCCATATACATTGAATGGCTGGAGGCTGTATGCATGTTAACTGCCCCACTTCAGTATTACGACCACCGCTCCGGGGTCACAATCTACTGCTATGGCCTATGGGCCATAGCAGTAGATCCCAGGATGGAGGCGGGGTGGTGGGAACACTGAAGATGACATGCCGCTGGTCACTTACCATGTGCGTGGGTCCTCCTCCCTGCTCCGCTCTGCTTTGTTACTATGGGCGCATGCACGGGACGTCAGTGACGTCCTTGCGTGCGCTACCTCCAGACGGCCCCTTCATTTTTAAAGTTGAGGCGAGGCCAAAGAGAGGTAACCGGGGCATCCTTGTGTCCCGAAAAGATTTTTCAGGACACAGGGATGTCCCTAATGTGACAGGGGGGCCCCTGCAGGTAAGGGGCCCGGAGCAGGTGCTCCATGAGCGCCAATGATGATCCAGCCCTGGCAGCCGCTGGAGGGGAAAAAAATGCAGCACATCTCAAAGCGGCCCCAGGGCAGGCAGCCCACCGGAAAATTTCCTGGTATCCCGGTAGGTCAGCCTGGCCCTGCCAAAGCCTAGTCATTTTTCTGAATACAGTCTCTATAGTATGGTCCCTATCTGGCGGTGACTTATGGCAAAAGGAGGAGGGTGGGGGCTGACTTTTTCACAAAAAAGTAGCAGCGATAAATTCCTGACCACTGCTACGCATAAACCAATTTGACTGTGTTCAGTGACTTCTTGCAAATCGGCTGCGGCAAAAAGTCATTTTTACTGAAAAGTGCACTGTGTAGAAACATTGGGGAATGATTCTTATAAGACCAATATATGGAGGGTTAATCCAGATAATTCACCACAAGATCACCGCAGTGATCCACTAATTCCCTATTTTCCCATATATTAAAAACATATAACTTTATTGATTTATAATAATCCACACCAAATGAAAGATTAAAAATTCTCTCTTGTCTCCCTTCCCATGTGTATCAATATTCAATGAGTACCGCTGTACCGCAATCAATTATAATTCTGTATGCACCTGCAGTGTGACATACAGATGGGGAAGGACACCACAAGAATTAAAATCAGTTTACAGCCCCCCTCGACATGTTTCGCCGTTGAACACGGCTTTGTCAAGAGGTTGTAGGGCTATGAACAAAAAACGCCACTACAGGGGTTTTTATAACCTCCTATCATGACCTCATCATAGAGGAAGTGCCTAATACTGATTGGTGGAAAGTCCGTTCCACCAATCATCTGAAGTTCCCATTGATTGATGGCTGTGCCGTCCTATTCTAGTATCAATATTTCCACCAATTACCTTTATTGTGTACCTATCGTCATGACAACCAAGTCACCTGATATGTGACGTACCTGCGCCGTCATGACATCCAAATCACATGATATAATGACGTGCCTGCGCCATAACCTCTGCGCCGGCACTTAGCTGCTCACATCCACTGTCTGCGCGGTGACCCCTGCGCTGTTACTTAGACCAAGATGCTGTCTTCATTCATGGTACGGCGCATGCGTAGATGCTTCTGTCGCGCCGCTGTAAGTATCTCAAGGACGGTTGCGCAGTGTAACCTGCTCGAACACTTAATTTTATTTCCATTCTCCCAATATTGTCCATGTACAGTATTCTTACACTTAGTTTTATTTCTGTGAAGGGTTGAGGTGCCTTATTAAAATGTAACTTTTAATAGTTATACGCTTAAAAATCTTAACCAAATAATAGTGCTCTAATGGTGCAACCAAACAAAAATAAAGGAAAAAAGCGAATCAACGCTAGAGAGCTAGTTGGCTAGCGTATGGCGCTCATATGTCAGCCTCGTGTCACGATAAGGGCTGATTAATACTTGTCAACATGCTGATTAGTACTTGTCAACATGTCACCATACCAATACTAATACTGAAAGAACAGAATAATTGTATTTTAGATAAACTGTTTTAGAGTCCCTTGTCCCAACACGTTTCCATGGGTGGAACTGATAAGTAGATTTGTTCCCACCACTTCATCAGGGGACTAGAAATCAACCTCATGTATTATAGGTATCCAAGTAATAGAATGGAGAACAGATACATTGTACTCCAAATGGTATACAGAAATATGGTGTATCACTGCCAGTGTCTCTCTAGTAGCTAAAAGCGATCAGTAATCCACCATTCATTCCCCTCAGGGTCCTGGGCGCAACCTAGAATAAACATAGAAATCTCCCTTAGCAACATATTGTAACTCACCAGGGATCGTGCCTGACAGGGATATAGCGCTTGTACTCACGATTATGTGTGGATACTGGGCTAGCTTGAGAGACCACCGGGTGCTGTAAAGGCAATATGCCTAAATTAGATAACTATAGAGACGCCATGCATACAGGTGTGTAATATGGAGACCATAGTATAGTTACAGACGCACTTACAGTTTGTTGATTGAGATGCACGCATGAAACGCTGCAATGGCAGCGAGTGCCGGAGCGGTGTCCGGAGCTAGTGCGTGTATGGTGAACACGCCGGCGTCTACCTGAAGCCCGCGCGCACCTTATTTACGTCACCGGAGGGTGCTCCCTATGACGCCGTCAATAGGGGCTCTACCTCCCTGTCAATCATTAGAACTCCGTTCCTAGGATTGGAACATGTTCAGATGTCAGGTGCGGTAGCTATCAGAGGTACATTAAATAAAGTAAATTATTATACTAACGATAATCCTGACTTAGGTTAATCATTGGACTAGTATCTATGGGCAATCTAATCTCCGCAAAAGCATATGTCGGGTAGATAACACCTACATATGAAAACCATCTCCTTCTCAAACAGAATTCAAGTGCCAGCTTGTATGTAGTATAGCTACCACTAATTCCTTTTGTTTTATTTATAGAACGGAATATGTCTTGTATCTAGATCTTATATTTTTTCTTGTTTATAGAACATTTAACTAACAGAGGTCTTAATGTGACACATAATGTTAGTGTACAACGGCTGGAGGTAGGGACACAGGTGTGACACATACACACAAAAAAAAAAAAAAAAAGGGGGGGGGGGTGGAAAAGAGGGGGGGGGGGGGGGGGGAATCAAGACTGGAGCATCATCTGACGCTAACTTTTTGGATCCTAGCATGGAAATGACGAGACATCAGTAAAAGGCATATTGAGATTCCATAGTTATAAGTTGAGGAGTTCAAGTAATGATTAAAACTGCCAACGGTATATACTGGGCTCTCTATATATTAATGGGAAAATGGGAAGGGGGAATAGAAAGAGGTGGCTCACTATCTAGAAAATAGGGGGGTGGGAAGTCCTATCAGGAGGTGAGGAGAGTGTAGTACAGGGCCTAGTGAGACCTATATATTCCCTATTATGATCTATTCTGTTTAACCTATGCCTAGTCGGCATGGACGCCCTAAAAAGGGCGGTACCGGATTGTCAGGAACCTCCTATACGCCCTACTTATCCCTAGCTGTAATGGTGGCTTCTAGATCATGAGGCCCAGTAGGACCTTCCCTCTCTACCTCATACTGCCACCTCTGGGAATTAGACAGATAGTAAGCCAGTTCCTCCATGCATAATTAAATAAAACAGGTATAGGACAGTTGCTCATTTAGACCTCCTGGGGCCATAGTTTGAAGTCTATAGATCCATCTGCATTCACGTTGCAGAATGGCTCTATCCCAGTCTCCACCCCTCTGTGATGGTTTGACCAAGTCAATGCCAATAAATTTAATTACTGATGCGTCGCCATTGTGTCTTAGGTTAATATGGTTAGCTACAGGAGTATTCCTGTTATTGCGGACATCTCCCACATGTTCCAGTACTCTGCGTCTAAACTCTAAAGGATGTGATCTGGATAACCACGTTGATGGAATCGATTTCGTAGGTCTTTCGCCTGGTGTTGGAATTCTTCCCTGGTGGAACAGTTCCTCCTGAGACGGAGATACTGCCCCCGAGGAATGCCCCTTTTGAGGGGCTCCGGGTGGCAGCTCTCCCATCTCAGGAGGCTGTTCGTAGCGGTAGTTTTTCTAAATACGGTGGTGTCCAGACTGCCTCGTAAATTCTTACTTATCAAGACATCCAAAAAAGCTAGTTTCTGTTCCTGAATCTCATACGTGAAATTCAAACCAATTTGATTCTTGTTAAGATGACATACAAACTTATCAAAGGTTTCTTTAGTGTCAGACCATAATACAAGGATGTCATCAATATATCTAGACCAAAAAATGGCCTGATTTGACAAGGTCTCCTGCTCACCCACAAATGCGATGGTTTCCTCCCACCAGCCTAGGGTCAAGTTTGCATACGATGGGGCACAAGGACTCCCCATCGCAGTGCCCCTAAGCTGGTGGAAGTACCGCCCCTTAAATAAAAAATAATTGTGGGTGAGTATAAAGGAGAGGAGATCAAGAACAAATTGGTTATGTGTCTGATGTTGTAGGCCACGTGACGACAAGAAGTGGGCTACCGCTCCCAATCCCACAGTGTGGGGGATTGAAGAATATAAAGCCTCCACATCAATTGAGGCCAATAAAGTCTCCCCCTCTACTGTGAGATCTTCAAGTTTACCCAATAAATCAAGAGTGTCACGAGTGTAGGAAGGTAGAGAACTGACAAATTGCCTAAGTACTTTGTCAAGGTATATACCAACATTCTGCCCAAGGCCCCCAATTCCCGCCACTATAGGGCGGCCCCGAAGGGGGACTACCCCCTTGTGGATCTTTGAAAGTGCATAGAAGGTAGGTATGGTGGGGGTCCTGGGCAGCATAAAGTCATATTCCTCTTGTGATACAATGTTAGCAAGTTTAGCTGAATCTAGAAGATGTTTTAATTCATTATAGTATATCCGTGTGGGATTGCTGGGAAGAATCTCATACGTCTGGGAGTCATTCAGTAGTCGAAAACACATCTCTTCGTATTGGTTAAGATCTAAGAGTACAACGTTTCCCCCTTTATCTGAGGGTTTTATGATGACATTTTTATCCCTTTCCAGGTGGTCCAAGGCCCTCCTCTCATAATAGGAGAGATTGTATCGTGGTCGAATGGACAACCTGGAAATGGATCTAAAGTCTCTGGTGACCAAATCTGTAAAAACATTGATACAGGAAAGATCATTGGTAGGGGGGGGTCTGACGATTTTTTATCTTACAGTCAGTGTATGGACCCTGACCTGGTATCCGTTCACTGTCTGTAAGTAGTGCTACCAGGTCTCTTGTAACTTGCAGATCATCAATCGTTACACCCTGTTCTCTGGCTATTCTTCTGTCCCTCACTTTGAAAAATTTATGCCACGCCAGTTTGCGTGCAAATAAATGTATATCTTTTGTCCACATGAACGAATCATAATTTGTTGTAGGGACAAACGAAAGACCCCTACACAAAATGTTCAGTTCTGATGGTGTAAGGGTGTGATGAGACAGATTGATGACCTGTGAGGACTGTTCTAAGCCGCGTATCTGCCTCGATATGGTCGCTCTCTTAGTTGGTATGGATCCTTGGGTGGCCCTAAAAAACCCGGTGAGGAGGACTGTGATGAGTAGGGCTGTCCTGAATTTGTATAGGTTTGGGACGGTATCTGATTTTGTGGTGGTATACCCATATTTCTTCCTCCTCCCCATGTTTGTTGTTACTACACTCTCCTCACCTCCTGATAGGACTTCCCACCCCCTTATTTTCTACATAGTGAGCCACCTCTTTCTATTCCCCCTTCCCATTTTCCCATTAATATATAGAGAGCCCAGTATATACCGTTGGCAGTTTTAATCACTACTTGAACTCCTCAACTTATAACTATGGAATCTCAATATGCCTTTTACTGATGTCTCGTCATTTCCATGCTAGGATCCAAAAAGTTAGCGTCAGATGATGCTCCAGTCTTGATTCCCCCCCCCCTTTTTTGTTTTTGTTTGTGTGTATGTGTCACACCTGTGTCCCTACCTCCAGCCGTTATACACTAACATTATGTGTCACATTAAGACCTCTGTTAGTTAAATGTTCTATAAACAAGAAAAAATATAAGATCTAGATACAAGACATATTCCGTTCTATAAATAAAACAAAAGGAATTAGTGGTAGCTATACTACATAAAAGCTGGCACTTGAATTCTGTTTGAGAAGGAGATGGTTTTCATATGTAGGTGTTATCTACCCGACATATGCTTTTGCAGAGATTAGATTGCCCATAGATACTAGTCCAATGATTAACCTAAGTCAGGATTATCGTTAGTATAATAATTTACTTTATTTAATGTACCTCTGATAGCTACCGCACCTGACGTCTGAACATGTTCCAATCCTAGGAACGGAGTTCTAATGATTGACAGGGAGGTAGCGCCCCTATTGACGGCGTCATAGGGAGCGCCCTCCGGTGACGTAAATAAGGTGCGCGCGGGCTTCAGGTAGACGCCGGCGTGTTCACCATACACGCACTAGCTCCGGACACCGCTCCGGCACTCGCTGCCATTGCAGCGTTTCATGCGTGCATCTCGATCAACAAACTGTAAGTGCGTCTGTAACTATACTATGGTCTCCATATTACACACCTGTATGCATGGCGTCTCTATAGTTATCTAATTTAGGCATATTGCCTTTACAGCACCCGGTGGTCTCTCAAGCTAGCCCAGTATCCACACATAATCGTGAGTACAAGCACTATATCCCTGTCAGGCACGATCCCTGGTGAGTTACAATATGTTGCTAAGGGAGATTTCTATGTTTATTCTAGGTTGCGCCCAGGACCCTGAGGGGAATGAATGGTGGATTACTGATCGCTTTTAGCTACTAGAGAGACACTGGCAGTGATACACCATATTTCTGTATACCATTTGGAGTACAATGTATCTGTTCTCCATTCTATTACTTGGATACATATAATACATGAGGTTGATTTCTAGTCCCCTGATGAAGTGGTGGGAACAAATCTATTTATCAGTTCCACCCATGGAAACGCGTTGGGACAAGGGACTCTAAAACAGTTTATCTAAAATACAATTATTCTGTTCTTTCAGTATTAGTATTGGTATGGTGACATGTTGACAAGTACTAATCAGCATGTTGACAAGTATTAATCAGCCCTTATCGTGACATGAGGCTGACATATGAGCGCCATACGCTAGCCAACTAGCTCTCTAGCGTTGATTCGCTTTTTTCCTTTATTTTTGTTTGGTTGCACCATTAGAGCACTATT
Organism: Hyla sarda; assembly: GCF_029499605.1. Classification (NCBI taxonomy): domain Eukaryota; kingdom Metazoa; phylum Chordata; class Amphibia; order Anura; family Hylidae; genus Hyla; species Hyla sarda. Next base: position 25,419,431 of record NC_079190.1, on the reverse strand, counting down.
ATTTGGTTAAGATTTTTAAGCGTATAACTATTAAAAGTTACATTTTAATAAGGCACCTCAACCCTTCACAGGGATCACTTTTTTCTACCTTTAATTGCCGTGAGGTAACACCTAACTAAGGTTCATGTATGGCCCCTTACTATATACATTCTATCTAACTTAGTTTTATTTCCATTCTCCCAATATTGTCCATATACAGCATTCTTACTATATGTAGATGGAGGCTATATTATTATATAGTTATATAAGCAGAGGTGGAATGTCTATTATAACAGGATAACATATCCTGAGTTATTCTACGCCAGTGTGAATTTGAAATCACAGTTATAAGCTATGTAATTGGATAGATTGATAGTCTCTGGTCATTCTATGCATTCCTATATAACTTGGGTCCTAATCATACTGTCTTATGGCGTTGAGACTGTTAAGAATCAGTATTAGGTCTCAAGAAGCCCCCTTATTACGGATATGTCATTATACTCATATGTATTATTGGTCATATTAATCATTGGTCTCTTGTCTTACCTTTTCATCTTTTAACCCCTTAAGGACTCAGCCCATTTTGGCCTTAAGGACTCAGACAATTTAATTTTTACGTTTTCATTTTTTCCTCCTCGCCTTCTAAAAATCATAACTCTTTTATATTTTCATCCACAGACTAGTATGAGGGCTTGTTTTTTGCGTGACCAGTTGTCCTTTGTAATGACATCACTCATTATATCATAAAATGTATGGCGCAACCAAAAAACACTATTTTTGTGGGGAAATTAAAACGAAAAACGCAATTTTGCTAATTTTGGAAGGTTTTGTTTTCACGCCGTACAATTTATGGTAAAAATGACGTGTGTTCTTTATTCTTAGGGTCAATACGATTAAAATTATACCCATTATTATATACTTTTATATTATTGTTGCGCTTCAAAAAAATCACAAACTTTTTAACCAAATTAGTATGTGTTACGCCGAGCGCTCCGGGTCCCCGCTCCTCCCCGGAGCGCTCGCTACACTCCTCTCACTGCAGCGCTCCGGTCGGTTCCACGGACCCGGGGCGCTGCGATACCGCCTCTGGCCGGGATGCGATTCGCGATGCGGGTAGCGCCCGCTCGCGATGCGCACCCCGGCTCCCGTACCTGACTCGCTCTCCGTCAGTTCTGTCCCGGCGCGCGCGGCCCCGCTCCCTAGGGCGCGCGCGCGCCGGGTCTTTGCGATTTAAAGGGCCACTGCGCCGCTGATTGGCGCAGTGGTTCCAATTAGTGTTTACACCTGTGCACTTCCCTATATCACCTCACTTCCCCTTCACTCCCTCGCCGGATCTTGTTGCCTTAGTGCCAGTGAAAGCGTTTCCTTGTGTGTTCCTAGCCTGTGTTCCAGACCTCCTGCCGTTGCCCCTGACTACGATCCTTGCTGCCTGCCCCGACCTTCTGCTACGTCCGACCTTGCTTCTGTCTACTCCCTTGTACCGCGCCTATCTTCAGCAGCCAGAGAGGTTGAGCCGTTGCTAGGGGATACGACCTGGTCACTACCGCCGCAGCAAGACCATCCCGCTTTGCGGCGGGCTCTGGTGAAAACCAGTAGTGACTTAGAACCGATCCTCTAGCACGGTCCACGCCAATCCCTCTCTGGCACAGAGGATCCACTACCTGCCAGCCGGCATCGTGACAGTAGATCCGGCCATGGATCCCGCTGAAGTTCCTCTGCCAGTTGTCGCTGACCTCACCACGGTGGTCGCCCAGCAGTCACAACAGATTGCGCAACAAGGCCAACAGCTGTCTCAACTGACTGTTATGCTACAACAGTTACTACCACAGCTCCAGCAACCATCTCCTCCGCCAGCTCCTGTACCTCCTCCGCAGCGAGTGGCCGCTTCTGGACTACGACTATCCTTGCCGGATAAATTTGATGGGGACTCTAAGTTTTGCCGTGGCTTCCTTTCCCAATGTTCATTACACTTGGAGATGATGTCGGACCAGTTCCCCACTGAAAGGTCTAAGGTGGCTTTCGTAGTCAGCCTGCTGTCTGGAAAAGCCCTGGCTTGGGCCACACCGCTCTGGGACCGCAATGACCCCGTCACTGCCTCTGTACACTCCTTCTTCTCGGAAATTCGAAGTGTCTTTGAGGAACCTGCCCGAGCCTCTTCTGCTGAGACTGCCCTGTTGAACCTGGTCCAGGGTAATTCTTCCGTTGGCGAGTATGCCGTACAATTCCGTACTCTTGCTTCTGAATTATCCTGGAACAATGAGGCCCTCTGCGCGACCTTTAAAAAAGGCCTATCCAGCAACATTAAAGATGTTCTGGCCGCACGAGAAATGCCTGCTAATCTTCATGAACTTATTCACCTAGCCACTCGCATTGACATGCGTTTTTCCGAAAGGCGTCAGGAGCTCCGCCAAGATATGGACTCTGTTCGCACGAGGCGTTTCTTCTCCTCGGCTCCTCTCTCCTCTGGTTCCCTGCAATCTGTTCCTGTGCCTCCCGCCGTGGAGGCTATGCAGGTCGACCGGTCTCGCCTGACATCTCAAGAGAGGACACGACGCCGCATGGAGAACCTCTGCCTGTACTGTGCTAGTACCGAACACTTCCTGAGGGATTGTCCTATCCGCCCTCCCCGCCTGGAAAGACGTACCCTGACTCCGCACAAAGGTGAGACAATCCTTGATGTCCACTCTGCTTCTCCACGTCTTACTGTGCCTGTGCGGATGTCTGCCTCTGCCTTCTCCTTCTCTTCTGTGGCCTTCTTGGACTCTGGATCTGCAGGAAATTTTATTTTGGCCTCTCTCGTCAACAGGTTCAACATCCCAGTGACCAGTCTCACCAGACCCCTTTACATCAATTGTATAAACAATGAAAGATTGGACTGTTCCATACGTTTCCGCACGGAGCCCCTTCTAATGAGCATCGGATCTCATCACGAGAGGATTGAACTTTTGGTCCTCCCCAATTGCACCTCGGAAATTCTCCTTGGACTTCCCTGGCTTCAACTTCATTCCCCAACCCTGGATTGGTCCACTGGGGAGATCAAGAGTTGGGGGCCCTCTTGTTCCAAGGACTGTCTAAAACCGGTTCCCAGTAACCCTTGCCGTAACTCTGTGCTTCCTCCAGTAACCGGTCTCCCTAAGGCCTATATGGACTTCGCGGATGTTTTCTGCAAAAAACAAGCGGAGACTCTACCTCCTCACAGGCCTTATGATTGTCCTATCGACCTCCTCCCGGGCACTACTCCACCCCGGGGCAGAATTTATCCTCTCTCTGCCCCAGAGACTCTTGCCATGTCTGAATACGTCCAGGAGAATCTAAAAAAGGGCTTTATCCGTAAATCCTCCTCTCCTGCCGGAGCCGGATTTTTCTTTGTGTCCAAAAAAGATGGCTCTCTACGTCCTTGCATTGACTACCGCGGACTTAATAAAATCACGGTTAAGAACCGCTACCCCTTACCCCTCATCTCTGAACTCTTTGATCGCCTCCAAGGTGCCCACATCTTTACTAAATTGGACTTAAGAGGCGCCTATAACCTCATCCGCATCAGAGAGGGGGATGAGTGGAAAACAGCATTTAACACCAGAGATGGACACTTTGAGTATCTGGTCATGCCCTTTGGCCTGTGCAACGCCCCTGCTGTCTTCCAAGACTTTGTTAATGAAATTTTTCGTGATCTGTTATACTCCTGTGTTGTTGTATATCTTGATGATATCCTAATTTTTTCGGCCAATCTAGAAGAACACCGCCAGCATGTCCGTATGGTTCTTCAGAGACTTCGTGACAATCAACTCTATGCTAAAATTGAGAAATGTCTGTTTGAATGCCAATCTCTTCCTTTTCTAGGATACTTGGTCTCTGGCCAGGGACTACAAATGGATCCAGATAAACTCTCTGCCGTCTTAGATTGGCCACGCCCCTCCGGACTCCGTGCCATCCAACGTTTTTTGGGGTTCGCCAATTATTACAGGCAATTTATTCCACATTTTTCTACCATTGTGGCTCCTATTGTGGCTTTAACCAAAAAAAATGCCGATCCCAAGTCTTGGCCTCCTCAAGCGGAAGACGCCTTTAAACGACTCAAGTCTGCCTTCTCTTCGGCTCCCGTGCTCTCCAGACCTGACCCATCTAAACCCTTCCTATTGGAGGTTGATGCCTCCTCAGTGGGAGCTGGAGCTGTCCTTCTACAAAAAAACTCTTCCGGGCATGCTGTTACTTGTGGGTTTTTTTCTAGGACCTTCTCTCCGGCGGAGAGGAACTACTCCATCGGGGATCGAGTGCTTCTAGCCATTAAATTAGCACTTGAGGAATGGAGGCATCTGCTGGAGGGATCAAGATTTCCAGTTATTATTTACACCGATCACAAGAACCTCTCATACCTCGAGTCTGCCCAACGGCTGAATCCTCGTCAGGCCAGGTGGTCTCTGTTCTTTGCCCGATTTAATTTTGAAATTCACTTTCGGCCTGCTGATAAGAACATTAGGGCCGATGCTCTCTCTCGTTCCTCAGATGCTTCTGAAATTGAACTCTCTCCTCAACACATCATTCCTTCTGACTGCCTGATTTCCACTTCTCCAGCCTCCATCAGGCAAACTCCTCCAGGAAAGACCTTTGTTTCTCCACGCCAACGCCTCGGAATCCTCAAATGGGGTCACTCCTCCCATCTCGCAGGTCATGCGGGCATCAAGAAATCTGTGCAACTCATCTCTCGCTTCTATTGGTGGCCGACTCTAGAGACTGATGTGGTGGACTTTGTGCGAGCCTGCACTATCTGTGCCCGGGATAAGACTCCTCGCCAGAAGCCCGCTGGTTTTCTTCTTCCTCTGCCTGTTCCCGAACAACCTTGGTCTCTGATTGGTATGGATTTTATTACTGACTTACCCCCATCCCATGGCAACACTGTTATTTGGGTGGTCGTTGATCGATTCTCCAAAATGGCACATTTCATCCCTCTTCCTGGTCTTCCTTCAGCGCCTCAGTTGGCTAAACAATTTTTTGTACACATTTTTCGTCTTCACGGGTTGCCTACGCAGATCGTCTCGGATAGAGGCGTCCAATTTGTGTCTAAATTCTGGAGGGCCCTCTGTAAACAACTCAAGATTAAATTAAATTTTTCTTCTGCATACCATCCTCAATCCAATGGACAAGTAGAAAGAATTAACCAGATCTTGGGTGACTATTTACGACATTTTGTTTCCTCCCGCCAGGATGACTGGGCAGATCTTCTACCTTGGGCCGAATTCTCGTATAATTTCAGAATCTCTGAATCTTCCTCCAAATCCCCGTTTTTCGTGGTGTACGGCCGTCACCCTCTTCCCCCCCTCCCTACCCCCTTGCCCTCTGGTCTGCCCGCTGTGGATGAAATTTCTCGTGATCTTTCCATCATATGGAGAGAGACCCAAAATTCTCTCTTACAGGCTTCTTCACGCATGAAGAGATTCGCGGATAAGAAAAGAAGAGCTCCTCCCATTTTTTCCCCTGGAGACAAGGTATGGCTCTCCGCCAAATATGTCCGCTTCCGTGTCCCTAGCTATAAGTTGGGACCACGCTATCTTGGTCCTTTCAAGATTTTGCGCCAGATTAATCCTGTCTCTTACAAACTTCTTCTTCCTCCTTCTCTTCGTATTCCTAATGCCTTTCATGTTTCTCTTCTTAAACCACTTATCATTAACCGTTTCTCTCCCAAATCTGTTCCCCCCACTCCTGTCTCCGGCTCCTCGGACATCTTCTCCGTCAAAGAAATTTTAGCATCTAAAAAGGTCAGAGGGAAAACCTTCTTTTTAGTGGATTGGGAGGGTTGTGGCCCAGAAGAGAGGTCCTGGGAACCTGAGGACAATATCCTGGACAAAAGTCTGGTCCTCAGGTTCTCAGGCTCCAAGAAGAGGGGGAGACCCAAGGGGGGGGGTACTGTTACGCCGAGCGCTCCGGGTCCCCGCTCCTCCCCGGAGCGCTCGCTACACTCCTCTCACTGCAGCGCTCCGGTCGGTTCCACGGACCCGGGGCGCTGCGATACCGCCTCTGGCCGGGATGCGATTCGCGATGCGGGTAGCGCCCGCTCGCGATGCGCACCCCGGCTCCCGTACCTGACTCGCTCTCCGTCAGTTCTGTCCCGGCGCGCGCGGCCCCGCTCCCTAGGGCGCGCGCGCGCCGGGTCTTTGCGATTTAAAGGGCCACTGCGCCGCTGATTGGCGCAGTGGTTCCAATTAGTGTTTACACCTGTGCACTTCCCTATATCACCTCACTTCCCCTTCACTCCCTCGCCGGATCTTGTTGCCTTAGTGCCAGTGAAAGCGTTTCCTTGTGTGTTCCTAGCCTGTGTTCCAGACCTCCTGCCGTTGCCCCTGACTACGATCCTTGCTGCCTGCCCCGACCTTCTGCTACGTCCGACCTTGCTTCTGTCTACTCCCTTGTACCGCGCCTATCTTCAGCAGCCAGAGAGGTTGAGCCGTTGCTAGGGGATACGACCTGGTCACTACCGCCGCAGCAAGACCATCCCGCTTTGCGGCGGGCTCTGGTGAAAACCAGTAGTGACTTAGAACCGATCCTCTAGCACGGTCCACGCCAATCCCTCTCTGGCACAGAGGATCCACTACCTGCCAGCCGGCATCGTGACAGTATGTTTATAATCCCTTTATTTTGATGACCTCTAACTTTTTTATTTTTCCGTATAAGTGGCGGTATGGGGGCTCATTTTTTGCGCCATGATCTATACTTTTTTTTGATACCAAATTTGCACATAAAAAACTTTTAATACACTTTTTATAAATTTTTTTTAATAAAATGTATTAAAAAAGTAGGAATTTTGGACTTTTTTTATTTTTTTTCGTTCACGCCGTTCACCGTACGGGATCATTAACATTTTATTTTAATAGTTCGGACATTTACGCACGCGGCGATACCAAATATGTCTATAAAAAATGTTTTTTACGCTTTTTGGGGGTAAAATAGGAAAAAACGGACGGTTTTACTTTTTTATTGGGGGAGGGGATTTTTCACTTTTTTTTTTACTTTTACTTTTACATTTTTTTACATTTTTTTTTACACTTGAATAGTCCCCATAGGGGACTATTCATAGCAATACCATGATTGCTAATACTGATCTGTTCTATGTATAGGACATAGAACAGATCAGTATTATCGGTCATCTCCTGCTCTGGTCTGCTCGATCACAGACCAGAGCAGGAGACATCGGGAGCCGCACGGAGGAAGGAGAGGGGACCTCCGTGCGGCGTTATGAATGATCGGATCCCCGCAGCAGCGCTGCGGGCGATCCGATCGTTCATTTAAATCGCGAACTCCCGCAGATGCCGGGATCTGTATTGATCCCCGCACCTGAGGGGTTAATGGCGGACGCCCGCGAGATCGCGGCCGTCGGCCATTGCCGGCGGGTCCCTGGCTGCGATCAGCAGCCGGGATCAGCCGCGCATGACACGGGCATCGCTCCGATGCCCGCGGTTATGCACAGGACGTAAATGTACGTCCTGGTGCGTTAAGTACCACCTCACCAGGACGTACATTTACGTCCTGCGTCCTTAAGGGGTTAAGGACAAACCCCCTTGTTAAGGATATGTCATTAAACTCATATATATTATTGGTCATATTTCTTATTGATCTCTTGTCTTGCCTTTTAATCTTTTAGGACATCACCCTATTGACATGGATCCAGTTCCATCCATCCGGTAAGTACTTATTCCACAGTATCATAAGTGACGCAATCCTGGACCAATTCTCACAAGAATTTAGGGTAATTAATGACTTCAAAAAGGGGGATTTCTTTTTTCATCACCATCATTTAGATTACTCGGGTGGTAATATATATGATTGTTCCAATCACATGATTATTATAGATGATCAATCATAGCCACTTGATATATTATAATTGTATCTCTCATCTCCAACGCCTTAATGGTGGTTGGATTAGTATATTGTCACCTCATCCCTAGTATAGGAAAACTAGAAAAGGACATCTAACAGGCACTTCCTAAACTTTGGTCTATGGACTTGTGTGGTTCAAAGTTGTAATAATAATGGTTGTAATCATAATTAATAACGGCAGGTCTAATTATGAAATAAAAGCTGAGAAGGTGAAACCTTCATTCAAGCCTCTAGGACTTAATGTTTTTAATCTTTGTATCCATCTTGCCTCCTCACGAAGCAGTTTTCTATCCAGATTCCCTCTCCTCGGGCCCAAAGTCATCTTGATTAATCCCCAAAATTTGAGGGTTCGCATGTCTCCTCCATGGACTTGCCTAACATGTCTTGCCAATGGTGTATCCACTCCAGTGCGGATAGTACTCAAATGTTGTGAGATGCGTCTCCTAAGTTCCTGTGTGGTTTTACCCACATATAATTTAGTACATCCACACTGGGCGATATACACCACTCCTGTAGTCCGGCAATTGATGAAGTCTCTAATTACATATTTCCTGTTGTCCACTGGGTTGACAAACTCCTTCATTCTCGGCATAAAACCACAAAATGAACAATTCCCACATGAGTGGGATCCTTTTATAGTGGACTGGAGCCAGGTCTTTTCAGGTTTTTCATAGAATAAACTGTGAACCAAGTGTTCACGGATATTCTTCCCCCTTCTGTATGTAACTGAAGGGAAAGGTGTAATGACCTCTTTAAGGTCCTCATCTGCTTCCAAAATGGGCCAAAACTGACGTAATATTTGTATAACTTGATGATTGTTCTCATCATACGTCCCTATACACCGTACAGTCCTACCAGTGGGATTAATGGTCAATTTGCTACTCAGTAATTCTTGTCTGGGGGTATCATGTGCCCTAGCAAATGCTCTATGGAGCACTTTTTTGAGGTATCCCCTCTTAATGAATTTCCCATATAATGTCCTGCATTCCCGTAGGAATGCCTCATTGGTCGAACTATTTCTTTTGGCACGTAAATATTGGCCTACAGGGATCCCCCTCTTTAAGGGGCTGGGATGAAAGCTGCCCCACTCAAGAAAGCTATTTGTAGATGTAGGTTTCCTGTATATACATGTCTGGACACTGCCTCCAGACTCCAAGGTGATTTGTAGATCTAGAAAATTAATCGTGGTACTGTGAATTTCAGAGGTGAAAAACATCCCTATATTGTTGTTGTTTAAGGTATTAACAAATTGTTCAAAAAGTGCCTCAGTGCCATCCCAAAATAATAAAACATCATCAATATAACGCGCCCAAAATAATATATGTGAAGTGTAGTCGTGATGAGTGTCAGTGAATACCATCGTGTTTTCCCACCACCCTAAAAATAAATTAGCAAAATTAGGCGCACACGCTGTGCCCATTGCCGTGCCTTTGTGCTGTAAATAGAAGTGACCATCAAAAGTAAAATAATTATGAGTGAGTAAAAAATGAAGTAGTGACAAAATAAATGTATTGTGCTCTGTGAACTGTGTCCCCCTAGTGCACAGAAAGTGATCTACCGCCTTCAACCCCAAATCATGTTGGATATTAGTATACAAAGCCTCAACATCAAGGCTTGCAATGTATGTATTGGGCGGAAAAGAGATTTCTTGTAGTCTGGATACAGCGTCACCAGTGTCCCTAATATAAGACGGCAATGTTTGAACAAAGGGGGCCAACATTTGATTAACATAGAGGCTTATTCCCTCCGTAAGATTCTCATTTCCCGAAATGATAGGGCGTCCTGGAATCTGTGTTTTCTTTTTGTGAATTTTGGGCAGCGCGTACACTGTTGCAATAGTAGGTTTTGGGTTAAGCATGAATTTAAGTTCATCTTCTGTAATTAATCCCTTATCTTCCGCAGGCACGTCATTATATCATGTGATTTGGATGTCATGACGGCGCAGGTACGTCACATATGAGGTGACTTGGTTGTCATGACGATAGGTACACAATAAAGGTAATTGGTGGAAATATTGATACTAGAATAGGACGGCACAGCCATCAATCAATGGGAACTTCAGATGATTGGTGGAACGGACTTTCCACCAATCAGTATTAGGCACTTCCTCTATGATGAGGTCATGATAGGAGGTTATAAAAACCCCTGTAGTGGCGTTTTTTGTTCATAGCCCAAAAGAGAGACACTCTGAATTTTTAATCTTTCATTTGGTGTGGATTATTATAAATTAATAAAGTTATATGTTTTTAATATATGGGAAAATAGGGAATTAGTGGATCACTGCGGTGATCTTGTGGTGAAACATTGGGGAAGATTTATCAAAACCTGTCCAGAGGAAAAGTTGCCCAGTTGCCCATAGCAACCAATCAGATCGCTTCTTTCATTTTTCAGAGGCCTTGTTAAAAATGAAAGAAGCGATCTGATTGGTTGCTTTGGGCAACTGGGTAACTTTTCCTCTGGACAGGTTTTGATAAATCTCCCCCATTAGCCCCAAAAAAGTTTAAAAATGGCATTTTTAAAAAAAAAAATCAATTTGGCGCACAAAATCGTTTTTTGGTTTACAGTTTGTGCTAAAACGAGTAAAGTCATTACAAAGTACAATTGGTAGTGCGGAAAACAAGCCCCATATGGGTAGATGGGAAATTGAAAGCATTATTATGAGTAATAGAAGGCCAGGAAGAAAAAACTGACTTGCAAAAAGGAAAAACTATCCCTCCTAAACCCCTTCCTGCATATGGGCATAAATGTACATGGAACCTGTGTATTTGTGTATATGGGGCTGCGTATGTGTGTGTATGGAGGGCTGTGTATGTGTTTGTATGGAGGACTGTGTATGTGTGTGTGTATGGAGGGCCGCGTATGTGTGTGTATGGAGGGCTGTGTATGTGTGTAGGGAGGGCTACGTATGTGTGTGTATGGAGGGCTGCGTATGTGGGTGTATGGAGGGCTGCGTATGTGTGTGTATGGAGGGCTGCGTATGTGTGTGTATGGAGGGATGCGTATTGGAGGGGCAAGCTGTGCATAACTAGCTTGCCCCCTGACTGGTGAGCAGTTAAGGGGTGAAGAAATGTACAGGCAATGTTTTTTAGCCCCCTCCCCCGCCTGTAAAACTTACCAGTGGCTACAGTGGTATCTCCCATGGGTAGGGGGGAAGGAGTGCACCAATCAGGGGTTTAATAGTTTCCCGGGCTTTCAAGGGCCCTCCCCTGGATATTTATAGCTGTGGTGCCTCCCTTCCCCCCTCAATCTGCCCAGAACCCGGAGTTTTGTCTGCCGGTTGGTATGTATCTGCCCCTTATATTATGGCCCGGATGGAGCAGGAGGGTGAGGGTTGGCATGCTCGCTTGTGGCTGAGCTGGCCTCCCCTCCTGTTGCACCCTGGCGTTGGGTTCGGGAGGCTGGCGGACCTCTCACAGTCCCGCTCTCCTTCCCCCTGTCCTGCCCGTTCCTTTAATCCTCCTCCCTGCCCGTTCCTTTAATCCCCTTCCCTGTCCCGTTCCTTTCATCTCCTGCCCGTTCCGTTAATCCCCTTCCCTGTCCCGTTCCTTTAATCTCCTGCCCGTTCCTTTAATCTCCTGCCCATTCCTTTAATCTCATGCCCCTTCCTTTCATCCTTTTCTCTGCCCGTTCCTTCAATCCTCTTCCCTGGCCCGAGCCCCCTTCTCATGCGTGCTCCTTTTCAGCACGCTTTGCCTCCTTCCCCCGTTACTGTCCCCTCCGCTGCGGTGGTGGCTCCCTGGGTGGCTGCTGCTGTTTTTTGCAGGCTTGCGCAAATGGACGTTTATTAACGTCCATTTGCGTATCCCTAGCTATGATGCACGCTCACAAGTTGAGCGCGCATCATAGCCGCTGGGTCCCTGTTGCTATTAGCAACCAGGACCCATGCTAATGCCGGACATCGCCGATCGGGCAGATGTCCGGCATTACCTTTCTGGATGCGGCGATCAAAGTTGATCGCCGCATCTGAATGTATGTACGGGCATCCCGAATGCTCAGTTGGGCTGATCGGGACCATCGCGATTAAATCGCGATGTCCCGATCAGCTGGAGCGCAGCAGGAGGGTCACTTTCCCCTAAATAAAATACAATAATTAAATAAAATATAAAAATCTGTATTACATCAAGCATATACACCTATACGGTATCGCTGCTTGCGTACATGTCCGTACTATCTAAATATATCTTCGATTGCAGTACTCCTTCAATGGCGTACGCGCCCAAAAAAAAAATAATAATAATCAATAAAAAATCATAAATAAATAAATGAATTAACAAAAAAAAAAAAAAAAAATTTATAAAAAAAAATTTTTAACAAAAAAAACAAAAAAAAAACATAAATACAAAATTATAAATAATAATAAATGAATAATAAATTACAATGAAATGAAAAAGTACAAACTATGTAGATTTCAATGCACATACGCATGTGATATCAAAGGCCACGTGCGTCAATGTCCGAACTATCAAGTTATATATCCTCATTTGATTGCACGGTTTGGGGTGTAAGCGCAAATTAATAATTAAATATATATATTCTACAGTCCCATATAGCGTATTTTGGTCGCTTTATATACCTAAAAATAAATAAATAAATAAATGAATAAATAATCACAACTCTGATTGACACGACAATGGTACCGCTGTAAACTTCGGATCACGGCGCATGGTTCTTGCAGCCACTGCACCCCAAACCCTCCATCACCTCTCCTCTGCTGCTGGTTTACCAGCGCCATTCCGGGCGGCGGCAGAGTACCCGCAACCAGGTGGTCTCCAGCGTGCCTTGTCCCACGCCTGCGGTGGTTAAGTGTTTCCTCCATCTTTTGTGCCTTCTCCATCTTCTGGACTTAGTGAGCATTCTGTTGCGGGGGGCAGGGGTGGCTCTATTTTCGTGCCTGCTCTTGGGGCTTTGGCAGGCCAGTTGTCTTCAGCTGGCTAGGCTGGGTTGGTGCCCTCTCCTTCCTCGGTTAGTGTATTATGGCTGTTCTGGGTAGTATCTGCCTTTTGTTCCTGTGTGTTTGTTGGGTTTGGGTCTCGGATATAGGTGTATGTCTATGTTGGTCTCTGGTTGTGAGTTGGGTACGTCTCTTCTTGACGGGGTGCTTTGGTGTGGTATCATTTTCTGCGGTACTCACTTAGGTGAGTGGTCTTTTGGCCTTCACTCTGGATGACCGGGTTTTGTGGACTTAGCTCCTGAGGCTTGTTCCTTATCCTGAATCGGTGGCACCCAGTTACGGTTTTGTTTCTTTTGGTTTTCTCCCCCCTTGGTTTGGTGTTTCTCTCCATCACTAGTTGTAGTCCCTCTCCGCTGCTCTGTTTGTCCTAGTGTATTGTCTGATGTTTTCTCCTGTTTTGCTCCCGATCTCTGGTAGGCATGGGACTCCTGTATGTCGTGCTGGGTGCTTTAGCTGATGTGGCGGTGGGTAGGTTTCGCTTGCGTCTCAGTTTGTCTTTCCTTGTGGGTTCTTCTGTTTGTGGTGGTTTTTCCGGAGGGGGATTCTCCTGTGCTCTACGCTTGTTGGGGTGTGGTTTGTTGCAGTCTTCCGCATGCCGTGTTGGCGTTGGTCTGCAGTTTTCCTGTGAACGGGGAGTGTTTGCGTTTTCTCTGTTTTGGTTTCCTCGGAGCTCGCTAGGTGCCCCTATTCCGGTCCTTACTGGTTTACTGTATGTTCCGCATGGAATATGGTTCTGGGCGGAGTTTTTTCCTGCAGGTTGTCTCTGGCCACCGAGGGTGTCTGGTATTTGTGCCCCCGCATATGTGCCCCTGGTACGCTATGGGCTGACATTTCGGTTGGTTGGGTTTTTTTCAGGAGTTGGGCAGTGGACTGGCCTGCTTTCAGTTCCCCATTGCAGCGCACGGGGAGCTCGCTCTGTTCTCGGTTGTGGCTGGTTGGGTCGGTTGTTGGTGTGGTGTTTGGTTTTCCAGTGGTGCTGCGGTGGGTTTCTGCCATGCTTGGGGTTTTGTTTGAGCTTTTCCCTTGGTGTTGGTTGTGGGACTTTGGGTGCTTGCTTCGGCAGCTCATGTTTTAGACTTGTAACGTTACTGTGTGGGTTGGCATGGCCCCTGCGCTTGGTTGCGCGCTACTTTTGTGATGCTTTTCTTCTTTTCTGGTGTGTGATTTGAGTGATCAGGGGGACTGTTTTCTTCCTGTGCTCTGCCTGTTGCATCTAGTGCTTCGCTGTTTGGAGTTACGATTTCTTTCAGGGCTACGCTCCCTGGGGTCGGTATTGGGTGTTGACGTTTTGTCCCATTTTCTCTGGCTGTAGTTCCGGAGGGTTGCTTCTGCGGCCGGCCCGTGGGTCCTTGGGGAGAGTGGTGTAATTCTTGGTCCGCTTTGGTGGCTCCTGCGGTTTGGTCGCACTCACGGTACGGCGCTTGCGAGTGGTTAGTGTTGGTGTGGAGGCCGGGATGTCTACAGTCGAGGAGGGTCCCGGAGGTTCCAGAGGGTCTGTGGACGGCAGATAAAAACTTTAAAAAAAATAAATAAATAAATATTGGTTTCCATACCTGGAATGCCCCTTGATGTAACCTTATAAGGCTCTGATTTACTGTTTCGTTTTAATAGGATGTGATAATGGAAGTTATCTGCTGTGTCATCTCTCCTAGGAGGTGCGAGATTTGGGCAGTGTTCTCAGTGTATCCAAATAACATTCTGAGTATGTGATGCTGGGATCTTCACCTGTTAATGTGAATCACCTACAAAAAAAAAAAAAAAAGTTGGTTGGCTTTCCCGCTGTGCTGCGATCCAGTGGGGTGCGGTTGGCGCACGGCACATGGCAGGGGGTGATTTTCTTTCTGCTTTGCAGGTGGTGTATACCTAGGGGGCCCGCGAGTGGGTGGTGTATACCTAGGGGCTGGGCCCATGAGTGGGCGGCCTTGCTGTCGGCGACCGTTTTTTTCCTATCATTTTTGGGTCGCTTGGTGGCGGCTGCGGGTCGGGTTTTTGGTTGTCGTTTTGCGTAATTTTTCTGATCCGAGATTTTGCACTAGCTTTTTTCAGGGCTATGTGGATGGGGCACTTTTTCTTTCTCCTCGTCTCCTTCCATGGGACTTGGGTGTCCGTATTTTTGGGTGCCTATTTTGTGCGTTTCATGGAAAAAGTTTAAAAAAATAAATAAATAAAAAAAGGCCCGTCGGTCCGAGACTGTTTAGGCGATCCGGGAGACGCAGCTCGTGCTCCATGAGGGTCCGTGAATGACTGTTTTGTGAGTTCGGGATTTGCTCTCTTTTTGTATCGGGGCCGGCGGAGGTGGATGGGGTTTCCGGAGAGGGTAGCGCTGCACGTGGGGCGCATGCGATCTGCATGTTGTGTTGCTATTTTCGCCCAGTTTGATGTTTCCCATGTGTGTTTTTGTTTTAAGAGCGGCTTTCCGCAAGGTGGTGCGAGTGCTGCAGCACTCTTCGGTGTATGGGCGAGTCTGAGAGAGAAGTTCATACGGGTTATTTAAAATAAAATTAAAAATTAAAAATTAAAAAAATGGTCCTGGTGGCAGGTACCTCGGATTTCCTGGAGAGGAAATGTGTTGAGCGGATTTCCTGGGGAGGAAATGTATTGAGCGGATTTCCTGGAGAGGAAATGTGTTGAGCGGATTTCCTGGAGAGGAAATGTGTTGGGCGGATTTCCTGGAGAGGAAATGTTTTGGGTGTGCCGGGGGGCTGAGGTGGCCCCAGGTGTTGGCTATCCAGTTTCTCTTGGGTGGGGGTCGGAGCCCAGTGTAGGGCTAACTGGTCTCCTCCGTGGCGGTAAGAAGACGGTAAAAGCGGGGTCAACCCGGGGTAGACCTCCACACAGGACAGTGTGGCAGCACCTGTGCATAACTAGCTTGCCCCCTGACTGGTGAGCAGTTAAGGGGTGAAGAAATGTACAGGCAAGGTTTTTTAGCCCCCTCCCCCGCCTGTAAAACTTGGCAGTGGCTACAGTGGTATGTCCCATGGGTAGGGGGGAAGGAGTGCACCAATCAGGGGTTTAATAGTTTCCTGGGCTTTCAGGGGCCCTCCTCTGGGTATTTATAGCTGTGGTGCCGCCCTTCCCCCCTCAATCTGCCCAGGACCCGGAGTTTTGCCCTCCCTCCCTTTTTTTGTATCTCTGTTTCTTGTAAGTCACAGCTTGGCGGTAAGAAGACGGTGAAAGCGGGGTCAACCCGGGGTAGACCTCCACACAGGACAGTGTGGCAGCACCTCTCGGGTTGGTAAGAAGCCAATCAGTGTTTTTGTTACAGTTAAATTGTTATTTATATAAGTTATTTTATAAATAAAGCTGTGGCCGATTCCCACCCACGGAAAAGTTAAATTGTTGTTGTGTCAATTATTATTTAATTAATTATTGTAATAAGGGGAAGGGGTAGTTATAGCCTGCTAGGAGCTAATTGGGTCTCAACAGTCGTGTGTGTATGGAGGGCTGCGAATGTGTGTGTATGGAGGGCTGCGTATGTGTGTGTATGGAGGGCTGCGTATGTGTGTGTATGGAGGGCTGTGTATGTGTGTGTATGGAGGGCTGCGTATGTGTGTGTATGGAGGGCTGCGTATGTGTGTGTATGGAGGGCTGCATATGGAAACAGTGTATGTCTGTATGTGGGACTGTGTATGTATTTCCTTAGGGACACAGGGAGATTTATCAGTCAGCCTGAAACCCTAATTGTCTGTTTTTTCCCCACACCAACCAATCACAGCTCAACTTTCAAACTATTACGAGCTCTTGTAAAGTGAAAGCTGAGTTGTGATTGGTTGCTATGGGAAAAAACAGACAATTTTGGTTCCAGGCTTATTGATAAATCAGGGCCACAGGGTGTAAATGTACGCCCTGTGCCTGCTCCTGAACTATGGAGTGTACTCAGGAGATGAGCCCGCTTCATAGCCAGTTAATATATGTGAATAAGTCCCTTACCTAATAAGTTTCAATCACCCCTTTTTTTTAATTAAAACAATGTAAACAAAAATAAACACATGTCATATCAGCGCTTACATAAATGTCCAAACTATTAATATATAACGTTAAAGGAGAACTGCAGTGGAATATAACTTATCCCCTATGCGAAGGAAAGGGGATAAATTATAAATGGGCGGGGCGTTCTGTCCCTGCATGATGCGGCGGCCGACACGCCCCCTCCATGTATCCCATAGAGATTCATTGAGGGGGCGTGTCTGCCGCGGCTTCCTGCTGGGGACAACACCGCGCTTCCTGCAGACTGCTGTGGCCCTGTTCAGGAGATCCTGGGGAGCCCCAGCGGTCAGACCCCCCACGATCTATAACTTATCCCTATCCTTTGGATAGAAGACAAGTTATACTTCACTACAGTTCACTTGTGATTAAACTGCACAGTCAATGGCGTACACAGGAAAGGAAACCAAATTCCAGGATTGCGCATTTTTGGTCACTTCATATACCAGAAAAAAAAATTTCAGAAAGTTCCTCAAAAACAAAATTGGTACCAATAAAAACTACAGACAGCACAATAAATTAGCCTCTATACATCACTGTACATGGAAAAATATTTTTTTTTTGTAAAAAAAAAAAAAGTTGTAAAATAGTTAAGTAAAATAATTTTTTTTTTATAAACTGTGTATCCTTTTAATTGTATGGACCCACAGGATAAAGATAATGTGTCATTGTTATCAGAAAGTGAACTGCGAAGAAACAGAAGCCTTTAAAATTACAAAATCATTTTTTTTTTCAATTACGCCCCACAAATATTTTTTTTTGTTTCACCATAGATTTGTTGGGGAAATGTTTGATGATATTACAAAGTACAATTGGTGGCGCAAAATATAAGCCCTCATATGGATCTGTAGGTAGATAATTGAAAGTGTTAGGATTTTTAGAAGGTCAGGAGGAAAAAACAAAAGTGCAAAAATAAAATGCTGTCTGGCAATACTGGGAGTAGTTGTTTTGCAACAGCTGGAGGCTCCGTTTTGGTAACCGTGGAGTACCAGACGTTTTTCATTTTTATTGGAGAGGGGGGCTGTGTAGGGGTATGTGTATATGTAGTGTTTTTTACTTTTTATTTTATTTTTTGTGTTAGTGTAGTGTAGTGTTTTTAGGGTACAGTCGCACGGGCGGCGGTTCACAGTAGTTTCTCGCTGGAAGTTTGAGCTGTTGCAGAAAATTTGCCGCAGCTCAAACTTGCAGCCCGATACTTACTGTAAGCCTCCGCCCATGTGAGTGTACCCTGTACATTCACATTGGGGGGGACATCCAGCTGTTGCAAAACTACAACTCCCAGCATGCGCTGACAGACTGTACATGCTGAGAGTTTTAGTTTTGCAACAGCTGTAGGCACACTAGTTATGTATCACTGAGTTTGTGACCTTACTCAGTGTTTCAAAACCAGTGTGCCTCCAGCTGTTGCAAAACTACAACTCGCAGCATGTACGGTGCATGGTGTAAGGTGACTGCTGGGAGTTGTAGTTTGCAACAGCTGGAGGCACACCGGTCGTGAAACACTGAGTTAGGTAAAAAAAACTCTGAGTTTCACAACCAGTGTGCCTTCAGCTGTTGCAAAACTACAACTCTCAGCAGTCACCGACAGCCAACGGGCATGCTGGGAGTTGTAGTTATGCAACCAGCAGATGCACCACTACAACTCCCAGCATGCACTTTAGCTGTTTGTGCAAGCTGGGAGTTGTAGTCATACAACATCTGAAGGTACACTTTTCCATTAAAAAAAATGTGCCTCCAGCTGTTGCAAAACCATAAGTCTCAGCATGCCCATAAGGGAATGCTGGGAGTTGTGGTGGTCTGCCTCCTGCTGTTGCATGACTACAGCTCCCAGCATGCCCTTTTTGCATGCTGGGAGCTGTTGCTAAGCAACAGCAGGAGGCTGTAACTCACCTCCTGCTGCTGCTCCGTCGCAGGACTGTCCCTCGCCGCCGCCGTCGCTCCTGGGGCCCCGATCCCAACATGGACGCCGTGGATCGGGGTCCCCAGCACCCGGGGTGCACGTCCCGCACCCGCTCAAGTCCTCCGGAAGAGGGGCGGAGCGGGTGCGGGAGTGACACCCGCAGCAGGCGCCCTGATTGGTCGGCCGGTAATCCGGCCGACGAATCAGAGCGATCGTGAGGTGGCACCAGTGCCACCTCACCCCTGCAGGCTCTGGCTGTTCGGGGCCGTCAGAGACGGCCCCGAACAGCCAGTAATTCCGGGTCACCGGGTCACTGGAGACCCGATTGACCCGGAATTGACGCAGATTGCTGGACTGAATTGTCCAGCGATCTGCGGCCATCGCCGACATGGGGGGGGGCATAATGACCCCCCTGGGCGATATGCCGGGATGCCTGCTGAACGATTTCAGCAGGCATCCGGCTCCGGTCCCCAACCGGCTAGCGGTGGGGACCGGAATTCCCACGGGCGTATGGATACGCCCTGCGTCCTTAAGGACTCGGAATGCAGGACGTATCCATACGCCCTGCGTCCTTAAGAGGTTAATGACCAAGCCCATTTTCACCTTAAGGACCAGGCCAATTTTATTTTTGCGTTTTTGTTTTTTCCTCCTCGCCTTCTAAAATCCATTACTTTTTTACATTTCCATCTAAAGACCCATATAAGGGCTTGTTTTTTGCAGGACCAATTGTACTTTGTAATGAAACCTCTCATTTTACCATAAAATGTACTGCAAACCCCCCAAAAAAATTTATAGGGAGGAAATTTAAATGAAAACCAAAATTTTGCACATTTTGGAGGGTTTTGTTTTCACACTGTACACTTTACGGTAAAATTGACATGTGTTCTTTATTCTGTGGGTCAATACGATTAAAATTATACCCATGGCTAGATACTTTACTTTTATATTTTTGTACCGCTTAGAAAAAATCTAAAACTTTTTGTACAAAATCAATAATCTAAAATCGCCCTATTTTGACCACCTATAACTTTTTCATTTTTCAGTATATAGGGCGGTATGAGGAATCATTTTTTGCGCCGTCATCTGTACTTTTTTTTACATTTGCATATATAAAACTTGTAGATAATTTTTTATAAATTTATTTTTTAATAAAATGTGACAAACAAGCAGCATTTTTGGACATTTTCTTATTTTTTACGTTTACGCCATTCACCGAACGGGATCATAAACAATATATTTTGATAGTTTGGACATCTACGCACGCGGCGATACCAAATATGTTTATTTTAAAAAAATTACGCTTTTTGGGGGTAAAATGGGAAAAACTGACAATTTTTATTGGGGGAGGGGATTTTTCACTTTAAAAAAAAAAACTTTTTATCTTTACATTTTTCAACTTTTTTTTACACTTTTTGTGTCCCCATAGGGGACTATCTATAGCAATCCTTTGATTGCTAATACTGTGCATTGCTATGTATAGGACATAGCACTGCTCAGTATTATCGGTCATCTTCTGCTCTGGTCTGCTCGATCGCAGACCAGAGCAGAAGACCCCGGGAGACAGCCGGAGCTAGGTAAGGGGACCTCCGGCTGTCATGCTGGATGATCGGATCGCCGCGGCAGCGCTGCGGGTGATCCGATCATCCAATCAAAGTGCCGCAATGCTGCAGATGCCCTGATCTGTATTGATCACGGCATCGGAGGCGTTAATGGCAGACATCCGCGCGTTCGGAACCAGCCGTGTATGACGCGAGCACCCTTCCGATGCTCGCGGTCATACACAGGACGTAAATGTACGTTCTGGTGCGGGAAATCCCGCCAAACCAGGACGTACATTTACGTCCGTGGTCGTTAAGGGGTTAATGAAAATTTGTCAAACACCTGAGGGGTATAGTTTCCAAAATTGGGTCACATGTAGGTAATTATTTTTTTGCGTTTATGTCAGAACCGCTGTAAAATCACCAATTTAGGCCTCAAATGTACATGGTGGGCTCTCACTCCTGAACCTTGTTGTGCTCCCGCAGAGCATTTTACGTCCACATATGGGGTATTTCCATACTCAGGAGAAATTGTGTTACAAATTTTGGGGGTCTTTTTTTCCTTTTACCGCTTGTGAAAATAAAAAATTTCTCCCAAGTACGGAAATACCCCATATGTGGCCTTAAACTGTTTCCTTGAAATACAACAGGGCTCCGAAGTGAGAGAGCGCCAATCGCATTTGAGGACTAAATTAGGGATTGCATAGGGGTGGACATAAGGGTATTCTACGCCAGTAATTCCCAAACAGGGTGCCTCCAGCTGTTGCTAAACTCCCAGTATGCCTGGAAAGTCAGTGGCTGTCCAGAAATGCTGGGAGTTGTTGTTTTGCAAAAGCTGGAGGCTCCGTTTTGGAAACACTGCTGTACAATATGTTTTTCATTTTTATTGTGGGGGACAGTGTAAAGGGGTGTATATGTACTGTTTTACCCTTTCTTTTGTGTCAGTGTTTTCAGGGTACATTCTCACTGGCGTGTTGCGATGAGTTTCCCGCTAGGAGTTTGGGCTGCGGCAAAAAATTTGCGGCAGCCCAAACTTGAAGCAGGAAACTTACTGTATACCTGCCTGTGTGAATGTACCCTGTACATTCACATGGGGGGGCAAACCTCCAGTTGTTTCAAAACTACAACTCTCAGCATGCACTGACTGACCGTGCATGCTGGGAGTTGTACTTTTGCAACAGCTGGAGGCACACTGGTTGGAAAACCTTCAGTTAGGTTCTGTTACCTAACTCAATATTTTCCAACCAGTGTGCCTCCAGCTGTTGCAAAACTGCAACTCCCAGCATGTACTGATCACCGAAGGGCATGCTGGGTGATATAGTTATGCAACAGTTGGAAGTACGCAACTACAACTCTCAGTATGCCAAGACAGCTGTTTGCTGTTTGGGCATGCTGGGATTTGAAGTTTTGCAATATCTGGAGGGCTACAGTTTATAGACCACTGCACTGTGATCTCCAAACCGTGGACCTCCAGATGTTGCAAAACTACAAATCCCAGCATGCCCAGACAGCAAACAGCTGTTTGGGCATGCTAAGAGTTGTAGTTTTGCAAGATCTGGAGGGATACAGTTTAGTGACCACTGTATAGTGGTCTCAGACTGTAGCCCTCCAGATGATGCTAGGCAACTTACCAACTTCCGTAGGATCCAGGGAGCCATCCTCTTCTGCTGCACGACATCGCCGCCAGCCGATCACCATCGCTCGCAGCCTCCGGATGGGTAAATGGATCTTCTTCCCCCGGTCCTTTGTCGGTTCCCCGTTCTGCCCCGCCTATTGTGGGTGGTCAGAACGGGGAAAACGAAAGTTAACCCCCCCCGCCTCCGATCTGCTATTGGTGGTCGCGTCTAGACCACCAATAGCAGGGATAGGAGGGGTGGCACCCCTGCCACCTCACTCCTATCCCTTCAGGGGGATCGTGGGTGTCTTAGACAACCACGATCCCCCTTATATTCCGAGTCGCCAGGGTCACCATAGACCCGAATGACCCGGAATTGGCGCAAATCGCAAGTGTGAATTCATTAGCGATTTGCGCCGATCACCAACATGGGGGGGGTCTTATGACCCCCCTGGGCATTTGCGTAGGGTGCCTGCTGATCGATATCAGCAGGCACCCCGGTCCCGCACGGTGCAAGGCGGGGACCGAAATTCCCACGGGCGTATGGATACGCCCTGGGTCCTTACGGGATTAAACCTAATTTACATTTCAACCCATGATGGTGTCATGCTAAGCAGACCACATTATAAAAGTGCTGAACCCTGTGATGTAGAACTGGCGGACTATCTGATGTGTATACTGGACTATCTGATGTGTATATTGGACTATCTGATGTGTATACTGGACTATCTGATGTGTATACTGGACTATCTGATGTGTATACTGGATTATCTGATGTGTATACTGGACTATCTGATGTGTATACTGGACTATATGATGTGTGTACTGGACTATCTGATGTGTGTACTGGACTATCTGATGTGTATATTGGACTATCTGATGTGTATACCGGACTATCTGATGTGTATATTGGACTATCTGATGTGTATACTGGACTATCTGATGTGTGTACTGGACTATCTGATGTGTGTACTGGACTATCTGATGTGTATATTGGACTATCTGATGTGTATACTGGACTATCTGATGTGTGTTGTGGACTCTCTGATGTGTATACTGGACTATCTTATATGTATACTGGACTATCTGATGTGTATACTGGACTATCTGATGTGTATACTGGACTATCTGATGTGTATACTGGCCTATCTGATGTGTATACTGGATTATCTGATGTGTATACTGGACTATCTGATGTGTATACTGGACTATCTGATGTGTATACTGGACTATCTGATGTGTATACTGGACTATCTGATGTGTATACTGGACTATCTGATGTGTGTACTGGACTATCTGATGTGTATACTGGACTATCTGATGTGTATACTGGACTATCTGATGTTTATACTGGACTATCTGATGTGTATACTGGACTATCTGATGTGTGTACTGGACTATCTGATGTGTGTACTGGACTATCTGATGTGTATACTGGACTATCTGATGTGTATACTGGACTATCTGATGTGTATACTGGACTATCTGATGTGTATATTGGACTATCTGATGTGTATACCGGACTATGTGATGTGTATACCAGACTATCTGATGTGTATATTGGACTATCTGATGTGTATACTGGACTATCTGATGTGTATACTGGACTATGTGATGTGTATACGGGACTATCTGATGTGTGTACTGGACTATCTGATGTGTATACTGGATTATCTGATGTGTATACTGGACTATCTGATGTGTATACGGGACTATCTGATGTGTGTACTGGACTATCTGATGTGTATACTGGACTATCTGATGTGTATACTGGACTATCTGATGTGTATACTGGACTATCTGATGTGTATTCTGGACTATCTGATGTGTATACTGGACTATCTGATGTGTATATTGGACTATCTGATGTGTATACTGGACTATCTGATGTGTATACTGGACTATCTGATGTGTATACTGGACTATCTGATGTGTATACCGGACTATCTGATGTGTATATAGGGCTATCTGATGTGTATACTGGACTATCTGATGTGTGTACTGGACTATCTGATGTGTATACTGGACTATCTGATGTATATACTGGACTATCTGATGTGTGTACTGGACTATCTGATGTGTATACTGGACTATCTGATGTGTGTACTGGACTATCTGATGTGTATACTGGACTATCTGATGTGTGTACTGGACTATCTGATGTGTATATTGGACTATCTGATGTGTATACTGGACTATCAGATGTGTATACTGAACTATCTGATGTGTATACTGGACTATCTGATGTGTATACTGGACTATCTGATGTATATACTGGACTATCTGATGTGTATACTGGACTATCTGATGTGTATACTGGACTATCTGATGTGTATACTGGACTATCTGGTGTGTACTGGACTATCTGATGTGTATACTGGACTATCTGATGTGTATACTGGACTATCTGATGTGTATACTGGACTATGTGATGTGTGTATTGGATTATCTGATGTGTATATTGGACTATCTGATGTGTATATTGGACTATCTGATGTGTATACTGGACTATCTGATGTGTATACTGGACTATCTGATGTGTATACTGGACTATCTGATGTGCATATTGGACTATCTGATGTGTATACTGGACTATCAGATGTGTATACTGAACTATCTGATGTGTATACTGGACTATCTGATGTGTATACTGGACTATCTGATGTGTATACTGGACTATCTGATGTGTATACTGGACTATCTGATGTGTATACTGGACTATCTGATGTGTGTACTGGACTATCTGATGTGTATACTGGACTATCTGATGTGTATACTGGACTATCTGATGTGTATACTGGACGATCTGATGTGTATACTGGACTATCTGATGTGTATACTGGACTATCTGATGTGTATACTGGACTATCTGATGTGTATACTGGGCTATCTGATGTGTATACTGGACTATCTGATGTGTATACTGGCTTTCTGACTCTGTCCCAATGGCAGGTGTTAAGAGAAGGATGAGACATGTTTTTTTATTTATATATTTATTAAGAATAATACACAGGATAAATGTCCGTCCTCGGCTCCCGGCTGTAGTCATAGGCCTCAGTCTTCACTGTTCTACAGGATGGTTCTGTTCCGGGTCCGGTATCTTGGTCCTCAGGCTGACGTTAATGTCATTTCTGGAAATCTTTACTGACAAATGCTGTAAATCTGTATAGTGGGTCACATGGTATAAGGTGACGCCGCAGAATCCCAGGTATTCAGCCACCATGACGGGGACATACATAATCTCCTCGCAGTGTCCGGTGCACAGATCCGTATAGAAGGAGACCTGACCGACACTGAAGAGCAGCAGCACCACAGAAGTCACTAAGGTGGAGGCCAGCCTTATATGGCAAACAATCCGGCTGCTGTATGACCTTTTGTATAGGAATCCAGCTTGGCACACATTATATATGGCTCCACAAATAAATGCCATACCTGAGCTGATCCTGTGTATTGTAGGATTGTTCCCCATAGTAAATACGGCATTCAGGGCTGTTCCTATGCACATGATGCATCCTAAGGTAAACAAGATCTTCTGGTAAATCCTAAAATGCTTCGCAGATGGTTCAGAGCGCAGGAACATAAATCGGTGCTGCAGGTAGGTGACGGCAACTCCTATGATGGGTGCACCAAAGAACACAACCTTATATATTATCCACTCAGGATATCCTACAGCCGTGTCACTGATAAACGGCTGTCTGCTATGTCCTAGGGCGATGGTCAAGGTGACAAGAGTGCTGAGGCCCAAAAGGTTCCATGTGACCCAAAGGATAGGCAAGAACCCTAATCCCTGGATCTCCATGGCACAAAGAAACAACACAAATCGCTGAGATAAAGGAAAGATTTGCTAAGCAAAAGCCGCTGTCTCTGTCCAACTCTCTCTGTGTAATCAGATTGTCAGGCGGGGTTTTCTATAGGCTCGGAACTCGATGATGTCACATCTGTGATGTCATTCTTTGGTTCATCTCGGTAACACCATCATGCTGCATACTGATTGGTCCTCAGTGTTGTAGATCTTTATGCAGACAATCCTGGCATCACGTTTGCTGATATTTAGTGTTTCTACAGTCAAATAAAACTAGTAATGGCTGAATCCACATTTCAACAGGGTTTTCCAAAATCTCTTTCAACATGAATTCATCTGAATATAACCTTATGTGTCTGTAATTCTGCCAATTCTCTTCTTTTACTACAAAGGTTAATGTTTTGTCAGATGTACAACATATAAAAAGGTTTTTAACATTTCTGTGACTGCTCAGTGGTTAAAAAACCAAACACAAAACCATTGCAGATGGGGTTGTACTTGGATATATTTGTACATTTGTAGATGTCCATATTATATTTTATTGTTTTCTGTGTAAAGTCCAATACAAAGAAAATATGTTGAAAAAATTCGGCACTTTTCTTTCTTTCTTATTTTTTTTTTTAAAGCTCTTTTGTTCGACGCCGCTCCGTTTAGGAGGCGGCGTCTCAGACTGGCAAAGAGGGGGTTAAATAAAGTTAGAAGAAAAAATTAAATGAGGAGCTGGAGAAATAGGGGGGAGGCAGAACCTAGAAGGGTAGGAGGACAGGGATAGGCTAGGTTAACAGGAAGGGGAGGAGGAGTAATAGGGGATAAAATGTGTTGCTGAGGCTTGCGGCTTCCTCTTTGTAGAGTCCCCGGCAAGTGTGAAGATTCCCGCCCACCCACCCCTTTTACGTTCTGTTTTGGTATTAAAAAAAAATAAAAAATTTGGAATAGTTGGTATAAAAAAAAAAAATTATGTTAATTTGTGTCGGTGTTTTATCCCTTGGTTATAGGTGGGTCCCGTGGGACTTTTAGGGCTCTTCGGCTGAATGGTTCCTGTTGGGTCGCTGTGACCTTGGGATCTGGTGATGTGGAGCGGGTTGTGGTTTGGTTCCCGTTTTAATGTTGTTCTCTTTTAGGCTAAGTCACAGCGTGGCGGAGGAGAAATTTGGAGGAGATTTTCCTGGAGAGTAGAGTGTGATGCCCGTCGAAGAGGGCGGCCGGCTGACCGCTTACCTCTGAGAGTGTTCAATCAGAAGTTCGGATATAAATTGTTTATATTAATGGTTATTAAATAAACGCTGTGGCCGACCCCCAGTTGTCCAGCAAAAGCAAGAAGTGGTCAGTGTTTTTATTATATCCAGCGAACAGTTAGAAACATAAATAAACTGAAGGTCACCTATTGTCAGTCTAAAAGAAACCAAGAATAAGTCCGTACAATGCTTTTCTAACATACATATTATTACAACAGTTCTTTGGGTCAGCTGATTGACAGCCCTTCTTTAGTTACACAATATACCTGTATCTTGGCCCCCATAGACATCACATGGTAACAGTACCTACTGCGTCCATCGGTTTCATGGCCGTCCTGTGGGGGCTACACACGACCACTTTCACCCCCTTTTCTTATGTTTATAATTAAAAGTTTGTTAAAAAAAAAATTGGGGAAGGAAAACAAATTAAATTAAACTCAACCTGTCTCAGGTAGCCCCTCCCCCCTCCCCCGGTGACATATTTACCATAGAGCCGGTATTGGGGTCTTGCACTATGGAATAACAGCACGTGCCTCATTGGTCTGTGTAGATTACTGAGGTCTGGTACGCTCCTATATTTGCAAATAACTATAAAAATGTGCAGTTTAAACAAGGTAATAGGTAATTTCCCATTGGCCTCCTGAAATGCTGCTATGAAGGAAGGTTTGGGTTACACCTGGAATCAATTACCTCCAAACTGAGATGAGGAAATGTAAATGGAGACGTGAATGGCCCTGTTTATTATGTTTATTTATACTGTAAAATATATTGTATCTGCGCTGCATTTTGGATCCACATATTATATCAAAACTCAAGAGTCTCAAAGAAAAGGGATAAAAAGACCAGGGAAGAGGGGCGTAGGAACCCTCACAATTCTGGGGGATAGCATTTTAATTGGTTGTTTTGCAAGGGCGGAGCCACAAAGGACCAGAGGGGGTGGAACCATTCAATGTTGGGTGACGCTGCAAAATTGAGCTTCAGGCTCCTCAGCACAGGTACCTTCAGGGAGCAGTGAATTCAGGAGACCAGGACCTGTCAGGACTGTGGGAGGTCAGGATCTGTCAGGACTGTGGGAGGTCAGGATCTGTCAGGACTGTGGGAGGTCAGGATCTGTCAGGACTGTGGGAGGTCAGGATCTGTCAGGACTGTGGGAGGTCAGGATCTGTCAGGACTGTGGGAGGTCAGGATCTGTCAGGACTGTGGGAGGTCAGGATCTGTCAGGACTGTGGGAGGTCAGGATCTGTCAGGACTGTGGGAGGTCAGGATCTGTCAGGACTGTGGGAGGTCAGGATCTGTCAGGACTGTGGGAGGTAGGCTGTGTGTGCGGTCAGGACGGGGAGTTCTCTACAGCCTGTGTAGACACAAAAACACCTTAACGTCACAGGGTGTATATGTATGCCCTGATTGCAGTACTAGTGTATGAAGTGCACTTACTTGCTGAGCGCGCTTCATTCCTGGTAAGTATTGACTGCAATTATCAGCAATCACGCCCCTCCCCTAATAAAAGTGTAAATCACCCCCTTTACCCAATAAAGTAATGCGGTGTCACTGCGTGTGGAAATGTCCAAACTATTAAAATATAACGTCAGTGGTGTAAACATAAAAAAAATTCCAGAATTTCTGATTTTTGGTCACTTCAAGAAAAAAATTAATAAAAAGGATTAAAAAAAAGTTCATTCAAAACAAAAATGGTGCAAAAACTACAGATTATGGCACAAAATATGAGCCCTCATACAGCTATTTATAGGGAAAAAAGGGTTATAGGGTCAGAAAAGGAAAATTTTAAGCACACTAATTTTCACCCAAAAAGCTTTAATTTTATAAAAGTAGTAAGATAAAACAAAACCTATATAAATTGGGTATCATTGTATGGACCTACAGAATAAAGATAGTATTGTCTGTGGTAGAAGTGCTGACGTACGTTACCTTTATGAAATGGCGCACAGCATGTGATCAATTTGTCTGAGCCATACACAGCGAGGAGAAATGATCTCAGCACAGACAATTTTACACTGAAAGAAAAAGTGTCTGTGTTCTGTGCTGTGTGTGGCTGCATGCTGACCCTCTGCTGACCCTCTGCTGACCCTCTGCTGACCCCCTGCTGACCCCCTGCTGACCCTCTGCTGACCCCCTAGAACTTCTTTATTTTTCCATATACACGGCTGTATGAGGGCTAATTTTTTGTGCCATGATCTGTAGTTTTAACATGTTTTATATTTTATTTATTTATATTTTTACTTCTGTGAAATGTGAAAAGAGGGTAAATTATTTTTTGGGGGAGGGGCCTATTCACATTCATTTAAACTCAGGGTGTGCTGGGAGTTGTAGTTGTGTACCATAAAGAGAGACACATTAGAGCTGCAAGCCCCAGCCTTTAACTCTCCAAATGTTGCAAAACTACAACTCCAAACATGTCCTAACAGTCAGGGCATGCTGGTAGTTGTAGTTTTGTACCCTACAGAGAGACCTGTTAAGGCAGTGTGTCCTTATGGGTTCTGGGGACTATGTTTAGGAGAAGGATCTGGCATCTATGTTTGGGGGAAGAGTGTGGTCTGGGGTCTGTACCCAGCCAAGCTGTCATGAGAGGGCAGCATGTTATATGTGTATGGTGGCTGGGGGGGGGTGAGCTGCAGATGGGGAGCAGAGCTCGGTGACGGTACCTTCAGCTTCCCTGTGGCGGCGGCTCTTTGTACACACTCCTGGCCGATGGCTCGGGGGAGGAGAAGCCCTGTCTTGCTCCAGTGGGCTCAGGCCGCCCCTCTGTTCTATGGGAATGCAGAGGCCAGCCTGGCTGCTTGTTATTCGGCTGCTGTGCCTGATTAACAAGTGTCCTGACCTGCTGTGCGGGACCATAGCGCTTAGCGACACCCTCTGTATATTCCTGCCAATGCCCAGGGCCGGACTGGGTGTGAAAACCAGCCCTGGAAACAATTACATACCAGCCCCATAGTGCTGCGTCATTATACCAGCACGTCGTCATTTTCTTCTTCATAAAAGGTAAACCAGGGGTAGACATCCTGTTGCCACTCCAGATGTTGTGGACTACACCTCCCATGATGCTTTGCAAGCCTTATTGGAGATGTAGTCCAAAACATCTGGAGAGTCGAAGGTTACCTACCCCTGCTCTAAACCAAAAATATATCCTATTGCAATATATAAGACCATCACCCTAGTCTTACTCCCTCAACCTGTTTACATTTCCATCCCCACAAATATATAATATTAAAATATATAATCACCACAGCCCAAGTTGCCTAACTTTAGACCCCTACATAATATAATCTAAGAATGCCTCATCTCAAATTCCCATGTCAGATCTTTCCCGTCCTCCACTGTTTCCTGAGCTCTAATACAATGCTGACTCCCCTCCTGAGCTCTAATACAATGCTGACTCCCCTCCTGAGCTCTAATACAATGCTGACTCCACTCCTGAGCTCTAATACAATGCTGACTCCCCTCCTGAGCTCTAATACAATGCTGAATCCCCTCCTGAGCTCTAATACAATGCTGACTCCCCTCCTGAGCTCTAATACAATGCTGACTCCCCTCCTGAGCTCTAATACAATGCTGACTCCCCTCCTGAGCTCTAATACAATGCTGACTCCCCTCCTGAGCTCTAATACAATGCTGAATCCCCTCCTGAGCTCTAATACAATGCTGACTCCCCTCCTGAGCTCTAATACAATGCTGACTCCCCTCCTGAGCTCTAATACAATGCTGACTCCCCTCCTGAGCTCTAATACAATGCTGACTCCCCTCCTGAGCTCTAATAGAATGCTGACTTCCTAATCTAATACACTGCAGACCCCGCTCCCCCAATATACTGCTGAACCCCTCCCCCTAATAAACTGCTGTTCCACCCCCCCCTAATTCTGACCCCCCTCCTCTCCCATCCCCCCTAATTCACTATTGATCCCCCTCCCCCTAATATACTGATGATCCCCTCCCCTTAATACATTGCTGCCCCCCCCAATGCTGACCCCCCTCCTCTCCCATCCCCCCTAATACACTGCTGATCCTCCTCCCATCCCCCTGAATACAATGCTGATACCTTCTCACCTAATACAATGCTGATCCACCCTCCCCCTAATACCATGCTGATCGCCCCTCCCCCTAATA
Organism: Hyla sarda; assembly: GCF_029499605.1. Lineage (NCBI taxonomy): Eukaryota > Metazoa > Chordata > Amphibia > Anura > Hylidae > Hyla > Hyla sarda. Next base: position 25,388,439 of record NC_079190.1, on the reverse strand, counting down.
CAATGCTGATTCCCCCTCCCCCTAATACAATGCTGATATCCCCATCCCCCTAATACAATTCTGGTGTCCCGGTACCGTATTTCATACTGTACCTTAGTTAGGGGTCCCCAAAGTCAGAGTTCCTAGGAACTGTGGGGGTCCGCTTCTCTAGTCATCCCCTAGTCACCCCTCATATGGTTAATATTCTGCTAAATTATATGTAAATGCTGTATATAATATGTATGCTTACCTGCATAGCATCGCAGGACCTTAGGTCATGTGACTCGCTTTAGAACTCTATGGTAGGTAAAAGGATCTTTGGAGGTTCATGGGTCATGTGATTACCCATAATGCTATGTAAAGCTCATTGATAGATGGTCTGGGCCAATCCTAAAACGGCCAGCCCCTGCCCATATAAGGGAGCTTCAGCCAATAGACGCTCTCTTGGGTTGCTGACACTTCATGAGGACAGACCTCCGCAACTTACAACGACTACTACTAGGCCACAGCCTGCCGGCCTCGGCCTGAAACGAAACAGTGAGTTCTTACAACTTCCCAGCTTATGCTAGCGAGACCTCTGGACCTAAACATACCCCTAAATCCAGTGGATCTATGCTTACAAAATCCTACTAATCTAAAGAACTTACAAAAGTCCCAACTATACATCAATCTCAGCTGCGCTGTACATAGACTTTGTTATAAAGACTGTTCCTGTTATCCCATGTTAGAGAAAATCTTCAGTAAAGTTTCTGAAAGTTTTCAGCAAAGCTCTGGTTGTGGACATTGCATTTATTCTACATCTCCCTATCGGAGGAATGTCTTCTAAGGGACTGACATCTGCTAATTTGTGTTTGTTTGTTTTTTGCTAACTTCTTTGGTTTTTCAGCAACAACCATGTTCAAGAAAGTGTGCCTAGCAGGACTATGCTAAGACTGTTCCAAGTTTTGCAACGTAACCATTAAGCTTATGCCTGACCGTCAGGTCAAGAGACTCCCAGCCTACAGGAGATTCGTAAGATTTGTAGGTGGACTGCATATCCTTACACGCCAGTTTTGTGTATATACCTCAAAATTACTTCTAGTGTAGGTGGACTGCTGATCCTTACATGCCAGTTTTGTGTATATGCCTTATACCTCCATAGTAACGTAAGAGTTTCTTGCTAAAAAATTGCACTTATCAGGTGTATGTACCTGAACCCTGTTGGAGTGTTTAATAAATATTTCTGCTAGTATAAGAAAATGTAAGTAGTTGTACACAGGAAAAAAAATTCTGCCTTGTGTCTGTGTACATAAAAATGTAAATGGGTGTTGTACACAGAAAAATGTCTGCTTAAATGCACGTGCACACAAAAGGTGAAATGAAAATAATTCTTGTACACATGTACATACACTAGGACATTTTAAAGGTGTTGTAGTAGTTGCTTAAAAGGTGACTCTCTCAGCTCCTCTGAGAGTATCATTACTGTCACCCATCACCAGCACCTGTCACAGGGTAAACTACCCTTAAGATACCAAGACTGATCTTCCAAATAGTATCTGTACACATAGTACATCACATAAATCACTTAAGGAGTACTTATCTCATTCTAACTTAGTACACCAAAATAGACTATATCTCACATTAAGAAGAAAAAAACAACACTTTAGGAATTGTAGCCTAATTCGTTGTACAATTCCTGCCACTGTTATGTACACTAATTTCTCTTTTCTCTCTACGTGTGTGAGATGCCCTGCCCGGCCAGCAGGTGCTCTTGCGAGCTAAAAATTGATGCACGTATTTACTAAAGGTAACCTAGGTAAGGTTATACTGTTGTGTTCTAGGGGTAAGAGCGTGTAGCCAATAGACCCTCGTAGCTAGCTTATTGGTAGACAGCCTCAGGCAAGCCAATATAACTTTCGTGTACAAGCAGGTAACTTAAATGGCAAAAAGAAAATGTTTAGTGAGATATAAAAATGTCTAGAAAGCTTGAGAAATGTTTTAGAGAGCTTTAAAAATGTCTAGGAAGCTTGAGAAATGTCTAGAGAGCTTCATAAATGTATAGAAAGCTTTAAAATGTCTAGTGAGATAACGCTAGTCAGAGAAAATAGAATTTTTTTTGTCAAGATGTGTATAATGTATGGTAATTTCATCCTTAGTCCTAGTTCCTCTGCCTTAGGGGACAGGCGTCGGGGTCGACTTGTTTTAAGTAAGGGGGTTTGTGGTGTCCCTGTACCGTATTTCATACTGTACCTTGGTTAAGAGTCCCCAAATTCAGAGTTCCTAGGAACTGTGGGGGTCGGCTTCTCTAGTCATCCCCTAGTCACCCCTCATATAGTTAATATTCTGCTAAATTATATGTAAATGCTGTATATAATATGTATGCTTACCTGCATAGCGTCGCAGGACCCTAGTTCATGTGACTCGAGTTAGAACTCTATGGTATGTAAAAGGACCTTTGGAGGTTCATGGGTCATGTGATTACCCATAATGCTTTGTAAAACTGATTGACAGATGGTCTGAACCAATCCTAAAACGGCCAGCCCCTGCCCATATAAGGGAGCTTCAGCCAATAGACGCTCTCTTGGGTTGCTGACACTTCATGAGGACAGACCTCCGCAACTTACAACGACTACTACTAGGCCACAGCCTGCCAGCCTCGGCCTGAAACGAAATAGTGAGTTCTTACAACTTCTCAGCTTATGCTAGCGAGACCTCTGGACCTAAACATACCCCTAAATCCAGCAGATCTATGCTTACAAAATCCTACTAATCTAAAGAATTTACAAAAGTCCCAACCATGCGTCAATCTCAGCTGCGCTGTACATAGACTTTGTTATAAAGACTGTTCCTGTTATCCCATGTTACAGAAAATCTTCAGTAAAGTTTCCGAAAGTTTTCAGCAAAGCTCTGGTTGTGGACATTGCATTTATTCTACATCTCCCTATCGCTTTTGGGAAGGGTGGCGATAGGCCAAGCATCACAGTATTAACCCTCACCCTGGCGTCACGATTGACAAGAGTTAATTATACCTGTGATATACCTTACAGCAACACCCCAACTGCCATACACTTCTCCCCAAGGCACCACACAATACTGTTCACCCCCTCCCCCTAATACAATGCTGATCCCCCCCCCCCGGGCCCCTCTAATACACTGCTGTATCCCACTCCTGTCCCCCTCCACTTAATACAATGCTGTCCCTCCCCCCCCCCCCCCCCCAGGGCCAGATTAAGGCTGCCTGGAAGACGGAGCACTTCATTATGATGTTCCCCCACATTAGGTGCATGATAATTCCCCCACATTAGGTGCAGTATAAGTCCCCGCACATTAGGTTGGCAGTACAAGTCCCCGCACATTAGGTTGGCAGTACAGTTCCCTCACATTAGGTGTGCAGTACAGTTCCCCCACATTAGGTGTGCAGTACAGTTCCCCCACATGAGGTGCAGTACAGTTCCCCCACATTAGGTGCAGTATAGTCTCCCACATTAGGCTGGCAGTATAGTTCCCCACATTAGGTTGGAAGTTTAGTTCCCCACATTTGGTCTGCAGTATAGTCCCCCACATTAGGTATGCAGTATAGTTCCCCACTTTAGGTGCAGTGTAGCTCCCCCACATTAGGTGCAGTATAGTCCCCCACATTAGGCTGGCAGTATAGTTCCCCACATTAGGTTGGCATTATAGTTCCCCACATTAGGTTGGCAGTAAAGTCCCCCAAATAAGGTTGGCAGTATAGTCCCCCACATTAGGTTGGCAGTATAGTCCCCCACATTACGTACAGTATAGTTCCCCACATTAGGTGCAGTATAGTCCCCCACATTAGGTGCAGTATAGTTCCCCCACATTAGGTGCAGGATAGCTCCCCCACATTAGGTGCAGGATAGTTCCCCCACATTAGGTGCAGTATAGTTCCATCACATTAGGTGCAGTATAGTTCCCCCACATTTGGTGCAGTATAGTTCCCCCACATTAGGTGCAGTATAGTTACCCACATTTGGTGCAGTATAGTCCCCCCACACATTAGGTGCAGTGTAGTTACCCACATTAGTTTGGCAGTATAGTCCCCAACATTAGGTGCAGTATAGTTCCCCACCGGGAAATTTCCTGGTATTTCGGTAGGTCAGCCTGGCCCTGCCAATGCCTAGTCATTTTTCTGAGTACGGTCTCTATAGTATGGTCCCTATCTGGCGGTGACTTATGGCAAAAGGAGGGGGGTGGGGACCGACTTTTTCACAAAAAAGTAGCAGCGATAAATTCCTGACCACTGCTACGCATAAACCAATTTGACTGTGTTCAGTGACTTCTTGCAAATCGGCTGCGGCAAAAAGTCATTTTTACTGAAAAGTGCACTGTGTAGAAACATTGGGGAAGATTTATCAAAACCTATACAGAGGAAAAGTTGCCCAGTTGCCCATAGCAACCAATCAGATCGCTTCTTTCATTTTTCAGAGGCCTTGTTAAAAATGAAATAATCGATCTGATTGGCTGCTTTGGTCAACTGGGTAACTTTTCCTCTGGACAGGTTTTGATAAATCTCCCCCATTAGCCCCAAAAAAGTTTCAAAATGGCGTTTAAAAAAAAAATATCAATTTGGCCGCACAAAATAGTTTTTTGGTTTACAGTTTGTGCTAAAACGAGTAAAGTCATTACAAAGTACAATTGGTAGTGCGAAAAACAAGCCCCATATGGGTAGATGGTAAATTGAAAGCATTATTATGAGTATTAGAAGGCCAGGAGGAAAAAACTGACTTGCAAAAATGAAAAACTATCCCTCTTAAACCCCTTTCTGCATATGGGCATAAATGTACATGGGGGCTGTGTATTTGTGTATATGGGGCTGCGTATGTGTGTGTATGGAGGGCTGTGTATGCGTGTGTATATGGGGCTGTGTATGTGTGTGTATGGAGGGCTGCATATGTGTGTGTATGGAGGGCTGCGTATGTGTGTGTATGGGGGCTGTGTATGTGTGTGTGTGTGTGTGTGTATGGAGGGCTGTGTATGTGTGTATATGGGGCTGTGTATGTGTGTGTATGGAGGGCTGCATATGTGTGTGTGTGGAAGGCTGTGTATGTGTGTATATGGGGGCTGTGTATGTGTGTGTGTGTATGGAGGGCTGCGTATGTGTGTGTATGGAGGGCTGCATATGTGTGTATTTGGGGGCTGTGTATGTGTTTGTATGGAGGGCTGTGTATGGAGAGCTATGTGTGTATATGGGGCTGTGTATGTGTGTGTATGGAGGGCTACATATGTGTGTGTATGGAGGGCTACATATGTGTGTGTATGGAGGGCTGCTATTGTGTGTGTATGGAGGGCTGCGTATGTGTGTGTATGGAGGGCTTCGTGTGTGTGTGTATGGAGGGCTTCGTATGTGTGTGTATGGAATGCTGTGTATGTGTGTGTATGGAGGGCTGCGTATGTGTGTATGGAGGGCTGCGTATGTGTGTGTATGGAGGGCTTCGTATGTGTGTGTATGGAGGGCTTCGTATGTGTGTGTATGGAGGGCTTCGTATGTGTGTGTATGGAGGGCTTCGTATGTGTGTGTATGAAGGGCTGCGTATGTGTGTATGGAGGGCTGCGTATGTGTGTGGGGTGTCCCGGTACAGGACCTTGTCCTGTCCCTTGTGTTAAGTCCCCTCAGCTAGAGTCCCTCCATCTCCACAGGGCTCTTCTGCAGGGCTCATCTCATTGTATTTACATGTATATTATTTAATATATAGGTAAAATAAATGTATAGTACCCTCCCTGGTCATGTGATCTACATTTGTGAATGTACAGGTATTTAAGGACCGTCCTGGGTCATGTGACATACCCAGAGTTCACTGGATTCAGGACCTACAGGTTTGCTGGCCAATAAGCTTAGTCCAGCCCCCTATTATATAAAGGGCTGTAGTCTGTAAATTCATTCTCTTAGTTCCGGACTATCAAGCAAGCACAATCAGCATATCTTCAATCTCATCTCAAACTAGGCCAAAGCCTAAAGAACCAGCAGCCACTAAAACCGTGAGTTATAAATCTCAACCTACAAATCCTGTGTGACTACTATCCCTACTCAAATCTTATCATTAGTAGCACAGTGGCCTGCTTAAAGCTCATTACTACCAGTCCCAGCAAAGCTTGTGAGGAACCTGCATTCCTGTTGCCTCAGGAGAAGCTGTTTAATTGTAAAGACTGTTGCATACAAGTTCAAGTAAAAGTTTCCAGATATCTCATTAATCTGCTGTGGACATTCCAGTTATTCTCCCTGACGTTTGTGGGCCGGTTGGCGGCAGGACCTATAACACTAAGCAAATCTCACCCTGGCGTCACGACAAGTAAGGGTGAACACCGCCAAACCCTTCATTCACCATTGTAACACCCCTACACCATATGTGTATATCGAGGGCTGTATATGTGTGTGTGTGGAGGGCTGCGTATGTTTGTGTATGGAGGGCTGCGTATGTGTGTGTATGGAGGGCTGTGTATGTGTGTGTATAGAGGGCTGTCTATGTGTGTGTATGGAGGGCTGTGTATGTGTGTGTATAGAGGGCTGTCTATGTGTGTGTATGGAGGACTGTGTATGTGTGTGTATGGAGGTCTGCGTATGTGTGTGTATGGAGGGCTGGATGTGTGTGTGTGTATGGAGGGCTGCGTATGGGTGTGTATGGAGGGCTGAGTATTTGTATGTGTATGGAGGGCTGCATATGTGTGTGTATGAAGGGCTGCGTATGTGTGTGTATGGAGGGCTGCATATGTGTGTGTATGGAGGGCTGTGTATGTGTGTGTATGGAGGGCTGCGTATGTGTGTGTATGGAGGGTTGCGTATGTGTGTGTATGGAGGGCTGCGTATGTGTGTGTATGGAGGGCTGCGTATGTGTGTGTATGGAGGGCTGCGTATGTGTGTGTATGGAGGGCTGCGTATGTGTGTGTATGGAGGGCTGCGTATGTGTTTGTATGGAGGGCTGCGTATTGAATCAGTGTATGTGTGTATATGGGACTGTGTATGTATTTCCTTAGGGACACAGGGAGATTTATCAGTCAGCCTGAAACCCTAATTGTCTGGTTTTTCCCACACCAACCAATCACAGCTCAACTTTCAAACTTGTATGAGCTCTTGTAAAGGGAAAGTTGAGTTGTGATTGGTTGCTATGGGAAAAAACAGACAATTGTGATTCCAGGCTTATTGATAAATCAGGGCCACAGGGTGTAAATGTACGCCCTGTGCCTGCTCCTGAACTATGGAGTGTACTCAGGAGCTGAGCCCGCTTCATAGCTAGTGTTGAGCGGCATAGGCCATATTCGAATTCGCGAATATTCGCGAATATATGGACGAATATTCGTTGAATATTCGCGAATATTCGCATATTCGTTATATTCTCGTATTATTTTCGCATATGCGAATATTCGCGTATGGGAAAATTAGCATATGTGAATATTAGCATATGCAAGATAAACATACGTAAAAATTCGCATATGGGAAAAGTAGCATATGCGAATTTCTGCATATGCGTATTTTCGCATATGCGAATTTTAGCACGCCAGTCTCACACAGTAGTATTACAGCCTTCTTTACACCACACAAGCTGGAAGCAGAGAGGGGTGATCACTGTGATGTGTACTGTGAAGAAAAAAATAAAAAAAAAAAAAAAAAAACGAATATTCGTAATTACGAATATATAGCGCTATATTCGCGAAATTCGCGAATTCGCGAATATGCGATATTCGCGAATAATATTCGAATTGCGAATATTCGCGAGCAACACTATTCATAGCCAGTTAATAAAAGTTAATATATGTGAATAAGTCCCTTACCTAATAAGTTTCAATCACCCCATTTTTTAATTAAAACAATGTAAACAAAAATAAACACATGTCATATCAGCGCTTACATAAATGTCCAAACTATTAATATAAAACGTTAAAGGAGAACTGCAGTGGAATATAACTTATCCCTCATGCGAAGGAAAGAATTGCGCATTTTTGGTTACTTCATATACCAGAAAAAAAAATTCAGAAAGTTCCTCAAAAACAAAATTGGTACCAATAAAAACTACAGACAGCACAATAAATTCGCCTCTATACATCACTGTACATGGAAAAATATTTTTTTTTGTAAAAAAAAAAAAAAAAAAAAGTTGTAAAATAAAACAAAATTTTTATAAACTGGGTATCCTTTTAATTGTATGGACCCACAGGATAAAGATATTGTGTCATTGTTATCAGAAAGTGAACTGCAAAGAAACAGAAGCCCTTAAAATTACAAAAGAAATTTTTTTTTTAATTCCGCCCACAAATATTTTTTTTTGTTTCACCATTTGTTGGTGAAATGTTTGATGATATTACAAAGTACAATTGGTGGCGCAAAATATAATCCCTCATATGGGTCTGTAGGTAGAAAATTGAAAGTGTTAGGATTTTTAGAAGGTCGGGAGGAAAAAACAAAAGTGCAAAAATAAAATGCTGTCTGGCAATACTGGGAGTAGTTGTTTTGCAACAGCTGGAGGCTCCGTTTTGGAAACCGTGGAGTACCAGACGTTTTTCATTTTTATTGGGGAGGGGGGCTGTGAAGGGGTATGTGTATATGTAGTGTTTTTTACTTTTTTATTTTATTTTTTGTGGTAGTGTAGTGTAGTGTTTTTAGGGTACAGTCGCACGGGCGGGGGTTCACAGTAGTTTCTCGCTGGAAGTTTGAGCTGTTGCAGAAAATTTGCCGCAGCTCAAACTTGCAGCCCGATACTTACTGTAAGCCTCCGCCCATGTGAGTGTACCCTGTACATTCACATTGGGGGGGACATCCAGCTGTTGCAAAACTACAACTCCCAGCATGCGCTGACAGACTGTACATGCTGAGAGTTTTAGTTTTGCAACAGCTGTAGGCACACTGGTTATGTATCACTGAGTTTGTGACCTTACTCAGTGTTTCAAAACCAGTGTGCCTCCAGCTGTTGCAAAACTACAACTCGCAGCATGTACGGTGCATGGTGTAAGGTGACTGCTGGGAGTTGTAGTTTGCAACAGCTGGAGGCACACCGGTCGTGAAACACTGAGTTAGGTAAAAAAAAAACTCTGAGTTTCACAACCAGTGTGCCTTCAGCTGTTGCAAAACTACAACTCTCAGCAGTCACCGACAGCCAACGGGCATGCTGGGAGTTGTAGTTATGCAACCAGCAGATGAACCACTACAACTCCCAGGATGCACTTTAGCTGTTTGTGCAAGCTGGCAGTTGAAGTTATACAACAGCTGAAGGTACACTTTTCCATAAAAAAAATGTGCCTCCAGCTGTTGCAAAACCATAAGTCCCAGCATGCCCATAAGGGAATGCTGGGAGTTGTGGTGGTCTGCAGTGGCGTCTCCAGCATTCAAATTTAGGGGAGGCACATGGGGGGCCAGTGACAAAAGTGGGGGGGCAATTTTAAAACGTGCGTATGTGTATATATATATATATATATATATATATATATATACACACACACACACACATACACACACACACACACATAAATAAACACACAATGATTTTTCTTCCGTTTTTGCCATAGATTTTTGGGTAAATGACTGATGTCATTATAAAGTAGAATTGGTGGCGCAAAAAATAAGCCATCATATGGACTTTTAGGTGCAAAATTGAAAGGGTTATGATTTTTAAAAGGTAAGGAGGAAAAAACAAAAGTACAAAAACAGAAAAACGCTCGGACCTTAAGGCGTTAAAACTTTTGGACATTACCATCAACTTTGATAGGGGCATCTAAAGTGTTAATGTCGGACATCAGCCTGATTGGTGATGTCTGGCATTAGCCGAGGGTTCTAGCTAATGATTTATACAACACAGTGGGAGCAGGCAATGGACGTACACATACGCCTTGTGTCCTTAGGGCTCATTTACACGGACGGATCCCCAGCATATTTTACGCTGCGGATCCCCCGACAATGCACACATCGCGGCTCCTCTCGGCCTAGTTCAGAGAGCAGGAGGAGCGGCCATGATATGCGCGAGTATACACATGAAAGTGTGTCTGCTCGTAGCGGAGGATTGCCTTTATGAGCAGGCACAGATAGAGGCAGCACTGTAGGGTCCATTGTCGGCGGATCCGCAGAGTAAAATACACTGTGGATCCACCCCTGAATGAGCCCTTAGGATACAGGATCTGCTGCATATTTTCTGCAGCTGATGTTGCTACCTATTGAAGCTAATGGGTTGCAAAATCAGCTGCACAAAATATGCAGCAAAAATATGCAGCTGATCCTGTACATGTGAATGTACCCTTGTGGGGTTAATGAGGGGTTAATGTGTTCACATGTTGTCCTTCCAGAGGGGTCACTTTCCCTCCTCCAGTGTCCACAGGTTACCAACAGGTCACATTACCAGAATAATTTATGGAAAAATTGCGGCAAAAATTGCGCTGTTTTACCGCGATTTACAAAAAATTGTTGTGATAATGTGGCCTGTTGGTGACCTGTGGACACTGGAGGAGGGAAAGTGACCCCTCTGGACTGCTACTATATGAAAGGTTCTCTCTACTCAGTACCCCTGGTACTGGTTCTCTGTCTTTTCAGTACCCCTGGTACTAGGTCCAATTTGGCTTAAGGCTTGTACTGACCAGGAGAGCGTCTTGTCAGGTGTGGAAAAAATACATGCACACAAGGTACCCTCTAAGTACGCTCTGTTTTACTATTTGCCAACGTTCATATATATATATATATACCATGTTGCTTAATAGTTACAAGTCAGCAGAACACAAGAACAGGATGTACGTGCACAAGTTACAAGAGGATGTGAATAAGTTACAAGATGACTTGGATAGACTAAGTGTCTGGGCATCCACTTGGCAAATGAGGTTCAATGTGGATAAATGTAAAGTTATGCATCTGGGTACTAATAACCTGCATGCGTCGTATGTCTTAGGGGGGATTAAACTGGCAGAGTCACTGGTAGAGAAGGATCTGGGTGTACTTGTAGATCACAGACTACAAAATAGCATGCAATGTCAGGCTGCTGCTTCCAAAGCCAGCAGGATATTGTCATGTATCAAAAGAGGCATGGACTCAAGGGACAGGGACATAATACTCCCCCTTTATAAAGCATTGGTACGGCCTCACCTGGAATATGCTGTTCAGTTTTGGGCACCTGTCCATAAAAGGGACACTGTGGAGTTGGAAAGGGTGCAGAGACGCGCGACTAAACTAATATGGGGCATGGAACATCTTAGCTATGAGGAGCGATTAAAGGAGTTACAATTGTTTAGTCTTGAGAAGAGACGTTTAAGGGGGGATATGATAAACGTATATAAGTATATTAATGGCCCATACAAAAAATATGGAGAAAAACTGTTCCAGGTTAAACCCCCCCAAAGGACGAGGGGGCACTCCCTCCGTCTGGAGAAGAAAAGGTTTAGTCTAAAGGGGCGGCACGCATTCTTTACCGTGAGGACTGTGAATTTATGGAACGGTCTACCTCAGGAACTGGTCACAGCAGGAACAATTAACAGCTTTAAAACAGGGTTAGATACATTCCTGGAACAAAATAACATTAAAGCTTATGCAGAATTATAAAACTACATCCCTTTCCCTTATCCCCTTACATCCTTCCCTTCAATCCCCTGGTTGGACTTGATGGACGTATGTCTTTTTTCAACCATACTAACTATGTAACTATGTAACTATGTAACTATGTAACAGTTAGGAATCAGCAGTTGAGAAAACGAGAAGTACGGTACGGGCCTTGCGGTTACAAAAGGCAGAATTAAGATATATCATACAGTATTACAGAATTAAGATATACATCATACAAGATTACAGAATTAAGATACACATCATACAAGATTACAGATCTGTATTATTCTATCAAGACCCTTGTATCCTTCAATCCCCTCTTAAAACCAGTTGTCACTTTAGACAACTTGGTTTTTCTTGTTTTCCATTTTCTTTTGAAAAGTCTTTATGTAGGCAGTATAGCCTTCTGCTGAGTGACGGTGAAGTAGAGGGACTTGGGTGTCTGATGAGGTGGAGAGGAGGATTTTAGTATCTGCAGCAGGTCTTGGCTTGCAGCGTTTCATACATAAGAAAATAAGTTTTATTGACACATATACTATGAGGGTAATGACAGTAATGTGTATTATGAGCTGCAGAATGCCTCCTATCCATCCTCCTATGCCAGGTAGCGGGATTCAATATTGAAAAGGTATCCCCCACCACTTATCCTTGTTGATTTCATTGTCTTTGGCATATTTGTCCCTCAATTTTGGTATGTTCTCAAGCTGGTGGTGCATCTGAATTGTTCCTGAAGTGTCTATGTAATGGCAACAAGTAGGACCTATGCAATAAGTCTTTAGGCATTTTTTAAGTAACACCAGAAAGGTATCTGTCCTAATCTACCGCAGTAGCCCACATCTGGGTTATTCCATGTTGGTTCAGTAAGTTGGTATTCTAACGTGTCATTGCATGGTTGGTGTCCTGTTATATTATAGCAGTCTACATCTTGAGTAGCCTGAGTAAAGAGGTTGTTATTTGGCCACCTTGGGTCATGTAAGTACCTTTCTATCTGGCTGGGTTTAAGAAGATCAGCACTTGCGGATGTCCCGTTAAAACTAACTTTTATTCCTTCTGTGGGGATCGCTCCTAGGTCTAGTATATGTGTGACCACTCGAGTTACCCAGGAACCCCCTTTGAAGACCAACATTTGGTGTGGTCCTGGGCTACTTAAGTTTCCCTGCCACCATGGCTGCCCCACCCATCCTACTATAGGAATACTCACTGAGGTGTTTCAGTTCTTTGCATATGGTGTCTCGTTGTCAGCAAGCATGTCAAAACAGTCTCCCTGAAATAATTCATATGAGGGCACAGGGATAGCAAAGTAGGGCATGCTTTGGGCAGACACAGGGGCATGGGTGCATATCCAACAATCCTTCGCAGTGAGGTTTTGTGCTAACATTATATGGTGCTTCAGGAACTTATCGTTTGGGTGTCTCTCTAATTCATTCTGCAGAGTCACCGTGGGGTGAATCAAAGTCAATAAAGTCATTAATGCAAACATCATGAGACTTAGTTTCTTCAACCATCTGCCAGAACAAGGCCAGGGCATCAGCGGGTACATCTTTCAGTAGGCTTTCAAGGTCAGGGCTGTCTGCCCCCGTTATTACCTCCTTTGGGTGATGTTGGACGAGTTTGATCCAAGAGGCGTGGATCCAAGAAGGGCTGTCTTCCATGAGAACCGCCATCCTCGGCAACAACTGTGGTTGGGGGTCCAAAGGTGAAGTCTCCGGGCTTCTTTCCTTTCGACAGAGTTTTAACCAGGACAGTGTCGCCTTCCTGGAACTGGTGTGTTGGTTCCTGTGGGAGAGAAGGAGAATTACAGACAACTTTTTGTTCTACTTTATCAAGGGTTTGGATGAGGTCTGTGACATATTGTTCCCTTATCTGGTCGAGGTCCCCTTCTTCTGTTATCAGTGGTCGTTAGGCCCATGGAGTCGGGAAAGGCCTATCCATGAGAATCTCAAAAGGGGAGAGTTGTAAAGTCTTATGGGGGGTCATTCTAATTTCTGAGATTATGATGGGAAGGACTTGTTTCCACTTCTCAAAGGTGCTCCCTGTGGCCTACTCCGTGGAAATGAGCAATAAAACTGGGGCACTGTGTTGGGGTATGCATGGTGTCCCCTCTTTGCAGATCAATCCTGTTACAGGATTTTTCTGCAATACCGGATAACACCAATCATAGTCCTCTTGTTTGGGAACAGAGGACTGAAGAGAGAGAAGAAGTTGTGTGTCTACGAGTGAAGGAGGTGTAAGAACTGGTAACATCAGTGAGACAGGTTGTTGTGTAGCAGCCAGTTTGGCGGTGTGGTCTGCTAGAGCATTGTCCTTTGAAATGTGATCAGTCCCATGTGTGTGTGTCCTGCAGTGAATGATGACTAATTGTGATGGTAGGGTAAGTGCATGTAAATGGTGACAGGTTTCTTAGCAAAAAGTGTACAGGCTCTTGTGTGGGCGATGAGTTCTGCAGCTTGTGCGGACTTATAGGGGATGGACTGGGCCTTGAGGACAATGTCAGGTAATTGGACAATAGCATAACTATCATGGTAAACATTGTCATTGGGGCGGGTGCATGACCCATCTACAAAGACTTCTGGAGCATCAGGTATGGGCACTGAAGAGAGGTCGGGCCTGGGTGAGGCGTCAGTGTTGATGACTTGCAAGCAGTCATGTATGTCCGGCATTTTCAGGCCAACTAGTGCGCAGGGCCAGATGTAGGAGAGGCATACACCATTTTCAAGTATGGATTACTGAGGAGAATTACCTCATATCCAGAGAGCCGTTGTGTTTACATGTGTTGTGTATGTAGGCCTTTAAGGAGAGAGATAACATCATGAGAAGTGTACAAGGTAGTGTCATGTCCTAAAGTGAGGATGGTAGCTTGTTCAACAATCATAGCACAGGCAGCAAGAGCTCGCAGACATGCCGGCATCCCCTGTACGGAGACGGGCATCACCTTTGAGAAAAAAGCACAAGGACGCAGTTTGCCTCCGTGAACTTGTGTCAGCACACCCGCCATGGTTTTACAATTGTCTCGTGCATACATGTGGAAAGGCAAATTGTAATCTGGGAGACCTAGCCCTGGACTTGTCATTAAAAGCTTTGTACATTTATGAGGACCATTTGATGAGATCTGGTTTGCCTGATAGGGTAGCATCTCTATGAGCAGTCGGGAATCCACTGTCTGCAGTAGTTTATCATACCCAAGAAAGATTGCATTTCCATCTGGGCGTGCGGGGTGACCAGGCCCGCTACAGAGTGGACTCTAGACGTACTCAGCTCCCTTTTCCCTTTTGGCAGAACAAAATCCAGATATTCAACCTGTTCACAACACCATCCTCAAGGCAGGCCTCCTCAGAGAAACTACACATTAACAAATCATTAACATATTGGAGGAGAACAGAACCCTGGGGGGCGTGCCATGAGTTTATAAAGGCTTGGAGGACAATGCTGAACACAACAGGTGAATCAGCATACCCCTGGGACATTGTACACCAGGTTAACTGTAGTCCCTCAAAGAAAAAAGAAAAAAGGAGTCTGGTCTCTTCGTCCACTGGGATCGAGAAGAAAGCATTCTTCAGATCGAGGACAGAAAAATGAGTTGCCTGTGCTGGGATTGATGACAACAGTTGGGTGACATCAGGAACTATAGGGGCAATAGGCACAATTAGTCTGTTGATGGCTCTCAGGTCTTGTACAAAACAGACAGTACCATTGGGTTTGGAGACAGTATTTTCTAAAACTCAAGTTTGTAGGAAATGTTTGATCATAGGGCGGATACCTTTGATTTTTTTCCTGTGACAAGGGGTACTGTTTTTGGTAGACCGGGAGGATGTCTGGTTTGAGTCTTGCCTTGTATGGTGTACAGTCAATATGTCCTACATCATGGTCTCCATGTGACCAGACAATGGGGTCTAACTCAGGTGGGACCTGGGTCGGGGACATAACAGGATAATGTTAGTACCCTGCAGGTGTGACTATGGGTGCGAGGTCAGACGTGACATGTAACCTGGACTGGGATGCAGTGATATGTAATTTGAGTTTACATATGAGGTCTCTTCTCAGAAGGTCTACAGGGCATTCAGGTATGATGCGAAAGGAAGGGAAGGTTAAATGCTCACCCTCGGGGCATTGTGTATACAGGTGCTATGAACATACTCAATTTCAAACAGTAGACATATATATATAGGCATATATATATATATGCACATACATATATATCCCCTGAAAAACAAAATTACACCAGATCCGAAGAAGAAGCTGTCATGCTCCCTGTAAACCCCACCTTACTCCTCCCAAACCTCTGTGTCACCAGTCACCGCCCCTTTGAGTCTGGCTTCTTGTCTTTCCCCAGTTCTGGTCAGTCACCATGAAACCTCTAGTATCACATGTGTTACTGACTGTTACTTTACATCAAGAGACATACAAGAAACATGTAACATGTAACAATACCGACATTTACAAATACTTAACGTACAACACACAGGGCCCACATTCTCAACAAAGATATAAAAATAAAAGTGTACACAGCTCTCTCAAAAATTTGAAAAATAATTATCTCAAATGCGCATTGTTTATAATCCTGTAAACCATGATTTTAAATGCCTAAAGTAATGATTATCAATTAAATAGTGATCACTTTTTTTATTTATTTTATCTTCTTGGCCAAATTTCTTCTCTTATTACTCCTGTAATATAATCAGACAATTAATCGCATTTCCTGATACATTTCATTTTTTTTCATCAACCCTGTGTTACTGTGAAGGCAAGAAATTAATGAAATATCATCAAATAGTTCAATTTAATACCACGTGAATATATTTTTCTTTTAACACCATTTCCATTACAACACAAACAGCTTCACAGGGAAAACATTCACTGGTCATTTTCTATACACTCCTGATTCTATACACCTCACACAAATACAACATACTTTATATCATAAGAACCATCCTATAAACGCCATCATATGACCACATACACAGGGCTTTCCTAGCGATTTACCATATCACTCGATTCCATAGCACTGAACACTCATCTTCACTTCATTTATTCCAGCAGTGTCAGCTCTGCTCATCCTACATTCCTCACACTGCTTCACATGCTTTCTCCTTCACAAATCACCTGCTTGTCCACCAAAACGTTGAGTCTCTATTTCTGACAACAATCTCTAATCCTATCAAATAATTTACACAGCCCTGCATCATAACGCCAACATCCTGTGAACCTTTTCCAAAAATCAGTAACAGTTTCACCTAGTTTTTTTGTTTGCATGCCACAGCAATGGGCAGTGATGATTTTTGTTTGAAAACTTGGTTAAGTTCCTCTTCTAATTCTCTCCATATACGCTCTCTACCCTTCTCGAGATTACAAATGTAGTTGTTAGAGTGGGGGTCAGGTGGTATTTATCATTGGCCCCCTCCCTTGGGAATGCGCTGGAATCCTTCATGAATTCTGACCAACCAGCTATATCATCTACCCTCGGATTCACTAAGTCCCATCCTGTAGGGCTAACTCGGGCCACATAATCCTTACATGTTTCACCGGGAAGGGGAGGAGGATAGGACTTAGATGATTTGGAACCCATGTTCCGTAATTGGTGCAAAACCACAATCTCTGGATTTGGCTGTACTGAACTCTGAAGGTTCCGACAATTCCTCTCAACAGATTAGTGATTCTCTGATTTAATTGCACCAATCACTGAGCATGCATGGTATCTCTGAACAAACTGTCACTTGCTTTCACCACATCCCGGGTCAACAAGTTTCCTCTAGCCGGGAGGGTGGGGCGTCTTACAGATGTTTTGAGAACCAGCAGATTATTACTATTATTATTATTATAACAGTTATATGCACCTTACTCTATACATTAAAGCAATGTTAGTATACTCACGTGTCTTCTTAAGCGTAAGGGGAAAAAAAAGGAAGTTACAAGTAAAACACTAAACAGAACTAAACAGAAATACAAGAAGTTTTTTTGTAAGCGTTAAGCCAAATTGAAACAAGACAACCACCCTGGATTGTCAAATTACTCTTAGTTCCTCATTTCCCCTGTTCCCTGAACAGAAGTCAAATACTGTAATACTGTGTCCCAGACACAATATGAAAGTAACTGTTATACTTACTGGAATCGAGACGCGGCCAGTGCCCCCCGGATCGTCAATACCACACAAGGATATGGTTCTTACCGGTCCGGAGGATGACCCTCTCGATCCCGGACGAGCCCCCAGCTGAAAGGTTCTCTCTCTACTCAGTATCCCTGGTACTGGTTCTCTGTCTTTTCAGTACCCCTGGTACTAGGTCCAATTTGGCTTAAGGACATCCCTATTTATTTTAAATTGGGGGGGCCCAAGGGAGGGCACGGCCTGATCTAGGGGGGGGCCATGGCCCCCTCTGGCCCCCCCCCCCTCGCGACGCCACTAGTGGTCTGCCTCCTGCTGTTGCATAACTACAGCTCCCAGCATGCCCTTTTTGCATGCTGGGAGCTGTTGCTAAGCAACAGCAGGAGGCTGTAACTCACCTCCTGCTGCTGCTCCGTTGCAGGACTGTCCCTCGCCGCCGCCGTCGCTCCTGGGGCCCCGATCCCAACATGGACGCCGTGGATCGGGGTCCCCAGCACCCGGGGTGCACATCCCGCACCCGCTCACCTCCTCCGGAAGAGGGGCGGAGCGGGTGCGGGAGTGACACCCGCAGCAGGCGCCCTGATTGGTCGACGAATCAGGGCGATCGTGAGGTGGCACCAGTGCCACCTCACCCCTGCAGGCTCTGGCTGTTCGGGGCCGTCAGAGACGGCCCCGATCAGCCAGTAATTCCGGGTCACTGGATACCCGATTGACCCGGAATCGCCGCAGATCGCTGGACTGAATTGTCCAGCGATCTGCGGCCATCGCCGACATGGGGGGGCATAATGACCCCCCTGGGCGATATGCCGGGATGCCTGCTGAATGATTTCAGCAGGCATCCGGCTCCGGTCCCCAACCGGCTAGCAGTGGGGACCGAAATTCCCACGGGCGTATGGATACACCCTGCGGCCTTAAGGACTCGGAATGCAGGGCGTATCCATACGCCCTGCGTCCTTAAGAGGTTAATGACCAAGCCCATTTTCACCTTAAGGACCAGGCCAATTTTATTTTTGCGTTTTTGTTTTTTCCTCCTCGCCTTCTAAAATTCATACCTCTTTTATATTTCCATCTAAAGACCCATATAAGGGCTTGTTTTTTGCGGGACCAATTGTACTTTGTAATGAAACCTCTCATTTTACCATAAAATGTACTGCAAACCCCCCAAAAAAAATTTTAGGGAGGAAATTTAAATGAAAACCAAAATTTTGCACATTTTGGAGGGTTTGGTTTTCACGCTGTACACTTTGCGGTAAAAATGACATGTGTTCTTTATTCTGTGGGTCAATACGATTAAAATTATACCCATGGCTAGATACTTTACTTTTATATTTTTGTACCGCTTAAAAAAAATCTAAAACTTTTTGTACAAAATCAGTAATCTAAAATCGCCCTATTTTGACCACCTATAACTTTTTCATTTTTCAGTATATAGGGCGGTATGAGGGCTCATTTTTTGCGCCATCATCTGTGCTTTATTTAGATACCACATTTGCATATATAAAACTTGTAGATAATTTTTTATTAATTTATTTTTTAATAAAATGTGACAAACAAGCAGCATTTTTGGACATTTTCTTATTTTTTACGTTTACGCCATTCACCGAACGAGATCATAAACAATATATTTTGATAGTTTGGACATTTACGCACGCGGCGACACCAAATATATTTATTTTAAAAAAATTACACTTTTTGGGGGTAAAATGGGAAAAACTGACAATTTTCATTTTTATTGGGGGAGGGGATTTTCCACTTTTTTTTTAAAAAACTTTTTATCTTTACATTTTTCAACTTTTTTTTTTTACACTTTTTATGTTCCCATAGGGGACTATCTATAGCAATCCTTTGATTGCTAATACTGTGCATTGCTATGTATAGGACATAGCACTGCTCAGTATTATCGGTGATCTTCTGCTCTGGTCTGCTCGATCGCAGACCAGAGCAGAAGACCCCGGGAGACAGCCGGAGCTAGGTAAGGGGACCTCCGGCTGTCATGCTGGATGATCGGATCGCCGCGGCAGCGCTGCGGGTGATCCGATCATTTAATCAAAGTGCCGCAATGCTGCAGATGCCCTGATCTGTATTGATCACGGCATCGGAGGCATTAATGGCGGACATCCGCGCGTTCGGAACCAGCCGTGTATGACACGAGCACCCTTCCGGTGCTCGCGGTCATACACAAGACGTAAATGTACGTCCTGGTGCGGGAAATCCCGCCAAACCAGGACGTACATTTACGTCCGTGGTCATTAAGGGGTTAATGAAAATTTGTCAAACAACTGAGGGGTGTAGTTTCCAAAATTGGGTCACATGTGGGTATTTATTTTTTTGCGTTTATGTCAGAACCGCTGTAAAATCACCAATTTAGGCCTCAAATGTACATGGTGCGCTCTCACTCCTGAACCTTGTTGTGCTCCCGCAGAGCATTTTACGCCCACATGAGAGAAGCCTACGGCTGAATTTGTGGGAGGGGCCAGGTGTATTTAACGTTCGGCCTCTCTGCAAGCCGGCACGTTCATCGCACAGCGTTGTTCGCACAGCGTTGGAGACGTCACAGGAAGGGACGTCAGCAAGCGGGGATTTCCGGTTCCGGTCGGAGAACGGCGGGCGTTCAGCCAGGAGACACGCATCGATCTCCAGGACTGAATCCAGAGGACGGGTAAGCGCTGGCTACAGGGGCCTTTAGTGACCACGCTCGTGGAACGTACAGCCCCGCAAACGGTTCCTCGCAGGGGGGACGGCAGATTCGCAGCCAACTGAGTCTGCCAGGGACGCTTAGATGGCAGTGCTAGAGTCTGTGAGGGGGGGGTTGATTGGCAGCATGTCAATACTGACGATGGTGATAACTTGTTATGTCGTTATTTTCATGAGTGATTACCGGCGGTGGTTGTGACAGGGTACGTGCCATGCATATCGCTGACAACAAGGAGGGTACAAGGTCTTCAATCCTGACGATGGGATAACTTACTATGTGGCTGGGTACTGTTACATTATGCATTTATACTTTATAGGCTTAAAAGTGCGTGGGACAAGTCCTGGCAAAACAGTCAAAACTCATAGGTATGTTCCAAGGTATATGTATTAGCACTGGGAACCGGTAGTTGTCACAATTGATGCACATTACTGAGATACATTGACAGCAATGGTTGATCTGACAAGGCACAGGCTGTGACTACTCTGGAGATGTGATCACGGGGATACTACGTGCAGTGGGGCGGAGGTCATGTCTCCAGGGGGTCAACAGCCGCAGCTCATCCGGATAGATCCCAGTATATGACAACAGAACAGGGGCCAACACAGGGGGGGACATAACAGTAAACCTCTGAAACGACTATTGGCTTCTGACGCGTTAGGGCATGCATGCGCAGGTGTACGCACATGCAGAGGTGTGGGTGCAGATGCGTATGCATGTACATGTGGGGGTGCATGGTCGTAAAAAAAAAATAAAAAAAAAAATAAAAAAAATGGTGGATGTATGCATATGTGTATGTATATGCATATACGCGTATATATATGTATGTATATATTTAAAAAAAAAAAAAAAAAAAAGGGGGACGGGTGTCATTCCTTGGACAGGCCCCATGACTAGCTTCACAGGACATACAGAACGCCACACAGGAGCAAACATTGACACTCCCGCACAACAAGGACTACTGACACGTGGCCAGCGCACACCGTATAGCTCACGTTACGGACTCATAGGAGTAACCAACAACCGCAGTCCGACACGATTTAGGGGCAGCAGTCCACAGCTGGTCATCTTCAACTCGTTTCCAGGTGTGCTACTGACACGTTTTTCAGAGCATACCACACGTCACGCACATATGTAGGAGTTTAACCTGTTATTCTGACACGCTTTCAGGGGGTAACCTACAGCCAGGTTTTGCTACTGACACGTCTTTCAGAGCATACCACACGTTACGCACTTTTGTAGGAGTTAACCCGTTGTCCTGACACGATTTCAGGGGGGTAACCTACAGCTGGTTTGCTACTGACACGTTTTTCAGAGCATACCATCGCGTTACACACATGAATAGAAGTGAACCGTCACCCTGACACGCATGCAGGGTGGCGGGGGGGACATAACAGTTATTGGCTGCTGACACGTTTTCAGAGCGTACCATACGTCATACATTGGTAGGAATTTAACCCGTTGTCCTGACACGTCTTCAGGGGGGTAACCTACATCTGGTTTGCTGCTGACACGTTTTCAGAGCATACCACACGGTACACGCACGATTAAGCGCAGATCCACTTATCCTGACACGTTCTTCAGGAGGGTAGCTACGACTCATTGCTGCTGACACGTCTTCAGAGCAATACACTAATAATCAGACTATCTCCCGAAACATCTTGCAGGACGGAACCACGACAAGACAGTTGCGGACATATTTTCAGAGCAATTCGCACGAGGCAACACGTTGCGTTCACACGGTCCACGACAGGGGCTTGTGCTCCGCAGGCCTTAGAACCTTATGTCACGATGGTGTAAATGTTGGCGGCTTCACTGTTCCACGATCATGTTTTCACGACAATTGGGATGGTCTAGTATAGTCACGGTCAACGAGCCAGGAGAGTTGGTCCAGGTAGTACACGGTGAGGTGGTAGGCACCTGAGCCGATAGTAGGAATGTTATAGCATGTGTTAATATATCGTGTTGTCCTAGGTCCTTGCCTGACGGTTGACGGTGGTAGTTGGCAGGTTAGTAGCAGAAGGGGTTATCAACTAGAATCGGAAGGCATACATGGTTTTCATGTTTCATTAATCTCTCCCCGGCACCCGTCATGGCCCGGACAGGTGGAGGCATTATGTCGAACGCATCAGACATCGAAGACACGTTGTCTGTCCCAGAAACCCCTGCCAGGAGTTCCGAGCAGGGAATAGGCACTGCGTACAGATCCTGGACAATTCCCAGATTGATGGAGGAGCTTCGCAAGAAGGGAATTCCATTTCCGGCGTCAGCTAGGAAAGCAGAATTATACAAGCTGCTAACATCAGGACAGGAAGCGAGCGGCAGTCAGCAGGACATGTCAGGGCAGACAGTAGCCACGTCCCTGGCACAACTGCATTCTATGATGAACAGCATGTTGTCCTCCTTGTCCAGCCTGGAATCCAGAATGGACACATTCGAGAGGGGTAGTGCGTCCCAAGCATCAGTTCCCCTCGCGGCGGTTGCACCCGCAACCCCAGCTACACCTATGGTGGCAACTCCTGTAGGTAGGGGAACAACACCTCCAAAAATCACGCCATCACACTTCATTCCCGCTTCCATCCGCAAGGATATTCTGGACGGCAAGGACGTTAACCTGGCATCCTTGCTTATCAGCACCCAAGACGTCACTGAGACGAAGACGGTAGCATGTGGGGAGGTCTCGGTGGTCTTCAAGAGCAAGGATGCCAGGTTAAACCGCAAGCTCACTATAGTAGAGTTTGTGATTGCTTTCAGCCTATACAGGGATGTGATCTGCACAGAGAAACCAGAGAGGAGGGAAGAGCTGGATCTGTATTTGTACAAATTATCAGAGTTTGCGTACAAATACGGCGGGTCGTACTTCTACGAGTACCACAAGTCCTTTGCGGCAAAGGCTGCGGCAGGGGTCAGTCAGTTCGCTTACGAAACAGACTGGGGAGTGGTGGACACCGAACTGTTTTGTAAGCATTTTGCTGGGTTGAAGGCTCCGACCTGCACCATCTGCCAGTCTATTTCACACACAGCCCCGTGGTGTTCCAGCGCCAGTCATGAGCCAGAGCCAAGTACCAGTAGGGGGGTCACGGCTTCTCCTGCTCCCGGGCACAAGTTCTCGACTGCTGTAGACAAACTGGGGCGCCCTGTGAGGTACCTGGGCAGGAGCCAGGTATGCAACAACTACAACTTGGCAAGTTGCAATTTCAGCAACTGCAGGTTGTTGCACGTGTGCTTGCTCTGCTTCCGGGCCCATCCCAGCTCAATGTGCTCTCAGAGGTCACAGCAGTCGTGACTAGGCGGGGTCCAGGTGGATGCGCTGGCTGGTGTGTTGGCAGATCACCCGGAACAAGACTGGGTACAATGGTTACTCACAGGCTTCAGGTCGGGTTTCCACACAGGCTTAGTGTCTTTACCTCAATCTACGTTTGAGTGTAAAAATTTACGGTCAGCCACGCAGCAACCCCAGGTCGTTACGGAATTAATCCAACAGGAGTTAACCAAAGGCTTCATCATCGGGCCATTCCAGACGTCACCATTCGAAGTCTGGAGGGTCAGTCCGGTCGGGGTGGTGACAGGGAAATTCTCCAATAAAAAACGTTTAATTTACGATTTATCTGCCCCATATTCTTCTGTAGTACCCAGTCTGAATGCCCTGATCCCATCTGAAGAATTTGCTATGAAATATGCTTCAGTCGACCTCGCTATACAAATCATTCTTCAGTTGGGACCAGGTACATGGTTAGCAAAGGCAGATATTGCCGATGCCTTCAAGTTGCTACCAATAGCAGAAGAGTTGTGGAAGTGGTATGGCATAAAGTGGCAGGGCATGTACTATTTCGCCTCAAGACTCACGTTCGGCTCCAAGAGCAGCCCGTGGTTGTTCGAACAGCTAGCAAGAGCTTTGCACTGGGTACTGGTAAATGTGTCAGGTTGTAGACACGTCATACATTACTTGAACGACTTTCTCCTGTTAGATCCCCCAGGCGGTAATCCCAACAGTCTGCTAGCACTGAGGTCTTTATTCGACACCCTGGGTATACCAGTATCTCATGGGAAAACGGAGGGACCATCAGCCAAGATTACATTCCTAGGTGTGGTACTGGACACAGAGAGAATGCAGGCCAGCCTGCCCGCAGACAAACTCAGTAGAATTAAAGAAACCATCCAGAAATTCATGAGAACACGAGTGACATCAAGGGTTGAACTCCAGAGCTTGCTAGGCATGCTGGCTTTCGCGATGCGGATAATTCCGCAGGGTAGATCTTTTGTATCAAGGCTGTTGGCACTACTGTCACTAGCAACAAAGTCAGGTAGTCCGGTCAAGTTAGGTCCTGAAGCGTTGGCAGACTTACACATGTGGCATGATCACATCAGTCAGTGGAATGGGGTGTCAATTTTCTTGCCAGCTGTCACTCTCGACTCCCCTAAGGTGTACACGGATGCCACAGGCACACTGGGTTTCGCAGCAATCCATGGCGAGCAGTGGATGGCCAGCCGATGGCCACCGGAGGTTATGGATGTCCCTGGGTTCAGCCGCACTTCCGCCTTGTTTGAAGTGTATCCCATAGTGGCAGCAGCACACGTCTGGGGATCCTCATGGTCCAAGTCCACGGTCACGTTTTTCTGTGACAATTTGGCCACAGTACAGACAGTTAACAAGGGCAGATCCAAATCATTACAGGTCATGAGTTATTTGCGCAGGCTAGTATGGATAGCACTACAACACAATTTCAACTTCATTGCAGTACACATAGCTGGAACTTGCAACACAGCGGCTGATGCCTTGTCTAGGGGTAACTATGATCTTTTTTTCCAGGTCTCACCAGGTGCGGAGCCAGTGGCCACCACAGTGCCTTCACATCGGGTGCTAACTCTGGATTGAGGCGTTACTCCCTGATAGCAGAAACTTTAGTGAAGAGTTCATTAGCCCCAAGGACAAGGAAGGCTTACGCAGCAGCCATCAGCTTATACAGCTCGTTTCTGGACAGACACGCCTTGCCTTGGGGCTTTAGCATTTCCACTACACTACAGTTCATTGCCTTTTGCCACTCTGACCTGAGCTTGTCTTACAACTCCATCAAGTTACATATATCCGGGATTCAACACTACCATGCTTTACAATTCCCTGAGGAGCCTTCCATATGCTCAATACATCTCATCAAAGCGGCATTAAAAGGGGTTAATTCTACCTCCATCCCGCGGGTGGGTACACGGCAACCTATTACAGGGGAAATCTTCAGAAACATGTCGAATCTTCTCGACTCCGCCCCATTCGGGTGGTTCCACAGCAAGGTTATCAAGGTCGGCATATATTTGGCGCTCTATGGGTTTTTGAGGCCTGGGGAGATCACTTGTGCGTCACGTTCAGCACCTTTCGTAGACATAGGCCAACTTAGCATCAAGCAAAGTCATGCAGAGCTCACACTACGGGTCACGAAAACCTGCAGGGAGTCCACCGTGGTGAGGTATTATCCCTCCGGTAACCCCTGGTGCCCTCTAGCGGTACTCACGGAGTGGGTAAACATCATGAATGGCAAACCAGAGTTAAGGCCACTGCTGCCTTTTGATTCAGCTCCTCTCACCACCGCTCAGTTTGTCAGTCATGTACGCACGTTGATTAGGCTGTTAGGTCTTGACCCACGCTGCTACTCAGGACACTCGTTCCGCATTGGAGCAGCCTCCGCAGCCTCCAAACACGGAGTACCGGTCCATATATTAAAAAAATTAGGAAGATGGAAATCAGATGCCTATGCGGCATACATTCCCAACCCCCAGTTAGAAATGGCGGATGTATTCAAATTTTTAGTGCTGTAATAAATAAAAGTAATTTGCTTTGACCATTTACCTAACCGTGTTATCATTTTTTGCCCACTATAGGCGTGCCCTCGTTCGCGGTTTGGGCACAATTCAACCGCTGTTAAGATTCAGTAATAAGGGTCAGTTAGTATCAGTCCAGGTTAAGGCATGTGTGTTCAGTGGCAGGATGTGTTTTACAGGTGGACGAGTTGTGAAACAAACAGATCAAGACAAGCATTGGTAAGTACGTCCAATTCCACTATTATGGGCCACGACCACAAGTGAGAAGCCTACGGCTGAATTTGTGGGAGGGGCCGGGTGTATTTAACGTTCGGCCTCTCTGCAAGCCGGCACGTTCATCGCACAGCGTTGCCCACCCTCCCAAACCCATTTTTTCATTTATCACCAATAGGGCATGCCCACTATAGGCGTGCCCTCGTTCGCGGTTTGGGCACAATTCAACCGCTGTTAAGATTCAGTAATAAGGGTCAGTTAGTATCAGTCCAGGTTAAGGCATGTGTGTTCAGTGGCAGGATGTGTTTTACAGGTGGACGAGTTGTGAAACAAACAGATCAAGACAAGCATTGGTAAGTACGTCCAATTCCACTATTATGGGCCACGACCACAAGTGAGAAGCCTACGGCTGAATTTGTGGGAGGGGCCGGGTGTATTTAACGTTCGGCCTCTCTGCAAGCCGGCACGTTCATCGCACAGCGTTGCCCACCCTCCCAAACCCATTTTTTCATTTATCACCAATAGGGCATGCCCACTATAGGCGTGCCCTCGTTCGCGGTTTGGGCACAATTCAACCGCTGTTAAGATTCAGTAATAAGGGTCAGTTAGTATCAGTCCAGGTTAAGGCATGTGTGTTCAGTGGCAGGATGTGTTTTACAGGTGGACGAGTTGTGAAACAAACAGATCAAGACAAGCATTGGTAAGTACGTCCAATTCCACTATCATGGGCCACGACCACAAATGGGGTATTTCCATACTCAGGAGAAATTGTGTTACAAATTTTGGGGGTCTTTTTTTCCTTTTACCGCTTGTGAAAATAAAAAATTTCTCCCGAGTACGGAAATACCCCATATGTGGCCCTAAACTGTTTCCTTGAAATACAACAGGGCTCCGAAGTGAGAGAGCGCCAATCGCATTTGAGGACCAAATTAGGGATTGCATAGGGGTGGACATAAGGGTATTCTACGCCAGTGATTCCCAAACAGGGTGCCTCCAGCTGTTGCTAAACTCCCAGCATGCCTGGACAGTCAGTGGCTGTCCAGAAATGCTGGGAGTTGTTGTTTTGCAACAGCTGGAGGCTCCATTTTGGAAACACTGCTGTACAATATGTTTTTCATTTTTATTGTGGGGGACAGTGTAAAGGGGTGTATATGTAGTGTTTTACCCTTTCTTTTGTGTCAGTGTTTTCAGGGTACATTCGCACTGGCGTGTTACAATGAGTTTCCGGCTAGGAGTTTGGGCTGCGGCAAAAAATTTGCCGCAGCCCAAACTTGAAGAAGGAAACTTACTGTAAACCTGCCAGTGTAAATGTACCCTGTACATTCACATGGGGGGGGGCAAACCTCCAGCTGTTTCAAAACTACAACTCTCAGCATGCACTGACTGACCGTGCATGCTGGGAGTTGTACTTTTGCAACAGCTGGAGGCACACTGGTTGGAAAACCTTCAGTTAGGTTCTGTTACCTAACTCAGTATTTTCCAACCAGTGTGCCTCCAGCTGTTGCAAAACTGCAACTCCCAGCATGTACTGATCACCGAAGGGCATGCTGGGTGATGTAGTTATGCAACAGCTGGAAGTACGCAACTACAACTCTCAGCATGCCAAGACAGCTGTTTGCTGTTTGGGCATGCTGGGATTTGCAGTTTTGCAATATCTGGAGGGCTACAGTTTATAGACCACTGCACTGTGATCTCCAAACCGTGGACCTCCAGATGTTGCAAAACTACAAATCCCAGCATGCCCAGACAGCAAACAGCTGTTTGGGCATGCTAAGAGTTGTAGTTTTTCAAGATCTGGAGGGATACAGTTTAGCGACCACTGTAAAGTGGTCTCAGACTGTAGCCCTCCAGATGTTGCTAGGCAACTTACCAACTTCCGTAGGATCCAGGGAGCCATCCTCTTCTGCTGCACGACATCGCCGCCAGCCGATCACCATCGCTCCCAGCCTCCGGATGGGTAAATGGATCTTCTGCCCCCGGTCCTTTGTCGGTACCCCCGTTCTGCCCCGCCTATTGTGGGTGGTCAGAACGGGGAAAACGAAAGTTAACCCCCCCCGCCTCCGATCTGCTATTGGTGGTCGCGTCTAGACCACCAATAGCAGGGATAGGAGGGGTGGCACCCCTGCCACCTCACTCCTATCCCTTAAGGGGGATCGTGGGTGTCTTAGACAACCTCGATCCCCCTTATATTCCGAGTCGCCAGGGTCACCATAGACCCAAATGACCCGGAATTGGCGCAAATCGCAAGTGTGAATTCATTAGCGATTTGCGCCGATCACCAACATGGGGGGGGTCTGATGACCCCCCTGGGCATTTGCGTAGGGTGCCTGCTGATCGATATCAGCAGGCACCCCGGTCCCGCCCGGTGCAAGGCGGGGACCGAAATTCCCACGGGCGTATGGATACGCCCTGGGTCCTTAAGGGATTAAACCTAATTTACATTTCAACCCATGATGGTGTCATGCTAAGCAGACCACATTATAAAAGTGCTGAACCCTGTGATGTAGAACTGGCGGACTATCTGATGTGTATACTGGACTATCTGATGTGTAAACTGGACTATCTGATGTGTATATTGGACTATCTGATGTGTATACTGGACTATCTGATGTGTATACTGGACTATCTGATGTGTATACTGGACTATCTGATGTGTATACTGGACTATCTGATGTGTGTTTTGGACTCTCTGATGTGTATACTGGACTATCTGATGTGTATACTGGACTATCTGATGTGTATACTGGACTATCTGATGTGTGTACTGGACTATCTGATGTGTATACTGGACTATCTGATGTGTATACTGGACTATCTGATGTGCATATTGGACTATCTGATGTGTATACTGAACTATGTGATGTGTATACTGGACTATCTGTTGTGTATACTGGACTATCGGATGTGTATACTGGACTATCTGATGTGTATACTGAACTATCTGATGTGCATATTGGACTATCCGATGTGTATACTGGACTATCTGATGTGTATATTGGACTATCTGATGTGTATACTGGACTATCTGATGTGTATACTGGACTATCTGATGTGTATACTGGACTATCTGATGTGTGTACTGGACTATCTGATGTGCATATTGGACTATCCGATGTGTATACTGGACTATCTGATGTGTATACTGGACTATCTGATGTGTATACTGGACTATCTGATGTGTGTACTGGACTATCTGATGTGTGTACTGGACTATGTGATGTGTGTACTGGACTATCGGATGTGTATACTGGACTATTTGATGTGTATACTGGACTATCTGATGTGCATATTGGACTATCTGATGTGTATACTGAACTATGTGATGTGTATACTGGACTATCTGTTGTGTATACTGGACTATCTGATGTGTATACTGGACTATCTGATGTGTATACTGGACTATCTGATGTGCATATTGGACTATCCGATGTGTATACTGGACTATCTGATGTGTATACTGGACTATCTGATGTGTATACTGGACTATCTGATGTGTATACTGGACTATCTGATGTGTGTACTGGACTATCTGATGTGCATATTGGACTATCCGATGTGTATACTGGACTATCTGATGTGTATACTGGACTATCTGATGTGTATACTGGACTATCTGATGTGTATACTGGACTATCTGATGTGTGTACTGGACTATCTGATGTGTGTACTGGACTATGTGATGTGTATACTGGACTATTTGATGTGTATACTGGACTATCTGATGTGTAAACTGGACTATTTGATGTGTATACTGGACTATCTGATGTGTAAACTGGACTATCTGATGTGTATACTGGACTATCTGATGTGTATACTGGACTATCTGATGTGTATACTGGACTATCTGATGTGTATACTGGACTATCTGATGTGTATACTGGACTATCTGATGTGTATACTGGACTATCTGATGTGTATACTGGACGATCTGATGTGTATACTGGACTATCTGATGTGTATACTGGACTATCTGATGTGTATACTGGACTATCTGATGTGTATACTGGCTTTCTGACTCTGTCCCAATGGCAGGTGTTAAGAGAAGGATGAGACATGTTTTTTTATTTATATATTTATTAAGAATAATACACAGGATAAATGTCCGTCCTCGGCTCCCGGCTGTAGTCATAGGCCTCAGTTTTCACTATTCTACAGGATGGTTCTGTTCCGGGTCCGGTATCTTGGTCCTCAGGCTGACGTTAATGTCATTTCTGGAAATCTTTACTGACAAATGCTGTAAATCTGTATAGTGGGTCACATGGTATAAGGTGACGCCGCAGAATCCCATGTATTCAGCCACCATGACGGGGACATACATAATCTCCTCGCAGTGTCCGGTGCACAGATCCGTATAGAAGGAGACCTGACCGACACTGAAGAGCAGCAGCACCACAGAAGTCACTAAGGTGGAGGCCAGCCTTATATGGCAAACAATCCGGCTGCTGTATGACCTTTTGTATAGGAATCCAGCTTGGCACACATTATATATGGCTCCACAAATAAATGCCATACCTGAGCTGATCCTGTGTATTGTAGGATTGTTCCCCATAGTAAATACGGCATTCAGGGCTGTTCCTATGCACATGATGCATCCTAAGGTAAACAAGATCTTCTGGTAAATCCTAAAATGCTTCGCAGATGGTTCAGAGCGCAGGAACATAAATCGGTGCTGCAGGTAGGTGACGGCAACTCCTATGATGGGTGCACCAAAGAACACAACCTTATATATTATCCACTCAGGATATCCTACAGCCGTGTCACTGATAAACGGCTGTCTGCTATGTCCTAGGGCGATGGTCAAGGTGACAAGAGTGCTGAGGCCCAAAAGGTTCCATGTGACCCAAAGGATAGGCAAGAACCCTAATCCCTGGATCTCCATGGCACAAAGAAACAACACAAATCGCTGAGATAAAGGAAAGATTCGCTAAGCAAAAGCCGCTGTCTCTGTCCAACTCTCTCTGTGTAATCAGATTGTCAGGCGGGGTTTTCTATAGGCTCGGAACTCGATGATGTCACATCTGTGATGTCATTCTTTGGTTCATCTCGGTAACACCATCATGCTGCATACTGATTGGTCCTCAGTGTTGTAGATCTTTATGCAGACAATCCTGGCATCACGTTTGCTGATATTTAGTGTTTCCACAGTCAAATAAAACTAGTAATGGCTGAATCCACATTTCAACAGGGTTTTCCAAAATCTCTTTCAACATGAATTCATCTGAATATAACCTTATGTGTCTGTAATTCTGCCAATTCTCTTCTTTTACTACAAAGGTTAATGTTTTGTCAGATGTACAACATATAAAAAGGTTTTTAACATTTCTGTGACTGCTCAGTGGTTAAAAAACCAACACAAAACCATTGCAGATGGGGTTGTACTTGGATATATTTGTACATTTGTAGATGTCCATATTATATTTTATTGTTTTCTGTGTAAAGTCCAATACAAAGAAAATATGTAGAAAAAAATTCTGCACTTTTCTTTCTTAATTTTTTTTTTTTTAAAGCTCTTTTAAAAGAAACCAAGAATAAGTCCGTACAATGCTTTTCTAACATACATATTATTACAACAGTTCTTTGGGTCAGCTGATTGACAGCCCTTCTTTAGTTACACAATATACCTGTATCTTGGCCCCCATAGACATCACATGGTAACAGTACCTACTGCGTCCATCGGTTTCATGGCCGTCCTGTGGGGGCTACACACGACCACGTTCACCCCCTTTTCTTATGTTTATAATTAAAAGTTTGTTAAAAAAAAATTGTGGAAGGAAAACAAATTAAATTAAACTCAACCTGTATCAGGTAGCCCCCCCCCCGGTGACATATTTACCATAGAGCCGGTATCGGGGTCTTGCACTATGGAATAACAGCACGTGCCTCATTGGTCTGTGTAGATTACTGAGGTCTGGTGCGCTCCTATATTTGCAAATAACTATAAAAATGTGCAGTTTAAACAAGGTAATAGGTAATTTCCCATTGGCCTCCTGAAATGCTGCTATGAAGGAAGGTTTGGGTTACACCTGGAATCAATTACCTCCAAACTGAGATGAGGAAATGTAAATGGAGACGTGAATGGCCCTGTTTATTATGTTTATTTATACTGTAAAATATATTGTAATCTGCGCTGCATTTAGGATCAACATATTATATCAAAACTCAAGAGTCTCAAAGAAAAGGGATAAAAAGACCAGGGAACAGGGGCGTAGGAACCCTCACAATTCTGGGGGATAACATTTTAATTGGTTGTTTTGCAAGGGTGGAGCCACAAAGGACCAGAGGGAGTGGAACCATTCAATGTTGAGTGACGCTACAAAATTGAGCTTCAGGCTCCTCAGCACAGGTACCTTCAGGGAGCAGTGAATTCAGGAGGTCGGGATCTGTCAGGACTGTCTGAGGTCAGGATCTGTCAGGACTGTCTGAGGTCAGGATCTGTCAGGACTGTGGGAGGTCAGGATCTGTCAGGACTGTGGGAGGTCAGGATCTGTCAGGACTGTGGGAGGTCAGGATATGTCAGGACTGTGGGAGGTCGGGATCTGTCAGGACTGTGGGAGGTCAGGATCTGTCAGGACTGTGGGAGGTCAGGATCTGTCAGGACTGTGGGAGGTCAGGATCTGTCAGGACTGTGGGGGGTCAGGATCTGTCAGGACTGTGGGAGATCAGGATCTGTCAGGACTGTGGGAGGTCAGGATCTGTCAGGACTGTGGGAGGTCAGGATCTGTCAGGACTGTGGGAGGTCAGGGTCTGTCAGGACTGTGGGAGGTCAGGATCTGTCAGGACTGTGGGAGGTCAGGATCTGTCAGGACTTTGGGAGGTCAGGATCTGTCAGGACTGTGGGAGGTCAGGATCTGTCAGGACTGTGGGAGGTCAGGATCTGTCAGGACTGTGGGAGGACAGGATCTGTCAGGACTGTGGGAGGTCAGGATCTGTCATGACTGTGGGAGGTCAGGATCTGTCAGGACTTTGGGAGGTCAGGATCTGTCAGGACTGTGGGAGGTCAGGATCTGTCAGGACTGTGGGAGGTAGGCTGTGTGTGCGGTCAGGGTGGGGAGTCCTCTACAGCCTGTGTAGACACAAAAACACCTTAACGTCACATGGTGTACATGTATGCCCTGATCGCAGTACTAGTGTATGAAGTGCACTTACTTGCTGAGCGCGCTTCATTCCTGGTAAGTATTGACTGCAATTATCAGCAATCACGCCCCTCCCCTAATAAAAGTGTAAATCACCCCCTTTACCCAAAGTGATGTGGTGTCACTGCGTGTGGAAATGTCCAAACTATTAAAATATAATGTTAATGAAACCGCATGGTCAGTGGTGAAAACATAAAAAAAAAAAAAAAAAGTCCAGAATTTCAAATTTTTGATCACTTCAAAAAAATTTTTTATAAAAAGGATAAAAAAGTTCCATCAAAACAGAACTGGTACCGACAAAAACTACAGATTATGGCACAAAATATGAGCCCCCATACAGCCCTATATAGGGAAAAAAGTGTTATAGGGACAGAAAAGGACAATTTTGAGCATTCAAATTTTCACCCAATTTTCACTTTAATTTTATAAAAGTAGTAAGATAAAACAAAACCTATATAAATTGGGTATCATTGTATTGACCTACAGAATAAAGATAGTATTGTCTGTGGTAGAAGGGCTGACGTACGTTACATTTATGAAATGGCGCACAGCATATGATCAATTTGTCTGAGCCATACACAGCGAGGAGAAATGATCTCAGCACAGACAATTTTACACTGAAAGGAAAAGTGTCTGTGTTCTGTGCTGTGTGTGGCTACATGCTGACCCTCTCCTGACCCTCTGCTGACCCCCTGCTGATCCTCTGCTGACCCTCTGCTGACCCCCTGCTGACCCTCTGCTGACCCTCTGCTGACCCTCTGCTGACCCTCTGCTGACCCCCTGCTGACCCTCTGCTGACCCCCTGCTGACCCTCTGCTGACCCTCTGCTGACCCCCTGCTGACCCTCTGCTGACCCCCTAGAACTTCTTTATTTTTCCATATACACGGCTGTATGAGGGCTAATTTTTTGTGCCATGATCTGTAGTTTTAACATGTTTTATATTTTATTTATTTATATTTTTACTTCTGTGAAATGTGAAAAGAGGGTAAATTATTTTTTAGGGAAGGGGCCTATTCACATTCATTTAAACTCAGGGTGTGCTGGGAGTTGTAGTTGTGTACCATATAGAGAGACACATTAGAGCTGCAAGCCACAACCTTTGACTCTCCAAATGTTGCAAAACTACAACTCCAAACATGTCCTAACAGTCAGGGCATGCTGGTAGTTGTAGTTTTGTACCCTACAGAGAGACCTGTTAAGGCAGTGTGTCCTTATGGGTTCTGGGGACTATGTTTAGGAGAAGGATCTGGCATCTATGTTTGGGGGAAGAGTGTGGTCTGGGGTCTGTACCCAGCCAAGCTGTCATGAGAGGGCAGCATGTTATATGTGTATGGTGGCTGGGGGGGGTGAGCTGCAGATGGGGAGCAGAGCTCGGTGACGGTACCTTCAGCTTCCCTGTGGCGGCGGCTCTTTGTACACACTCCTGGCCGATGGCTCGGGGGAGGAGAAGCCCTGTCTTGCTCCAGTGGGCTCAGGCCGCCCCTCTGCTCTATGGGAATGCAGAGGCCAGCCTGGCTGCTTGTTATTCGGCTGCTGTGCCTGATTAACAAGTGTCCTGACCTGCTGTGCGGGACCATAGCGCTTAGCGACACCCTCTGTATATTCCTGCCAATGCCCAGGGCCGGACTGGGTGTGAAAACCAGCCCTGGAAACAATTACATACCAGCCCCATAGTGTTGTGTCATTATACCAGCACGTCGTCATTTTCTTCTTCATAAAAGGTAAACCAGGGGTAGACATCCTGTTGCCACTCCAGATGTTGTGGACTACACCTCCCATGATGCTTTGCAAGCCTTATTGGAGATGTAGTCCAAAACATCTGGAGAGTCGAAGGTTATCTACCCCTGCTCTAAACCAAAAATATATCATATTGCAATATATAATACCATCACCCTAGTCTTTCTCCCTCAACCTATTTACATTTCCTTCCCCACAAATATAGAATATTAAAATATATAATCACCACAGCCCAAGTTGCCTAAATTTAGACCCCTACATAATATAATCTAAGAATGCCTCATCTCAAATTGCCATGTTAGATCTTTCCCGTCCTCCACTGTTTCCTGAGCTCTAAGCAGTGGCGTTGCTAGGGTTGGTGTCACCCGGTGCGGTAGAAAATGGTGTCACCCCCATACCTCCCCCCTCCCCCCAGTAAGCCACTGTTGTAGCGCATTGTGAGAAATTCCAGTATAATAATCAGATATACCAGTTGCCACAGAATAGGAAAGTGTTAAAAAAGTTTTCACCATTGAAATATACAGCTCCCAGAATTACTTAAAGGGGTACTCCACTGGAAAACATTTACTTTTATATCAACTGGTGCCAGAAAGTTAAACAGATTTTTAAATTACTTCTATTTAAAATCTTAATACTTACAGTACTTATAAGCTGGTGTATGCTCCACAGGAAGTTGTGTAGTTCTTTCCAGTCTGACCACAGTGCTATTTGCTGACACCTCTGCCCATGTCAGGAACTGTCCAGAGCAGGATAGGTTTGCTATGGGGATTTGATCCTACTATGGACAGTTCTTGACATGGACAGAGGTGTTAGCAGAGAGCACTGTGGTCAGACAGAAAAGAAATTAAAAAAGAAAATAACTTCCTGTGAATCGCTTATACAGCAGCTAATAAGTACTGGAAGGATTAAGATTTTTAAAAAGAAGTAATTTACAAATCTGTTTAACTTTGTAGCACCAGCTGATTAACATTTTTTTTCCAGTAGAGTACCCCTTTGAGCAGTGGTGAGGTTATGCTGGGAGTTGTAGTTTCACTGACCTAACTGTAGAACTGACAAGTGACTACAGCTCTGATAGGACATAGAGAGGAGAATGTACAATGATATCAGTGACTACAGGTGACGTCTTCTCTCTAGTGAGGAGAATACACAATGATATCAGTGACTACAGGTGACGTCTTCTCTATAGTGAGGAGAATACACAATGATATCAGTGACTACAGGTGACGTCTTCTCTATAGTGAGGAGAATACACAATGATGTCAGTGACTACAGGTGACGTCTTCTCTATAGTGAGGAGAATACACAATGATATCAGTGACTACAGGTGACGTCTTCTTTATAGTGAGGAGAATACACAATGATATCAGTGACTACAGGTGACGTCTTCTCTATAGTGAGGAGAATACACAATTATATCAGTGACTACAGGTGATGTCTTCTCTATAGTGAGGAGAATACACAATGATATCAGTGATTACAGGTGACGTCTTCTCTATAGTGAGGAGAATACACAATGATATCAGTGACTACAGGTGATGTCTTCTCTATAGTGAGGAGAATACACAATGATATCAGTGACTATAGGTGACGTCTTCTCTATAGTGAGGAGAATACACAATGACATCAGTGACTACAGGTGACGTCTTCTCTATAGTGAGGAGAATACACAATGATATCAGTGACTACAGGTGATGTCTTCTCTATAGTGAGGAGAATACACAATGATATCAGTGACTACAGGTGACGTCTTCTCTATAGTGAGGAGAATACACAATGATATCAGTGACTTGCTCTTCTGAGTGTTGCTGTGTAAGAGGGGGCGTGAAAGAGGAGTTACAAAAACTGTGATTATCTGTTGTGCGGAGTGAATCTGTGGAGTGGGTGCGACTGCCTATAGTCCACATTCATATTTTTGGTAAGTCTTTCTCTTTTGCACATAGTGGGATAAACACCCTTTTTCATTTTTTTTTTCTCTGTTCCACCTCTAGGGGGAGGAAGAGTAGATTGGGCACAGGTGTATAAATCTTAGCTTGGGACTCTTATTGAGAGCTTGCTCTTCTGAGTGTTGTTGTGTAAGAGGGGGCGTGAAAGAGGAGTTACAAATACAGGAGTTTGAAAGCAGGAGGTTGAGATCGCTGTGAGTGTTCATTTCTGAACCCACAAGGTCTACAACAAATTTTAAGTGTCATTTTGACTGTCTGTTTTTTCCTATACATTTGTGAAATCCCCATAACTAGATGGCCTCCATGTTGGAAAGTGCAGTCCAATGTACATCCTGTTCAATGTATGCAATCCTTGAACAACAGTTTGAGGGTGCATATTGTTGTGCGAGATGTGTGCTAGTTGTCCGTTTGGAAGCCCAGATCCTGCATCTAGAGGGGCGACTGGCAACAATGAGAAGCATTAACAACATGGAGAGGAGTCTCGTGCTCACTGAGCAGGCACTCTCGGGAATAGAGGTGGAGGAGGACAGTGGGACGGAGTTGCAGGACAGTCAGGCAGTTAGCTGGGTTACAGTTAGAAAGAGGGGTAGGGGAAAAAGTGTCAGGGAGGCTAGTCCTGAACTGGGACACCCCAACAAGTTTGCCCGCTTGGCAGATGAGGGGGATGTCATTACAGAGCTAGCAGAACTGCAGCAGGATACCGCCTCTGACCGCCAGGGGGGTGTCTGCTCCAGTAAGGAGGGAGGGAGGAGTACAGGGCCGGCCAGACAGGTACTAGTGGTGGGGGACTCAATTATTAGGGGGACAGACAGGGCAATCTGTCACAAAGACCGGGATCGCCGAACAGTGTGTTGTCTGCCTGGCGCACGAGTTCGGCACATCGCGGATCGGGTTGACAGGTTGCTGGGCGGGGCTGGAGAGGACCCAGCAGTCATGGTACATATTGGCACCAATGACAAAGTAAGAGGTAGGTGGAGTGTCCTTAAAAATGATTTCAGGGACTTAGGCCGCAAGCTTAAGGCAAGGACCTCCAAGGTAGTATTTTCTGAAATACTACCAGTACCACGAGCCACACCAGAGAGTCAGCGGGAGATCAAGGAGGTAAACAAGTTGCTCAGAAGCTGGTGTAGGAAGGAAGGGTTTGGGTTCATGGAGAACTGGGCTGACTTCGCTGTCGGTTACCGGCTCTACCGTAGGGACGGGCTGCACCTCAATGGGGAGGGTGCAGCTTTGCTTGGGGAGAAGATGGCTAGAAGGGTGGAGGAGTGTTTAAACTAGGGACTTGGGGGGAGGGAACCTACAGCAAAGAGGGGGAAGATAGTGTAGATAGAGAGGTGGGAATTATAAATGTACCTGGCGGTGGAGCGGAGGGAGGGGTTAGAATAGTTAATAGGAATAGGCTTCATAGGAAAATAAAACTTACACCCTTGAATCCCATTAACCCCAATTACATAAAGGATGGAAATGTAAAGTGTATGTTCACAAATGCCAGAAGCCTAGCAAATAAAATGGGGGAGCTTGAGGCCTTGATACTGGAGGAACATATTGATATAGTTGGGGTCACTGAGACATGGCTGGACTCCTCGCATGACTGGGCTGTCAATCTGCAGGGGTTTACATTGTTTCGCAAGGATAGAATGAACAGAAAAGGTGGTGGAGTCTGTCTGTATGTAAGAAGTGGTATGAAAGTCAGTGTGAACGATGCCATAGTATGTGATGATTCTGAGGAGGTGGAATCACTGTGGGTAGAATTACAAAAGGAGGGAAATACTGAAAAAATTATATTTGGGGTAATCTACAGACCCCCTAATATCACTGAAGAGATAGAAGGTCGGCTGCATAAACAAATATAGAGAGGGCCGCCCGGGCAGGTACAGTGGTAATAATGGGAGATTTTAACTATCCAGATATAGATTGGGGTCCGGGGTTGGCTAAAACTACAAAGGGGCGACAATTCCTAAATTTATTGCAGGATAATTTTATGGGCCAGTTTGTGGAGGACCCAACAAGAAGTGATGCCTTGTTGGATCTGATCATTTCCAACAACGCAGAGCTGGTTGGTAATGTAACTGTGCGGGAAAACCTTGGTAATAGCGACCACAATATAGTTACTTTTGACTTAAAATGTAGAAAACAAAGACAGGCGGGGAAGGCAAAAACATATAACTTTAAAAAGGCAAATTTCTCTGGGCTGAGAGCTGCACTACAGGACATAGACTGGGGGGAGGTGTTGTCAAATACTGATACAGAAGGTAAATGGGACATCTTTAAATCAACTCTAAATAACTATACAGCTAAATATATACCAAAGGGGAACAAATATAAACGATTAAAACTAAATCCTACATGGCTGACACATGATGTTAAAAGAGCAATAAACAACAAAAAAATAGCCTTCAAAAAATACAAATCTCATGGGTCAGCGATAACATTTAAACAGTACAAAGAGCTTAATAAAATCTGTAAAAATGTAATAAAAACAGCAAAAATTCAAAACGAGAGACAGGTGGCCAAAGAAAGCAAAACTAATCCTAAATATTTTTTTAGATATATAAATGCAAAAAAACCAAGGACAGAGCATGTAGGACCCCTTAATAATGATAATGGGGAGGTTGTCACCGGCGATCAAGAGAAGGCGGAGCTACTGAATGGGTTCTTTAGTTCTGTATATACTATGGAAGAAGGAGCTGACATTGGCCAGGTCAGTGCTGGTAACACATCATGTAATGTATTGAACTGGCTTAATGTAGAGATGGTACAAGGTAAGTTAAGTAAAGTAAATGTAAGCAAATCTCCAGGGCCGAATGGACTACACCCAAGAGTTCTTAGAGAGGTAAGTTCAGTAATATCTGTACCCTTGTTCATGATATTTAGAGATTCTCTGGTGTCTGGTATTGTGCCAAGGGACTGGCGCAAGGCGAATGTGGTGCCAATCTTCAAAAAGGGCTCTAGGTCTTCCCCAGGAAACTATAGACCGGTAAGTTTAACGTGCATTGTGGGTAAATTGTTTGAAGGACTTATAAGGGATTACATACAGGAATACATAGGGGATAATAGTATTATAAGTGATAACCAGCATGGGTTTACTAAGGATAGAAGTTGTCAAACCAATCTAATTTGCTTTTATGAAGAGGTGAGTAGAAGCCTTGACAGAGGAATGATACTGTCCCTCATAGACGTCTGACAGGTAAGTTAAGGTCTTTGGGTTTGGAAATTTTAGTTTGTAACTGGATTGAACACTGGCTCATGGATCGTACCCAGAGAGTGGTGGTCAATGATTCGTACTCTGATTGGTCCCCGGTAATTAGTGGTGTACCCCAAGGTTCAGTACTGGGCCCGCTGTTGTTTAATTTATTTATCAATGATATAGAGGATGGTATTAACAGCTCTGTTTCTATCTTTGCAGATGACACCAAGCTTTGTAGCACGGTACAGTCTATAGAGGATGTGCATAAGTTACAAGATGACTTGGATAGACTAAGTGTCTGGGCATCCACTTGGCAAATGAGGGTCAATGTGGATAAATGTAAAGTTATGCATCTGGGTACTAATAACCTGCATGTGTCGTATGTCTTAGGGGGGATTAAACTGGCAGAGTCACCGGTAGAGAAGGATCTGGGTGTACTTGTAGATCACAGACTACAGAATAGCATGCAATGTCAGGCTGCTGCTTCCAAGGCCAGCAGGATATTGTCATGTATCAAAAGAGGCATGGACTCAAGGGACAGGGACACAATACTCCCCCTTTATAAAGCATTGGTGCGGCCTCACCTGGAATATGCTGTTCAGTTTTGGGCACCTGTCCATAAAAGGGACACTGCGGAGTTGGAAAGGGTGCAGAGACGCGCGACTAAACTAATATGGGGCATGGAACATCTTAGCTATGAGGAGCGATTAAAGGAGTTACAATTGTTTAGTCTTGAGAAGAGACGTTTAAGGGGGGATATGATAAACGTATATAAGTATATTAATGGCCCATACAAAAAATATGGAGAAAAACTGTTCCAGGTTAAACCCCCCAAAAGGACGAGGGGGCACTCCCTCCGTCTGGAGAAGAAAAAGTTTAGTCTCATGGGGCGACACGCCTTCTTTACCGTGAGGACTGTGAATTTATGGAATGGTCTACCTCAGGAACTGGTCACAGCAGGAACAATTAACAGCTTTAAAACAGGATTAGATACATTCCTGGAACAAAATAACATTAATGCTTATGAAGAAATATAAAATCCCATCCCTTCCCCAATATCGTGCCACACCCCTACCCCTTAATTCCCTGATTGAACTTGATGGACATATGTCTTTTTTCGACCGTACTAACTATGTAACTATGTAACTACAGGTGACGTCTTCTCTATAGTCTTTCCTTATCTAATTCAGATGGTACATACCGCCAGGACTTGTTCCAGCTAAAACTTCTCTCTGCAGAATGTGATGCCCAGACGTCTCCTCACTATGTCAGCGCATTCTCATCCTCTATATGAAAACAATTATTATTATAAACCTGCCAGACACTGTATCCTCTAAATATAATACTACTATACACTATACTCTTTGATTATAAACCTTCCATACACCATACCCACTGAATATAATACTACCACACACTGTACATTCTGAATATAATACCAACACATACTGTACCCCTGAATATAATACTGCCACACACTGTACCCACTGAATATACTACCACATACTGTACCCTCTGAATATAATACTACCACAAACTGCGCCCTCTGAATATAATACTACCACAAACTGCGCCCTCTGAATATAAATCTGCCACTTACTGTACCCTCTGAATATAAATCTGCCACATACTGTACCCCTGAATATAAATCTGCCACATATTGTACCCTCTGAATATAAATCTGCCACATACTGTACCCCTGAATATAATACCGCCACATACTGTACCCTCTGAATATAATACTACCACCCACTGCGCCCTCTGAATATAATACTTAGAGATGAGCAAACTACAGTAAATTCAACTCATCACAAACTTCTCTGCTCGGCAGTTGATGACTTTTCCTGCATAAATTAATTCAGCTTTCAGGTGCTCCCATGGGCTGGAAAAGGTGGATACAGTCCTAGGAGACTCTTTCCTAGGAATGTATCCACCTTTTCCAGCCCACGGGAGCACCTGAAAGCTGAACTAATTTATGCAGGAAAACTCATCAACTGCCGAGCCGAGAAGTTTGTGACAAATCGAATTTACTGTAAGTTCGCTCATCTCTAATAATACTACTACAAACTGCGCCCTCTGAATATAATACTACCACAAACTGCGCCCTCTGAATATAATACTACCACCCACTGCGCCCTCTGAATATACTACCACAAACTGCGCCCTCTGAATATAATACTACCACAAACTGCGCCCTCTGAATATAATACTACCACCCACTGCGCCCTCTGAATATAATACTACCACATACGGCGCCCTCTGAATATAATACTACCACAAACTGCGCCCTCTGAATATAACGTTGCCATACAGTGCACCCTCTGAATATAATACCACAACCGCAGTAACACCCCTCAACATCCGTTAGCTGATGCTATTACCACGGGAGGGGGGTATTGGTGGTGTTGCTAATGGATGATGGGGGTGCTACTACTGGGGGGGGTGTTGCTGGATGATGATGAGGGTGCTGCTGGCCATCCCCCCTGGCAGTATCACCCCCATCATCCATCGGCAGGATCATCCTCCTGGCAGGAGCACCGCCATCATCCACCATCAGGAACTGCTGATGGAGGTGCTGCTGGGCGGGGGGGGGTGTTGCTGGTGGATGATG
This sequence comes from Hyla sarda, assembly GCF_029499605.1. NCBI lineage: Eukaryota > Metazoa > Chordata > Amphibia > Anura > Hylidae > Hyla > Hyla sarda. The sequence continues at coordinate 25,345,532 of NC_079190.1, read as the reverse complement.
AGGGTGCTACTGCCAGGGGGGAGCATTAGGTAGGCAGCAGTTCCCCCACATTAGGTAGGTCACAGTTTCCCCACATTAGGTAGCATCTATACCCCACATTAGGCAGCATAGATTCCCCACATTTGGTACCAGTTCCCCCACATTAGGTAGGTACCAGTTACCCCACATTAGGGAGCAATTTCCCCACATTAGGTAGCACAGATTCCCCACATTAGGTAACAATTTCCCCACATTAGGTAGCACAGATTCCCCACATTCGGTAGCACAGATTCCCCACATTAGGTAGCATAGACTCCCCACATTAGGTAGCATAGACTACGCACATTTGGTAGTAGTTTCCCCACATTAGGCCGCAGGTTCCCTTGCAGGTTCCCTACAATGGGTCAAAGTCTCCCCACAATAGATCGCTGGTTATACCACCCCCCCCTCCACACACACACAAAAAACACATACAACACAGAGAGACACACACACAAACACACAGTCAGAGAGACACACACTCACAGACAGACACACACACAGTCACACACACACACAGAGTCACACAGTCACACACAGTAACACAAACACACAGAGTCACACAAACACACAGAGTCGCACAAACACACACAGTCACATACACACAGTCACACACACACACAGTCACACACACACACAGTCACACACACACAGTCACACACACAGTCACACACAGAGTCTCACACACACAAGCATAGATAGAAACAGACAGAGAGACAGACACACCAACTCACCCATCCAGCGCAGCGCTCCTTCTCACTGGGCGCCGTGCGAGTGACGTAACTGACATCCTCCTGCGCGGCCATGCGGTGTGACATCAGGCCGGCGCAGACGTGGGAGCGGAGGCCGGGCACAGTGCTGGTGAAGGTGAGGGGGGTGTGATGACGGACGGGCGCACAGTGCAGGTGAAAGAGGGGGGTTGCTGACGGACGGGCGCACCGCACACACAGCGCAGGGGTGGGGGGGGTGCTGACGGATGGGAGGCCGGTCGGGCACAGATGGGGGGGGGGGTGCTGCGGAGCGTCTTGGTGTAACCCCATTAGGTTGGTGTCACCCGGTGCGGGCCGCACCCCCCGCACCCGTGGAGCAACGCCACTGGCTCTAATACAATGCTGACTCCCCTCCTGAGCTCTAATACAATGCTGACTCCCCTCCTGAGCTCTAATACAATGCTGACTCCCCTCCTGAGCTCTAATACAATGCTGACTCCCCTCCTGAGCTCTAATACAATGCCGACTCCCCTCCTGAGCTCTAATACAATGCTGACTCCCCTCCTGAGCTCAAATACAATGCTGACTCCCCTCCTGAGCTCTAATACAATGCTGACTCCCCTCCTGAGCTCTAATACAATGCTGACTCCCCTCCTGAGCTCTAATACAATGCTGACTCCCCTCCTGAGCTCTAATATAATGCTGGCTCCCCTCCTGAACTATAATACAATGCTGACTCCCCTCCTGAGCTCTAATACAATGCTGACTCCCCTCCTGAGCTGTAATACAATGCTGACTCCCCTCCTGAGCTCTAATACAATGCTGACTCCCCTCCTGAGCTCTAATACAATGCTGACTCCCCTCCTGAGCTCTAATACAATGCTGACTCCCCTCCTGAGCTCTAATACAATGCTGACTCCCCTCCTGAGCTCTAATACAATGCTGACTCCCCTTCTGAGCTCTAATACAATGCTGACTCCCCTCCTGTGCTCTAATACAATGCTGACTCCCCTCCTGAGCTCTAATACAATGCTGACTCCCCTCCTGAGCTCTAATACAATGCTGACTCCCCTCCTGAGCTCTAATACAATGCTGACTCCCCTCCTGAGCTCTAATACAATGCTGACTCCCCTCCTGAGCTCTAATACAATGCTGACTTCCTAATCTAATACACTGCAGATCCCCCTCCCCCTAATATACTACTGATCCCCTCCCCCTAATACACTGCTGATCCCCCTCCCAACACCCCTAATACACTGCTGATCCCCCTCCCATCCCCCAATACACTGCTGATACCCCTCCCCCTAATATACTGATTATCCCCTCCCGTAATACACTGCTGTCCCCCCAATGCTGACCCCCCTCCTCTCCCATCCCCCCTAATACACTGCTGATCCTCCTCCCATCCCCCTTAATACAATGCTGATACCATCTCACCTAATACAATGCTGATCCACCCTCCCCCTAATACCATGCTGATCGCCCCTCCCCCTAATACAATGCTGATTCCCCCTCCCCCTAATACAATGCTGATTTCCCCCATCTCCCTAATACAATTGTGGTGTCCCGGTACCGTATTTCATACTGTACCTTGGTTAGGGGTCCCCAAAGTCAGAGTTCCTAGGAACTGTGGGGGTCCGCTTCTCTAGTCATCCCCTAGTCACCCTTCATATGGTTAATATTCTGCTAAATTATATGTAAATGCTGTATATAATATGTATGCTTACCTGCATAGCGTCTCAGGACCTTAGGTCATGTGACTCGCTTTAGAACTCTATGGTAGGTAAAAGGACCTTTGGAGGTTCATGGGTCATGTGATTACCCATAATGCTTTGTAAAACTGATTGACAGAGGGTCTGGACCAATCCTAAAACGGCCAGCCCCTGCCCATATAAGGGAGCTTCAGCCAATAGACGCTCTCTTGGGTTGCTGACACTTCATGAGGACAGACCTCCGCAACTTACAACGACTGCTACTAGGCCACAGCCTGCCGGCCTCGGCCTGAAACGAAACAGTGAGTTCTTACAACTTCCCCGCTTATGCTAGCGAGACCTCTGGACCTAAACATACCCCTAAATCCAGCGGCTCTATGCTTACAAAATCCTACTAATCTAAAGAACTTACAAAAGTCCCAACCATACGTCAATCTCAGCTGCGCTGTACATAGACTTTGTTATAAAGACTGTTCCTGTTATCCCCTGTTACAGAAAATCTTCAGTAAAGTTTCCGAAAGTTTTCAGCAAAGCTCTGGTTGTGGACATTGCATTTATTCTACATCTCCCTATCGCTTTTGGGAAGGGTGGCGATAGGCCAAGCATCACAGTATTAACCCTCACCCTGGTGTCACGACTGACAAGAGTTAATTATACCCGTGATATACCTATAGCAACACCCCAACTGCCATACACTCCCCCCCAAGGCACCACACAATGCTGATCACCCCCTCCCCCATATACAATGCTGACCCCACTCCCCTTCCATCCCCCCAAAACACTGCTGCCATCCCTCCTAATACACTGCTGACCCCCCCTCCCATTCCCAGGGCCAGATTAAGGCTCCCTGGAAGACGGATCGCTTCATTATGATGCCCCCCCCCCCCCGACAGTTCCACCACATTAGGTGCAGTATAGTTTCCCCACATTAGGTTGTAGTTCCCCCAGATTAGGTGCAGTATAAGTCCCCGCACATTAGGTTGGCAGCACAAGTCCCCGCACATTAGGTTGGCAGTGCAAGTCCCCGCATATTAGGTTGGCAGTACAAGTCCCCGCACATTAGGTTGGCAGCACAAGTCCCGACATATTAGGTTGGCAGTACAAGTCCCGGCACATTAGGTTGGCAGTACAGTTCCCCCACATTAGGTGTGGAGTATAGTTCCCCCACATTAGGTGTGCAGTACAGTTCCCCCACATGAGGTGCAGTACAGTTCCCCCACATTTGGTGCAGTATAGCCCCCACATTAGGCTGGCAGTATAGTTCCCCACATTAGGCTGGCAGTATAGTTCCCCACATTACGTACAGTATAGTTCCCCCCCATTAGGTGCAATATAGTCCCCCACATTAGGTGCAGTATAGTTCCCCCACATTAGGTGCAGGATAGCTCCCCCACATTAGGTGCAGTATAGTTCCTCACATTAGGTGCAGTATAGCTCCCCACATTAGGTGCAGTATAGTTCCCCCCACATTTGGTGCAGTATAGTTCCCCCACATTAGGTGCAGTATAGTTACCCCACATTAGGTGCAGTATAGTTCTCCCACATTAGGTGCAGTATAGTCCCCCACATTAGGTGCAGTATAGTCCCCCATTTTAGGTGCAGCATAGTCCCCCATTTTAGGTGCAGTATAGTCCCCACATTAGGTGCAGTACAGTTCCCCCACATTAGGTGAAGTATAGTTCCCCCACATTAGGTGCAGTATATTTCCCCGACAGACATACAGCTTTCAGCCATATACATTGAATGGCTGGAGGCTGTATGCCTGTTAACTGCCCCACTTCAGTATTACGACCACCGCTCCGGGGTCACGATCTACTGCTATGGCCTATGGGCCATAGCAGTAGGTCCCAGGACGGAGATGGGGTGGTCGAAACACTGAAGATGACATGCCGCTGGTCACTTACCATGCGCGCGCGTCCTCCTCACTGCTCTGCTCTGTTACTATGGGCGCATGCACGGGACGTCAGTGACGTCCCTGCGTGCGCTACCTCCCGACGGCCCCTTCATTTTTAAAGTTGAGGCGAGGCCAAAGAGAGGTAACCGGGGCATCCTTGTGTCCCGAAAAGATTTTTCAGGACACAGGGATGTCCCCAATGTGATAGGGGGCCCCCCTGCGGGTAAGGGGCCCGGAGCAGGCGCTCCATGAGCGCCAATGATGATCCAGCCCTGGCAGCCGCTGGAGGGGACTAAAAGGCAGCCCTATCTCAAAGCGGCCCCAGGGCCTGCAGCCCACCGAGAAATTTCCTGGTAGGTCTGCCTGGCCCTGCCAATGCCTAGTCATTTTTCTGAATACAGTCTCTATAGTATGGTCCCTATCTGGCGGTGACTTATGGCAAAAGGAGGGGGGTGGGGGCCGACTTTTTCACAAAAAAGTAGCAGCGATAAATTCCTGACCACTGCTACGCATAAACCAATTTGACTGTGTTCAGTGACTTCTTGCAAATCGGCTGCGGCAAAAAGTAATTTTTACTGAAAAGTGCACTGTGTAGAAACATTGGGGAAGATTTATCAAAACCTGTCCAGAGGAAAAGTTGCCCAGTTGCCCATAGCAACCAATCAGATCGCTTCTTTCATTTTTCAGAGGCCTTGTTAAAAATGAAATAAGCGATCTGATTGGCTGCTTTGGGCAACTGGGTAACTTTTCCTCTGGACAGGTTTTGATAAATCTCCCCCATTAGCCCCAAAAAAAGTTTCAAAATGGCATTTAAAAAAAAATATCAATTTGGCGCACAAAATCGTTTTTTGGTTTACAGTTTGTGCTAAAACGAGTAAAGTCATTACAAAGTACAATTGGTAGTGCGTAAAACAAGCCCCATATGGGTAGATGGGAAATTGAAAGCATTATTATGAGTATTAGAAGGCCAGGAGGAAAAAACTGACTTGCAAAAATGAAAAACTATCCCTCTTAACCTCTTAAGGACTCTGGACGTACTGTACGTACGGTCTGTGACAGCCGGGATCATGCAACATTACCGGGCGTTCGGGTCCCAGAGACCCGATCAGCCCGGTATCGCCGCAGATCGCAAGGGCGATTTCCCTTGCGATTTGCGGCGATCGCCAACATGAGGGGCCTACATTGCCCCCCTCGGCGTTTGCCCGGAAAACGCCAGGATGTACGGGGACATCCTGGGTCCTTAAAGCCCAGGGTGCGGGGACGTTCCCGTACATCCTGGTGTTTTCCGGTCCCTGCCGCGCACCGGGCAGAGATCAAAACCGGATGCCTGCTGAAATGCTTCAGCAGGCATCCAGGGCAAACGCCGAGGGGGGCCATGTAGGCCCCTCATGTTGGCGATCGCCGCAAATCGCAAGGGAAATCGCCCTTGCGATCTGCGGCGATACCGGGCTGATCGGGTCTCTGGGACCCGACCGCCCGGTAATGTTGCATGATCCCGGCTGACAGCCAGGACCATGCTGAAGTATAAGAGCGAGGTGGCAAGCCTGCCACCTCCTCCGATCCCCTGCGATTCTTCAGTTAACTAACCGACCAACTGCAGGGGGGGGGCGGTTACTTCCTCCCGCCCTGCTCGGCCCCTTGAAGTCCGGAGAGGACGGGAGGAAGACCGGAGGACGCGGCGAGGGACGGGGGAGTGCTGGGGCCTGGCCCCGGTACTTACATCGTCCCTGAAGACGCGGATCCCGGCTTGAAGACGGCGATGGCGGCGACAGGTGAGTAGATCTTCAGCCGCGGTCGGGCCCTTTACAGCAATACACGTCGCCGTAAAGCGACATGCATTGCTGTATTGAGACCCTGTATACTACAACTCCCAGCATGCCCAGACAGCCCTTGGCGTCTGGGCATGCTGGGAGTTGCAGTTTTGCAACTTCTGGAGGTCCACAGTTTTTGGACCACTGTGCCCTTCCAGATGTTGCAAAACTACACATCCTCAGCATGCCCTTACTGTCCAGACATGCTGGGAGTTGTAGTTCTGTAACATCTGGCCCTTCAGATGTTGCAGAACTACAACTCCCAGCATGCCTGGACTGTTTTGGCATACTGGGAGTTGTAGTTTTGCAACATCTGGAAAGGCACAGATTGGGAACCACTGTATTAGTGGTCTGCAAACTGTAGTCCTCCAGATGTTGCAAAACTACAACTCCAAGCATGCTGGGAGTTGTAGTTCGGCAACATCTGGCTCTAAAGATGTTGCCGAACTACTACTTCCAGCATGCCTGAGAATGTTTGGGAGTTGTGGTTTTGCAACAACTGGAGGCACACTGGTTGGGAAACATTGTCTGTTTCCTAACTCAGTGTTTCCCAACCTGTGTGCCTCCAGCTGTTGCAAAACTATAACTACCAGCATGCACTGATAGACTGTGCATGCTGGGAGTTGTAGTTTTGCAACAGCTGGAGGTCCCCCCCCTGTGAATGTTCAGGGTACATTTACATGGGCAGGGGGCTTACAGTGAGTATCAGGCTGCAAGTTTACGATGCAGCAAATTTTGCGCGGCAGCTCAAACTCGCAGCGGGAAACTCGCTGTAATCCCCCGCCCGTGTGATTGTACCCTAAAAACACTACACTACACTACACTACACTACCACAAAATAAACTAAAAAGTAAAAAACACTGCATATACACATACCCCTACACAGCCCCCCTCCCCAATAAAAATGAAAAACGTCTGGTACGCCACTGTTTCCAAAATGGAGCCTCCAGCTGTTGCAAAACAACAACTCCCAGTATTGCCGGACAGCCGTTGACTATCCAAGCATGCTGGGAGTTTTGCAATAGCTGGAGGCACCCTGTTTGGGAATCACTGGCGTAGAATACCCCTATGTCCACCCCTATGCAAATCCCTAATTCAGGCCTCTAATGCGCATGGCGCTCTCACTTTGGAACAGTTTAGGGCCACATATGGGGTATCGCCGTACTCGGCAGAAATTGCCTAACAAATTTTGGGGGTCTTTTTCTCCTTTCACCCCTTATGAAAAGGTGAAGTTGGGGTCTACACCAGCATGTTAGTGCAAAAAAAAAAATTTTTTACACTAACATGCTGGTGTTGCCCTATACTTTTCATTTTGACAAGAGGTAAAGGGGGAAAAAGCCCCCAAAATTTGTAATGCAATTTCTCCCGACTACGGAGATACCCCTTATGTGGGCGCAAAGTGCTCTGGGGGCGCACAACAAGGCCCAGAAGGGAGAGTGCACCATGTACATTTGAGGTGATTTGCACAGGGGTGGCTGATTGTTACAGCGGTTTTGACAAACGCAAAAAAAACAAAACCCCACATGTGACCCCATTTCGGAAACTACACCCCTCTCGGAATGTAATGAGGGGTGCAGTGAGAATTTACACCCCACAGGTGTCTGACAGATCTTTGGAACAGTGGGCTGTGCAAATTAAAAATTTTGTACAGCCCACTGTTCCAAAGATCTGACAGACACCAGTGGGGGATAAATGCTCACTTTACGCCTTGTTACGTTCCTCAAGGGGTCTAGTTTCCAAAATGGTATGCCATGTGGGGGTTATTTTGCTGTCCTGGCACCATATGGGCTTCCTAAATGCGACATGCCCCCCGAGCAAAATTTGCTCTCAAAAAGCCAAATATGACTCCTTCTCTTCTGACCATTGTAGTTCGCCCGTAGTGCACTTCAGGTCAACTTATGGGGTACCTCCATACTCAGAAGAGATGGGGTTACAATTTTTTGGGGGTATTTTCTGCTATTAACCCTTGCAAAAATGTGAAATTTGGGGGGGAGACACACCTTTTAGTGAATTTCTTTTTTTTTACGTATGCAAAAGTCGTGAAACACCTGTGGGGTATTAAGGCTCACTTTATTTCTTGTTACGTTCCTCAAGGGGTCTAGTTTCCAAAATGGTATGCCATGTGGCTTTTTTTGCTGTCCTGGGACCATAGGGGCTTCCTAAATGCGACATGCCGCCGAGCAAAATTTGCTCTCAAAAAGCCAAATAGGACTCCTTCTCTTCTGAGCATTGTAGTTCACCCATAGTACACTTCAGGTCAACTTATGGGGTACCTCCATACTCAGAAGAGATGGGGTTACAATTTTTTGGGGGTATTTTCTGCTATTAACCCTTGCTAAAATGTGAAATTTGGGGGGAAACACACATTTTAGTTAATTTTTTTTAAATTTTTTTACATATGCAAAAGTCGTGAAATCCCTGTGGGGTATTAAGGCTCACTTTATTCCTTGTTACGTACCTCAAGGGGTCTAGTTTCCAAAATGGTATGCCATGTGTTTTTTTTTTGCTGTTCTGGCACCATAGGGGCTTCTTAAATGCAACATGCCCCCCCAAAAACCATTTAAAAAAAACGAACTCTCCAAAATCCTCTTGTCGCTCCTTCGCTTCTGAGCCCTCTACTGCTCCCGCCGAACACTTTACATAGACATATGAGGTATGTGCTTATTCGAGAGAAATTGGGCTACAAAAATAACAATACATTTTCTCCTTTTACCCCTTGCAAAAATTCAAAAATTGGGTCTACAAGAACATGCGAGTGTAAAAAATGGAGATTGTGAATTTTCTCCTTCACTTTGCTGCTATTCCTGTGAAACACCTAAAGGGTTAAAACGCTGACTGAATGTCATTTTGAATACTTAGGGGGGTTCAGTTTTTATAATAGGGTCATTTTTGGGGTATTTCTAATATGAAGACCCTTCAATTCCACTTCAAACCTGAACTGGTCCCTGAAAAATTGTGAGTTTGGAAATTTTGTGAAAAATTGGAAAATTGCTGCTGAACTTTGAAGCCCTCTGGTGTCTTCCAAAAGTAAAAACACGTAAATTTTATAATGCAAACATAAAGTGGACATATTGTATATGTGAATAAAAAAATTATTTGGAATATCCATTTTCATTACAAGCAGAGAGCTTCAAAATTAGAAAAATGCAAAATTTTCGAATTTTTCATCAAATTTTGGGATTTTTCACCAAGAAAGGATGCAAGGTAACACAAAATGTTACCACTATGTTAAAGTAGAATATGTCACGAAAAAACAATCTCGGAATCAGAATGATAACTAAAAGCATTCCAGAGTTATTAATGTTTAAAATGACTGTGGTCAGATGTGCAAAAAATGGCCGGGTCCTAAGGTGTAAAATGGCTGGGTCCTTAAGGGGTTAAACCCCTTCCTGCATATGGGCATAAATGTACATGGAACCTGTGTATTTGTGTATATGGGGCTGCGTATGTGTGTGTATGGAGGGCTGTGTATGTGTTTGTATTGAGAACTGTGTATGTGTGTGTATGGAGGGCTGCGTATGTGTGTGTATGGAGGGCTGAATATGTGTGTGTATGGAGGGCTGCATATGTGTGTGTATGGAGGGCTGCATATGTGTGTGTATGGAGGGCTGCGTATGTGTGTGTATGGAGGGCTGCGTATGTGTGTGTATGGAGGGCTGTGTATGTGTTTGTATGGAGGGCTGCGTATGTGTGTGTATGGAGGGCTGCGTATGTGTGTGTATGGAGGGCTGCATATGTGTGTATGGAGGGCTGCGTATGTGTGTGTATGGAGGGCTGTGTATGTGTTTGTATGGAGGGCTGTGTATGTGTGTGTATGGAGGGCTGTGTATGGAGAGCTAAGTGTGTATATGGGGCTGTGTATGTGTGTGTATGGAGGGCTGGATATGTGTGTGTATGGAGGGCTGCGTATGTGTGTGTATGGAGGGCTGCGTATGTGTGTGTATGGAGGGCTGCGTATGTGTGTGTATGGAGGGCTGTGTATGTGTGTGTATGGAGGGCTGCGTATGTGTGTGTATGGAGGGCTGCGTATGTGTGTGTATGGAGGGCTGCGTATGTGTGTGTATGGAGGGCTGTGTATGGAAACAGTGTATGTGTGTATATGGGACTGTGTATGTATTTCCTTAGGGACACAGGGAGATTTATCAGTCAGCCTGAAACCCTAATTGTCTGTTTTTTCCCACACCAACCAATCACAGCTCAACTTTCAAACTTGTATGAGCTCTTGTAAAGGGAAAGCTGAGTTGTGATTGGTTGCTATGGGAAAAAACAGACAATTTTGATTCCAGGCTTATTGATAAATCAGGGCCACAGGGTGTAAATGTACGCCCGGTGCCTGCTCAGGAACTATGGAGTGTACTCAGGAGCTGAGCCCGCTTCATAGCCAGTTAATAAAAGTTAATATATGTGAATAAGCCCCTTACCTAATAAGTTTCAATCACCCCTTTTTTTTATCAGCGCTTACATAAATGTCCAAACTATTAATATATAACAATAAAGGAGAACTGCAGTGGAATATAACTTATCCCCTATGCGAAGGAAAGGGAATAAGTTATAAATGGGGGGGGGGGGGGGGGCGTTCCGTCCCTGCATGATGCGGCAGCCGACACGCCCCCTCCATGTATCCCATAGAGATTCATGGAGGGGGCGGGTCTGCCGCAGCTTCCTGCTGGGGACAACATTGCGCTTCCTGCAGACTGCTGTGGCCCTGTTCAGGAGATCCTGGGGAGCCCCAGCGGTCAGACCCCCCACGATCTATAAATTATCCCTATCCTTTGGATAGAAGACAAGTTATACTTCACTACAGTTCACTTGTGATTAAACTGCACAGTCAATGGCGTACACAGGAAAGGAAACCAAATTCCAGAATTGCGCATTTTTGGTCGCTTCATATACCAGAAAAAAAAATGTCAGAAAGTTCCTCAAAAACAAAATTGGTACCAATAAAAACTACAGACAGCACAATAAATTAGCCTCTATACATCACTGTACATGGAAAAATATTTTTTTTATAAAAAAAAAAAGTTGTCAAATAGTTAAGTAAAATACATTTTTTTTTTTATAAACTGGGTATCCTTTTAATTGTATGGACCCACAGGATAAAGATAATGTGTCATTGTTATCAGAAAGTGAACTGCGAAGAAACAAAAGCCTTTAAAATTACAAAATCATTTTTTTTTTCAATTCCGCCCACAAATATTTCTTTTTGTTTCACCATAGATTTGTTGGGGAAATGTTAGATGATATTACAAAGTACAATTGGTGGCGCAAAATATAAGCCCTCATATGGATCTGTAGGTAGATAATTGAAAGTGTTAGGATTTTTAGAAGGTCAGGAGGAAAAAACAAAAGTGCAAAAATAAAATGCTGTCTGGCAATACTGGGAGTAGTTGTTTTGCAACAGCTGGAGGCTCCGTTTTGGAAACCGTGGAGTACCAGACGTTTTTCATTTTTATTGGGGAGGGGGGCTGTGTAGGGGTATGTGTATATGTAGTGTTTTTTACTTTTTATTTTTTGTGTTAGTGTAGTGTAGTGTTTTTAGGGTACAGTCGCACGGGCGGCGGTTCACAGTAGTTTCTCGCTGGAAGTTTGAGCTGTTGCAGAAAATTTGCCGCAACTCAAACTTGCAGCCCGATACTTACTGTAATCCTCCGCCCATGTGAGTGTACCCTGTACATTCACATGGGGGGGGGGGGGACATCCAGCTGTTGCAAAACTACAACTCCCAGCATGCGCTGACAGACTGTACATGCTGAGAGTTTTAGTTTTGCAACAGCTGTAGGCACACTGGTTATGTATCACTGAGTTTGTGACCTTTCTCAGTGTTTCAAAACCAGTGTGCCTCCAACTGTTGCAAAACTACAACTCGCAGCATGTACGGTGCATGGTGTAAGGTGACTGCTGGGAGTTGTAGTTTGCAACAGCTGGAGGCACACCGGTCGTGAAACACTGAGTTAGGTAAAAAAAAAAAACTCTGAGTTTCACAACCAGTGTGCCTTCAGCTGTTGCAAAACTACAACTCTCAGCAGTCACCGACAGCCAACGGGCATGCTGGGAGTTGTAGTTATGCAACCAGCAGATGCACCACTACAACTCCCAGCATGCACTTTAGCTGTTTGTGCAAGCTGGGAGTTGTAGTCATACAACAGCTGAAGGTACACTTTTCCATAAAAAAATGTGCCTCCAGCTGTTGCAAAACCATAAGTCCCAGCATGACCATAAGGGAATGCTGGGAGTTGTGGTGGTCTGCCTTCTGCTGTTGCATAACTACAGCTCCCAGCATGCCCTTTTTGCATGCTGGGAGCTGTTGCTAAGCAACAGTAGGAGGCTGTAACTCACCTCCTGCTGCTGCTCCGTCGCAGGACTGTCCCTCGCCGCCGCCGCCGCTCCTGAGGCCCCGATCCCAACATGGACACCGAGGATCGGGGTCCCCAGCACCCAGGGTGCACGTCCCGCACCCGCTCACGTCCTCCGGAAGAGGGGCGGAGCGGGTGCGGGAGTGACACCCGCAGCAGGCGCCCGGATTTGTCGACCGGTAATCCGGCCGACGAATCAGGGCGATCGTGAGGTGGCACCAGTGCCACCTCACCCCTGCAGGCTCTGACTGTTCGGGGCCGTCCCCAGTAATTCCGGGTCACCGGGTCACTGGAGACCCGATTGACCCGGAATCGCCGCAGATCACTGGACTGAATTGTCCAGCGATCTGCGGCCATCGCCGACATGGGGGGGCATAATGACCCCCCTGGGCGATATGCCGGGATGCCTGCTAAACGATTTCAGCAGGCATCCGGCTCCGGTCCCCAACCGGCTAGCGGTGGGGACCGGAATTCCCACGGGCGTATGGATACGCCCTGCGTCCTTAAGGACTCGGAATGCAGGGAGTATCCATACGCCCTGCGTCCTTAAGAGGTTAATGACCAAGCCCATTTTCACCTTAAGGACCAGGCCAATTTTATTTTTGCGTTTTTGTTTTTGCCTCCTCGCCTTCTAAAATCCATAACTCTTTTATATTTCCATCTAAAGACCCATATAAGGGCTTGTTTTTTGCGGGACCAATTGTACATTGTAATGAAACCTCTCATTTTACCATAAAATGTACTGCAAACCCCCAAAAAAAAATTTTTAGGGAGGAAATTTCAATGAAAACCAAAATTTTGCACATTTTGGAGGGTTTTGTTTTCACACTGTACACTTTACGGTAAAAATAACGTGTGTTCTTTATTCTGTGGGTCAATACGATTAAAATTATACCCATGGCTAGATACCTTACTTTTATATTTTTTGTACCGCTTAAAAAAAATCTAAAACTTTTTGTACAAAATCAGTAATCTAAAATCGCCCTATTTTGACCACCTATAACTTTTCATTTTTCAGTATATAGGGCGGAATGAGGGCTCATTTTTTGCGCCGTCATCTGTACTTTATTTAGATACCACATTTGCATATATAAAACTTGTAGATAATTTTTTATTAATTTATTTTTTAATAAAATGTGACAAACAAGCAGCATTTTTGGACATTTTCTTATTTTTTACATTTACGCCATTCACCGAACGGGATCATAAACAATATATTTTGATAGTTTGGACATTTACGCATGCGGCCATACCAAATATGTTTATTAAAAAAAATTACGCTTTTTGGGGGTAAAATGGGAAAAACTGACTATTTTCATTTTTATTGGGGGAGGGGATTTTTCACTTTAAAAAAAAAAACTTTTTATCTTTACATTTTTCAACTTTTTATTTACACTTTTTATGTCCCCATAGGGGACTATCTATAGCAATCCTTTGATTGCTAATACTGTGCATTGCTATGTATAGAACATAGCACTGCTCAGTATTATCGGTGATATTCTGCTTGATCGCAGACCAGAGCAGAAGATCCCGGGAGACAGCCGGAGCTAGGTAAGGGGACCTCCGGCTGTCATGCTGGATGATCGGATCGCCGTGGCAGCTCTGCGGGTGATCCGATCATCCAATCAAAGTGCCGCAATGCTGCAGATGCCCTGATCTGAATTGATCACGGCATCAGAGGCGTTAATGGCGGACATCCGGGCGTTTGGAACTAGCCGTGTATGACGCGAGCACCCTTCCGATGCTCACGGTCATACACAGGACGTAAATGTACATCCTGGTGCGGGAAATCCCGCCAAACCAGGACGTACATTTACGTCCGTGGTCGTTAAGGGGTTAATGAAAATTTGTCAAACACCTGAGGGGTATAGTTTCCAAAATTGGGTCACATGTGGGTATTTATTTTTTTGCGCTTATGTCAGAACAGCTGTAAAATCACCAATTTAGGCCTCAAATGTACATGGTGCGCTCTCACTCCTGAACCTTGTTGTGCTCCCGCAGAGCATTTTACGCCCACATATGGGGTATTTCCATACTCAGGAGAAATTGTGTTACAAATTTTGGGGGTCTTTTTTTCCTTTTACCGCTTGTCAAAATAAAAAGTATGGGGCAACCCCAGCATGTAAGTGTAAACATTTTAATCTTTTTACACTAACAAGCTGGTGTAGCACCCAACTTTTCCTTTTCATAAGGGGTAAAAGGAGAAAAAGCCCCCAAAAATATGTAGTGCAATTTCTCCCGAGTACGGAAATACCCCATATGTGGCCCTAAACTGTTTCCTTCCTCCAGCTGTTGCTAAACTCCCAGCATGCCTGGACAGTCAGTGGCTGTCCAGAAATGCTGGGAGTTGTTGTTTTGCAACAGCTGGAGGCTCCGTTTTGGAAACACTGCTGTACAATATGTTTTTCATTTTTATTGTGGGGGACAGTGTAAAGAGGTGTATATGTAGTGTTTTACCCTTTCTTTTGTGTCAGTGTTTTCAGGGTACATTCACACTGGCGTGTTACGATGAGTTTCCCGCTAGGAGTTTGGGCTGCGGCAAAAAATTTGCCGCAGCCCAAAATTGAAGCAGGAAACTTACTGTAAACCTGCCTGTGTGAATGTACCCTGTACATTCACATGGGGGGGCAAACCTCCAGCTGTTTCAAAACTACAACTCTCAGCATGCATTGACTGACCGAGCATGCTGGGAGTTGTACTTTTGCAACAGCTGGAGGCACACTGGTTGGAAAACCTTCAGTTAGGTTCTGTCACCTAACTCAGTTTTCCAACCAGTGTGCCTCCAGCTGTTGCAAAACTACAACTCCCAGCATGTACTGATCACCGAAGGGCATGCTGGGAGATGTAGTTATGCAACAGCTGGAAGTACGCAACTACAACTCCCAGCATGCCAAGACAGCTGTTTGCTGTTTGGGCATGCTGGGATTTGCAGTTTTGCAATATCTGGAGGGCTACAGTTTATAGACCACTGCACTGTGATCTCCAAATCGTGGACCTCCAGATGTTGCAAAATTACAAATCCCAGCATGCCCAGACAGCAAACAGCTGTTTGGGCATGCTAAGAGTTGTAGTTTTGCAAGATCTGGAGGGATACAGTTTAGCGACCACTGTATAGTGGTCTCAGACTGTAGCCCTCCAGATTTTGCTAGGCAACTTACCAACTTTCGTAGGATCCAGGGAACCATCCTCTTCTGCTGCACGACATCGCCGCCAGCCGATCACCATCGCTCGCAGCCTCCGGTTGGGTAAATGGATCTTCTGCCCCCGGTCCTTTGTCGGTTCCCCGTTCTGCCCCACCTATTGTGGGTGGGCAGAACGGGGAAAACGAAAGTTAACCCCCCCCCCCCCCCGCCTCTGATCTGCTATTGGTGGTCGCATCTAGACCACCAATAGCAGGGATAAGAGGGGTGGCACCCCTGCCACCTCACTCCTATCCCTTCAGGGGGATCGTGGGTGTCTTAGACAACCACGATCCCCCTTATATTCCGGGTCGCCAGGGTCACCATAGACCCGAATGACTCGGAATTGGCGCAAATTGCAAGTGTGAATTAATTAGCGATTTGCGCCGATCACCGACATGGGGGGGTCTGATGACCCCCTGGGCATTTGCGTAGGGTGCCTGCTGATCGATATCAGCAGGCACCCCGGTCCCGCCCGGTGCAAGGCGGGGACCGAAATTCCCAAGGGCGTATGGATACGCCCTGGGTCCTTAAGGGATTAAACCTAATTTACATTTCAACCCATGATGGTGTCATGCTAAGCAGACCACATTATAAAAGTGCTGAACCCTGTGATGTAGAACTGGCGGACTATCTGATGTGTATACTGGACTATCTGATGTGTATACTGGACTATCTGATGTGTATACTGGACTATCTGATGTGTATATTGGACTATCTGATGTGTATACTGGACTATCTGATGTGTATACTGGACTATCTGATGTGTATACTGGACTACCTGATGTGTGTACTGGACTATCTGATGTGTGTACTGAACTATATGATGTGTGTACTGGACTATCTGATGTGTATACTGGACTATATGATGTGTATACTGGACTATCTGATGTGTATACTGGACTATGTGATGTGTATACTGGACTATCTGATGTGTGTAGTGGACTATCTGATGTGTATACTGGACTATCTGATGTGTATACTGGACTATCTGATGTGTATTCTGGACTATCTGATGTGTATACTGGACTATCTGATGTGTATACTGGACTATCTGATGTGTATACTGGACTATCTGTTGTGTATACTGGACTATCTGATGTGTATACTGGACTATCTGATGTGTGTACTGGACTATCTGATGTGTATACTGGACTATCTGATGTGTATACTGGACTATCTGATGTGTATACTGGACTATCTGATGTGTATACTGGACTATCTGATGTGTATACTGGACTTTCTGATGTGTATACCGGACTATCTGATGTGTATACTGGACTATCTGATGTGTATACTGGACTATCTGATGTATATACTGGACTATCTGATGTGTATACTGGACTATCTGATGTGTATACTGGACTATCTGAAGTGTATACTGGACTATCTGATGTGTATACTGGACTATGTGATGTGTATACTGGACTATCTGATGTGTATACTGGACTATCTGATGTGTATACTGGACTATCTGATGTGTATACTGGACTATCTGATGTGTATATTGGACTATTTGATGTGTGTACCGGACTATCTGATGTGTATACCGGACTATCTGATGTGTATACTGGATTATCTGATGTGTATACTGGACTATCTGATGTGTATACTGGACTATCTGATGTGTATACTGGACTATCTGATGTGTATACTGGACTATCTGATGTGTATACTGGATTATCTGATGTGTATACTGGACTATCTGAAGTGTATACTGGACTATCTGATGTGTATACTGGATTATCTGATGTGTATACTGGACTATCTGATGTGTATACTGGACTATCTGATGTGTATACTGGACTCTCTGATGTGTATACTGGATTATCTGATGTGTATACTGGACTATCTGATGTGTATACTGGACTATCTGAAGTGTATACTGGACTATCTGATGTGTATACTGGACTATGTGATGTGTATACTGGACTATCTGATGTGTATACTGGACTATCTGATGTGTATACTGGACTCTCTGATGTGTATACTGGATTATCTGATGTGTATACTGGACTATCTGATGTGTATACTGGACTATCTGATGTGTGTACTGGACTATCTGATGTGTGTACTGGACTATGTGATGTGTGTACTGGACTATATGATGTGTGTACTGGACTATCTGATGTGTATACTGGACTATATGATGTGTATACTGGACTATCTGATGTGTATACTGGACTATCTGATGTGTATACTGGACTATCTGATGTGTGTAGTGGACTATCTGATGTGTATACTGGACTATCTTATGTGTATTCTGGACTATCTGATGTGTATACTGGACTATCTGATGTGTATACTGGACTATCTGATGTGTATACTGGACTTTCTGATGTGTA
Source organism: Hyla sarda (assembly GCF_029499605.1). Classification (NCBI taxonomy): domain Eukaryota; kingdom Metazoa; phylum Chordata; class Amphibia; order Anura; family Hylidae; genus Hyla; species Hyla sarda. Next base: position 25,327,510 of record NC_079190.1, on the reverse strand, counting down.
TACTGGACTATCTGTTGTGTATACTGGACTATCTGATGTGTATACTGGACTATCTGATGTGTGTACTGGACTATCTGATGTGTATACTGGACTATCTGATGTGTATACTGGACTATCTGATGTGTATACTGGACTATCTGATGTGTATACTGGACTATCTGATGTGTATACTGGACTTTCTGATGTGTATACCGGACTATCTGATGTGTATACTGGACTATCTGATGTGTATACTGGACTATCTGATGTATATACTGGACTATCTGATGTGTATACTGGACTATCTGATGTGTATACTGGACTATCTGAAGTGTATACTGGACTATCTGATGTGTATACTGGACTATGTGATGTGTATACTGGACTATCTGATGTGTATACTGGACTATCTGATGTGTATACTGGACTATCTGATGTGTATACTGGACTATCTGATGTGTATATTGGACTATTTGATGTGTGTACCGGACTATCTGATGTGTATACCGGACTATCTGATGTGTATACTGGATTATCTGATGTGTATACTGGACTATCTGATGTGTATACTGGACTATCTGATGTGTATACTGGACTATCTGATGTGTATACTGGACTATCTGATGTGTATACTGGATTATCTGATGTGTATACTGGACTATCTGAAGTGTATACTGGACTATCTGATGTGTATACTGGATTATCTGATGTGTATACTGGACTATCTGATGTGTATACTGGACTATCTGATGTGTATACTGGACTCTCTGATGTGTATACTGGATTATCTGATGTGTATACTGGACTATCTGATGTGTATACTGGACTATCTGAAGTGTATACTGGACTATCTGATGTGTATACTGGACTATGTGATGTGTATACTGGACTATCTGATGTGTATACTGGACTATCTGATGTGTATACTGGACTCTCTGATGTGTATACTGGATTATCTGATGTGTATACTGGACTATCTGATGTGTATACTGGACTATCTGATGTGTGTACTGGACTATCTGATGTGTGTACTGGACTATGTGATGTGTGTACTGGACTATATGATGTGTGTACTGGACTATCTGATGTGTATACTGGACTATATGATGTGTATACTGGACTATCTGATGTGTATACTGGACTATCTGATGTGTATACTGGACTATCTGATGTGTGTAGTGGACTATCTGATGTGTATACTGGACTATCTTATGTGTATTCTGGACTATCTGATGTGTATACTGGACTATCTGATGTGTATACTGGACTATCTGATGTGTATACTGGACTTTCTGATGTGTATACTGGACTATCTGTTGTGTATACTGGACTATCTGATGTGTATACTGGACTATCTGATGTGTGTACTGGACTATCTGATGTGTATACTGGACTATCTGATGTGTATACTGGACTATCTGATGTGTATACTGGACTATCTGATGTGTATACTGGACTATCTGATGTGTATACCGGACTTTCTGATGTGTATACCGGACTATCTGATGTGTATACTGGACTATCTGATGTGTATACTGGACTATCTGATGTATATACTGGACTATCTGATGTGTATACTGGACTATCTGATGTGTATACTGGACTATCTGATGTGTATACTGGACTATCTGATGTGTATACTGGACTATCTGATGTGTATACTGGACTATCTGATGTGTGTACTGGACTATCTGATGTGTATATTGGACTATCTGATGTGTATACTGGACTATCTGATGTGTATACTGGACTATCTGATGTGTATACTGGACTATCTGATGTGTATACTGGGCTATTTGATGTGTATACTGGGCTATCTGATGTGTATACTGGACTATCTGATGTGTATACTGGACTATCTGATGTGTATACTGGACTATCTGATGTGTATACTGGACTATCTGATGTGTATACTGGACTATCTGATGTGTATACTGGACTATCTGATGTGTATACTGGACTATCTGATGTGTATACTGGACTATCTGATGTGTATACTGGACTATCTGATGTGTATACTGGACTATCTGATGTGTAGACTGGACTATCTGATGTGTATACTGGACTATCTGATGTGTATACTGGACTATCTGATGTGTATACTGGACTATCTGATGTGTATATTGGACTATGTGATGTGTATACTGGGCTATCTGATGTGTATACTGGACTATCTGATGTGTATACTGGACTATCAGATGTGTATACTGAACTATCTGATGTGTATACTGGACTATCTGATGTGTATACTGGACTATCTGATGTGTATACTGGACTATCTGATGTGTATACTGGACTATCTGATGTGTATATTGGACTATGTGATGTGTATACTGGGCTATCTGATGTGTATACTGGACTATCTGATGTGTATACTGGCTTTCTGACTCTGTCCCAATGGCAGGTGTTAAGAGAAGGATGAGACATGTTTTTTTATTTATATATTTATTAAGAATAATACACAGGATAAATGTCCGTCCTCGGCTCCCGGCTGTAGTCATAGGCCTCAGTTTTCACTATTCTACAGGATGGTTCTGTTCCGGGTCCGGTATCTTGGTCCTCAGGCTGACGTTAATGTCATTTCTGGAAATCTTTACTGACAAATGCTGTAAATCTGTATAGTGGGTCACATGGTATAAGGTGACGCCGCAGAATCCCAGGTATTCAGCCACCATGACGGGGACATACATAATCTCCTCGCAGTGTCCGGTGCACAGATCCGTATAGAAGGAGACCTGACCGACACTGAAGAGCAGCAGCACCACAGAAGTCACTAAGGTGGAGGCCAGCCTTATATGGCAAACAATCCGGCTGCTGTATGACCTTTTGTATAGGAATCCAGCTTGGCACACATTATATATGGCTTCACAAATAAATGCCATACCTGAGCTGATCCTGTGTATTGTAGGATTGTTCCCCATAGTAAATACGGCATTCAGGGCTGTTCCTATGCACATGATGCATCCTAAGGTAAACAAGATCTTCTGGTAAATCCTAAAATGCTTCGCAGATGGTTCAGAGCGCAGGAACATAAATCGGTGCTGCAGGTAGGTGACGGCAACTCCTATGATGGGTGCACCAAAGAACACAACCTTATATATTATCCACTCAGGATATCCTACAGCCGTGTCACTGATAAACGGCTGTCTGCTATGTCCTAGGGCGATGGTCAAGGTGACAAGAGTGCTGAGGCCCAAAAGGTTCCATGTGACCCAAATGATAGGCAAGAACCCTAATCCCTGGATCTCCATGGCTCAAAGAAACAACACAAATCGCTGAGATAAAGGAAAGATTCGCTAAGCAAAAGCCGCTGTCTCTGTCCAACTCTCTCTGTGTAATCAGATTGTCAGGCGGGGTTTTCTATAGGCTCGGAACTCGATGATGTCACATCTGTGATGTCATTCTTTGGTTCATCTCGGTAACACCATCATGCTGCATACTGATTGGTCCTCAGTGTTGTAGATCTTTATGCAGACAATCCTGGCATCACATTTGCTGATATTTAGTGTTTCCACAGTCAAATAAAACTAGTAATGGCTGAATCCACATTTCAACAGGGTTTTCCAAAATCTCTTTCAACATGAATTCATCTGAATATAACCTTATGTGTCTGTAATTCTGCCAATTCTCTTCTTTTACTACAAAGGTTAATGTTTTGTCAGATGTACAACATATAAAAAGGTTTTTAACATTTCTGTGACTGCTCAGTGGTTAAAAAACAAACACAAAACCATTGCAGATGGGGTTGTACTTGGATATATTTGTACATTTGTAGATGTCCATATTATATTTTATTGTTTTCTGTGTAAAGTCCAATACAAAGAAAATATGTAGAAAAAATTCTGCACTTTTCTTTCTTTCTTTTTTTTTTTTTTTAAAGCTCTTTTGTTCGACGCCGCGCCGTTTAGGAGGCGGCGTCTCGGACTGGCAAAGAGGGGGTTAAATAAAGTTAGAAGAAAAAATAAAATGAGAAGCTGGAGAAATAGGGGGGAGGCGGAACCTAGAAGGGTAGGAGGACAGGGATAGGCTAGGTTAACAGGAAGGGGAGGAGGAGTAATAGGGGATAAAATGTGTTGCTGAGGCTTGCGGCTTCCTCTTTGTGGAGTCCCCGGCAAGTGTGAAGATTCCCGCCCACCCACCCCTTTTACGTTCTGTTTTGGTATAAAAAAAAAAAAATTTGTAATAGTTGGTATAAAAAAAAAAAATTATGTTAATTTGTGTCGGTGTTTTATCCCTTGGTTATAGGTGGGTCCCGTGGGACTTTTAGGGCTATTCGGCTGAATGGTTCCTGTTGGGTCGCTGTGACCTTGGGATCTGGTGATGTGGAGCGGGTTGTGGTTTGGTTCCCGTTTTAATGTTGTTCTCTTTTAAGTCACAGCGTGGCGGAGGAGAAATTTGGAGGAGATTTTCCTGGAGAGTAGAGTGTGATGCCCGTCGAAGAGGGCGGCCGGCTGACCGCTTACCTCTGAGAGTGTTCAATCAGAAGTTCGGATATAAATGGTTTATATTAATGGTTATTAAATAAACGCTGTGGCCGACCCCCAGTTGTCCAGCAAAAGCAAGAAGTGGTCAGTGTTTTTATTATATCCAGCGAACAGTTAGAAACATAAATAAACTGAAGGTCACCTATTGTCAGTCTAAAAGAAACCAAGAATAAGTCCGTACAATGCTTTTCTAACATACATATTATTACAACAGTTCTTTGGGTCAGCTGATTGACAGCCCTTCTTTAGTTACACAATATACCTGTATCTTGGCCCCCATAGACATCACATGGTAACAGTACCTACTGCGTCCATCGGTTTCATGGCCGTCCTGTGGGGGCTACACAAGACCACGTTCACCCCCTTTTCTTATGTTTATAATTAAAAGTTTGTTAAAAAAAATTGTGGAAGGAAAACAAATTAAATTAAACTCAACCGGTCTCAGGTAGCCCCCCCCCCCCACCCGGGGACATATTTACCATAGAGACGGTATTGGGGTCTTTCACTATGGAATAACAGCACGTGTCTCATTGGTCTGTGTAGATTACTGAGGTCTGGTGCGCTCCTATATTTGCAAATAACTATAAAAATGTGCAGTTTAACCTCTTAAGGACCCAGGTTGTACGGGGACGTCATCGCACCCTGGGCTTTAAGGACACAGGACGTCCCCGTACGTCCTGGCGATTTCCGATCCCTGCCGTGTGCCGGGCAGAGATCGGAACGGCATGTCTGCTGATATCCTTCAGCAGGCATGCCGTGCAAATGCCGAGGGGGGTCCCGGGACCCCCGCATGTCGGCGGTCGCCGGAGATTGCTTGCGAAATCACGCAAGCGATCTTCGTCGATTCGGGTCATTCGGGTCACTTGTGACCCGATGACCTGGAAATAAATGGTGATCGGCAGTGTACAATTACACCGCCAATCACCTGCAGTTGCTGGGTAGCGGTAACAATACTGTCACCGCCCCAGCAACGCTGCTTTTGGCCGGCGATCGTCCGGCCAATAGCAGAGCAGCAGAGGAGGGGTTAACGGTCCCTTCCCGCTGCTGGACCCGCTGTTTTCGTTCAGTCAGCGGGTGCAGAAGCAGGAAGAGGACCGCTGATCCCCCCTCAGAGCTCCGGAGCCCCTCAGGAGCCGTAGAATAGGGAAAGCTGAGTGCAGGGACAGGTAGGAGCAAATAAGTAACACAGTGTAATAAAAGTTAAAAAAAAAGTTTTAAAAAAGTTTTAAAAAAAAGAACCCCCCCCTCCCACCGACCCCCTAATAGGTCCCCAAGGGTCCTATTAGGATCTGATCCCGGACCCCGGGTCCTATTAGGGGTTCAGGGAGCTTCGTGCGCCACCCCATTTTTTTTTTTTTTGGGCCACAGCTTTTTTTTTATATTACTGTTATTTCACTTTTTACACACAGCACCACACAGTACATACAGTACAGCCCCACCCCCGCACACACACCCTCCCTCCCGCCAACGTAGAAAAAAGGCGATGGCCCGCCGGGCATTTTCGGTAGCGGAGGCTAACGCTTTTTTAGCCTCCGACTCCGAATCTGCCAGTGAGGACGATGAAGATCCAACTTTTTTGTGTTCTTCATCGCCCTCCTCATCATCAAGTAGTGATGATGAGTCCCCTGTACGGCGGCGGAGACGCCGCCAGGCGAGGCCACGCACCCCCATGAGAGTGACCCAGTGGCCGACACTAGTATGAGTGGCAATGCCGCTCGTAATAGGAGTCCGGCCCCCCAGACAAGTGCAGCGGAGCCCCCTTCCGCTGACCCTGTCTGGAGCCCCCCAGAGGATTATCAGCCACGGATTCCTGAGCATGTTGGCGACTCAGGAATCCGGATTGACACGGCTGGGTTCACTGATCTGGACTTTTTAAAGTTTTTTTTCAGTGACAGCCTGGTCAATCTAATGGTGGAGCAAACGAACTTGTACGCCCATCAGTTCATTGCCCACCACCCCGATTCCTTTTTGGCCAGGTCCAATGAATGGTGTGCCATTGATGCAGCGGAAATGAGGACATTTTGGGGCCTCACGCTGCATATGGGCCTGGTCAAAAAACCAAGTGTCCGTCATTACTGGAGCGGGGACTTCCTATACCAGACCCCGCTTTACAGTATGGCGATGACACGGAAGCGGTACGAGGCGATTCGGAAATGCCTGTATTATGCAGATAATGAGGCATGTCCGCCCCGAGGTGATCCCACCCATGACCGGCTTTACAAAGTGAGGCCGGTCATCGATCACTTTGGGGCCAAATTTTTGGAGGCCTACGTACCGCTCAGGGACCTCTCGGTAGATGAGTCTCTCATCAGTTTTAAGGGGAGACTCATCTTCTGCCAGTATATTCCCTCAAAGCAGGCGCGGTATGGCGTGAAGCTCTATAAACTCTGCGAGAGTACCTCCGGGTACACTTGCAGGTTTAGAGTATATGAGGGACGAGATTCCCGTATTGAACCCCCAGATTGTTCCCCCACTCTGGGTGTTAGCGGGAAAATCGTTTGGGACCTTATGCACCCATTGCTGGATAAGGGTTTCCGCCAGATCCACGTCCGCTTGTGGGACCGTGCGGAAGAATCAGAGAGGCCTCCCTCTAAATTTTGTTAAGACGCCTATCCCCAAGGGTGAGTCCCGTGCCCTGACCCATGATAACCTGTTGTTGGTCAGGTATAAGGATAAGAGGGATGTCCTTATACTCACCACTATTCATGGGAATGGCAGCACCCCTGTCCCTGTGCGAGGTACCGCGGGACCGGTCCTCAAGCCCGATTGTATTATGGACTACAATCGGTATATGGGGGGAGTTGATCTCTCTGATCAAGTCCTCAAGCCATATAACGCCATGCGGAAAACACGGGCATGGTACAAAAAAGTTGCGGTCTACTTGGTACAGGTTGCCATGTACAACGCTTTTGTACTATTCCAGTACGCTGGCAACACAGGGACATTCCTCCAGTACCAAGAAGAAGTCCTAAGGTTCCTAATCTTTGCTGACCGGGAAAGAGCAGGCCGGACTTCCCAAGGGTCTGGAGTTATAGGCGCCAGGATCGTCAAAGGCCGACACTTTCCAGGTGAGATCCCCCACAGTGGAAAGAAGGGGCGATCCCAGAAAAAATGCAGAGTGTGTTACAGGAGGGGGACTCGGAGGGACACCAGGTACCAATGTGACACTTGCCCAGATAATCCGGGCCTCTGCATAGGCTGCTTCAGGGAGTATCACACTTCCATGGAGCCCTAAATTTTCCCTTTTCATTTACATTTTCCATAATTTGACCAATGTACCAAGTCCAGAGTACATTCCAAAATATAACCCCCATAAATCACTAAATTGCCCCAAAAAAACTGAAAAAACAAAAAACCTGATAAGACCTCTGGGGGTATTTTTTCAAAAATGGGTCATAGGTCACTGAGTCACTATCATTGGGGACTTTTTATGTTGCCTCAAATGCGCATCGCTCTCTCTCCACCTGAGCGGGGTGCGCATTTGAGGCAACAGGTTAGGGATGGCCACACACATCACATTCCCAGAATGATGACTCAGAGCATAGGGTTTGGGGTGGGCATATTTTTTTTTAGTTTAGGCTATGCTCTGGGTCATCATTCTGGGAACATATCTTGTTTTATTATTTTATGATTTATAGTTTTCTGGCCCACTGTACCCCATATTACGGGCCTCTGTACCCCACCTGTCTACCCAAGTTACGGCCCGTTTTCCCCCATAGTGTTCCCCTCTTTTAGGGCTCAGTGCTCCCCCCCATTAATGCTCCTTGAGTGGGGATCCTACATCCTGGCTGCTATAATAAGCTCAAGGCCCCTGACTGACTTCCCACTCCAAGACCTGGTGTGCACCCGCGGAGCAAAAATCATAAAAACTAGGGTATGTACTTATTCCAAAGAAATGTATTTACAAATTTTGGGGTGTCTTTTCTGCTATTAACCCTTGTAAACATTTTAAATTTGGGGGAAAACCCACATTTTTGTGAAATTTTAATTTTTTTATTTTACATATGCAAAAGTCGTGAAACCCCTGTGGGGTATTAAGGCTTACTTTACCCCTAGTTACGTTCCTCAAGGGGTCTAGTTTCCAAAATGTGATGCCATGTGTTTTTTTTTTTTGCTGTCCTGGCACCATAGGGGCTTCCCAAATGCGACATGTCCCCCCCCCCCCCCCCCCCATTTCAGCAAAGTTTGCAAATGTGACTCCTTCTCTTCTGAGCATTGTGGCACTCCTGCAGTGCACTTGATGTCCACTTATGGGGTACCTCCATACTCAGAAGAGATGGGGTTACAAATTTTGGGGGGTATTTACTGCTATTAACCCTTGCAAAAATGTGAAATTTTGGGGGAAACACACATTTTAGTGAAATTTTTTTTTTTTAAATTTACATATGGAAAAGTAGTGAAACCCCGGTGGGGTATTAAGGCTCACTTAATTCCTTGTTACGTTCCTCAAGGGGTCTAGTTTCCAAAATGGTATGCCATGTGGGGTTATTTTGTTGTTCTGGCACCATAGGGGCTTCCTAAATGCAACATGCCCCCCTAGCAAAATTTGCTCTCAAAAAGCCAAATATTACTCCTTCTCTTCTGAGCATTGTAGTTCGCCCGTAGTGCAGTTAAGGGGAACTTATGGGGTACCTCCATACTCAGAAGAGATGGGGTTACAAATTTTGGGGGGTATTTACTGCTATTAACCCTTGCAAAATGTGAAATTTGGGGGCAAACACACATTTTAGTGAAAAAAAAAAATGTACATATGGGAAAGTCGTGAAACCCCTATGGGGTATTAAGGCTCATTTAATTCCTTGTTACGTTCCTCAAGGGGTCTAGTTTCCAAAATGGTATGGCATGTGGGGTTATTTTGTTGTTCTGGCACCAAAGGGGCTTCCTAAATGCAATATGTCCCCCAAAAACCATTTCAGAAAAACTTACTCTCCAAAATCCCCTTGTCGCTCTTTACATAGACATATGAGGTATGTGCTTACTCGAGAGAAATTGGGCTACAAATACAAGTATAAATTTTCTCCTTTTACCCCTTGTAAAAATTCAAAAATTGGGTCTACAAGAACATGCGAGTGTAAAAAATGAAGATTGTGAATTTTCTCCTTCACTTTGCTGCTATTCCTGTGAAACACCTAAAGGGTTAAAATGCTGACTGAATGTCATTTTGAATACTTTGGGGGGTGTAGTTTTTATAATGGGGTCATTTGTGGGGTATTTCTAATATGAAGACCCTTCAAATCCACTTCAAACCTGAATTGGTCCCTGAAAAATTGTGATTTTGGAAATTTTGTGAAAAATTGGAAAATTGCTGCTGAACTTTGAAGCCCTCTGGTGTCTTCCAAAAGTAAAAACTCGTCAATTTTATAATGCAAATATAAAGTAGACATATTGTATATGTGAATAAAAAAAAATAATATTTGGAATATTCATTTTCCTTACAAGCAGAGAGCTTCAAAGTTAGAAAAATGCAAAATTTTCAAGTTTTTCATCAAATTTTGGGATTTTTCACCAAGAAAGGATGCAAGTTACCAAAAAAATTTACCACTATGTTAAAGTAGAATATGTCTCGAAAAAACAATCTCGGAATCAGAATGATAACTAAAAGCATTCCAGAGTTATTAACGTTTAAAGTGACAGTGGTCAGATGTGCAAAAAATGGCCGGGTCCTGAGGTGTAAAATGGCTGGGTCCTTAAGGGGTTAAACAAGGTAATAGGTAATTTCCCATTGGCCTCCTGAAATGCTGCTATGAAGGAAGGTTTGGGTTACACCTGGAATCTATTACCTCCAAACTGAGATGAGGAAATGTAAATGGAGACGTGAATGGCCCTGTTTATTATGTTTATTTATACTGTAAAATATATTGTAATCTGCGCTGCATTTTGGATCCACATATTATATCAAAACTCAAGAGTCTCAAAGAAAAGCGATAAAAAGACCAGGGAACAGGGGTGTAGGAACCCTCACAATTCTGGGGGATAGCATTTTAATTGGTTGTTTTGCAAGGGCGGAGCCACAAAGGACAAGAGGGAGTGGAACCATGCAATGTTGGGTGATGCTACAAAATTGAGCTTCAGGCTTCTCAGCACAGGTACCTTCAGGGAGCAGTGAATTCAGGAGACCGGGATCTGTCAGGACTGTGGGAGGTCAGGATCTGTCAGGACTGTGGGAGGTCAGGATCTGTCAGGACTGTGGGAGGTCAGGATCTGTCAGGACTGTGGGAGGTCGGGATCTGTCAGGACTGTCTGAGGTCAGGATCTGTCAGGACTGTCTGAGGTCAGGATCTGTCAGGACTGTGGGAGGTCAGGATCTGTCAGGACTGTGGGAGGTCAGGATCTGTCAGGACTGTGGGAGGTCAGGATCTGTCAGGACTGTGGGAGGTCAGGATCTGTCAGGAGTGTGGGAGGTCAGGATCTGTCAGGACTGTGGGAGGTCAGGATCTGTCAGGACTGTGGGAGGTAGGCTGTGTGTGCGGTCAGGGCGGGGAGTTCTCTACAGCCTGTGTAGACACAAAAACACCTTAACGTCACAGGGTGTACATGTATGCCCTGATCGCAGTACTAGTGTATGAAGTGCACTTACTTGCTGAGCGCGCTTCATTCCTGGTAAGTATTGACTGCAATTATCAGCAATCACGCCCCTCCCCTAATAAAAGTGTAAATCACCCCCTTTACCCAATAAAGTAATGTGGTGTCACTGCGTATGGAAATGTCCAAACTATTAAAATATAACGTCAGTGGTGTAAACATAAAAAAAATTCCAGAATTTCTGATTTTTGGTAACTTCAAGAAAAAAATTTATAAAAAGGATAAAAAAAAGTTCCGGCAAAACAAAAATGGTGCAAAAACTAAAGATTATGGCACAAAATATGCCATACAGCCATATATAGGGAAAAAAGGGTTATAGGGTCAGAAAAGGAAAATTTTAAGCATACAAATTTTCACCCAAAAAGCTTTAATTTTATAAAAGTAGTAAGATAAAACAAAACCTATATAAATTGGGTATCATTGTATGGACCTACAGAATAAAGATAGTATTGTCTGTGGTAGAAGGGCTGACGTACGTTACATTTATGAAATGGCGCACAGCATATGATCAATTTGTCTGAGCCATACACAGCGAGGAGAAATGATCTCAGCACAGACAATTTTACACTGAAAGAAAAAGTGTCTGTGTTCTGTGCTGTGTGTGGTGACCCTCTGCTGACCCCCTGCTGACCCTCTGCTGACCCTCTACTGACCCCCTGCCGACCCTCTGCTGACCCTCTGCTGACCCTCTGCTGACCCTCTGCTGACCCTCTGCTGACCCCCTGCTGACCCCCTGCTGACCCTCTGCTGACCCTCTGCTGACCCTCTGCTGACCCCCTAGAACTTCTTTATTTTTCCATATACACGGCTGTATGAGGGCTAATTTTTTGTGCCATGATCTGTAGTTTTAACATGTTTTATATTTTATTTATTTATATTTTTACTTCTGTGAAATGTGAAAAGAGGGTAAATTATTTTTTGGGGGAGGGGCCTATTCACATTCATTTAAACTCAGGGTGTGCTGGGAGTTGTAGTTGTGTACCATATAGAGAGACACATTAGAGTTGCAAGCCCCAACCTTTGACTCTCCAAATGTTGCAAAACTACAACTCCAAACATGTCCTAACAGTCAGGGCATGCTGGTAGTTGTAGTTTTGTACCCTACAGAGAGACCTGTTAAGGCAGTGTGTCCTTATGGGTTCTGGGGACTATGTTTAGGAGAAGGATCTGGCATCTATGTTTGGGGGAAGAGTGTGGTCTGGGGTCTGTACCCAGCCAAGCTGTCATGAGAGGGCAGCATGTTATATGTGTATGGTGGCTGGGGGGGGGGTGAGCTGCAGATGGGGAGCAGAGCTCGGTGACGGTACCTTCAGCTTCCCTGTGGCGGCGGCTCTTTGTACACACTCCTGGCCGATGGCTCGGGGGAGGAGAAGCCCTGTCTTGCTCCAGTGGGCTCAGGCCGCCCCTCTGCTCTATGGGAATGCACAGGCCAGCCTGGCTGCTTGTTATTCGGCTGCTGTGCCTGATTAACAAGTGTCCTGACCTGCTGTGCGGGACCATAGCGCTTAGCGACACCCTCTGTATATTCCTGCCAATGCCCAGGGCCGGACTGGGTGTGAAAACCAGCCCTGGAAACAATTACATACCAGCCCCATAGTGTTGTGTCATTATACCAGCACGTCGTCATTTTCTTCTTCATAAAAGGTAAACCAGGGGTAGACATCCTGCTGCCACTCCGGATGTTGTGGACTACACCTCCCATGATGCTTTGCAAGTCTTATTGGAGATGTAGTCCAAAACATCTGGAGAGTCGAAGGTTACCTACCCCTGGTCTAAACCAAAAATATATCCTATTGCAATATATAATACCATCACCCTAGTCTTTCTCCCTCAACCTTTTTACATTTCCTTCCCCACAAATATATAATATTAAAATATATAATCACCACAGCCCAAGTTGCCTAAATTTAGACCCCTACATAATATAATCTAAGAATGCCTCATATCAAATTCCCATGTCAGATCTTTCCCGTCCTCCACTGTTGCCCGAGCTCTAATACAATGCTGACTCCCCTCCTGAGCTCTAATACAATGCTGACTCCCCTCCTGAGCTCTAATACAATGCTGACTCCCCTCCTGAGCTCTAATACAATGCTGACTCCCCTCCTGAGCTCTTATACAATTCTGACTCCCCTCCTGAGCTCTAATACAATGCTGACTCCCCTCCTGAGCTCTAATACATTTCTGACTCCCCTCCTGAGCTCTAATACAATGCTGACTCCCCTCCTGAGCTGTAATACAATGCTGACTCCCCTCCTGAGCTCTAATACAATGCTGACTCCCCTCCTGAGCTGTAATACAATGCTGACTCCCCTCCTGAGCTCTAATACAATGCTGACTCCCCTCCTGAGCTCTAATACAATGCTGACTCCCCTCCTGAGCTCTAATACAATGCTGACTCCCCTCCTGAGCTCTAATACAATGCTGACTCCCCTCCTAAGCTCTAATACAATGCTGACTCCCCTCCTGAGCTCTAATACAATGCTGACTCCCCTCCTGAGCTCTAATACAATGCTGACTCCCCTCCTGAGCTCTAATACAATGCTGACTCCCCTCCTGTGCTCTAATACAATGCTGACTCCCCTCCTGAGCTCTAATACAATGCTGACTCCCCTCCTGAGCTCTATAACAATGCTGGCTCCCCTCCTGAGCTCTAATACAATGCTGACTCCCCTCCTGAGCTCTAATACAATGCTGACTCCCCTTAGCTCTAACACAATGCTGACTCCCCTCCTGAGCTCTAATACAATGCTGACTACCCTCCTGAGCTCTAATACAATGCTGACTCCCCTCCTGAGCTATAATACAATGCTGACTCCCCTCCTGAGCTCTAATACAATGCTGACTCCCCTCCTGAGCTCTAATACAATTCTGACTCCCCTCCTGAGCTCTAATACAATGCTGACTCCCCTCCTTAGCTCTAATACAATGCTGACTTCCTAATCTAATACACTGCAGATCCCCCTCCCCCTAATATACTGCTGATAACCTCCCCCTAATTCACTGCTGATCCCCCTCCCATCACCCTTAATACACTGCTGATCCCCCTCCTCTCCCCCAATACACTGCTGATACCCCTCCCCCTAATATACTTATTATCCCCTCCCGTAATACACTGCTGCCCCCCCCCCCAATGCTGACCCCCCTCCTCTCCCATCCCCCCTAATACACTGCTGATCCTCCTCCCATACCCCTTAATACAATGCTGATACCATCTCACCTAATACAATGCTGATCCACCCTCCCCCTAATACCATGCTGATCGCCCCTCCCCCTAATACAATGCTGATTCCCCCTCCCCCTAATACAATGCTGATTTCCCCCATCCCCCTAATACAATTGTGGTGTCCTGATACTGTATTTCATACTGTACCTTGGTTAGGGGTCCCCAAAGTCAGAGTTTCTAGGAACTGTGGGGGTCCGCTTCTCTAGTCATCCCGTAGTCACCCCTCATATGGTTAATATTCTGCTAAATTATATGTAAATGCTGTATATAATATGTATGCTTACCTGCATAGCGTCGCAGGACCCTAGTTCATGTGACTCGGGTTAGAACTCTATGGTAGGTAAAAGGACCTTTGGAGGTTCATGGGTCATGTGATTACCCATAATGCTTTGTAAAACTGATTGACAGATGGTCTGGGCCAATCCTAAAACGGCCAGCCCCTGCCCATATAAGGGAGCTTCAGCCAATAGACGCTCTCTTGGGTTGCTGACACTTCATGAGGACAGACCTCCGCAACTTACAACGACTGCTACTAGGCCACAGCCTGCCGGCCTCGGCCTGAAACGAAATAGTGAGTTCTTACAACTTCCCAGCTTATGCTAGCGAGACCTCTGGACCTAAACATACCCCTAAATCCAGTGGATCTATGCTTACAAAATCCTACTAATCAAAAGAACTTACAAAAGTCCCAACTATACATCAATCTCAGCTGCGCTGTACATAGACTTTGTTATAAAGACTGTTCCTGTTATCCCATGTTACAGAAAATCTTCAGTAAAGTTTCAGAAAGTTTTCAGCAAAGCTCTGGTTGTGGACATTGCATTTATTCTACATCTCCCTATCGCTTTTGGGAAGGGTGGCGATAGGCCAAGCATCACAGTATTAACCCTTACCCTGGTGTCACGACTGACAAGAGTTAATTATACCTGTGATATACCTTACAGCAACACCCCAACTGCCATACACTCCCCCCCCAAGGCACCACACAATACTGATCACTCCCTCCCCCATATACAATGCTGACCCCACTCCCCTTCCATCCCCCCCAAAACACTGCTGTCACCCCCCCCTAATACACTGCTGATCCCCACCCCTCCCATCCCCAGGGCCAGATTAAGGCTGCCTGGAAGAAGGAGCACTTCATTATGATGGCCCGCCCCCCCCACCCGACAGTTCCCCCACATTAGGTGCAGTATAGTTCCCCCACATTAGGTTGTAGTTCCCCCAGATTAGGTGCAGTATAAGTCCCCGCACATTAGGTTGGCAGCACAAGTCCCCGCACATTAGGTTGGCAGTACAAGTCCCCGCATATTAGGTTGGCAGTACAGTTCCCCCACATTAGGTTGGCAGTACAAGTCCCCGCATATTAGGTTGGCAGTACAAGTCCCCGCATATTAGGTTGGCAGTACAAGTCCCCGCACATTAGGTTGGCAGTACAGTTCCCCCACATTAGGTGTGCAGTATAGTTCCCCCACATTAGGTGTGCAGTACAGTTCCCCCACATGAGGTGCAGTACAGTTCCCCCACATTTGGTGCAGTATAGTCCCCCACATTAGACTGGCAGTATAGTTCCCCACATTAGGTTGGAAGTTTAGTTCCCCACATTTGGTCTGCAGTACAGTCCCCCACATTAGGTGTGCAGTATTGTTCCCCACTTTAGGTGCAGTATAGCTCCCCCACATTAGGTGCAGTATAGTTCCCCACATTAGGCTGGCAGTATAGTTCCCCACATTAGGTTGGCAGTAAAGTCCCCCACATAAGGTTGGCAGTATAGTCCCCCACATTAGGTTGGCAGTATAGTCCCCACACATTACGTACAGTATAGTTCCCCCCATTAGGTGCAGTATAGTCCCCCACATTAGGTGCAGTATAGTTCCCCCACATTAGGTGCAGGATAGCTCCCCCACATTAGGTGCAGTATAGTTCCTCACATTAGGTGCAGTATAGCTCCCCCACATTAGGTGCAGGATAGTTCCCCACATTAGGTGCAGTATAGTTCCCTCACATTAGGTGCAGTATAGTCCCCCCACGTTTGGTGCAGTATGGTTCCCCCACATTAAGTGCAGTATAGTTACCCACATTAAGTTGGCAGTATAGTCCCCCACATTAGGTGCAGTATAGTTCCCCCACATTTGGTGCATCATAGTTCCCCAACATTAGGTGCAGAATAGTTACCCACATTAGGTTGGAAGTATAGTCCCCAAAATTAGGTGCAGTGTAGTTCCCCACATTAGGTGCAGTATAGTCCCCCACATTAGGTGCAGTATAGTCCCCCACATTAGGTGCAGTATAGATCCCCCACATTAGGTGCAGTATAGTTCCCCCACATTAGGTGCTGTATAGTTCTCCCACATTAGGTGCAGTATAGTCCCCCCACATTAGGTGCAGTATAGTCCCCCATTTTAAGTGCAGTATAGTCCCCCATTTTAGGTGCAGTATAGTCCCCACATTAGGTGCAGTACAGTTACCCCACATTAGGTGAAGTATAGTTCCCCCACATTAGGTGCAGTACATTTCCCCCACAGACATACAGCTTTCAGCCATATACATTGAATGGCTGGAGGCTGTATTCTTGTTAACTGCCCCACTTCAGTATTACGACCACCGCTCCGGGGTCACGATCTACTGCTATGGCCTATGGGCCATAGCAGTAGGTCCCAGGACGGAGGCGGGGTGGTCGGAACACTGAAGATGACATGCCGCTGGTCACTTACCATGCGCGTGGGTCCTCCTCACTGCTCCGCTCTGCTTTGTTACTATGGGCGCATGCACGGGACGTCAGTGACGTCCTTGCGTGCGCTACCTCCCGACGGCCCCTTCATTTTTAAAGTTGAGGCGAGGCCAAAGAGAGGTAACCGGGGCATCCTTGTGTCCCGAAAAGATTTTTCAGGACACAGGGATGTCCCTAATGTGACAGGGGGCCCCCTGCGGGTAAGGGGCCCGGAGCAGGCGCTCCATGAGCGCCAATGATGATCCAGCCCTGGCAGCCGCTGGAGGGGAAAAAAATGCAGACACATCTCAAAGCGGCCCCAGGGCCGGCAGCCCACCGGGAAATTTCCTGGTATCCCGGTAGGTCAGCCTGGCCCTGCCAAAGCCTAGTCATTTTTCTGAATGCAGTCTCTATAATATGGTCCCTATCTGGCGGTGACTTATGGCAAAAGGAGGGGGGTGGGGGCCGACTTTTTCACAAAAAAGTAGCAGCGATAAATTCCTGACCACTGCTACGCATAAACCAATTTGACTGTGTTCAGTGACTTCTTGCAAATCGGCTGCGGCAAAAAGTAATTTTTACTGAAAAGTGCACTGTGTAGAAACATTGGGGAATGATTCTTATAAGACCAATATATGGAGGGTTAATCCAGATAATTCACCACAAGATCACCGCAGTGATCCACTAATTCCCTATTTTCCCATATATTAAAAACATATAACTTTATTGATTTATAATAATCCACACCAAATGAAAGATTAAAAATTCAGAGTGTCTCTCTTCCCATGTGTATCAATATTCAATGAGTACCGCTGTACCGCAATCAATTATAATTCTGTATGCACCTGCAGTGTGACATACAGATGGGGAAGGACACCACAAGAATTAAAATCAGTTTACAGCCCCCCTCAACATGTTTCGCCGTTGAACACGGCTTTGTCAAGAGGTTGTAGGGCTATGAACAAAAAACGCCACTACAGGGGTTTTTATAACCTCCTATCATGACCTCATCATAGAGGAAGTGCCTAATACTGATTGGTGGAAAGTCCGTTCCACCAATCATCTGAAGTTCCCATTGATTGATGGCTGTGCCGTCCTATTCTAGTATCAATATTTCCACCAATTACCTTTATTGTGTACCTATCGTCATGACAACCAAGTCACCTGATATGTGACGTACCTGCGCCGCCATGACATCCAAATCACATGATATAATGACGTGCCTGCGCCATAACCTCTGCGTCGGCACTTAGCTGCTCACATCCACTGTCTGCGCGGTGACCCCTGCGCTGTTACTTAGACCAAGATGCTGTCTTCATTCATGGTACGGCGCATGCGTAGATGCTTCTGTCGCGCCGCTGTAAGTATCTCATGGACGGTTGCGCAGTGTAACCTGCGCGAACACTTAGTTTTATTTCCATTCTCCCAATATTGTCCATGTACAGTATTCTTACACTTAGTTTTATTTCCATTCTCCCAATATTGTCCATGTACAGCATTCTTACTATATGTAGATGGAGGCTATATTATTATATAGTTATATAAGCAGAGGTGGAATGTCTATTATAACAGGATAACATATCCTGAGTTATTCTACGCCAGTGTGAATTTGAAATCAGAGTTATAAGCTATGTAATTGGATAGATTGATAGTCTCTGGTCATTCTATGCATTCCTATATAACTTGGGTCCTAATCATACTGTCTTATGGCGTTGAGACTGTTAAGAATCAGTATTTGGTCTCAAGAAGCCCCCTTATTACGGATATGTCATTATATTCATATGTATTATTGGTCATATTAATCATTGGTCTCTTGTCTTACCTTTTCATCTTTTAAGGACAAACCCCCTTGTTAAGGATATGTCATTAAACTCATATATATTATTGGTCATATTTCTTATTGATCTCTTGTCTTGCCTTTTAATCTTTTAGGACATCACCCTATTGACATGGATCCAGTTCCATCCATCCGGTAAGTACTTATTCCACAGTATCATAAGTGACGCAATCCTGGACCAATTCTCACAAGAATTTAGGGTAATTAATGACTTCAAAAAGGGGGATTTGTTTTTTCATCACCATCATTTAGATTACTCGGGTGGTAATATATATGATTGTTCCAATCACATGATTATTATAGATGATCAATCATAGCCACTTGATATATTATAATTGTATCTCTCATCTCCAACGCCTTAATGGTGGTTGGATTAGTATATTGTCACCTCATCCCTTGTATAGGAAATCTAGAAAAGGACATCTAACAGGCACTTCCTAAACTTTGGTCTATGGGCTTGTGTGGTTCAAAGTTGTAATAATAATGGTTGTAATCATAATTAATAACGGCAGGTCTAATTATGAAATAAAGGCTGAGAAGGTGAAACCTTCATTCAAGCCTCTAGGACTTAATGTTTTTAATCTTTGTATCCATCTTGCCTCCTCACGAAGCAGTTTTCTATCCAGATTCCCTCTCCTCGAGCCCAAAGTCATCTTGATTAATCCCCAAAATTTGAGGGTTCGCATGTCTCCTCCATAGACTTCCCTAACATGTCTTGCCAATGGTGTATCCACTCCAGTGCGGATAGTACTCAAATGCTGTGAGATGCGTCTCCTAAGTTCCTGTGTGGTTTTACCCACATATAATTTAGTACATCCACACTGGGCGATATACACCACTCCTGTAGTCCGGCAATTGATGAAGTCTCTAATTACATATTTCCTGTTGTCCACTGGGTTGACAAACTCCTTCATTCTCGGCATAAAACCACAAAATGAACAATTCCCACATGAGTGGGATCCTTTTATAGTGGACTGGAGCCAGGTCTTTTCAGGTTTTTCATAGAATAAACTGTGAACCAAGTGTTCACGGATATTCTTCCCCCTTCTGTATGTAACTGAAGGGAAAGGTGTAATGACCTCTTTAAGGTCCTCATCTGCTTCCAAAATGGGCCAAAACTGATGTAATATTTGTATAACTTGATGATTGTTCTCATCATACGTCCCTATACACCGTACAGTCCTACCAGTGGGATTAATGGTCAATTTGCTACTCAGTAATTCTTGTCTGGGGGTATCACGTGCCCTAGCAAATGCTCTATGGAGCACTTTTTTGGGGTATCCCCTCTTAATGAATTTCCCATATAATGTCCTGCATTCCCGTAGGAATGCCTCATTGGTCGAACTATTTCTTTTGGCACGTAAATATTGGCCTACAGGGATCCCCCTCTTTAAGGGGCTGGGATGAAAGCTGCCCCACTCAAGAAAGCTATTTGTAGATGTAGGTTTCCTGTATATACATGTCTGGACACTGCCTCCAGACTCCAAGGTGATTTCTAGATCTAGAAAATTAATCGTGGTACTGTGAATTTCAGAGGTGAAAAACATCCCTATATTGTTGTTGTTTAAGGTATTAACAAATTGTTCAAAAAGTGCCTCAGTGCCATCCCAAAATAATAAAACATCATCAATATAACGTGCCCAAAATAATATATGTGAAGTGTAGTCGTGATGAGTGTCAGTGAATACCATCGTGTTTTCCCACCACCCTAAAAATAAATTAGCAAAATTAGGCGCACACGCTGTGCCCATTGCCGTGCCTTTGTGCTGTAAATAGAAGTGACCATCAAAAGTAAAATAATTATGAGTGAGTAAAAAATGAAGTAGTGACAAAATAAATGTATTGTGCTCTGTGAACTGTGTCCCCCTAGTGCACAGAAAGTGATCTACCGCCTTCAACCCCAAATCATGTTGGATATTAGTATACAAAGCCTCAACATCAAGGCTTGCAATGTATGTATTGGGCGGAAAAGAGATTTCTTGTAGTCTGGATACAGCGTCACCAGTGTCCCTAATATAAGACGGCAATGTTTGAACAAAGGGGGCCAACATTTGATTAACATAGAGGCTTATTCCCTCCGTAAGATTCTCATTTCCCGAAATGATAGGGCGTCCTGGAATCTGTGTTTTCTTTTTGTGAATTTTGGGCAGCGCGTACACTGTTGCAATAGTAGGTTTTGGGTTAAGCATGAATTTAAGTTCATCTTCTGTAATTAATCCCTTATCTTCCGCAGGCACGTCATTATATCATGTGATTTGGATGTCATGACGGCGCAGGTACGTCACATATCAGGTGACTTGGTTGTCATGACGATAGGTACACAATAAAGGTAATTGGTGGAAATATTGATACTAGAATAGGACGGCACAGCCATCAATCAATGGGAACTTCAGATGATTGGTGGAACGGACTTTCCACCAATCAGTATTAGGCACTTCCTCTTTGATGAGGTCATGATAGGAGGTTATAAAAACCCCTGTAGTGGCGTTTTTTGTTCATAGCCCTACAACCTCTTGACAAAGCCGTGTTCAACGGCGAAACATGTCGAGGGGGGCTGTAAACTGATTTTAATTCTTGTGGTGTCCTTCCCCATCTGTATGTCACACTGCAGGTGCATAGAGAATTATAATTGATTGCGGTACAGCGGTACTCATTGAATATTGATACACATGGGAAGAGAGACACTCTGAATTTTGAATCTTTCATTTGGTGTGGATTATTATAAATTAATAAAGTTATATGTTTTTAATATATGGGAAAATAGGGAATTAGTGGATCACTGCGGTGATCTTGTGGTGAAACATTGGGGAAGATTTATCAAAACCTGTCCAGAGGAAAAGTTGCCCAGTTGCCCATAGCAACCAATCAGATCGCTTCTTTCATTTTTCAGAGGCCTTGTTAAAAATAAAAGAAGCGATCTGATTGGTTGCTTTGGGCAACTGGGTAACTTTTCCTCTGGACAGGTTTTGATAAATCTCCCCCATTAGCCCCAAAAAAGTTTCAAAATGGCATTTTAAAAAAAATATATCAATTTGGCGCACAAAATCGTTTTTTGGTTTACAGTTTGTGCTAAAACGAGTAAAGTCATTACAAAGTACAATTGGTAGTGCGGAAAACAAGCCCCATATGGGTAGATGGGAAATTGAAAGCATTATTATGAGTATTAGCAGGCCAGGAAGAAAAAACTGACTTGCAAAAAGGAAAAACTATCCCTCTTAAACCCCTTCCTGCATATGGGCATAAATGTACATGGAACCTGTGTATTTGTGTATATGGGGCTGCGTATGTGTGTGTATGGAGGGCTGTGTATGTGTTTGTATGGAGGACTGTGTATGTGTGTGTATGGAGGGCTGCGTATGTGTGTGTATGGAGGGCTGTGTATGTGTGTAGGGAGGGCTACGTATGTGTGTGTATGGAGGGCTGCGTATGCGTGTGTATGGAGGGCTGTGTATGTGTTTGTATGGAGGACTGTGTATGTGTGTGGGTATGGAGGGCTGCGTATGTATGTGTATGGAGGGCTGTGTATGTGTGTAGGGAGGGCTACGTATGTGTGTGTATGGAGGGCTGCGTATGTGGGTGTATGGAGGGCTGCGTATGTGTGTGTATGGAGGGCTGCGTATGTGTGTGTATGGAGGGATGCGTATTGGAGGGGCAAGCTGTGCATAACTAGCTTGCCCCCTGACTGGTGAGCAGTTAAGGGGTGAAGAAATGTACAGGCAAGGTTTTTTAGCCCCCTCCCCCGCCTGTAAAACTTACCAGTGGCTACAGTGGTATGTCCCATGGGTAGGGGGGAAGGAGTGCACCAATCAGGGGTTTAATAGTTTCCCGGGCTTTCAGGGGCCCTCCCCTGGGTATTTATAGCTGTGGTGCCTCCCTTCCCCCCTCAATCTGCCCAGGACCCGGAGTTTTGTTTGCCGGTTGGTATGTATCTGCCCCTTATATTATGGCCCGGATGGAGCAGGAGGGTGAGCTGGCCTCCCCTCCTGTTGCACCCTGGCGTTGGGTTCGGGAGGCTGGCGGACCTCTCACCCTCTCACAGTCCCGCTCTCCTTCCCCCTGTACTGCCCGTTCCTTTAATCCTCCTCCCTGCCCGTTCGTTTAATCCCCTTCCCTGTCCCGTTCCTTTCATCTCCTGCCCGTTCCTTTAATCTCATGCCCCTTCCTTTCATCCTTTTCTCTGCCCGTTCCTTCAATCCTCTTCCCTGGCCCGAGCCCCCTTCTCATGCGTGCTCCTTTTCAGCACGCTTTGCCTCCTTCCCCCGTTACTGTCCCCTCCGCTGCGGTGGTGGCCCCCTGGGTGGCTGCTGCTGTTTTTTGCAGGCTTGCGCAAATGGACGTTTATTAACGTCCATTTGTGTGTCCCTAGCTATGATGCGCGCTCACAAGTTGAGCGCGCATCATAGCCGCTGGGTCTCGGTTGCTATTAGCAACCAGGACCCATGCTAATGCCGGATATCGCCGATCGGGCAGATGTCCGGCATTACCTTTCTGGATGCGGCGATCAAAGTTGATCACCGCATCTGAATGTATGTACGGGCGTCCCGACTGCTCAGTCGGGCTGATCGGGACCATCGCGATTAAATCGCGATGTCCCGATCAGCTGGAACGCAGCAGGAGGGTCACTTACCTGCCTCCTGCGCGTCCGCTCATGGATTGATTGCTCCAAGCCTGAAATTCAGGCTTGAGCAATCAATCACTGATGACCCAGATCATTGCCATGTTAACACATGGCAAGTGATCTGTGTTAGGTACTGTGTGTGCAGTGTTGTGGCTACCTATGGGAGCTATAGCATTGCACAAAAAAAAAAAAAATGTTCATGAAGATCAATTTAACCCTTGCCATAAAACGTTGTATTACTATTCCCCCCCCTTTTTTTCCCCCCCATACATAAAAAAATAAAAAAATAAATAAAATACAATAATTAAATAAAATATAAAAATCTGTATTACATCAAGCATATACACCTATATGGTATCGCTGCTTGCGTACATGTCCGTACTATCTAAATATATCTTCGATGGCAGTACTCCTTCAATGGCGTACTGCCAATTAATAATTAATAAAAATTCATAAATAAATAAATGAATTAACAAAAAAATAAAAAAAATTAATAAAAATTTTTTTTTTACAAAAAAACAAAAAAAAAACATAAATAAAAAATTATAAATAATAATAAATGAATAATAAATTACAATGAAATGAAAAAGTACAAACTATGTAGATTTCAATGCACATACGCATGTGGTATCAAAGGCCACGTGCGTCAATGTCCGAACTATCAAGTTATATATCCTCATTTGATTGC
This sequence comes from Hyla sarda, assembly GCF_029499605.1. Taxonomy (NCBI): domain Eukaryota; kingdom Metazoa; phylum Chordata; class Amphibia; order Anura; family Hylidae; genus Hyla; species Hyla sarda. The sequence continues at coordinate 25,303,386 of NC_079190.1, read as the reverse complement.
ACGGTTTGGGGTGTAAGCGCAAATTAATAATTAAATATATATATTCTACAGTCCCATATAGCGTATTTTGGTCGCTTTTTATACCTAAAAATAAATAAATAAATAAATAAATAAATGAATAAATAATCACAACTCTGATTGACACGACAATGGTACCGCTGTAAACTTCGGATCACGGCGCATGGTTCTTGCAGCCACTGCACCCCAAACCCTCCATTACCTCTCCTCTGCTGCTGGTTTCCCAGCGCCATTCCGGGTGGCGGCAGAGTACCCGCAACCAGGTGGTCTCCAGCGTGCCTTGTCCCACGCCTGCGGTGGTGAAGTGTTTCCTCCATCTTTTGTGCCTTCTCCATCTTCTGGACTTAGTGAGCGTTCTGTTGCGGGGGGCAGGGGTGGCTCTATTTTCGTGCCTGCTCTTGGGGCTTTGGCAGGCCAGTTGTCTTCAGCTGGCTAGGCTGGGTTGGTGCCCTCTCCTTCCCCGGTTAGTGTGCTTATGGCTGTTCTGGGTAGTATCTGCCTTTTGTTCCTGTGTGTTTGTTGGGTTTGGGTCTCGGATATAGGTGTATGTCTATGTTGGTCTCTGGTTGTGAGTTGGGTACGTCTCTTCTTGACGGGGTGCTTTGGTGTGGTATCATTTTCTGCGGTGCTCACTTAGGTGAGTGGTCTTTTGGCCTTACGCTCTGGATGACCGGGTTTTGTGGACTTAGCTCCTGAGGCTTGTTCCTTATCATGAATCGGTGGCACCCAGTTACGGTTTTGTTTCTTTTGGTTTTCTCCCCCCTTGGTTTGGTGTTTCTCTCCATCACTAGTTGTAGTCCCTCTCCGCTGCTCTGTTTGTCCTAGTGTATTGTCTGATGTTTTCTCCTGTTTTGCTCCCGATCTCTGGTAGGCATGGGACTCCTGTATGTCGTGCTGGGTGCTTTAGCTGATGTGGCGGTGGGTAGGTTTCGCTTGGGTCTCAGTTTGTCTTTCCTTGTGGGTTCTTCTGTTTGTGGTGGTTTTTCCGGAGGGGGATTCTCCTGTGCTCTACGCTTGTTGGGGTGTGGTTTGTTGCAGTCTTCCGCATGCCGTGTTGGCGTTGGTCTGCAGTTTTCCTGTGAACGGGGAGTGTTTGCGTTTTCTCTGTTTTGGTTTCCTCGGGGCTCGCTAGGTGCCCCTGTTCCGGTCCTTGCTGGTTTACTGTATGTTCCGCATGGAATATGGTTCTGGGCAGAGTTTTTTCCTGCAGGTTGTCTCTGGCCACCGAGGGTGTCTGGTATTTGTGCCCCCGCATATGTGCCCCTGGTACGCTATGGGCTGACATTTCGGTTGGTTGGGTTTTTTTCAGGAGTTGGGCAGTGGACTGTCCTGCTTTCAGTTCCCCATTGCAGCGCACGGGGAGCTCGCTTTGTTCTCGGTTGTGGCTGGTTGGGTCGGTTGTTGGTGTGGTGTTTGGTTTTCCAGTGGTGCTGCGGTGGGTTTCTGCCATGCTTGGGGTTTTGTTTGAGCTTTTCCCTTGGTGTTGGTTGTGGGACTTTGGGTGCTTGCTTCGGCAGCTCATGTTTTAGACTTGTAACGTTACTGTGTGGGTTGGCATGGCCCCTGTGCTTGGTTGCGCGCTACTTTTGTGATGCTTTTCTTCTTTTCTGGTGTGTGATTTGAGTGATCAGGGGGCCTGTTTTCTTCCTGTGCTCTGCCTGTTGCATCTAGGGCTTCGCTGTTTGGAGTTACGATTTCTTTCAGGGCTACGCTCCCTGGGGTCAGTATTGGGTGTTGACGTTTTGTCCCATTTTCTCTGGCTGTAGTTCCGGAGGGTTGCTTCTGCGGCCGGCCCGTGGGTCCTTGGGGAGAGTGGTGTAATTCTTGGTCCGCTTTGGTGGCTCCTGCGGTTTGGTCGCACTCACGGTACGGCGCTTGCAAGTGGTTAATGTTGGTGTGGAGGCCGGGATGTCTACAGTCGAGGAGGGTCCCGGAGGTTCCAGAGGGTCTGTGGACGGCGGATAAGAACTTTAAAAAAAATAAATAAATAAATATTGGTTTCCATACCTGGAATGCCCCTTGATGTAACCTTATAAGGCTCTGATGTTTGATTTACTGTTTCTTTTTAATAGGATGTGATAATGGAAGTTATCTGCTGTGTCACCTCTCCTAGGAGGTTCGAGATTTGGGCAGTGTTCTCAGTGTATCCAAATAACATTCTGATTATGTGATGCTGGGATCTTCACCTGTTAATGTGAATCACCTACAAAAAAAAAAAAAAAAAAGTTGGTTGGCTTTCCCGCTGTGCTGCGATCCAGTGGGGTGCGGTTGGCGCACGGCACATGGCAGGGGGTGATTTTCTTTCTGCTTTGCAGGTGGTGTATACCTAGGGGGCCCGCGAGTGGGTGGTGTATACCTAGGGGCTGGGCCCGCGAGTGGGCGGCCTTGCTGTCGGCGACCGTTTTTTTCCTATCATTTTTGGGTCGCTTGGTGGCGGCTGCAGGTCGGGTTTTTGGTTGTCGTTTTGTGTAATTTTTCTGATCCGAGATTTTGCGCTAGCTTTTTTCAGGGCTATGTGGATGGGGCACTTTTTCTTTCTCCTCGTCTCCTTCCATGGGACTTGGGTGTCCGTGTTTTTGGGTGCCTATTTTGTGCGTTTCATGGAAAAAGTTTAAAAAAATAAATAAATAAAAAAAAAGGCCTGTCGGTCCGAGACTGTTTAGGCGATCCGGGAGACGCAGCTCGTGCTCCATGAGGGTCCGTGAATGACTGTTTTGTGAGTTCGGGATTTGCTCTCTTTTTGTATCGGGGCCGGCGGAGGTGGATGGGGTTTCCGGAGAGGGTAGCGCTGCACGTGGGGCGCGGGCGATCTGTATGTTGTGTTGCTATTTTCGCCCAGTTTGATGTTTCCCATGTGTGTTTTTGTTTTAAGAGCGGCTTTCCGCAAGGTGGTGCGAGTGCTGCAGCACTCTTCGGTGTATGGGCAAGTCTGAGAGAGAAGTTCGCATGGGTTATTTAAAATAAAAAAATTAAAAAAATAAAAATGGTCCTGGTGGCAGGTACCTCGGATTTCCTGGAGAGGAAATGTGTTGAGCGGATTTCTTGGAGAGGAAATGTGTTGAGCGGATTTCCTGGAGAGGAAATGTGTTGGGCGGATTTCCTGGAGAGGAAATGTTTTGGGTGTGCCGGGGGGCTGAGGTGGCCCCAGGTGTTGGTTATCCAGTTTCTCTTGGGTGGGGGTCGGAGCCCAGTGTAGGGCTAACTGGTCTCCTCCGTGGCGGTAAGAAGACGGTAAAAGCGGGGTCAACCCGGGGTAGACCTCCACACAGGACAGTGTGGCAGCACCTGTGCATAACTAGCTTGCCCCCTGACTGGTGAGCAGTTAAGGGGTGAAGAAATGTACAGGCAAGGTTTTTTAGCCCCCTCCCCCGCCTGTAAAACTTGCCAGTGGCTACAGTGGTATGTCCCATGGGTAGGGGGGAAGGAGTGCACCAATCAGGGGTTTAATAGTTTCGTGGGCTTTCAGGGGCCCTCCCCTGGGTATTTATAGCTGTGGTGCCTCCCTTCCCCCCTCAATCTGCCCAGGACCCGGAGTTTTGCCCTCCCTCCCTCCCTTTTTTTGTATCTCTGTTTCTTGTAAGTCACAGCTTGGCGGTAAGAAGACGGTGAAAGCGGGGTCAACCCGGGGTAGACCTCCACACAGGACAGTGTGGCAGCACCTCTCGGGTTGGTAAGAAGCCAATCGGTGTCTTTGTTACAGTTAAATTGTTATTTATATAAGTTATTTTATAAATAAAGCTGTGGCCGATTCCCACCCACGGAAAAGTTAAATTGTTGTTGTGTCAGTTATTATTTAATTAATTATTGTAATAAGGGGGAGGGGTAGTTATAGCCTGCTAGGAGCTAATTGGGTCTCAACAGTCGTGTGTGTATGAAGGGCTGCGTATGTGTGTGTATGGAGGGCTGCGTATGTGTGTGTATGGAGGGCTGCGTATGTGTGTGTATGGAGGGCTGCGTATGTGTGTGTATGGAGGGCTGCGTATGTGTGTGTATGGAGGGCTGCGTATGTGTGTGTATGGAGGGCTGCATATGGAAACAGTGTATGTGTGTATATGGGACTGTGTATGTATTTCCTTAGGGACACAGGGAGATTTATCAGTCAGCCTGAAACCCTAATTGTCTGTTTTTTCCCCACACCAACCAATCACAGCTCAACTTTCAAACTTTTACGAGCTCTTGTAAAGTGAAAGCTGAGTTGTGATTGGTTGCTATGGGAAAAAACAGACAATTTTGGTTCCAGGCTTATTAATAAATCAGGGCCACAGGGTGTAAATGTACGCCCGGTGCCTGCTCCTGAACTATGGAGTGTACTCAGGAGCTGAGCCTGCTTCATAGCCAGTTAATAAAAGTTAATATATGTGAATAAGTCCCTTACCTAATAAGTTTCAATCACCCCTTTTTTAATTAAAACAATGTAAACAAAAATAAACACATGTCATATCAGCGCTTACATAAATGTCCAAACTATTAATATATAACGTTAAAGGAGAACTGCAGTGTAATATAACTTATCCCCTATGCGAAGGAAAGGGGATAAGTTATAAATGGGCGGGGCGTTCTGTCCCTGCATGATGCGGCGGCCGACACGCCCCCTCCATGTATCCCATAGAGATTCATTGAGGGGGCGTGTCTGCCGCGGCTTCCTGCTGGGGACAACACCGAGCTTCCTGCAGACTGCCGTGGCCCTGTTCAGGAGATCCTGGGGAGCCCCAGCGGTCAGACCCCCCACGATCTATAACTTATCCCTATCCTTTGGATAGAAGACAAGTTATACTTCACTACAGTTCACTTGTGATTAAACTGCACAGTCAATGGCGTACACAGGAAAGGAAACCAACTTCCAGAATTGCGCATTTTTGGTCACTTCATATACCAGAAAAAAAAATTTTCAGAAAGTTCCTCAAAAACAAAATTGGTACCAATAAAAACTACAGACAGCACAATAAATTAGCCTCTATACATCACTGTACATGGAAAAATATTTTTTTTGCAAAAAAAAAAAAAAGTTGTAAAATAGTTAAGTAAAATAATTTTTTTTTTTTTTTTATAAACTGTGTATCCTTTTAATTGTATGGACCTACAGGATAAAGATAATGTGTCATTGTTATCAGAAAGTGAACTGCGAAGAAACAGAAGCCTTTAAAATTACAAAATCATTTTTTTTTCAATTACGCCCCACAAATATATTTTTTTGTTTCACCATAGATTTGTTGGGGAAATGTTTGATGATATTACAAAGTACAATTGGTGGCGCAAAATATAAGCCCTCATATGGGTCTGTAGGTAGAAAATTGAAAGTGTTAGGATTTTTAGAAGGTCAGGAGGAAAAAACAAAAGTGCAAAAATAAAATGCTGTCTGGCAATACTGGGAGTAGTTGTTTTGCAACAGCTGGAGGCTCCGTTTTGGAAACCGTGGAGTACCAGACGTTTTTCATTTTTATTGGAGAGGGGGGCTGTGTAGGGGTATGTGTATATGTAGTGTTTTTTACTTTTTATTTTATTTTTTGTGGTAGTGTAGTGTAGTGTTTTTAGGGTACAGTCGCACGGGCGGGGGTTCACAGTAGTTTCTCGCTGGAAGTTTGAGCTGTTGCAGAAAATTTGCCGCAGCTCAAACTTGCAGCCCGATACTTACTGTAATCCTCCGCCCATGTGAGTGTACCCTGTACATTCATATGGGGGGGGGGGGGGACATCCAGCTGTTGCAAAACTACAACTCCCAGCATGCGCTGACAGACTGTACATGCTGAGAGTTTTAGTTTTGCAACAGCTGTAGGCACACTGGTTATGTATCACTGAGTTTGTGACCTTACTCAGTGTTTCAAAACCAGTGTGCCTCCAGCAGTTGCAAAACTACAACTCGCAGCATGTACGGTGCATGGTGTAAGGTGACTGCTGAGAGTTGTAGTTTGCAACAGCTGGAGGCACACCGGTCGTGAAACACTGAGTTAGGTAAAAAAAAACACTGAGTTTCACAACCAGTGTGCCTTCAGCTGTTGCAAAACTACAACTCTCAGCAGTCACCGACAGCCAACGGGCATGCTGGGAGTTGTAGTTATGCAACCAGCAGATGCACCACTACAACTCCCAGCATGCACTTTAGCTGTTTGTGCAAGCTGGGAGTTGTAGTTATACAACAGCTGAAGGTACACTTTTCCATAAAAAAAATGTGCCTCCAGCTGTTGCAAAACCATAAGTCCCAGCATGACCATAAGGGAATGCTGGGAGTTGTGGTGGTCTGCCTCCTGCCCTTTTTGCATGCTGGGAGCTGTTGCTAAGCAACAGCAGGAGGCTGTAACTCACCTCCTGCTGCTGCTCCGTCGCAGGACTGTCCCTCGCCGCCGCCGTCGCTCCTGGGGCCCCGATCCCGCACCCGCTCACGTCCTCCGGAAGAGGGGCGGAGCTGGTGCGGGAGTGACACCCGCAGCAGGCGCCCTGATTGGTCGGCCGGTAATCCGGCCAACGAATCAGGGCGATCGTGAGGTGGCACCAGTGCCACCTCACCCCTGCAGGCTCTGGCTGTTCGGGGCCGTCTCTGACGGCCCCGATCAGCCAGTAATTCCGGGTCACCGGGTCACTGGAGACCCGATTGACCCGAAATCGCCGCAGATCGCTGGACTGAATTGTCCAGCGATCTGCGACCATCGCCGACATGGGGGGCATAATGACCCCCCTGGGCTATATGCCGGGATGCCTGCTGAATGATTTCAGCAGGCATCCGGCTCCGGTCCCCAACCGGCTAGTGGTGGGGACCGGAATTCCCACGGGCGTATGGATACGCCCTGCGTCCTTAAGGACTCGGAATGCAGGGCGTATCCATACGCCCTGCGTCCTTAAGAGGTTAATGACCAAGCCCATTTTCACCTTAAGGACCAGGCCAATTTTATTTTTGCGTTTTTGTTTTTTCCTCCTCGCCTTCTAAAATCCATAACTCCTTTATATTTCTATGTACAGACCCATATAAGGGCTTGTTTTTTGCGGGACCAATTGTACTTTGTAATGAAACCTCTCATTTTACCATAAAATGTACTGCAAACCCAAAAAAATAATTTTTTAGGGAGGAAATTTAAATGAAAACCACAATTTTGCACATTTTGGAGGGTTTTGTTTTCACACTGTACACTTTACGGTAAAAATGACATGTGTTCTTTATTCTGTGGGTCAATACGATTAAAATTATACCCATGGCTAGATACTTTACTTTTATATTTTTGTACCGCTTAAAAAAAATCTAAAACTTTTTGTACAAAATCAGCAATCTAAAATCGCCCTATTTTGACCACCTATAACTTTTTCATTTTTCCGTACATAGGGCGGTATGAGGGCTCATTTTTTGCGCCGTCATCTGTACTTTTTTTAGATACCACATTTGCATATATAAAACTTGTAGATAATTTTTTATTAATTTATTTTTTAATAAAATGTAAAAAACAAGCAGCATTTTTGGACATTTTCTTATTTTACGCATTTACGCACGCGGCGACACCAAATATATTTATTTAAAAAAAGTACGCTTTTTGGGGGTAAAATGGGAAAAACTGACAATTTTCATTTTTATTGGGGGAGGGGATTTTTCACTTTAAAAAAAAAACAACTTTTTATCTTTACATTTTTCAACTTTTTTTTTTACACTTTTTATGTCCCCATAGGGGACTATCTATAGCAATCCTTTGATTGCTAATACTGTGCATTGCTATGTATAGGACATAGCACTGCTCAGTATTATCGGTCATCTTCTGCTCTGGTCTGCTCGATCGCAGACCAGAGCAGAAGACCCGGGAGACAGCCGGAGCTAGGTAAGGGGACCTCCGACTGTCATGCTGGATGATCGGATCGCCGCGGCAGCGCTGCGGGTGATCCGATCATCCAATCAAAGTGCCGCAATGCTGCAGATACCCTGATCTGAATTGATCACGGCATCGGAGGTGTTAATGGCGGACATCCGCGCGTTCGGAACCAGCCGTGTATGACACGAGCACCCTTCCGATGCTCGCGGTCATACACAGGACGTAAATGTACGTCCTGGTGCGGGAAATCCCGCCAAACCAGGACGTACATTTACGTCCGTGGTCGTTAAGGGGTTAATGAAAATTTGTCAAACACCTGAGGGGTATAGTTTCCAAAATTGGGTCACATGTGGGTATTTATTTTTTTGCGTTTATGTCAGAACCGCTGTAAAATCACCAATTTAGGCCTCAAATGTACATGGTGCGCTCTCACTCCTGAACCTTGTTGTGCTCCCGCAGAGCATTTTACGCCCACAGATGCGGTATTTCCATACTCAGGAGAAATTGTGTTACAAATTTTGGGGGTCTTTTCTTCCTTTTACCGTTTGTGAAAATAAAAAGTATGGGGCAACCTTTACACTACATCTTTTTACACTAACAGGCTGGTGTAGCACCCAACTTTTCCTTTTCATAAGGGGTAAAAGGAGAAAAAGCCCCCAAAAATTTGTAGTGCAATTTCTCCCGAGTACGGAAATACCCCATATGTGGCCCTAAACTGTTTCCTTGAAATACAACAGGGCTCCGAAGTGAGAGAGCGCCATTCGCATTTGAGGACTAAATTAGGGATTGCATAGGGGTGGACATAAGGGTATTCTACGCCAGTGATTCCCAAACAGGGTGCCTCCAGCTGTTGCTAAACTCCCAGAATGCCTGGACAGTCAGTGGCTGTCCAGAAATGCTGGGAGTTGTTGTTTTGCAACAGCTGGAGGCTCCGTTTTGGAAACACTGCTGTACAATATGTTTTTCATTTTTATTGTGGGGGACAGTGTAAAGGGGTGTATATGTAGTGTTTTACCCTTTCTTTTGTGTCAGTGTTTTCAGGGTACATTCGCACTGGCGTGTTATGATGAGTTTCCCGCTAGGAGTTTGGGCTGCGGCAAAAAATTTGCCGCAGCCCAAACTTGAAGCAGGAAACTTACTGTAAACCTGCCTGTGTGAATGTACCCTGTACATTCACATGGGGGGGCAAACCTCCAGCTGTTTCAAAACTACAACTCTCAGCATGCACTGACTGACCGTGCATGCTGGGAGTTGTACTTTTGCAACAGCTGGAGGCACACTGGTTGGAAAACCTTCAGTTAGGTTCTGTTACCTAACTCAGTATTTTCCAACCAGTGTGCCTCCAGCTGTTGCAAAACTACAACTCCCAGCATGTACTGATCACCGAAGGGCATGCTGGGAGATGTAGTTATGCAACAGCTGGAAGTACGCAACTACAACTCCCAGCATGCCAAGACAGCTGTTTGTTGTTTGGGCATGCTGGGATTTGCAGTTTTGCAATATCTGGAGGGCTACAGTTTATAGACCACTGCACTGTGATCTCCAAACCGTGGACCTCCAGATGTTGCAAAACTACAAATCCCAGCATGCCCAGACAGCAAACAGCTCATTGGGCATGCTAAGAGTTGTAGTTTTGCAAGATCTGGAGGGATACAGTTTAGCGACCACTGAATAGTGGTCTCAGACTGTAGCCCTCCAGATGTTGCTAGGCAATTTACCAATTTCCGTAGGATCCAGGGAACCATCCTCTTCTGCTGCACGACATCGCTCGCAGCCTCCGGATGGGTAAATGGATCTTCTGCCCCCGGTCCTTTGTCGGTTCCCCGAAAACGAAAATTAACCCCCCCCCCCGCCTCCGATCTGCTATTGGCGGTCGCGTCTAGACCACCAATAGCAGGGATAGGAGGGGTGGCACCCCTGCCACCTCACTCCTATCCCTTCAGGGGGATCGTGGGTGTCTTAGACAACCACGATCCCCCTTATATTCCGGGTCGCCAGGGTCACCATAGACCCGAATGACCCGGAATTGGCGCATATCGCAAGTGTGAATTCATTAGCGATTTGCGCCGATCACCCACATGGGGGGGTCTGTTGACCCCCCCTGGGCATTTGCGTAGGGTGTCTGCTGATCGATATCAGCAGGCACCCCGGTCCCGCCCGGCGGGGACCGAAATTCCCACGGGCGTATGGATACGCCCTGGGTCCTAAAGGGATTAAACCTAATTTACATTTCAACCCATGATGGTGTCATGCTAAGCAGACCACATTATAAAAGTGCTGAACCCTGTGATGTAGAACTGGCGGACTATCTGATGTGTATACTGGACTATCTGATGTGTATACTGGACTATCTGATGTGTATACAGGACTATCTGATGTGTATACTGGACTATCTGATGTGTATATTGGACTATCTGATGTGTATACTGGACTATCTGATGTGTATATTGGACTATCTGATGTGTATACTGGACTATCTGATGTGTATACTGGACTATCTGATGTGTATACTGGACTATCTGATGTGTGTACTGGACTATCTGATGTGTATACTGGACTATCTGATGTGTATACTGGACTATCTGATGGGTATACTGGACTATCTGATGTGTGTACTGGACTATCTGATGTGAATATTGGACTATCTGATGTGTGTAGGGACTATCTGATGTGTATACTGGACTATCTGATGTGTATACTGGACTATCTGATGTGTATACTGGACTATCTGATGTGTGTACTGGACTATCTGATGTGTATACTGGACTATCTGATGTGTATACTGGACTATCTGATGTGTGTACTGGACTATCTGATGTGTATACTGGACTATCTGATGTGTGTACTGGACTATCTGATGTGTATACTGGACTATCTGATGTGTGTACTGGACTATCTGATGTGTATACTGGACTATCTGATGTGTATACTGGACTATATGATGTGTGTACTGGACTATCTGATGTGTATATTGGACTATCTGATGTGTGTACTGGACTATCTGATGTGTATACTGGACTATCTGATGTGTGTACTGGACTATCTGATGTGTATACTGGACTGTCTGATGTGTATACTGGACTATCTGATGTGTATATTGGACTATCTGATGTGTGTACTGGACTACCTGATGTGTATACTGGACTATCTGATGTGTATACAGGACTATCTTATGTGTATATTGGACTATCTGATGTGTATACTGGACTATCTGATGTGTATACTGGACTATCTGATGTGTATACTGGACTATCTGATGTGTATACTGGACTATCTGATATGTATACTGGACTATCTGATGTGTATACTGGACTATCTGATGTGTATACTGGACTATCTGATGTGTGTACTGGACTATCTGATGTGTATACTGGACTATCTGATGTGTGTACTGGACTATCTGATGTGTGTACTGGACTATCTGATGTGTATACTGGACTATCTGATGTGTATACTGGACTATCGGATGTGTATACTGCACTATCTGATGTGTTTATTGGACTATCTGATGTGTGTACTGGACTATCTGATGTGTATACTGGACTATCTGATGTGTATACTGGACTATCTGATGTGTATACAGGACTATCTGATGTGTATACTGGACTATCTGATGTGTATATTGGACTATCTGATGTGTATACTGGACTATCTGATGTGTATATTGGACTATCTGATGTGTATACTGGACTATCTGATGTGTATACTGGACTATCTTATGTGTATACTGGACTATCTGATGTGTGTACTGGACTATCTGATGTGTATACTGGACTATCTGATGTGTATACTGGACTATCTGATGGGTATACTGGACTATCTGATGTGTGTACTGGACTATCTGATGTGAATATTGGACTATCTGATGTGTGTAGGGACTATCTGATGTGTATACTGGACTATCTGATGTGTATACTGGACTATCTGATGTGTATACTGGACTATCTGATGTGTGTACTGGACTATCTGATGTGTATACTGGACTATCTGATGTGTATACTGGACTATCTGATGTGTGTACTGGACTATCTGATGTGTATACTGGACTATCTGATGTGTGTACTGGACTATCTGATGTGTATACTGGACTATCTGATGTGTGTACTGGACTATCTGATGTGTATACTGGACTATCTGATGTGTATACTGGACTATATGATGTGTGTACTGGACTATCTGATGTGTATATTGGACTATCTGATGTGTGTACTGGACTATCTGATGTGTATACTGGACTATCTGATGTGTGTACTGGACTATCTGATGTGTATACTGGACTGTCTGATGTGTATACTGGACTATCTGATGTGTATATTGGACTATCTGATGTGTGTACTGGACTACCTGATGTGTATACTGGACTATCTGATGTGTATACAGGACTATCTTATGTGTATATTGGACTATCTGATGTGTATACTGGACTATCTGATGTGTATACTGGACTATCTGATGTGTATACTGGACTATCTGATGTGTATACTGGACTATCTGATATGTATACTGGACTATCTGATGTGTATACTGGACTATCTGATGTGTATACTGGACTATCTGATGTGTGTACTGGACTATCTGATGTGTATACTGGACTATCTGATGTGTGTACTGGACTATCTGATGTGTGTACTGGACTATCTGATGTGTATACTGGACTATCTGATGTGTATACTGGACTATCGGATGTGTATACTGCACTATCTGATGTGTTTATTGGACTATCTGATGTGTGTACTGGACTATCTGATGTGTATACTGGACTATCTGATGTGTATATTGGACTTTCCTCATCGTCCTTTTGGCAGCACAGAAGGGATATTCTTAGTTCGCCATCCCAAATCAGGACCATCCCCTAGAATAAAACTCATTAACATAATTACTGGGCTGGGCCAGAGGCCCTATATAGGTACCCAGGACATACTGCACCTTGTGTTTTTTTTAGTCCTCCTTCCAGATGTGGATCATCCCTACTTCCAAGAGGATTTCTTAGCCTTGCGGGGTCTCGGCTGCTACTATACCAGTGCGGGGTCCCTGGTTGTTTATCGGATACCAGTGCGGTGTCCTGGTAAAGAGTTAAGGCCGGTGCGGGGTCTCTGGCCTGGTCACCACCAGTGCGGTAGTTCTGGTAAGTGACGTTTTTTTAGTAGGGTCATTGCGGGGCTCTGACCTGCTATACAATACAGTAAGCCTGAGTGGAGTCACTGTGGGGTCTTTGGCTTCAGTGTAGCAGTCTTGCTACCGCTGGAGTCAATGCGGGGCATCAGACTCACGTTATATCAGCAGATGTGTATAATGTAGTTACAATTGGGCCGGTATTATGCGGCCTTCTGTGGCTATTCCTTTACTGTATTAGGATTCTAAGTACTCAGTGTGTTTTCTCACCTGTTAGGTCCTTCTGCTGTCCGGAGTACGGCTCGGTCCCGGCTGTTCTAGCTTACTCAGCTCTTCTGCTAGTGCGCTTCCTGCGTGCAGGGATTTGTGCGCGCGCTTCCTGTACAGGGCAGGGTACGGGGCAGGAGGCTCCAGCTGTTTTCCTTGTACTGCTGGAAGATGCGCGCTTGTGACGTCACCGGTGTGGTCCAGCGCTGCGGGGGGCCGGCGCCAAGTCCTTATCAAGCTGGTTCCTGTGCTGCCTCAGTCTCTTTGAGCTGGGCAGCCGGGTTCAGGTTCTGATAAGGTAGGTTAAGGGCTCAGTTGCACTATTTTCACAGTTGCACAATCGCAATAAAATACTCAGTTGCGCCTTTTATATGCTCTTTTCCCAGATGTCGTCTGAGAGGAGTGCTACATCTGGGAAAAGAATCTCAAAGTCCAAGCATAGGTGCTGCATGGCCTGTGAGCAACCGTTACCCGACGATTGTCCGTATGAGGATTGTGATCGCTGTGCTTCAAAGAAAAAGGCTGCGACAGTAGTTAAAATTAAGAAATGCATTAGCTGCCTACAGAATCTGCAGGATGGATGGCCGTCAAACCTATGTGAGGTGTGTGCGCCCCCAGAAGAATCGCCAACCTTGGCTTCTGAGGCAAAATCTTTTTTCTCTTGGTTCCGTCAAAAATATGCGGACGACAGCGTGGCTGTGCAGCTTGGGTCTAAAAAAGCGAAGCGGCCTAGAAAGGAGTCTTCTTCCTCTGATTCCTCATCAGTGTCTCCTAGACCGAAACGTGTCGGACATAAGAGAAAGAGGAGCAAGAGGTATGCAAAAAAATTATTGTCAACCTCCTCTGTTGAGTCAGCTTCTTCTGTGGCAGGACCTTCCAACAAAAAGAAAAGGAAGAGTTATAAGAAGAAATATTCTTCTTCATCTTCATCGGAGTCGGAATCTTCGGAGTCCTCCTCAGATACTGAATTTATTACTGAGGATTTCTTCCTGTTTAAGAAAGAGAATGCGGAAGGTCTAATTAAGAAGGTGAAAGGCTGTGTGGAGTCTGGAAGACATGAGAAGTCCAGCCAGGATAAGGAAGCATTATTTTACTTCCCAAAAAAGAGGGCGGCTGTGCTCCCTGGGCATCAAGTGCTTGATAGCATTATGCAGAAAGAATGGAAGAAGCCGGACAAACGGCTAGACCTCGGGTCAAGATTCAAGGCAATGTACAGACTGGATCCGGCGATCTCAGAAGAATGGGATCAGCCAGCAGGAGTGGATCCGGCCATTGCCAGGGTTTCAAAGGATTCTTTTTTCCCGGCAGAGGAGTCCATCCTGTTAAAAGACCCGATGGATAGAAAGGCTGACATGTTCCTGAAGAGGTCTCACATTAATCTAGCCTCACTTAGTAAGGCCGCTTTATCTTCAGTGCCGGTGTCCAGGGCGTTGAGGTTGTGGCTGAGTCAGCTTTCTCAGGATATACAGTCCGGAGTGTCCAGACAGGAGTTGATGCATCAGCTTGCATCAATGAAGTCTGCTGCGGAATATCTTTGCGATTTTTCCTTAGATGCCTTTAAGATCACAGCTAGAAATATGTCCATCGCTAATTCCACTCGCAGGGCAATTTGGTTAAAACCTTGGTCGGGAGATAATTCATCTAAGTCTCATTTTTGTGCCTTACCATTTCAGCCGGGCAAGCTTATCGGTAAACGTCTTGACAAGGTCCTGAAACAGAAGAGCAGGGATAAGCAACTTGCTTTACCACAGTCCTTTCGGAAGCCTTTCCGTAAATTTCAGGGCCAACGCTCAAGAACTGGTTTTCATAAGAAACAGTTCTATAAGGGAAAGAAGTTCCAGCCAAAGTACCAGGACAGGAACAGGAAGAGGCAGACAGGAGCCGCTAATGTCAAACCGGAGTTCTGACGCCAGAACCTTGGATCTGGTGGGAGCAAGATTGCTGCAGTTCTCCAGGGAATGGGAGACTGTGACATCAGATCCATGGGTTCTTCGGATTGTTCGTATGGGCTACGCCCTAGAATTGTTACACATGCCAAGAGACAGAGTTCTACTAAACAAGGAACAGGATCAGAGAGTCCTCTCTCTCCTTTCAGAGTTCCAGCAGAAGGGTGCACTGGAGCCTGTTCCCCCCGAAGAAGAATTCCTTGGGGTATACTCCCGCGTATTCCCAGTGCCAAAGCCGGATGGCAGATGGCGTCTAATTATAGATCTTCGATATCTCAACAAGCATCTCCAGAAATCAAAATTCAAAATGGACAATATCAGGTCCCTCTACAGTATTGTCCAGAAGGGGGATGTAATGGTTTGTCTCGACCTGAGGGACGCATATCTCCATGTCCCAATCAAGGTAGAGCACAGGAAATTTCTCAGAGTGGCTGTACAGTCGAAACAACGGATTCTCCATTACCAATTCCGAGCCCTGCCCTTTGGATTAACAGCTTCACCAAGGGTATTCACAAAACTGGTGGTAGTGCTGGTTGCCTTTCTCCGTCTACAAAAGATTCGCATTGTGCCATATCTAGACGATTGGCTGATCATAGCCAGCAGCCCAGAGGTCTTGAAGGAACATCTTCGGATCTGTTTGAAGTTATTACAGGATGTGGGGTTCCTTGTGAACTTTCAAAAGTCCAGACTAATACCTTCGTCTCGCACTCAGTTTTTAGGTCTAATTGTGGACTTAACACAGATGAAAATCTTCTTGCCGGAGGAAAAGATTTCCCACATAAGAAATGCTGTTTTGGGATTATATCACAAGCCAAGAGTGTCCGTAAAAAGGGCTATGAGTATTCTAGGGTTACTGACAGCAACCATCGAGGCAGTGCCTTGGACAAAGGCGCACGTCAGAGAATTGCAGAGCGAAATTCTCAGTATGTGAAACAAGGATTGGACGTCTCTAGCATCCTGCATTACGGTGTCTGCCAGGTGTGCGTCTAGGTCTTCTATGGTGGACGGTCAGAGAAAACCTGTGCCAGGGAAAAAGTTTCATAATCATGCAGCAAATATCGATCACCACAGATGCCTCTGCCATCGGGTGGGGTGCCCATTTAGGGGAGAGGTGGATCCAAGGATTGTGGTCAAGAGAAGTAACGTCAAGATCCTCAAATTTTCGAGAGTTACTGCCCATATATTTGGCCCTGCGCCACTTCGAGTATTATGTCAAAGGAAGATCGGTGTTGGTAAGGACGGACAATGCAACAGCAGCTTTTTATGTGAACAAGCAGGGAGGCACACGGTGTCTTCCCCTGCAGAAGCTTTGTGCCAGGATCATGGTCTGGGCGGAGAAAAGTATAACAGAATTGAAAGTGGTTCACATCAAAGGAGTCCTGAATCAGCAGGCAGACCTATTGAGTCGGGAAGCTCTCTTACCAACAGAATGGTCCCTAAATCCAGTTTATTTCAGAAACCTTGTGGAGAGATGGGGTTACCCGGAACTGGACCTAATGGCGACGAGGGACAATCGTCAGTTAAAGAGGTTTGGCTCTCTAAGGACATGGGATCGTCCGGAAGTTCTGGATGCATTTTCCATTCAGTGGAACAGGAGGTTCCTCTACATTTTTCCACCACTACCAGTGCTGCCGAGGGTCCTCAGCAAGATTTTGATAGAGCATCCTACAGTGATCCTTGTGACATCCTTTTGGCCCCGCAGAGCGTGGTTTCCAGTAGTTCTGCAACTGGCGGACGGGGACTTCTTCAGGTTCCCAGAAGTTCAAGATCTGCTTCTACAGAAAGGATTCCAGCATCCGCATCCAGAGAAGTTGCATCTTGTGGCCTGGTTCCTGAGAGGGAAAGATTGATGCAGCAGGGCTTCTCAGAAGAAGTAGTGGAGACCCTTATGTCTTCCAGAAGGTCATCTACTAACTTTGTGTACTCCAGATTATGGAAGAAATTCCAGAATTGGCTCAGTCAGTCTAGCTGTCACATCTCGGTTAGAGCCATTCTGCAGTTCCTGCAAGAAGGGTTTGAGAAGGGGCTGAAGCCTAACACACTTAAGGTACACATGACAGCAATCAACGCTATGACAGATGGGAGATTTGCTGGAGAACCACTCATCACCAGGTTTTTTAAGGCTCTAGGCAAATTAAGACCCTCCGTACGTACTCCGGTGGCACCCTGGGACCTAGGCTTAGTATTAAATGCTTTAACCAGAACTCCATTCGAGCCCATTGAGGATGTCGACCTTAAGTGGCTGTCAATGAAGTTGTTATTTCTCATCGCTGTAACGTCAGCTAAGAGAGTCGGAGAACTCCAGGCTCTCTCTTCTAGAGAGCCTTACCTCAGGATTCTACCAGAAGGGGTAAAGTTGAGAACATTGCCTTTATTCCGGCCAAAGGTGGCCACAGCTGCTAACATCAATAGGGAAGTGTTTCTGCCCGTCTTCCATCCGGATCCTGGTTCTGAGGAGCAGCAGAGGTTGCATTGTTTGGATGTAAAAAGAGCATTATCCTGTTATCTGCAGAGAGTACAGGAGTTTAGAAGGGAAGAGAATCTGTTTGTCTTGCCTGGAGGAGTCAACAAGGGAAAAAATGCCTCGAAGGATACACTAGCCAGATGGATCCGAACAACAATTTTAGAGGCATATGCTGGTGAGGGAAAAGATCCCCCAGCACCATTAAGGGCGCATTCAACGCGATCCACTTCCACCTCGTGGGCCGAGAGAGAAGAAGTACCATTAATGGACATTTGTAATGCAGCGTCCTGGTCTTCAGCCTCGACCTTCGCAAGACATTACAGGCTGGATTGTCAGAACCCGAGCCCAGCCTTCAGCATCGGGGTATTGTCTGCGGCATGTAAGGAATAATCCCCCCCTTTGGTTTCTATTTTAGATCCCTTCTGTGCTGCCAGAGGGACGATGAGGAAAGTGGGTATTTTACTTACCGTAATTCTACTTTCCTCGAGTCCCGAAGGCAGCACAATACCCACCCAATAAATAAGTTTGTTTTGCAGTCTATCGGTCTATTTTATTACACAAGGTGCAGTATGTCCTGGGTACCTATATAGGGCCTCTGGCCCAGCCCAGTAATTATGTTAATGAGTTTTATTCTAGGGGATGGTCCTGATTTGGGATGGCGAACTAAGAATATCCCTTCTGTGCTGCCTTCGGGACTCGAGGAAAGTAGAATTACGGTAAGTAAAATACCCACTATCTGATGTGTGTACTGGACTATCTGATGTGTATATTGGACTATCTGATGTGTATAACGGACTATCTGATGTGTATACTGGACTATCTGATGTGTGTACTGGACTATCAGATGTGTATACTGGACTATCTGATGTGTATACCGGACTATCTGATGTGTATACCGGACTATCTGATGTGTATACTGGACTATCTCATGTGTATACTGGACTATCTCATGTGTATACTGGACTATCTGATGTGTATACTGGACTATCTGATGTGTATATTGGACTATCTGATGTGTATACTAGACTATCTGATGTGTATACTGGACTATCTGATGTGTATACTGGACTATCTGATGTGTATACTGGACTATCTGATGTGTGTACTGGACTATCTGATGTGTATACTGGACTATCTGATGTGTATATTGGACTATCTGATGTGTATACTGGACTATCTGATGTGTATACTGGACTATCTGATGTGTATACTGGACTATCTGATGTGTATATTGGATTATCTGATGTGTATACTGGACTATCTGATGTGTATATTGGACTATCTGATGTGTATACTGGACTATCTGATGTGTATATTGGACTATCTGATGTGTATACTGGACTATCTGATGTGTATACTGGACTATCTGATGTGTGTACTGGACTATCTGATGTGTGTACTGGACTATCTGATGTGTATACTGGACTATCTGATGTGTATACTGGACTATCTGATGTGTATACTGGACTATCTGATGTGTATATTGGACTATCTGATGTGTATACTGGACTATCTGATGTGTATATTGGACTATCTGATGTGTATACTGGACTATCTGATGTGTATACTGGACTATCTGATGTGTATACTGGACTATCTGATGTGTATACTGGGCTATCTGATGTGTATACTGGACTATCTGATGTGTATACTGGCTTTCTGACTCTGTCCCAATGGCAGGTGTTAAGAGAAGGATGAGACATGTTTTTTTATTTATATATTTATTAAGAATAATACACAGGATAAATGTCCGTCCTCGGCTCCCGGCTGTAGTCATAGACCTCAGTCTTCACTATTCTACAGGATGGTTCTGTTCCGGGTCCGGTATCTTGGTCCTCAGGCTGACGTTAATGTCATTTCTGGAAATCTTTACTGACAAATGCTGTAAATCTGTATAGTGGGTCACATGGTATAAGGTGACGCCGCAGAATCCCAGGTATTCAGCCACCATGACGGGGACATACATAATCTCCTCGCAGTGTCCGGTGCACAGATCCGTATAGAAGGAGACCTGACCGACACTGAAGAGCAGCAGCACCACAGAAGTCACTAAGGTGGAGGCCAGCCTTATATGGCAAACAATCCGGCTGCTGTATGACCTTTTGTATAGGAATCCAGCTTGGCACACATTATATATGGCTCCACAAATAAATGCCATACCTGAGCTGATCCTGTGTATTGTAGGATTGTTCCCCATAGTAAATACGGCATTCAGGGCTGTTCCTATGCACATGATGCATCCTAAGGTAAACAAGATCTTCTGGTAAATCCTAAAATGCTTCGCAGATGGTTCAGAGCGCAGGAACATAAATCGGTGCTGCAGGTAGGTGACGGCAACTCCTATGATGGGTGCACCAAAGAACACAACCTTATATATTATCCACTCAGGATATCCTACAGCCGTGTCACTGATAAACGGCTGTCTGCTATGTCCTAGGGCGATGGTCAAGGTGACAAGAGTGCTGAGGCCCAAAAGGTTCCATGTGACCCAAAGGATAGGCAAGAACCCTAATCCCTGGATCTCCATGGCACAAAGAAACAACACAAATCGCTGAGATAAAGGAAAGATTCGCTAAGCAAAAGCCGCTGTCTCTGTCCAACTCTCTCTGTGTAATCAGATTGTCAGGCGGGGTTTTCTATAGGCTCGGAACTCGATGATGTCACATCTGTGATGTCATTCTTTGGTTCATCTCGGTAACACCATCATGCTGCATACTGATTGGTCCTCAGTGTTGTAGATCTTTATGCAGACAATCCTGGCATCACATTTGCTGATATTTAGTGTTTCCACAGTCAAATAAAACTAGTAATGGCTGAATCCACATTTCAACAGGGTTTTCCAAAATCTCTTTCAACATGAATTCATCTGAATATAACCTTATGTATCTGTAATTCTGCCAATTCTCTTCTTTTACTACAAAGGTTAATGTTTTGTCAGATGTACAACATATAAAAAGGTTTTTAACATTTCTGTGACTGCTCAGTGGTTAAAAAACCAACACAAAACCATTGCAGATGGGGTTGTACTTGGATATATTTGTACATTTGTAGATGTCCATATTATATTTTATTGTTTTCTGTGTAAAGTCCAATACAAAGAAAATATGTAGAAAAAAATTCTGCACTTTTCTTTCTTTCTTTTTTTTTTTTTTTTTTAAAGCTCTTTTAAAAGAAACCAAGAATATGTCCGTACAATGCTTTTCTAACATACATATTATTACAACAGTTCTTTGGATCAGCTGATTGACAGCCCTTCTTTAGTTACACAATATACCTGTATCTTGGCCCCCATAGACATCACATGGTAACAGTACCTACTGCGTCCATCGGTTTCATGGCCGTCCTGTGGGGGCTACACACGACCACGTTCACCCCCTTTTCTTATGTTTGTAATTAAAAGTTTGTTTAAAAAAAATTGTGGAAGGAAAACAAATTAAATTAAACTCAACCTGTCTCAGGTAGCCCCCTCCCCCCCCCCTCCCCCGGTGACATATTTACCATAGAGCCGGTATCGGGGTCTTGCACTATGGAATAACAGCACGTGTCTCATTGGTCTGTGTAGATTACTGAGGTCTGGTGCGCTCCTATATTTGCAAATAACTATAAAAATGTGCAGTTTAAACAAGGTAATAGGTAATTTCCCATTGGCCTCCTGAAATGCTGCTATGAAGGAAGGTTTGGGTTACACCTGGAATCAATTACCTCCAAACTGAGATGAGGAAATGTAAATGGAGACGTGAATGGCCCTGTTTATTATGTTTATTTATACTGTAAAATATATTGTATCTGCGCTGCATTTTGGATCCACATATTATATCAAAACTCAAGAGTCTCAAAGAAAAGGGATAAAAAGACCAGGGAACAGGGGCGTAGGAACCCTCACAATTCTGGGGGATAACATTTTAATTGGTTGTTTTGCAAGGGTGGAGCCACAAAGGACCAGAGGGAGTGGAACCATTCAATGTTGGGTGACGCTACAAAATTGAGCTTCAGGCTCCTCAGCACAGGTACCTTCAGGGAGCAGTGAATTCAGGAGACCGGGACCTGTCAGGACTGTGGGAGGTCAGGATCTGTCAGGACTGTGGGAGGTCAGGATCTGTCAGGACTGTGGGAGGTCAGGATCTGTAAGGACTGTGGGAGGTCAGGATCTGTCAGGACTGTGGGAGGTCAGGATCTGTCAGGACTGTGGGAGATCAGGATCTGTCAGGACTGTGGGGAGATCAGGATCTGTCAGGACTATGGGAGGTCAGGATCTGTAAGGACTGTGGGAGGTCAGGATCTGTCAGGACTGTGGGAGGTCAGGATCTGTCAGGACTATGGGAGGTCAGGATCTGTCAGGATTGTGGGAGGTCAGGATCTGTCAGGACTGTGGAAGGTCAGGATCTGTCAGGAATGTGGGAGGTCAGGATCTGTCAGGACTGTGGGAGGTCAGGATCTGTCAGGACTGTGGGAGGTCAGGATCTGTCAGGACTGTGGGAGGTCAGGATCTGTCAGGACTGTGGGAGGTCAGGATCTGTCAGGACTGTGGGAGGTCAGGATCTGTCAGGACTGTGGGAGGTCAGGATCTGTCAGGACTGTGGGAGGTCAGGATCTGTCAGGACTGTGGGAGGTCAGGATCTGTCAGGACTGTGGGAGGTCAGGATCTGTCAGGACTGTGGGAGGTCAGGATCTGTCAGGACTGTGGGAGGTCTTGATCTGTCAGGACTGTGGGAGGTCAGGATCTGTCAGGACTGTCTGAGGTCAGGATCTGTCAGGACTGTGGGAGGTCAGGATCTGTCAGGACCGTCTGAGGTCAGGATCTGTCAGGACTGTGGGAGGTCAGGATCTGTCAGGACTGTGGGAGGTCAGGATCTGTCAGGACTGTGGGAGGTCAGGATCTGTCAGGACTGTGGGAGGTCAGGATCTGTCAGGACCGTCTGAGGTCAGGATCTGTCAGGACTGTGGGAGGTCAGGATCTGTCAGGACTGTGGGAGGTCAGGATCTGTAAGGACTGTGGGAGGTCAGGATCTGTCAGGACTGTGGGAGGTCAGGATCTGTCAGGACTGTGGGAGATCAGGATCTGTCAGGACTGTGGGGAGGTCAGGATCTGTCAGGACTATGGGAGGTCAGGATCTGTAAGGACTGTGGGAGGTCAGGATCTGTCAGGACTGTGGGAGGTCAGGATCTGTCAGGACTATGGGAGGTCAGGATCTGTCAGGATTGTAGGAGGTCAGGATCTGTCAGGACTGTGGAAGGTCAGGATCTGTCAGGAATGTGGGAGGTCAGGATCTGTCAGGACTGTGGGAGGTCAGGATCTGTCAGGACTGTGGGAGGTCAGGATCTGTCAGGACTGTGGGAGGTCAGGATCTGTCAGGACTGTGGGAGGTCAGGATCTGTCAGGACTGTGGGAGGTCAGGATCTGTCAGGACTGTGGGAGGTCAGGATCTGTCAGGACTGTGGGAGGTCAGGATCTGTCAGGACTGTGGGAGGTCAGGATCTGTCAGGACTGTGGGAGGTCAGGATCTGTCAGGACTGTGGGAGGTCAGGATCTGTCAGGACTGTGGGAGGTCAGGATCTGTCAGGACTGTGGGAGGTCAGGATCTGTCAGGACTGTCTGAGGTCAGGATCTGTCAGGACTGTGGGAGGTCAGGATCTGTCAGGACCGTCTGAGGTCAGGATCTGTCAGGACTGTGGGAGGTCAGGATCTGTCAGGACTGTGGGAGGTCAGGATCTGTCAGGACTGTGGGAGGTCAGGATCTGTCAGGACTGTGGGAGGTCAGGATCTGTCAGGACCGTCTGAGGTCAGGATCTGTCAGGACTGTGGGAGGTCAGGATCTGTCAGGACTGTGGGAGGTCAGGATCTGTCAGGACTGTGGGAGGTCAGGATCTGTCAGGACTGTGGGAGGTCAGGATCTGTCAGGACTGTGGGAGGTCAGGATCTGTCAGGACTGTGGGAGGTCAGGATCTGTCAGGACTTTGGGAGGTCAGGATCTGTCAGGACTGTGGGAGGTCAGGATCTGTCAGGACTGTGGGAGGTCAGGATCTGTCAGGACTGTGGGAGGTCAGGATCTGTCAGGACTGTGGGAGGTCAGGATCTGTCAGGACTGTCTGAGGTCAGGATCTGTCAGGACTGTGGGAGGTCAGGATCTGTCAGGACCGTCTGAGGTCAGGATCTGTCAGGACTGTGGGAGGTCAGGATCTGTCAGGACTGTGGGAGGTCAGGATCTGTCAGGACTGTGGGAGGTCAGGATCTGTCAGGACTGTGGGAGGTCAGGATCTGTCAGGACCGTCTGAGGTCAGGATCTGTCAGGACTGTGGGAGGTCAGGATCTGTCAGGACTGTGGGAGGTCAGGATCTGTCAGGACTGTGGGAGATCAGGATCTGTCAGGACTGTGGGAGGTAGGCTGTGTGTGCGGTCAGGGCGGGGAGTCCTCTACAGCCTGTGTAGACACAAAAAAAAACCTTAACTTCACAGGGTGTACATGTATGTCCTGGTCCACAATGCTTTTCTAACATACATATTATTACAACAGTTCTTTGGATCAGCTGATTGACAGCCCTTCTTTAGTTCAAGATCTGTCAGGACTGTGGGAGGTCAGGATCTGTCAGGACTGTGGGAGGTCAGGATCTGTCAGGACTGTCTGAGGTCAGGATCTGTCAGGACTGTGGGAGGTCAGGATCTGTCAGGACCGTCTGAGGTCAGGATCTGTCAGGACTGTGGGAGGTCAGGATCTGTCAGGACTGTGGGAGGTCAGGATCTGTCAGGACTGTGGGAGGTCAGGATCTGTCAGGACTGTGGGAGGTCAGGATCTGTCAGGACCGTCTGAGGTCAGGATCTGTCAGGACTGTGGGAGGTCAGGATCTGTCAGGACTGTGGGAGGTCAGGATCTGTCAGGACTGTGGGAGATCAGGATCTGTCAGGACTGTGGGAGGTCAGGATCTGTCAGGACTGTGGGAGGTCAGGATCTGTCAGGACTGTGGGAGGTCAGGATCTGTCAGGACTTTGGGAGGTCAGGATCTGTCAGGACTGTGGGAGGTCAAGATCTGTCAGGACTGTGGGAGGTCAGGATCTGTCAGGACTGTGGGAGGTCAGGATCTGTCAGGACTGTCTGAGGTCAGGATCTGTCAGGACTGTGGGAGGTCAGGATCTGTCAGGACCGTCTGAGGTCAGGATCTGTCAGGACTGTGGGAGGTCAGGATCTGTCAGGACTGTGGGAGGTCAGGATCTGTCAGGACTGTGGGAGGTCAGGATCTGTCAGGACTGTGGGAGGTCAGGATCTGTCAGGACCGTCTGAGGTCAGGATCTGTCAGGACTGTGGGAGGTCAGGATCTGTCAGGACTGTGGGAGGTCAGGATCTGTCAGGACTGTGGGAGATCAGGATCTGTCAGGACTGTGGGAGGTAGGCTGTGTGTGCGGTCAGGGCGGGGAGTCCTCTACAGCCTGTGTAGACACAAAAACACCTTAACTTCACAGGGTGTACATGTATGTCCTGGTCGCAGTACGAGTGTATGAAGTGCACTTACTTGCTGAGCGCGCTTCATTCCTGGTAAGTATTGACTGCAATTATCAGCAATCACGCCCCTCCCCTAATAGAAGTGTAAATCACCCCCTTTACCCAATAAAATAATCGTGTGTCACTGCTTGTGGAAATGTCCAAACTATTAAAATATAACGTCAGTCCAGAATTTCAGATTTTTGGTCACATCAAGAAAAAAAATTAATAAAAAGGATTAAAAAAAAGTTCCATCAAAACAAAAATGGTGCAAAAACTACAGATTATGGCACAGAATATGAGCCCCCATACAGCTATTTATAGGGAAAAAATGGTTATAGGGTCAGAAAAGGAAAATTTTAAGCATACAAATTTTCACCCAAAAAGCTTTAATTTTATAAAAGTAGTAAGATAAAACAAAACCTATATAAATTGGGTATCATTGTATGGACCTACAGAATAAAGATAGTATTGTCTGTGGTAGAAGGGCTGACGTACGTTACATTTATGAAATGGCGCACAGCATATGATCAATTTGTCTGAGCCATACACAGCGAGGAGAAATGATCTCAGCACAGACAATTTTACACTGAAAGAAAAAGTGTCTGTGTTCTGTGCTGTGTGTGGCTGCATGCTGACCCTCTGCTGACCCTCTGCTGACCCCCTGCTGATCCTCTGCTGACCCTCTGCTGACCCCCTGCTGACCCTCTGCTGACCCTCTGCTGACCCCCTGCTGACCCTCTGCTGACCCTCTGCTGACCCTCTGATGACCCCCTGCTGACCCCCTGCTGACCCTCTGCTGACCCTCTGCTGACCCTCTGCTGACCCTCTGCTGACCCCCTAGAACTTCTTTATTTTTCCATATACACGGCTGTATGAGGGCTAATTTTTTGTGCCATGATCTGTAGTTTTAACATGTTTTATATTTTATTTATTTATATTTTTACTTCTGTGAAATGTGAAAAGAGGGTAAATTATTTTGGGGGGGAGGGGCCTATTCACATTCATTTAAACTCAGGGTGTGCTGGGAGTTGTAGTTGTGTACCATATAGAGAGACACATTAGAGTTGCAAGCCCCAACCTTTGACTCTCCAAATGTTGCAAAACTACAACTCCAAACATGTCCTAACAATCAGGGCATGCTGGTAGTTGTAGTTTTGTACCCTACAGAGAGACCTGTTAAGGCAGTGTGTCCTTATGGGTTCTGGGGCCTATGTTTAGGAGAAGGATCTGGCATCTATGTTTGGGGGAAGAGTGTGGTCTGGGGTCTGTACCCAGCCAAGCTGTCATGAGAGGGCAGCATGTTATATGTGTATGGTGGCTGGGGGGGGTGAGCTGCAGATGGGGAGCAGAGCTCGGTGACGGTACCTTCAGCTTCCCTGTGGCGGCGGCTCTTTGTACACACCTCTGGCCGATGGCTCGGGGGAGGAGAAGCCCTGTCTTGCTCCAGTGGGCTCAGGCCGCCCCTCTGCTCTATGGGAATGCAGAGGCCAGCCTGGCTGCTTGTTATTCGGCTGCTGTGCCTGATTAACAAGTGTCCTGACCTGCTGTGCGGGACCATAGCGCTTAGCGACACCCTCTGTATATTCCTGCCAATGCCCAGGGCCGGACTGGGTGTGAAAACCAGCCCTGGAAACAATTACATACCAGCCCCATAGTGCTGCATCATTATACCAGCACGTCGTCATTTTCTTCTTCATAGGTAAACCAGGGGTAGACATCCTGCTGCCACTCCGGATGTTGTGGACTACACCTCCCATGATGCTTTGCAAGCCTTATTGGAGATGTAGTCCAAAACATCTGGAGAGTCGAAGGTTACCTACCCTGGTCTAAACCAAAAAATATATCATATTGCAATATATAATACCATCACCCTAGTCTTTCTCCCTCAACCTTTTTACATTTCCTTCCCCACAAATATATAATATTAAAATATATAATCACCACAGCCCAAGTTGCCTAAATTTAGACCCCTACATAATATAATCTAAGAATGCCTCATATCAAATTCCCATGTCAGATCTTTCCCGTCCTCCACTGTTTCCTGAGCTCTAATAAAATGCTGACTCCCCTCCTGAGCTCTAATACAATGCTGACTCCCCTCCTGAGCTCTAAGACAATGCTGACTCCACTCCTGAGCTCTAATACAATGCTTACTCCCCGCCTGAGCTCTAATACAATGCAGACTCCCCTCCTGAGCTCTAATACAATGCTGACTCCCCTCCTGAGCTCTTATACAATTCTGACTCCCCTCCTGAGCTCTAATACAATGCTGACTCCCCTCCTGAGCTCTAATACAATTCTGACTCCCCTCCTGAGCTCTAATACAATGCTGACTCCCCTCCTGAGCTGTAATACAATGCTGACTCCCCTCCTGAGCTGTAATACAATGCTGACTCCCCTCCTGAGCTGTAATACAATGCTGACTCCCCTCCTGAGCTCTAATACAATGCTGACTCCCCTCCTGAGCTCTAATACAATGCTGACTCCCCTCCTGAGCTCTAATACAATGCTGACTCCCCTCCTGAGCTCTAATACAATGCTGACTCCCCTCCTGAGCTCTAATACAATGCTGACTCCCCTCCTGAGCTCTAATACAATGCTGAATCCCCTCCTGAGCTCTAATACAATGCTGACTCCCCTCCTGAGCTCTAATACAATGCTGACTCCCCTCCTGAGCTCTAATACAATGCTGACTCCCCTCTTGTGCTCTAATACAATGCTGACTCCCCTCCTGAGCTCTAATACAATGCTGACTCCCCTCCTGAGCTCTATAACAATGCTGGCTCCCCTCCTGAGCTCTAATACAATGCTGACTCCCCTCCTGAGCTCTAATACAATGCTTACTCCCCTTAGCTCTAACACAATGCTGACTCCCATCCTGAGCTCTAATACAATGCTGACTCCCCTCCTGAGCTCTAATACAATGCTGACTCCCCTCCTGAGCTATAATACAATGCTGACTCCCCTCCTGAGCTCTAATACAATGCTGACTTCCCTCCTGAGCTCTAATACAATGCTGACTCCCCTCCTGAGCTCTAATACAATGCTGACTCCCCTCCTGAGCTCTAATACAATGCTGACTTCCTAATCTAATACACTGCAGATCCCCCTCCCCCTAATATACTGCTGATAACCTCCCCCTAATTCACTGCTGATCCCCCTCCCATCACCCTTAATACACTGCTGATCCCCCTCCTCTCCCCCAATACACTGCTGATACCCCTCCCCCTAATATACTTATTATCCCCTCCCGTAATACACTGCTGTCCCCCCCCAATGCTGACCCCCCTCCTCTCCCATCCCCCCTAATACACTGCTGATCCTCCTCCCATCCCCCTTAATACAATGCTGATACCATCTCACCTAATACAATGCTGATCCACCCTCCCCCTAATACCATGCTGATCGCCCCTCCCCCTAATACAATGCTGATTCCCCCTCCCCCTAATACAATGCTGATTTCCCCCATCCCCCTAATACAATTGTGGTGTCCTGATACTGTATTTCATACTGTACCTTGGTTGGGGGTCCCCAAAGTCAGAGTTCCTAGGAACTGTGGGGGTCCGCTTCTCTATTCATCCCGTAGTCACCCCTCATATGGTTAATATTCTGCTAAATTATATGTAAATGCTGTATATAATATGTATGCTTACCTGCATAGCTTCGCAGGACCCTAGTTCATGTGACTCGGGTTAGAACTCTATGGTAGGTAAAAGGACCTTTGGAGGTTCATGGGTCATGTGATTACCCATAATGCTTTGTAAAACTGATTGACAGATGGTCTGGGCCAATCCTAAAATGGCCAGCCCCTGCCCATATAAGGGAGCTTCAGCCAATAGACGCTCTCTTGGGTTGCTGACACTTCATGAGGACAGACTTCCGCAACTTACAACGACTACTACTAGGCCACAGCCTGCCGGCCTCAGCCTGAAACGAAATAGTGAGTTCTTACAACTTCCCAGCTTATGCTAGCGAGACCTCTGGACCTAAACATACCCCTAAATCCAGTGGATCTATGCTTACAAAATCCTACTAATCAAAAGAACTTACAAAAGTCCCAACTATACATCAATCTCAGCTGCGCTGTACATAGACTTTGTTATAAAGACTGTTCCTGTTATCCCATGTTACAGAAAATCTTCAGTAAAGTTTCAGAAAGTTTTCAGCAAAGCTCTGGTTCTGGACATTGCATTTATTCTACATCTCCCTATCGCTTTTGGGAAGGGTGGCGATAGGCCAAGCATCACAGTATTAACCCTTACCCTGGTGTCACGACTGACAAGAGTTAATTATACCTGTGATATACCTTACAGCAACACCCCAACTGCCATACACTCCCCCCCCCCAAGGCACCACACAATACTGATCACTCCCTCCCCCATATACAATGCTGACCCCACTCCCCTTCCATCCCCCCCAAAACACTGCTGTCACCCCCCTAATACACTGCTGATCCCCCCCCCTCCCATCCCCAGGGCCAGATTAAGGCTGCCTGGAAGAAGGAGCACTTCATTATGATGGCCCGCCCCCCCCCCCCCCCCACCCGACAGTTCCCCCACATTAGGTGCAGTATAGTTCCCCCACATTAGGTTGTAGTTCCCCCAGATTAGGTGCAGTATAAGTCCCCGCACATTAGGTTGGCAGCACAAGTCCCCGCACATTAGGTTGGCAGTACAAGTCCCCGAATATTAGGTTGGCAGTACAGTTCCCCCACATTAGGTTGGCAGTACAAGTCCCCGCATATTAGGTTGGCAGTACAAGTCCCCGCATATTAGGTTGGCAGTACAAGTCCCCGCACATTAGGTTGGCAGTACAGTTCCCCCACATTAGGTGTGCAGTATAGTTCCCCCACATTAGGTGTGCAGTACAGTTCCCCCACATGAGGTGCAGTACAGTTCCCCCACATTTGGTGCAGTATAGTCCCCCACATTAGACTTTCAGTATAGTTCCCCACATTAGGTTGGAAGTTTAGTTCCCCACATTTGGTCTGCAGTATAGTCCCCCACATTAGGTGTGCAGTATTGTTCCCCACTTTAGGTGCAGTATAGCTCCCCCACATTAGGTGCAGTATAGTTCCCCACATTAGGCTGGCAGTATAGTTCCCCACATTAGGTTGGCAGTAAAGTCCCCCACATAAGGTTGGCAGTATAGTCCCCCACATTAGGTTGGCAGTATAGTCCCCCACATTACGTACAGTATAGTTCCCCCCATTAGGTGCAGTATAGTCCCCCACATTAGGTGCAGTATAGTTCCCCCACATTAGGTGCAGGATAGCTCCCCCACATTAGGTGCAGTATAGTTCCTCACATTAGGTGCAGTATAGCTCCCCCAAATTAGGTGCAGGATAGTTCCCCACATTAGGTGCAGTATAGTTCCCTCACATTAGGTGCAGTATAGTCCCCCCACGTTTGGTGCAGTATGGTTCCCCCACATTAAGTGCAGTATAGTTACCCACATTAAGTTGGCAGTATAGTCCCCCACATTAGGTGCAGTATAGTTCCCCCACATTTGGTGCATCATAGTTCCCCAACATTAGGTGCAGAATAGTTACCCACATTAGGTTGGAAGTATAGTCCCCAAAATTAGGTGCAGTGTAGTTCCCCACATTAGGTGCAGTATAGTCCCCCACATTAGGTGCAGTATAGTCCCCCACATTAGGTGCAGTATAGTTCCCCCACATTAGGTGCAGTATAGTTCCCCCACATTAGGTGCTGTATAGTTCTCCCACATTAGGTGCAGTATAGTCCCCCCACATTAGGTGCAGTATAGTCCCCCATTTTAAGTGCAGTATAGTCCCCCATTTTAGGTGCAGTATAGTCCCCACATTAGGTGCAGTACAGTTACCCCACATTAGGTGAAGTATAGTTCCCCCACATTAGGTGCAGTACATTTCCCCCACAGACATACAGCTTTCAGCCATATACATTGAATGGCTGGAGGCTGTATTCTTGTTAACTGCCCCACTTCAGTATTACGACCACCGCTCCGGGGTCACGATCTACTGCTATGGCCTATGGGCCATAGCAGTAGGTCCCAGGACGGAGGCGGGGTGGTCGGAACACTGAAGATGACATGCCGCTGGTCACTTACCATGCGCGTGGGTCCTCCTCACTGCTCCGCTCTGCTTTGTTACTATGGGCGCATGCACGGGACGTCAGTGACGTCCTTGCGTGCGCTACCTCCCGACGGCCCCTTCATTTTTAAAGTTGAGGCGAGGCCAAAGAGAGGTAACCGGGGCATCCTTGTGTCCCGAAAAGATTTTTCAGGACACAGGGATGTCCCTAATGTGACAGGGGGCCCCCTGCGGGTAAGGGGCCCGGAGCAGGCGCTCCATGAGCGCCAATGATGATCCAGCCCTGGCAGCCGCTGGAGGGGAAAAAAATGTAGACACATCTCAAAGCGGCCCCAGGGCCGGCAGCCCACCGGGAAATTTCCTGGTATCCCAGTAGGTCAGCCTGGCCCTGCCAAAGCCTAGTCATTTTTCTGAATACAGTCTCTATAATATGGTCCCTATCTGGCGGTGACTTATGGCAAAAGGAGGGGGGTGGGGGCCGACTTTTTCACAAAAAAGTAGCAGCGATAAATTCCTGACCACTGCTACGCATAAACCAATTTGTCTGTGTTCAGTGACTTCTTGCAAATCGGCTGCGGCAAAAAGTAATTTTTACTGAAAAGTGCACTGTGTAGAAACATTGGGGAATGATTCTTATAACACCAATATATGGAGGGTTAATCCAGATAATTCACCACAAGATCACCGCAGTGATCCACTAATTCCCTATTTTCCCATATATTAAAAACATATAACTTTATTGATTTATAATAATCCACACCAAATGAAAGATTAAAAATTCAGAGTGTCTCTCTTCCCATGTGTATCAATATTCAATGAGTACCGCTGTATCGCAATCAATTATAATTCTCTATGCACCTGCAGTGTGACATACAGATGGGGAAGGACACCACAAGAATTAAAATCAGTTTACAGCCCCCCTCGACATGTTTCGCCGTTGAACACGGCTTTGTCAAGAGGTTGTAGGGCTATGAACAAAAAACGCCACTACAGGGGTTTTTATAACCTCCTATCATGACCTCATCATAGAGGAAGTGCCTAATACTGATTGGTGGAAAGTCCGTTCCACCAATCATCTGAAGTTCCCATTGATTGATGGCTGTGCCGTCCTATTCTAGTATCAATATTTCCACCAATTACCTTTATTGTGTACCTATCGTCATGACAACCAAGTCACCTGATATGTGACGTACCTGCGCCGCCATGACATCCAAATCACATGATATAATGACGTGCCTGCGCCATAACCTCTGCGACGGCACTTAGCTGCTCACATCCACTGTCTGCGCGGTGACCCCTGCGCTGTTACTTAGACCAAGATGCTGTCTTCATTCATGGTACGGCGCATGCGTAGATGCTTCTGTCGTGCCGCTGTAAGTATCTCATGGACGGTTGCGCAGTGTAACCTGCGCGAACACTTAGTTTTATTTCCATTCTCCCAATATTGTCCATGTACAGCATTCTTACTATATGTAGATGGAGGCTATATTATTATATAGTTATATAAGCAGAGGTGGAATGTCTATTATAACAGGATAACATATCCTGAGTTATTCTACGCCAGTGTGAATTTGAAATCACAGTTATAAGCTATGTAATTGGATAGATTGATAGTCTCTGGTCATTCTATGCATTCCTATATAACTTGGGTCCTAATCATACTGTCTTATGGCATTGAGACTGTTGAGAATCAGTATTTGGTCTCAAGAAGCCCCCTTATTACGGATATGTCATTATATTCATATGTATTATTGGTCATATTAATCATTGGTCTCTTGTCTTACCTTTTCATCTTTTAAGGACAAACCCCCTTGTTAAGGATATGTCATTAAACTCATATATATTATTGGTCATATTTCTTATTGATCTCTTGTCTTGCCTTTTAATCTTTTAGGACATCACCCTATTGACATGGATCCAGTTCCATCCATCCGGTAAGTACTTATTCCACAGTATCATAAGTGACGCAATCCTGGACCAATTCTCACAAGAATTTAGGGTAATTAATGACTTCAAAAAGGGGGATTTGTTTTTTCATCACCATCATTTAGATTACTCGGGTGGTAATATA
This sequence comes from Hyla sarda, assembly GCF_029499605.1. Lineage (NCBI taxonomy): Eukaryota > Metazoa > Chordata > Amphibia > Anura > Hylidae > Hyla > Hyla sarda. The sequence continues at coordinate 25,270,176 of NC_079190.1, read as the reverse complement.
TATGATTGTTCCAATCACATGATTATTATAGATGATCAATCATAGCCACTTGATATATTATAATTGTATCTCTCATCTCCAACGCCTTAATGGTGGTTGGATTAGTATATTGTCACCTCATCCCTTGTATAGGAAATCTAGAAAAGGACATCTAACAGGCACTTCCTAAACTTTGGTCTATGGACTTGTGTGGTTCAAAGTTGTAATAATAATGGTTGTAATCATAATTAATAACGGCAGGTCTAATTATGAAATAAAGGCTGAGAAGGTGAAACCTTCATTCAAGCCTCTAGGACTTAATGTTTTTAATCTTTGTATCCATCTTGCCTCCTCACGAAGCAGTTTTCTATCCAGATTCCCTCTCCTCGGGCCCAAAGTCATCTTGATTAATCCCCAAAATTTGAGGGTTCGCATGTCTCCTCCATAGACTTCCCTAACATGTCTTGCCAATGGTGTATCCACTCCAGTGCGGATAGTACTCAAATGCTGTGAGATGCGTCTCCTAAGTTCCTGTGTGGTTTTACCCACATATAATTTAGTACATCCACACTGGGCGATATACACCACTCCTGTAGTCCGGCAATTGATGAAGTCTCTAATTACATATTTCCTGTTGTCCACTGGGTTCACAAACTCCTTCATTCTCGGCATAAAACCACAAAATGAACAATTCCCACATGAGTGGGATCCTTTTATAGTGGACTGGAGCCAGGTCTTTTCAGGTTTTTCATAGAATAAACTGTGAACCAAGTGTTCACGGATATTCTTCCCCCTTCTGTATGTAACTGAAGGGAAAGGTGTAATGACCTCTTTAAGGTCCTCATCTGCTTCCAAAATGGGCCAAAACTGATGTAATATTTGTATAACTTGATGATTGTTCTCATCATACGTCCCTATACACCGTACAGTCCTACCAGTGGGATTAATGGTCAATTTGCTACTCAGTAATTCTTGTCTGGGGGTATCACGTGCCCTAGCAAATGCTCTATGGAGCACTTTTTTGGGGTATCCCCTCTTAATGAATTTCCCATATAATATCCTGCATTCCCGTAGGAATACCTCATTGGTCGGACTATTTCTTTTGGCACGTAAATATTGGCCTACAGGGATCCCCCTCTTTAAGGGGCTGGGATGAAAGCTGCCCCACTCAAGAAAGCTATTTGTAGATGTAGGTTTCCTGTATATACATGTCTGGACACTGCCTCCAGACTCCAAGGTGATTTCTAGATCTAGAAAATTAATCGTGGTACTGTGAATTTCAGAGGTGAAAAACATCCCTATATTGTTGTTGTTTAAGGTATTAACAAATTGTTCAAAAAGTGCCTCAGTGCCATCCCAAAATAATAAAACATCATCAATATAACGTGCCCAAAATAATATATGTGAAGTGTAGTCGTGATGAGTGTCAGTGAATACCATCGTGTTTTCCCACCACCCTAAAAATAAATTAGCAAAATTAGGCGCACACGCTGTGCCCATTGCCGTGCCTTTGTGCTGTAAATAGAAGTGACCATCAAAAGTAAAATAATTATGAGTGAGTAAAAAATGAAGTAGTGACAAAATAAATGTATTGTGCTCTGTGAACTGTGTCCCCCTAGTGCACAGAAAGTGATCTACCGCCTTCAACCCCAAATCATGTTGGATATTAGTATACAAAGCCTCAACATCAAGGCTTGCAATGTATGTATTGGGCGGAAAAGAGATTTCTTGTACTCTGGATACAGCGTCACCAGTGTCCCTAATATAAGACGGCAATGTTTGAACAAAGGGGGCCAACATTTGATTAACATAGAGGCTTATTCCCTCCGTAAGATTCTCATTTCTCCAAATGATAGGGCGTCCTGGAATCTGTGTTTTCTTTTCGTGAATTTTGGGCAGCGCGTACACTGTTGCAATAGTAGGTTTTGGGTTAAGCATGAATTTAAGTTCATCTTCTGTAATTAATCCCTTATCTTCCGCAGGCACGTCATTATATCATGTGATTTGGATGTCATGACGGCGCAGGTACGTCACATATCAGGTGACTTGGTTGTCATGACGATAGGTACACAATAAAGGTAATTGGTGGAAATATTGATACTAGAATAGGACGGCACAGCCATCAATCAATGGGAACTTCAGATGATTGGTGGAACGGACTTTCCACCAATCAGTATTAGGCACTTCCTCTTTGATGAGGTCATGATAGGAGGTTATAAAAACCGCTGTAGTGGCGTTTTTTGTTCATAGCCCTACAACCTCTTGACAAAGCCGTGTTCAACGGCGAAACATGTCGAGGGGGGCTGTAAACTGATTTTAATTCTTGTGGTGTCCTTCCCCATCTGTATGTCACACTGCAGGTGCATAGAGAATTATAATTGATTGCGGTACAGCGGTACTCATTGAATATTGATACACATGGGAAGAGAGACACTCTGAATTTTTAATCTTTCATTTGGTGTGGATTATTATAAATTAATAAAGTTATATGTTTTTAATATATGGGAAAATAGGGAATTAGTGGATCACTGCGGTGATCTTGTGGTGAAACATTGGGGAAGATTTATCAAAACCTGTCCAGAGGAAAAGTTGCCCAGTTGCCCATAGCAACCAATCAGATCGCTTCTTTCATTTTTCAGAGGCCTTGTTAAAAATAAAAGAAGCGATCTGATTGGTTGCTTTGGGCAACTGGGTAACTTTTCCTCTGGACAGGTTTTGATAAATCTCCCCCATTAGCCCCAAAAAAGTTTCAAAATGGCATTTAAAAAAAAATATATCAATTTGGCGCACAAAATCGTTTTTTGGTTTACAGTTTGTGCTAAAACGAGTAAAGTCATTACAAAGTACAATTGGTAGTGCGGAAAACAAGCCCCATATGGGTAGATGGGAAATTGAAAGCATTATTATGAGTATTAGCAGGCCAGGAAGAAAAAACTGACTTGCAAAAAGGAAAAACTATCCCTCTTAAACCCCTTCCTGCATATGGGCATAAATGTACATGGAACCTGTGTATTTGTGTATATGGGGCTGCGTATGTGTGTGTATGGAGGGCTGTGTATGTGTTTGTATGGAGGACTGTGTATGTGTGTGTATGGAGGGCTGCGTATGTGTGTGTATGGAGGGCTGTGTATGTGTGTAGGGAGGGCTACGTATGTGTGTGTATGGAGGGCTGCGTATGCGTGTGTATGGAGGGCTGTGTATGTGTTTGTATGGAGGACTGTGTATGTGTGTGGGTATGGAGGGCTGCGTATGTGTGTGTATGGAGGGCTGTGTATGTGTGTAGGGAGGGCTACGTATGTGTGTGTATGGAGGGCTGCGTATGTGGGTGTATGGAGGGCTGCGTATGTGTGTGTATGGAGGGCTGCGTATGTGTGTGTATGGAGGGATGCGTATTGGAGGGGCAAGCTGTGCATAACTAGCTTGCCCCCTGACTGGTGAGCAGTTAAGGGGTGAAGAAATGTACAGGCAAGGTTTTTTAGCCCCCTCCCCCGCCTGTAAAACTTACCAGTGGCTACAGTGGTATGTCCCATGGGTAGGGGGGAAGGAGTACACCAATCAGGGGTTTAATAGTTTCCCGGGCTTTCAGGGGCCCTCCCCTGGGTATTTATAGCTGTGGTGCCTCCCTTCCCCCCTCAATCTGCCCAGGACCCGGAGTTTTGTTTGCCGGTTGGTATGTATCTGCCCCTTATATTATGGCCCGGATGGAGCAGGAGGGTGAGCTGGCCTCCCCTCCTGTTGCACCCTGGCGTTGGGTTCGGGAGGCTGGCGGACCTCTCACCCTCTCACAGTCCCGCTCTCCTTCCCCCTGTACTGCCCGTTCCTTTAATCCTCCTCCCTGCCCGTTCGTTTAATCCCCTTCCCTGTCCCGTTCCTTTCATCTCCTGCCCGTTCCTTTAATCTCATGCCCCTTCCTTTCATCCTTTTCTCTGCCCGTTCCTTCAATCCTCTTCCCTGGCCCGAGCCCCCTTCTCATGCGTGCTCCTTTTCAGCACGCTTTGCCTCCTTCCCCCGTTACTGTCCCCTCCGCTGCGGTGGTGGCCCCCTGGGTGGCTGCTGCTGTTTTTTGCAGGCTTGCGCAAATGGACGTTTATTAACGTCCATTTGTGTGTCCCTAGCTATGATGCGCGCTCACAAGTTGAGCGCGCATCATAGCCGCTGGGTCTCGGTTGCTATTAGCAACCAGGACCCATGCTAATGCCGGATATCGCCGATCGGGCAGATGTCCGGCATTACCTTTCTGGATGCGGCGATCAAAGTTGATCACCGCATCTGAATGTATGTACGGGCGTCCCGACTGCTCAGTCGGGCTGATCGGGACCATCGCGATTAAATCGCGATGTCCCGATCAGCTGGAACGCAGCAGGAGGGTCACTTACCTGCCTCCTGCGCGTCCGCTCATGGATTGATTGCTCCAAGCCTGAAATTCAGGCTTGAGCAATCATTCACTGATGACCCAGATCATTGCCATGTTAACACATGGCAAGTGATCTGTGTTAGGTACCGTGTGTGCAGTGTTGTGGCTACCTATGGGAGCTATAGCATTGCACAAAAAAAAAAAATAATGTTCATGAAGATCAATTTAACCCTTGCCATAAAACGTTGTATAACTATTCCCCCCCCCTTTTTTTTCCCCCCATACATAAAAAAATAAAAAAATAAATTAAATACAGTAATTAAATAAAATATAAAAATCTGTATTACATCAAGCATATACACCTATATGGTATCGCTGCTTGCGTACATGTCCGTACTATCTAAATATATCTTCGATGGCAGTACTCCTTCAATGGCGTACACGCCAAAAAAAAATAAAAAATTAATAAAAATTCATAAATAAATAAATGAATTAACAAAAAAAATTAAAAAAATTAATAAAAATTTTTTTTTTTACAAAAAAACAAAAAAAAAACATAAATAAAAAATTATAAATAATAATAAATGAATAATAAATTACAATGAAATGAAAAAGTACAAACTATGTAGATTTCAATGCACATACGCATGTGGTATCAAAGGCCACGTGCGTCAATGTCCGAACTATCAAGTTATATATCCTCATTTGATTGCACGGTTTGGGGTGTAAGCGCAAATTAATAATTAAATATATATATTCTACAGTCCCATATAGCGTATTTTGGTCGCTTTTTATACCTAAAAATAAATAAATAAATAAATGAATAAATAATCACAACTCTGATTGACACGACAATGGTACCGCTGTAAACTTCGGATCACGGCGCATGGTTCTTGCAGCCACTGCACCCCAAACCCTCCATTACCTCTCCTCTGCTGCTGGTTTCCCAGCGCCATTCCGGGCGGCGGCAGAGTACCCGCAACCAGGTGGTCTCCAGCGTGCCTTGTCCCACGCCTGCGGTGGTGAAGTGTTTCCTCCATCTTTTGTGCCTTCTCCATCTTCTGGACTTAGTGAGCGTTCTGTTGCGGGGGGCAGGGGTGGCTCTATTTTCGTGCCTGCTCTTGGGGCTTTGGCAGGCCAGTTGTCTTCAGCTGGCTAGGCTGGGTTGGTGCCCTCTCCTTCCCCGGTTAGTGTGCTTATGGCTGTTCTGGGTAGTATCTGCCTTTTGTTCCTGTGTGTTTGTTGGGTTTGGGTCTCGGATATAGGTGTATGTCTATGTTGGTCTCTGGTTGTGAGTTGGGTACGTCTCTTCTTGACGGGGTGCTTTGGTGTGGTATCATTTTCTGCGGTGCTCACTTAGGTGAGTGGTCTTTTGGCCTTACGCTCTGGATGACCGGGTTTTGTGGACTTAGCTCCTGAGGCTTGTTCCTTATCATGAATCGGTGGCACCCAGTTACGGTTTTGTTTCTTTTGGTTTTCTCCCCCCTTGGTTTGGTGTTTCTCTCCATCACTAGTTGTAGTCCCTCTCCGCTGCTCTGTTTGTCCTAGTGTATTGTCTGATGTTTTCTCCTGTTTTGCTCCCGATCTCTGGTAGGCATGGGACTCCTGTATGTCGTGCTGGGTGCTTTAGCTGATGTGGCGGTGGGTAGGTTTCGCTTGGGTCTCAGTTTGTCTTTCCTTGTGGGTTCTTCTGTTTGTGGTGGTTTTTCCGGAGGGGGATTCTCCTGTGCTCTACGCTTGTTGGGGTGTGGTTTGTTGCAGTCTTCCGCATGCCGTGTTGGCGTTGGTCTGCAGTTTTCCTGTGAACGGGGAGTGTTTGCGTTTTCTCTGTTTTGGTTTCCTCGGGGCTCGCTAGGTGCCCCTGTTCCGGTCCTTGCTGGTTTACTGTATGTTCCGCATGGAATATGGTTCTGGGCAGAGTTTTTTCCTGCAGGTTGTCTATGGCCACCGAGGGTGTCTGGTATTTGTGCCCCCGCATATGTGCCCCTGGTACGCTATGGGCTGACATTTCGGTTGGTTGGGGTTTTTTCAGGAGTTGGGCAGTGGACTGTCCTGCTTTCAGTTCCCCATTGCAGCGCACGGGGAGCTCGCTTTGTTCTCGGTTGTGGCTGGTTGGGTCGGTTGTTGGTGTGGTGTTTGGTTTTTCAGTGGTGCTGCGGTGGGTTTCTGCCATGCTTGGGGTTTTGTTTGAGCTTTTCCCTTGGTGTTGGTTGTGGGACTTTGGGTGCTTGCTTCGGCAGCTCATGTTTTAGACTTGTAACGTTACTGTGTGGGTTGGCATGGCCCCTGTGCTTGGTTGCGCGCTACTTTTGTGATGCTTTTCTTCTTTTCTGGTGTGTGATTTGAGTGATCAGGGGGCCTGTTTTCTTCCTGTGCTCTGCCTGCTGCATCTAGGGCTTCGCTGTTTGGAGTTACGATTTCTTTCAGGGCTACGCTCCCTGGGGTCAGTATTGGGTGTTGACGTTTTGTCCCATTTTCTCTGGCTGTAGTTCCGGAGGGTTGCTTCTGCGGCCGGCCCGTGGGTCCTTGGGGAGAGTGGTGTAATTCTTGGTCCGCTTTGGTGGCTCCTGCGGTTTGGTCGCACTCACGGTACGGCGCTTGCAAGTGGTTAATGTTGGTGTGGAGGCCGGGATGTCTACAGTCGAGGAGGGTCCCGGAGGTTCCAGAGGGTCTGTGGACGGCGGATAAGAACTTTAAAAAAAATAAATAAATATTGGTTTCCATACCTGGAATGCCCCTTGATGTAACCTTATAAGGCTCTGATGTTTGATTTACTGTTTCTTTTTAATAGGATGTGATAATGGAAGTTATCTGCTGTGTCACCTCTCCTAGGAGGTTCGAGATTTGGGCAGTGTTCTCAGTGTATCCAAATAACATTCTGAGTATGTGATGCTGGGATCTTCACCTGTTAATGTGAATCACCTACAAAAAAAAAAAAAAAAAAGTTGGTTGGCTTTCCCGCTGTGCTGCGATCCAGTGGGGTGCGGTTGGCGCACGGCACATGGCAGGGGGTGATTTTCTTTCTGCTTTGCAGGTGGTGTATACCTAGGGGGCCCGCGAGTGGGTGGTGTATACCTAGGGACTGGGCCCGCGAGTGGGCGGCCTTGCTGTCGGCGACCGTTTTTTTCCTATCATTTTTGGGTCGCTTGGTGGCGGCTGCGGGTCGGGTTTTTGGTTGTCGTTTTGCGTAATTTTTCTGATCCGAGATTTTGCGCTAGCTTTTTTCAGGGCTATGTGGATGGGGCACTTTTTCTTTCTCCTCGTCTCCTTCCATGGGACTTGGGTGTCCGTGTTTTTGGGTGCCTATTTTGTGCGTTTCATGGAAAAAGTTTAAAAAAATAAATAAATAAAAAAAAGGCCCGTCGGTCCGAGACTGTTTAGGCGATCCGGGAGACGCAGCTCGTGCTCCATGAGGGTCCGTGAATGACTGTTTTGTGAGTTCGGGATTTGCTCTCTTTTTGTATCGGGGCCGGCGGAGGTGGATGGGGTTTCCGGAGAGGGTAGCGCTGCACGTGGGGCGCGGGCGATCTGTATGTTGTGTTGCTATTTTCGCCCAGTTTGATGTTTCCCATGTGTGTTTTTGTTTTAAGAGCGGCTTTCCGCAAGGTGGTGCGAGTGCTGCAGCACTCTTCGGTGTATGGGCAAGTCTGAGAGAGAAGTTCGCATGGGTTATTTAAAATAAAAAAATAAAAAAAATAAAAATGGTCCTGGTGGCAGGTACCTCGGATTTCCTGGAGAGGAAATGTGTTGAGCGGATTTCTTGGAGAGGAAATGTGTTGAGCGGATTTCCTGGAGAGGAAATGTGTTGGGCGGATTTCCTGGAGAGGAAATGTTTTGGGTGTGCCGGGGGGCTGAGGTGGCCCCAGGTGTTGGCTATCCAGTTTCTCTTGGGTGGGGGTCGGAGCCCAGTGTAGGGCTAACTGGTCTCCTCCGTGGCGGTAAGAAGACGGTAAAAGCGGGGTCAACCCGGGGTAGACCTCCACACAGGACAGTGTGGCAGCACCTGTGCATAACTAGCTTGCCCCCTGACTGGTGAGCAGTTAAGGGGTGAAGAAATGTACAGGCAAGGTTTTTTAGCCCCCTCCCCCGCCTGTAAAACTTGCCAGTGGCTACAGTGGTATGTCCCATGGGTAGGGGGGAAGGAGTGCACCAATCAGGGGTTTAATAGTTTCGTGGGCTTTAAGGGGCCCTCCCCTGGGTATTTATAGCTGTGGTGCCTCCCTTCCCCCCTCAATCTGCCCAGGACCCGGAGTTTTGCCCTCCCTCCCTCCCTTTTTTTGTATCTCTGTTTCTTGTAAGTCACAGCTTGGCGGTAAGAAGACGGTGAAAGCGGGGTCAACCCGGGGTAGACCTCCACACAGGACAGTGTGGCAGCACCTCTCGGGTTGGTAAGAAGCCAATCGGTGTCTTTGTTACAGTTAAATTGTTATTTATATAAGTTATTTTATAAATAAAGCTGTGGCCGATTCCCACCCACGGAAAAGTTAAATTGTTGTTGTGTCAGTTATTATTTAATTAATTATTGTAATAAGGGGGAGGGGTAGTTATAGCCTGCTAGGAGCTAATTGGGTCTCAACAGTCGTGTGTGTATGGAGGGCTGCGTATGTGTGTGTATGGAGGGCTGCGTATGTGTGTGTATGGAGGGCTGCGTATGTGTGTGTATGGAGGGCTGCGTATGTGTGTGTATGGAGGGCTGCGTATGTGTGTGTATGGAGGGCTGCGTATGTGTGTGTATGGAGGGCTGCATATGGAAACAGTGTATGTGTGTATATGGGACTGTGTATGTATTTCCTTAGGGACACAGGGAGATTTATCAGTCAGCCTGAAACCCTAATTGTCTGTTTTTTCCCCACACCAACCAATCACAGCTCAACTTTCAAACTTTTACGAGCTCTTGTAAAGTGAAAGCTGAGTTGTGATTGGTTGCTATGGGAAAAAACAGACAATTTTGGTTCCAGGCTTATTAATAAATCAGGGCCACAGGGTGTAAATGTACGCCCTGTGCCTGCTCCTGAACTATGGAGTGTACTCAGGAGATGAGCCCGCTTCATAGCCAGTTAATAAAAGTTAATATATGTGAATAAGTCCCTTACCTGATAAGTTTCAATCACCCCTTTTTTAATTAAAACAATGTAAACAAAAATAAACACATGTCATATCAGCGCTTACATAAATGTCCAAACTATTAATATATAACGTTAAAGGAGAACTGCAGTGTAATATAACTTATCCCCTATGCGAAGGAAAGGGGATAAGTTATAAATGGGCGGGGCGTTCTGTCCCTGCATGATGCGGCGGGCGACACGCCCCCTCCATGTATCCCATAGAGATTTATGGAGGGGACGTGTCTGCCGCGGCTTCCTGCTGGGGACAACACCGCGCTTCCTGCAGACTGCCGTGGCCCTGTTCAGGAGATCCTGGGGAGCCCCAGCGGTCAGACCCCCCACGATCTATAACTTATCCCTATCCTTTGGATAGAAGACAAGTTATACTTCACTACAGTTCACTTATGATTAAACTGCACAGTCAATGGCGTACACAGGAAAGGAAACCAACTTCCAGAATTGGGCATTTTTGGTCACTTCATATACCAGAAAAAAAAAATTTCAGAAAGTTCCTCAAAAACAAAATTGGTACCAATAAAAACTACAGACAGCACAATAAATTTGCCTCTATACATCACTGTACATGGAAAAATATTTTTTTTGCAAAAAAAAAAAAAAGTTGTAAAATAGTTAAGTAAAATAATTTTTTTTTTTTTTATAAACTGTGTATCCTTTTAATTGTATGGACCTACAGGATAAAGATATTGTGTCATTGTTATCAGAAAGTGAACTGCGAAGAAACAGAAGCCTTTAAAATTACAAAATCATTTTTTTTTCAATTACGCCCACAAATATTTTTTTTTGTTTCACCATAGATTTGTTGGGGAAATGTTTGATGATATTACAAAGTACAATTGGTGGCGCAAAATATAAGCCCTCATATGGGTCTGTAGGTAGAAAATTGAAAGTGTTAGGATTTTTAGAAGGTCAGGAGGAAAAAACAAAAGTGCAAAAATAAAATGCTGTCTGGCAATACTGGGAGTAGTTGTTTTGCAACAGCTGGAGGCTCCGTTTTGGAAACCGTGGAGTACCAGACGTTTTTCATTTTTATTGGAGAGGGGGGCTGTGTAGGGGTATGTGTATATGTAGTGTTTTTTACTTTTTATTTTATTTTTTGTGTTAGTGTAGTGTAGTGTTTTTAGGGTACAGTCGCACGGGCGGGGGTTCACAGTAGTTTCTCGCTGGAAGTTTGAGCTGTTGCAGAAAATTTGCCGCAGCTCAAACTTGCAGCCCGATACTTACTGTAATCCTCCGCCCATGTGAGTGTACCCTGTACATTCACATGGGGGGGGGGGGGGACATCCAGCTGTTGCAAAACTACAACTCCCAGCATGCGCTGACAGACTGTACATGCTGAGAGTTTTAGTTTTGCAACAGCTGTAGGCACACTGGTTATGTATCACTGAGTTTGTGACCTTACTCAGTGTTTCAAAACCAGTGTGCCTCCAGCAGTTGCAAAACTACAACTCGCAGCATGTACGGTGCATGGTGTAAGGTGACTGCTGAGAGTTGTAGTTTGCAACAGCTGGAGGCACACCGGTCGTGAAACACTGAGTTAGGTAAAAAAAAAACACTGAGTTTCACAACCAGTGTGCCTTCAGCTGTTGCAAAACTACAACTCTCAGCAGTCACCGACAGCCAACGGGCATGCTGGGATTTGTAGTTATGCAACCAGCAGATGCACCACTACAACTCCCAGCATGCACTTTAGCTGTTTGTGCAAGCTGGGAGTTGTAGTTATACAACAGCTGAAGGTACACTTTTCCATAAAAAAAATGTGCCTCCAGCTGTTGCAAAACCATAAGTCCCAGCATGACCATAAGGGAATGCTGGGAGTTGTGGTGGTCTGCCTCCTGCCCTTTTTGCATGCTGGGAGCTGTTGCTAAGCAACAGCAGGAGGCTGTAACTCACCTCCTGCTGCTGCTCCGTCGCAGGACTGTCCCTCGCCGCCGCCGTCGCTCCTGGGGCCCCGATCCCGCACCCGCTCACGTCCTCCGGAAGAGGGGCGGAGCTGGTGCGGGAGTGACACCCGCAGCAGGCGCCCTGATTGGTCGGCCGGTAATCCGGCCAACGAATCAGGGCGATCGTGAGGTGGCACCAGTGCCACCTCACCCCTGCAGGCTCTGGCTGTTCGGGGCCGTCTCTGACGGCCCCGATCAGCCAGTAATTCCGGGTCACCGGGTCACTGGAGACCCGATTGACCCGAAATCGCCGCAGATCGCTGGACTGAATTGTCCAGCGATCTGCGGCCATCGCCGACATGGGGGGGCATAATGACCCCCCTGGGCTATATGCCGGGATGCCTGCTGAATGATTTCAGCAGGCATCCGGCTCCGGTCCCCAACCGGCTAGTGGTGGGGACCGGAATTCCCACGGGCGTATGGATACGCCCTGCGTCCTTAAGGACTCGGAATGCAGGGCGTATCCATACGCCCTGCGTCCTTAAGAGGTTAATGACCAAGCCCATTTTCACCTTAAGGACCAGGCCAATTTTATTTTTGCGTTTTTGTTTTTTCCTCCTCGCCTTCTAAAATCCATAACTCCTTTATATTTCTATGTACAGACCCATATAAGGGCTTGTTTTTTGCGGGACCAATTGTACTTTGTAATGAAACCTCTCATTTTACCATAAAATGTACTGCAAACCCAAAAAAACTATTTTTTAGGGAGGAAATTTAAATGAAAACCACAATTTTGCACATTTTGGAGGGTTTTGTTTTCACACTGTACACTTTACGGTAAAAATGACATGTGTTCTTTATTCTGTGGGTCAATACGATTAAAATTATACCCATGGCTAGATACTTTACTTTTATATTTTTGTACCGCTTAAAAAAAATCTAAAACTTTTTGTACAAAATCAGTAATCTAAAATCGCCCTATTTTGACCACCTATAACTTTTTCATTTTTCCGTACATAGGGCGGTATGAGGGCTCATTTTTTGCGCCGTCATCTGTACTTTTTTTAGATACCACATTTGCATATATAAAACTTGTAGATAATTTTTTATTAATTTATTTTTTAATAAAATGTGAAAAACAAGCAGCATTTTTGGACATTTTCTTATTTTACGCATTTACGCACGCGGCGACACCAAATATATTTATTTAAAAAAAAGTAAGCTTTTTGGTGGTAAAATGGGAAAAACTGACAATTTTCATTTTTATTGGGGGAGGGGATTTTTCACTTAAAAAAAAAAAAAACTTTTTATCTTTACATTTTTCAACTTTTTTTTTTACACTTTTTATGTCCCCATAGGGGACTATCTATTGCAATCCTTTGATTGCTAATACTGTGCATTGCTATGTACAGGACATAGCACTGCTCAGTATTATCGGTCATCTTCTGCTCTGGTCTGCTCGATCGCAGACCAGAGCAGAAGACCCCGGGAGACAGCCGGAGCTAGGTAAGGGGACCTCCGACTGTCATGCTGGATGATCGGATCGCCGCGGCAGCGCTGCGGGTGATCCGATCATCCAATCAAAGTGCCGCAATGCTGCAGATACCCTGATCTGAATTGATCACGGCATCGGAGGCGTTAATGGCGGACATCCGCGCGTTCGGAACCAGCCGTGTATGACGCGAGCACCCTTCCGATGCTCGCGGTCATACACAGGACGTAAATGTACGTCCAGGTGCGGGAAATCCCGCCAAACCAGGACGTACATTTACGTCCGTGGTCGTTAAGGGGTTAATGAAAATTTGTCAAACACCTGAGGGGTATAGTTTCCAAAATTGGGTCACATGTGGGTATTTATTTTTTTGCGTTTATGTCAGAACCGCTGTAAAATCACCAATTTAGGCCTCAAATATACATGGTGCGCTCTCACTCCTGAACCTTGTTGTGCTCCCGCAGAGCATTTTACGCCCACAGATGGGGTATTTCCATACTCAGGAGAAATTGTGTTACAAATTTTGGGGGTCTTTTCTTCCTTTTACCGTTTGTGAAAATAAAAAGTATGGGGCAACCTTTACACTACATCTTTTTACACTAACAGGCTGGTGTAGCACCCAACTTTTCCTTTTCATAAGGGGTAAAAGGAGAAAAAGCCCCCAAAAATTTGTAGTGCAATTTCTCCCGAGTACGGAAATACCCCATATGTGGCCCTAAACTGTTTCCTTGAAATACAACAGGGCTCCGAAGTGAGAGAGCGCCATTCGCATTTGAGGACTAAATTAGGGATTGCATAGGGGTGGACATAAGGGTATTCTACGCCAGTGATTCCCAAACAGGGTGCCTCCAGCTGTTGCTAAACTCCCAGAATGCCTGGACAGTCAGTGGCTGTCCAGAAATGCTGGGAGTTGTTGTTTTGCAACAGCTGGAGGCTCAGTTTTGGAAACACTGCTGTACAATATGTTTTTCATTTTTATTGTGGGGGACAGTGTAAAGGGGTGTATATGTAGTGTTTTACCCTTTCTTTTGTGTCAGTGTTTTCAGGGTACATTCGCACTGGCGTGTTATGATGAGTTTCCCGCTAGGAGTTTGGGCTGCGGCAAAAAATTTGCCGCAGCCCAAACTTGAAGCAGGAAACTTACTGTAAACCTGCCTGTGTGAATGTACCCTGTACATTCACATGGGGGGGCAAACCTCCAGCTGTTTCAAAACTACAACTCTCAGCATGCACTGACTGACCGTGCATGCTGGGAGTTGTACTCTTGCAACAGCTGGAGGCACACTGGTTGGAAAACCTTCAGTTAGGTTCTGTTACCTAACTCAGTATTTTCCAACCAGTGTGCCTCCAGCTGTTGCAAAACTACAACTCCCAGCATGTACTGATCACCGAAGGGCATGCTGGGAGATGTAGTTATGCAACAGCTGGAAGTACGCAACTACAACTCCCAGCATGCCAAGACAGCTGTTTGCTGTTTGGGCATGCTGGGATTTGCAGTTTTGCAATATCTGGAGGGCTACAGTTTATAGACCACTGCACTGTGATCTCCAAAGCGTGGACCTCCAGATGTTGCAAAACTACAAATCCCAGCATGCCCAGACAGCAAACAGCTGTTTGGGCATGCTAAGAGTTGTAGTTTTGCAAGACCTGGAGGGATACAGTTTAGCGACCACTGTATAGTGGTCTCAGACTGTAGCCCTCCAGATGTTGCTAGGCAACTTACCAACTTCCGAAGGATCCAGGGAACCATCCTCTTCTGCTGCACGACATCGCCACCAGCCGATCACCATCGCTCGCAGCCTCAGGATGGGTAAATGGATCTTCTGCCCCCGGTCCTTTGTCGGTTCCCCGTTCTGCCCCGCCTATTGTGGGTGGGCAGAATGGGGAAAATGAAAGTTAACCCCCCCGCCTCCGATCTGCTATTGGTGGTCGCGTCTAGACCACCAATAGCAGAGATAAGAGGGGTGGCACCCCTGCCACCTCACTCCTATCCCTTCAGGGGGATCGTGGGTGTCTTAGACAACCACGATCCCCCTTATATTCCGGGTCGCCAGGGTCACCATAGACCCGAATGACCCGGAATTGGCGCATATCGCAAGTGTGAATTCATTAGCGATTTGCGCCGATCACCGACATGGGGGGGTCTGTTGACCCCCCCTGGGCATTTGCGTAGGGTGCCTGCTGATCGATATCAGTAGGCACCCCGGTCCCGCCCGGCGGTGACCGAAATTCCCACGGGCGTATGGATACGCCCTGGGTCCTAAAGGGATTAAACCTAATTTACATTTCAACTCATGATGGTGTCATGCTAAGCAGACCACATTATAAAAGTGCTGAACCCTGTGATGTAGAACTGGCGGACTATCTGATGTGTATACTGGACTATCTGATGTGTATACTGGACTATCTGATGTGTATACAGGACTATCTGATGTGTATACTGGACTATCTGATGTGTATATTGGACTATCTGATGTGTATACTGGACTATCTGATGTGTATATTGGACTATCTGATGTGTATACTGGACTATCTGATGTGTATATTGGACTATCTGATGTGTATTCTGGACTATCTGATGTGTGTACTGGACTATCTGATGTGTATACTGGACTATCTGATGTGTATACTGGACTATCTGATGGGTATACTGGACTATCTGATGTGTGTACTGGACTATCTGATGTGTATACTGGACTATCTGATGTGTGTACTGGACTATCTGATGTGTATACTGGACTATCTGATGTGTATACTGGACTATCTGATGTGTATACTGGACTATCTGATGTGTGTACTGGACTATCTGATGTGTATACTGGACTATCTGATGTGTATACTGGACTATCTGATGTGTGTACTGGACTATCTGATGTGTATACTGGACTATCTGATGTGTGTACTGGACTATCTAATGTGTATACTGGACTATCTGATGTGTGTACTGGACTATCTGATGTGTATACTGGACTATCTGATGTGTATACTGGACTATATGATGTGTGTACTGGACTATCTGATGTGTATATTGGACTATCTGATGTGTGTACTGGACTATCTGATGTTTATACTGGACTATCTGATGTGTGTACTGGACTATCTGATGTGTGTACTGGACTATCTGATGTGTATATTGGACTATCTGATGTGTGTACTGGACTATCTGATGTTTATACTGGACTATCTGATGTGTGTACTGGACTATCTGATGTGTATACTGGACTATCTGATGTGTATACTGGACTATCTGATGTGTATATTGGACTATCTGATGTGTGTACTGGACTATCTGATGTGTATACTGGACTATCTGATGTGTGTACTGGACTATCTGATGTGTATACTGGACTATCTGATGTGTATACTGGACTATCTGATGTGTATACTGGACTATCTGATGTGTGTACTGGACTATCTGATGTGTATACTGGACTATCTGATGTGTATACTGGACTATCTGATGTGTGTACTGGACTATCTGATGTGTATACTGGACTATCTGATGTGTGTACTGGACTATCTAATGTGTATACTGGACTATCTGATGTGTGTACTGGACTATCTGATGTGTATACTGGACTATCTGATGTGTATACTGGACTATATGATGTGTGTACTGGACTATCTGATGTGTATATTGGACTATCTGATGTGTGTACTGGACTATCTGATGTTTATACTGGACTATCTGATGTGTGTACTGGACTATCTGATGTGTATACTGGACTATCTGATGTGTATACTGGACTATCTGATGTGTATATTGGACTATCTGATGTGTGTACTGGACTACCTGATGTGTATACTGGACTATCTGATGTGTATACTGGACTATCTGATGTGTATATTGGACTATCTGATGTGTATACTGGACTATCTGATGTGTATACTGGACTATCTGATGTGTATACTGGACTATCTGATGTGTATACTGGACTATCTGATATGTATACTGGACTATCTGATGTGTATACTGGACTATCTGATGTGTATACTGGACTATCTGATGTGTGTACTGGACTATCTGATGTGTATACTGGACAATCTGATGTGTGTACTGGACTATCTGATGTGTGTACTGGACTATCTGATGTGTATACTGGACTATCTGATGTGTATACTGGACTATCTGATGTGTATACTGGACTATCTGATGTGTGTACTGGACTATCTGATGTGTATACTGGACTATCTGATGTGTATACTGGACTATCTGATGTGTGTACTGGACTATCTGATGTGTATACTGGACTATCTGATGTGTGTACTGGACTATCTGATGTGTATACTGGACTATCTGATGTGTGTACTGGACTATCTAATGTGTATACTGGACTATCTGATGTGTATACTGGACTATCGGATGTGTATACTGCACTATCTGATGTGTGTACTGGACTATCTGATGTGTATACTGGACTATCTGATGTGTATATTGGACTATCTGATGTGTGTACTGGACTATCTGATGTGTATACTGGACTATCTGATGTGTATACTGGACTTTCCTCATCGTCCCTCTGGCAGCACAGAAGGGATATTCTTAGTTCGCCATCCCAAATCAGGACCATCCCCTAGAATAAAACTCATTAACATAATTACTGGGCTGGGCCAGAGGCCCTATATAGGTACCCAGGACATACTGCACCTTGTGTTTTTTTTAGTCCTCCTTCCAGATGTGGATCATCCCTACTTCCAAGAGGATTTCTTAGCCTTGCGGGGTCTCGGCTACTACTATACCAGTGCGGGGTCCCTGGTTGTTTATCGGATACCAGTGCGGTGTCCTGGTAAAGAGTTAAGGCCGGTGCGGGGTCTCTGGCCTGGTCACCACCAGTGCGGTAGTTCTGGTAAGTGACGTTTTTTTAGTAGGGTCATTGCGGGGCTCTGACCTGCTATACAATACAGTAAGCCTGAGTGGAGTCACTGTGGGGTCTTTGGCTTCAGTGTAGCAGTCTTGCTACCGCTGGAGTCAATGCGGGGCATCAGACTCACGTTATATCAGCAGATGTGTATAATGTAGTTACAATTGGGCCGGTATTATGCGGCCTTCTGTGGCTATTCCTTTACTGTATTAGGATTCTAAGTACTCAGTGTGTTTTCTCACCTGTTAGGTCCTTCTGCTGTCCGGAGTACGGCTCGGTCCCGGCTGTTCTAGCTTACTCAGCTCTTCTGCTAGTGCGCTTCCTGCGTGCAGGGATTTGTGCGCGCGCTTCCTGTACAGGGCAGGGTACGGGGCAGGAGGCTCCAGCTGTTTTCCTTGTACTGCTGGAAGATGCGCGCTTGTGACGTCACCGGTGTGGTCCAGCGCTGCGGGGGGCCGGCGCCAAGTCCTTATCAAGCTGGTTCCTGTGCTGCCTCAGTCTCTTTGAGCTGGGCAGCCGGGTTCAGGTTCTGATAAGGTAGGTTAAGGGCTCAGTTGCACTATTTTCACAGTTGCACAATCGCAATAAAATACTCAGTTGCGCCTTTTATATGCTCTTTTCCCAGATGTCGTCTGAGAGGAGTGCTACATCTGGGAAAAGAATCTCAAAGTCCAAGCATAGGTGCTGCATGGCCTGTGAGCAACCGTTACCCGACGATTGTCCGTATGAGGATTGTGATCGCTGTGCTTCAAAGAAAAAGGCTGCGACAGTAGTTAAAGTTAAGAAATGCATTAGCTGCCTACAGAATCTGCAGGATGGATGGCCGTCAAACCTATGTGAGGTGTGTGCGCCCCCAGAAGAATCGCCAACCTTGGCTTCTGAGGCAAAATCTTTTTTCTCTTGGTTCCGTCAAAAATATGCGGACGACAGCGTGGCTGTGCAGCTTGGGTCTAAAGAAGCGAAGCGGCCTAGAAAGGAGTCTTCTTCCTCTGATTCCTCATCAGTGTCTCCTAGACCGAAACGTGTCGGACATAAGAGAAAGAGGAGCAAGAGGTATGCAAAAAAATTATTGTCAACCTCCTCTGTTGAGTCAGCTTCTTCTGTGGCAGGACCTTCCAACAAAAAGAAAAGGAAGAGTTATAAGAAGAAATATTCTTCTTCATCTTCATCGGAGTCGGAATCTTCGGAGTCCTCCTCAGATACTGAATTTATTACTGAGGATTTCTTCCTGTTTAAGAAAGAGAATGCGGAAGGTCTAATTAAGAAGGTGAAAGGCTGTGTGGAGTCTGGAAGACATGAGAAGTCCAGCCAGGATAAGGAAGCATTATTTTACTTCCCAAAAAAGAGGGCGGCTGTGCTCCCTGGGCATCAAGTGCTTGATAGCATTATGCAGAAAGAATGGAAGAAGCCGGACAAACGGCTAGACCTCGGGTCAAGATTCAAGGCAATGTACAGACTGGATCCGGCGATCTCAGAAGAATGGGATCAGCCAGCAGGAGTGGATCCGGCCATTGCCAGGGTTTCAAAGGATTCTTTTTTCCCGGCAGAGGAGTCCATCCTGTTAAAAGACCCGATGGATAGAAAGGCTGACATGTTCCTGAAGAGGTCTCACATTAATCTAGCCTCACTTAGTAAGGCCGCTTTATCTTCAGTGCCGGTGTCCAGGGCGTTGAGGTTGTGGCTGAGTCAGCTTTCTCAGGATATACAGTCCGGAGTGTCCAGACAGGAGTTGATGCATCAGCTTGCATCAATGAAGTCTGCTGCGGAATATCTTTGCGATTTTTCCTTAGATGCCTTTAAGATCACAGCTAGAAATATGTCCACCGCTAATTCCACTCGCAGGGCAATTTGGTTAAAACCTTGGTCGGGAGATAATTCATCTAAGTCTCATTTTTGTGCCTTACCATTTCAGCCGGGCAAGCTTATCGGTAAATGTCTTGACAAGGTCCTGAAACAGAAAAGCAGGGATAAGCAACTTGCTTTACCACAGTCCTTTCGGAAGCCTTTCCGTAAATTTCAGGGCCAACGCTCAAGAACTGGTTTTCATAAGAAACAGTTCTATAAGGGAAAGAAGTTCCAGCCAAAGTACCAGGACAGGAACAGGAAGAGGCAGACAGGAGCCGCTAATGTCAAACCGGAGTTCTGACGCCAGAACCTTGGATCTGGTGGGAGCAAGATTGCTGCAGTTCTCCAGGGATTGGGAGACTGTGACATCAGATCCATGGGTTCTTCGGATTGTTCGTATGGGCTACGCCCTAGAATTGTTACACATGCCAAGAGACAGAGTTCTACTAAACAAGGAACAGGATCAGAGAGTCCTCTCTCTCCTTTCAGAGTTCCAGCAGAAGGGTGCACTGGAGCCTGTTCCCCCCGAAGAAGAATTCCTTGGGGTATACTCCCGCGTATTCCCAGTGCCAAAGCCGGATGGCAGATGGCGTCTAATTATAGATCTTCGATATCTCAACAAGCATCTCCAGAAATCAAAATTCAAAATGGACAATATCAGGTCCCTCTACAGTATTGTCCAGAAGGGGGATGTAATGGTTTGTCTCGACCTGAGGGACGCATATCTCCATGTCCCAATCAAGGTAGAGCACAGGAAATTTCTCAGAGTGGCTGTACAGTCGAAACAACGGATTCTCCATTACCAATTCCGAGCCCTGCCCTTTGGATTAACAGCTTCACCAAGGGTATTCACAAAACTGGTGGTAGTGCTGGTTGCCTTTCTCCGTCTACAAAAGATTCGCATTGTGCCATATCTAGACGATTGGCTGATCATAGCCAGCAGCCCAGAGGTCTTGAAGGAACATCTTCGGATCTGTTTGAAGTTATTACAGGATGTGGGGTTCCTTGTGAACTTTCAAAAGTCCAGACTAATACCTTCGTCTCGCACTCAGTTTTTAGGTCTAATTGTGGACTTAACACAGATGAAAATCTTCTTGCCGGAGGAAAAGATTTCCCACATAAGAAATGCTGTTTTGGGATTATATCACAAGCCAAGAGTGTCCGTAAAAAGGGCTATGAGTATTCTAGGGTTACTGACAGCAACCATCGAGGCAGTGCCTTGGACAAAGGCGCACTTCAGAGAATTGCAGAGCGAAATTCTCAGTATGTGAAACAAGGATTGGACGTCTCTAGCATCCTGCATTACGGTGTCTGCCAAGGTGCGTCTAGGTCTTCTATGGTGGACGGTCAGAGAAAACCTGTGCCAGGGAAAAAGTTTCATAATCATGCAGCAAATATCGATCACCACAGATGCCTCTGCCATCGGGTGGGGTGCCCATTTAGGGGAGAGGTGGATCCAAGGATTGTGGTCAAGAGATGTAACGTCAAGATCCTCAAATTTTCGAGAGTTACTGCCCATATATTTGGCCCTGCGCCACTTCGAGTATTATGTCAAAGGAAGATCGGTGTTGGTAAGGACGGACAATGCAACAGCAGCTTTTTATGTGAACAAGCAGGGAGGCACACGGTGTCTTCCCCTGCAGAAGCTTTGTGCCAGGATCATGGTCTGGGCGGAGAAAAGTATAACAGAATTGAAAGCAGTTCACATCAAAGGAGTCCTGAATCAGCAGGCAGACCTATTGAGTCGGGAAGCTCTCTTACCAACAGAATGGTCCCTAAATCCAGTTTATTTCAGAAACCTTGTGGAGAGATGGGGTTACCCGGAACTGGACCTAATGGCGACGAGGGACAATCGTCAGTTAAAGAGGTTTGGCTCTCTAAGGACATGGGATCGTCCGGAAGTTCTGGATGCATTTTCCATTCAGTGGAACAGGAGGTTCCTCTACATTTTTCCACCACTACCAGTGCTGCCGAGGGTCCTCAGCAAGATTTTGATAGAGCATCCTACAGTGATCCTTGTGACATCCTTTTGGCCCCGCAGAGCGTGGTTTCCAGTAGTTCTGCAACTGGCGGACGGGGACTTCTTCAGGTTCCCAGAAGTTCAAGATCTGCTTCTACAGAAAGGATTCCAGCATCCGCATCCAGAGAAGTTGCATCTTGTGGCCTGGTTCCTGAGAGGGAAAGATTGATGCAGCAGGGCTTCTCAGAAGAAGTAGTGGAGACCCTTATGTCTTCCAGAAGGTCATCTACTAACTTTGTGTACTCCAGATTATGGAAGAAATTCCAGAATTGGCTCAGTCAGTCTAGCTGTCACATCTCGGTTAGAGCCATTCTGCAGTTCCTGCAAGAAGGGTTTGAGAAGGGGCTGAAGCCTAACACACTTAAGGTACACATGACAGCAATCAACGCTATGACAGATGGGAGATTTGCTGGAGAACCACTCATCACCAGGTTTTTTAAGGCTCTAGGCAAATTAAGACCCTCCGTACGTACTCCGGTGGCACCCTGGGACCTAGGCTTAGTATTAAATGCTTTAACCAGAACTCCATTCGAGCCCATTGAGGATGTCGACCTTAAGTGGCTGTCAATGAAGTTGTTATTTCTCATCGCTGTAACGTCAGCTAAGAGAGTCGGAGAACTCCAGGCTCTCTCTTCTAGAGAGCCTTACCTCAGGATTCTACCAGAAGGGGTAAAGTTGAGAACATTGCCTTTATTCCGGCCAAAGGTGGCCACAGCTGCTAACATCAATAGGGAAGTGTTTCTGCCCGTCTTCCATCCGGATCCTGGTTCTGAGGAGCAGCAGAGGTTGCATTGTTTGGATGTAAAAAGAGCATTATCCTGTTATCTGCAGAGAGTACAGGAGTTTAGAAGGGAAGAGAATCTGTTTGTCTTGCCTGGAGGAGTCAACAAGGGAAAAAATGCCTCGAAGGATACACTAGCCAGATGGATCCGAACAACAATTTTAGAGGCATATGCTGGTGAGGGAAAAGATCCCCCAGCACCATTAAGGGCGCATTCAACGCGATCCACTTCCACCTCGTGGGCCGAGAGAGAAGAAGTACCATTAATGGACATTTGTAATGCAGCGTCCTGGTCTTCAGCCTCGACCTTCGCAAGACATTACAGGCTGGATTGTCAGAACCCGAGCCCAGCCTTCAGCATCGGGGTATTGTCTGCGGCATGTAAGGAATAATCCCCCCCTTTGGTTTCTATTTTAGATCCCTTCTGTGCTGCCAGAGGGACGATGAGGAAAGTGGGTATTTTACTTACCGTAATTCTACTTTCCTCGAGTCCCGAAGGCAGCACAATACCCACCCAATAAATAAGTTTGTTTTGCAGTCTATCGGTCTATTTTATTACACAAGGTGCAGTATGTCCTGGGTACCTATATAGGGCCTCTGGCCCAGCCCAGTAATTATGTTAATGAGTTTTATTCTAGGGGATGGTCCTGATTTGGGATGGCGAACTAAGAATATCCCTTCTGTGCTGCCTTCGGGACTCGAGGAAAGTAGAATTACGGTAAGTAAAATACCCACTATCTGATGTGTGTACTGGACTATCTGATGTGTATATTGGACTATCTGATGTGTATACCGGACTATCTGATGTGTATACTGGACTATCTGATGTGTGTACTGGACTATCAGATGTGTATACTGGACTATCTGATGTGTATACCGGACTATCTGATGTGTATACCGGACTATCTGATGTGTATACTGGACTATCTCATGTGTATACTGGACTATCTCATGTGTATACTGGACTATCTGATGTGTATACTGGACTATCTGATGTGTATATTGGACTATCTGATGTGTATACTAGACTATCTGATGTGTATACTGGACTATCTGATGTGTATACTGGACTATCTGATGTGTGTACTGGACTATCTGATGTGTATACTGGACTATCTGATGTGTATATTGGACTATCTGATGTGTATACTGGACTATCTGATGTGTATATTGGACTATCTGATGTGTATACTGGACTATCTGATGTGTATATTGGATTATCTGATGTGTATACTGGACTATCTGATGTGTATATTGGACTATCTGATGTGTATACTGGACTATCTGATGTGTATATTGGACTATCTGATGTGTATACTGGACTATCTGATGTGTATACTGGACTATCTGATGTGTGTACTGGACTATCTGATGTGTGTACTGGACTATCTGATGTGTATACTGGACTATCTGATGTGTATATTGGACTATCTGATGTGTATACTGGACTATCTGATGTGTATACTGGACTATCTGATGTGTATACTGGACTATCTGATGTGTATATTGGACTATCTGATGTGTATACTGGACTATCTGATGTGTATACTGGACTATCTGATGTGTATACTGGACTATCTGATGTGTATACTGGGCTATCTGATGTGTATACTGGACTATCTGATGTGTATACTGGCTTTCTGACTCTGTCCCAATGGCAGGTGTTAAGAGAAGGATGAGACATGTTTTTTTATTTATATATTTATTAAGAATAATACACAGGATAAATGTCCGTCCTCGGCTCCCGGCTGTAGTCATAGACCTCAGTCTTCACTATTCTACAGGATGGTTCTGTTCCGGGTCCGGTATCTTGGTCCTCAGGCTGACGTTAATGTCATTTCTGGAAATCTTTACTGACAAATGCTGTAAATCTGTATAGTGGGTCACATGGTATAAGGTGACGCCGCAGAATCCCAGGTATTCAGCCACCATGACGGGGACATACATAATCTCCTCGCAGTGTCCGGTGCACAGATCCGTATAGAAGGAGACCTGACCGACACTGAAGAGCAGCAGCACCACAGAAGTCACTAAGGTGGAGGCCAGCCTTATATGGCAAACAATCCGGCTGCTGTATGACCTTTTGTATAGGAATCCAGCTTGGCACACATTATATATGGCTCCACAAATAAATGCCATACCTGAGCTGATCCTGTGTATTGTAGGATTGTTCCCCATAGTAAATACGGCATTCAGGGCTGTTCCTATGCACATGATGCATCCTAAGGTAAACAAGATCTTCTGGTAAATCCTAAAATGCTTCGCAGATGGTTCAGAGCGCAGGAACATAAATCGGTGCTGCAGGTAGGTGACGGCAACTCCTATGATGGGTGCACCAAAGAACACAACCTTATATATTATCCACTCAGGATATCCTACAGCCGTGTCACTGATAAACGGCTGTCTGCTATGTCCTAGGGCGATGGTCAAGGTGACAAGAGTGCTGAGGCCCAAAAGGTTCCATGTGACCCAAAGGATAGGCAAGAACCCTAATCCCTGGATCTCCATGGCACAAAGAAACAACACAAATCGCTGAGATAAAGGAAAGATTCGCTAAGCAAAAGCCGCTGTCTCTGTCCAACTCTCTCTGTGTAATCAGATTGTCAGGCGGGGTTTTCTATAGGCTCGGAACTCGATGATGTCACATCTGTGATGTCATTCTTTGGTTCATCTCGGTAACACCATCATGCTGCATACTGATTGGTCCTCAGTGTTGTAGATCTTTATGCAGACAATCCTGGCATCACATTTGCTGATATTTAGTGTTTCCACAGTCAAATAAAACTAGTAATGGCTGAATCCACATTTCAACAGGGTTTTCCAAAATCTCTTTCAACATGAATTCATCTGAATATAACCTTATGTATCTGTAATTCTGCCAATTCTCTTCTTTTACTACAAAGGTTAATGTTTTGTCAGATGTACAACATATAAAAAGGTTTTTAACATTTCTGTGACTGCTCAGTGGTTAAAAAACCAACACAAAACCATTGCAGATGGGGTTGTACTTGGATATATTTGTACATTTGTAGATGTCCATATTATATTTTATTGTTTTCTGTGTAAAGTCCAATACAAAGAAAATATGTAGAAAAAAATTCTGCACTTTTCTTTCTTTCTTTTTTTTTTTTTTTTTTAAAGCTCTTTTAAAAGAAACCAAGAATATGTCCGTACAATGCTTTTCTAACATACATATTATTACAACAGTTCTTTGGGTCAGCTGATTGACAGCCCTTCTTTAGTTACACAATATACCTGTATCTTGGCCCCCATAGACATCACATGGTAACAGTACCTACTGCGTCCATCGGTTTCATGGCCGTCCTGTGGGGGCTACACACGACCACGTTCACCCCCTTTTCTTATGTTTGTAATTAAAAGTTTGTTAAAAAAAAATTGTGGAAGGAAAACAAATTAAATTAAACTCAACCTGTCTCAGGTAGCCCCCTCCCCCCCTCCCCCGGTGAAATATTTACCATAGAGCCGGTATCAGGGTCTTGCACTATGGAATAACAGCACGTGCCTCATTGGTCTGTGTAGATTACTGAGGTCTGGTGCGCTCCTATATTTGCAAATAACTATAAAAATGTGCAGTTTAAACAAGGTAATAGGTAATTTCCCATTGGCCTCCTGAAATGCTGCTATGAAGGAAGGTTTGGGTTACACCTGGAATCAATTACCTCCAAACTGAGATGAGGAAATGTAAATGGAGACGTGAATGCCCTGTTTATTATGTTTATTTATACTGTAAAATATACTGTAATCTGCGCTGCATTTAGGATCAACATATTATATCAAAACTCAAGAGTCTCAAAGAAAAGGGATAAAAAGACCAGGGAACAGGAGCGTAGGAACCCTCACAATTCTGGGGGATAACATTTTAATTGGTTGTTTTGCAAGGGCGGAGCCACAAAGGACCAGAGGGAGTGGAACCATTCAATGTTGGGTGACGCTACAAAATTGAGCTTCAGGCTCCTCAGCACAGGTACCTTCAGGGAGCAGTGAATTCAGGAGACCGGGATCTGTCAGGACTGTGGGAGGTCAGGATCTGTCAGGACTGTGGGAGGTCAGGATCTGTCAGGACTGTGGGAGGTCAGGATCTGGCAGGACTGTGGGAGGTCAGGATCTGTCAGGACTGTGGGAGGTCATGATCTGTCAGGACTGTCTGAGGTCAGGATCTGTCAGGACTGTGGGAGGTCAGGATCTGTCAGGACTGTGGGAGGTCAGGATCTGTCAGGACTGTGGGAGGTCAGGATCTGTCAGGACTGTGGGAGGTCAGGATCTGTCAGGACTGTGGGAGGTCAGGATCTGTCAGGACTGTGGGAGGTCAGGATCTGTCAGGACTGTGGGAGGTCAGGATCTGTCAGGACTTTGGGAGGTCAGGATCTGTCAGGACTGTGGGAGGTCAGGATCTGTCAGGACTGTGGGAGGTCAGGATCTGTCAGGACTGTGGGAGGTCATGATCTGTCAGGACTGTCTGAGGTCAGGATCTGTCAGGACTGTGGGAGGTCAGGATCTGTCAGGACTGTGGGAGGTCAGGATCTGTCAGGACTGTGGGAGGTCAGGATCTGTCAGGACTGTGGGAGGTCAGGATCTGTCAGGACTGTGGGAGGTCAGGATCTGTCAGGACTGTGGGAGGTCAGGATCTGTCAGGACTGTGGGAGGTCAGGATCTGTCAGGACTTTGGGAGGTCAGGATCTGTCAGGACTGTGGGAGGTCAGGATCTGTCAGGACTGTGGGAGGTCAGGATCTGTCAGGACTGTGGGAGGTCAGGATCTGTCAGGACTGTGGGAGGTCAGGATCTGTCAGGACTTTGGGAGGTCAGGATCTGTCAGGACTGTGGGAGGTCAGGATCTGTCAGGACTGTGGGAGGTCAGGATCTGTCAGGACTGTGGGAGGTCAGGATCTGTCAGGACTGTGGGAGGTCAGGATCTGTCAGGACTGTGGGAGGTCAGGATCTGTCAGGACTGTCTGAGGTCAGGATCTGTCAGGACTGTGGGAGGTCAGGATCTGTCAGGACTGTGGGAGGTCAGGATCTTTCAGGACTGTGGGAGGTCAGGATCTGTCAGGACTGTGGGAGGTCAGGATCTGTCAGGACTGTGGGAGGTCAGGATCTGTCAGGACTGTGGGAGGTAGGCTGTGTGTGCGGTCAGGACGGGGAGTTCTCTACAGCCTGTGTAGACACAAAAACACCTTAACGTCACAGGGTGTACATGTATGCCCTGATCGCAGTACTAGTGTATGAAGTGCACTTACTTGCTGAGCGCGCTTCATTCCTGGTAAGTATTGACTGCAATTATCAGCAATCACGCCCCTCCCCTAATAAAAGTGTAAATCACCCCCTTTACCCAAAGTGATGTGGTGTCACTGCGTGTGGAAATGTCCAAACTATTAAAATATAACGTTAATGAAACCGCATGGTCAGTGGTGAAAACATAAAAAAAAAAAGTCCAGAATTTCACATTTTTGGTCACTTCAAAAAAAAATTAAATAAAAAGGATAAAAAAGTTCCATCAAAACAGAACTGGTACCGACAAAAACTACAGATTATGGCACAAAATATGAGCCCCCATACAGCCCTATATAGGGAAAAAAAGGGTTATAGGGTCAGAAAAGGACAATTTTAAGCATTCAAATTTTCACCCAATTTTCACTTTAATTTTATAAAAGTAGTAGTAAGTAAGCCAGCCCCTGCCCATATAAGGGAGCTTCAGCCAATAGACACTCTCTTGGGTTGCTGACGCTTCATGAGGACAGACCTCCGCAACTTACAAGGACTACTACTAGGCCACAGCCTGCCGGCCTCGGCCTGAAACGAAACAGTGAGTTCTTACAACTTCCCAGCTTATGCTAGCGAGACCTCTGGACCTAAACATACCCCTAAATCCAGTGGATCTATGCTTACAAAATCCTACTAATCAAAAGAACTTACAAAAGTCCCAACCATACGTCAATCTCAGCTGCGCTGTACATAGACTTTGTTATAAAGACTGTTCCTGTTATCTCATGTTACAGAAAATCTTCAGTAAAATTTCAGAAAGTTTTCAGCAAAGCTCTGGTTGTGGACATTGCATTTATTCTACATCTCCCTATCGCTTTTGGGAAGGGTGGCGATAGGCCAAGCATCACATTATTAACTCTCACCCTGGTGTCACGACTGACCAGAGTAAATTATACCTGTGATATACCTTACAGCAACACCCCAACTGCCATACACTCCCCCCCAAGGCACCAGACAATACTGATCACTCCCTCCCCAATATACAATGCTGACCCCACTCCCCTTCCATCCCCCCAAAACACTGCTGCCACCCCCCTAATACACTGCTGACCCCCCCCCCCCCTCCCATCCCCAGGGCCAGATTAAGGCTGCCTGGAAGAAGGAGCACTTCATTATGATGGCCCGCCCCCCCACCCGACAGTTCCCCCACATTAGGTGCAGTATAGTTCCCCCACATTAGGTTGCAGTTCCCCCAGATTAGGTGCAGTATAAGTCCCCGCACATTAGGTTGGCAGCACAAGTCCCCGCACATTAGGTTGGCAGTACAAGTCCCCGCATATTAGGTTGGCAGTACAAGTCCCCGCACATTAGGTTGGCAGTACAGTTCCCCCACATTAGGTGTGCAGTATAGTTCCCCCACATTAGGTGTGCAGTACAGTTCCCCCACATGAGGTGCAGTACAGTTCCCCCACATTTGGTGCAGTATAGTCCCCCACATTAGACTGGCAGTATAGTTCCCCACATTAGGTTGGAAGTTTAGTTCCCCACATTTGGTCTGCAGTATAGTCCCCCCACATTAGGTGTGCAGTATAGTTCCCCACTTTAGGTGCAGTATAGCTCCCCCACATTAGGTGCAGTATAGTCCCCCACATTAGGCTGGCAGTATAGTTCCCCACATTAGGTTGGCAGTAAAGTCCCCCACATAAGGTTGGCAGTATAGTCCCCCACATTAGGTTGGCAGTATAGTCCCCCACATTACGTACAGTATAGTTCCCCCCATTAGGTGCAGTATAGTCCCCCACATTAGGTGCAGTATAGTTCCTCACATTAGGTGCAGTATAGCTCCCCCACATTAGGTGCAGGATAGTTCCCCCACATTAGGTGCAGTATAGTTCCCTCACATTAGGTGCAGTATAGTCCCCCCACGTTTGGTGCAGTATGGTTCCCCCACATTAAGTGCAGTATAGTTACCCACATTAGGTTGGCAGTATAGTCCCCCACATTAGGTGCAGTATAGTTCCCCCACATTTGGTGCATTATAGTTCCCCAACATTAGGTGCAGTATAGTTACCCACATTAGGTTGGAAGTATAGTCCCCAAAATTAGGTGCAGTGTAGTTCCCCACATTAGGTGCAGTATAGTCCCCCACATTAGGTGCAGTATAGTCCCCCACATTAGGTGCAGTATAGTTCCCCCACATTAGGTGCAGTATAGTTCCCCCACATTAGGTGCTGTATAGTTCTCCCACATTTAGTGCAGTATAGTCCCCCCACATTAGGTGCAGTATAGTCCCCCATTTTAGGTGCAGTATAGTTCCCCATTTTAGGTGCAGTATAGTCCCCACATTAGGTGCAGTACAGTTCCCCCACATTAGGTGAAGTATAGTTCCCCCACATTAGGTGCAGTACATTTCCCCCACAGACATACAGCTTTCAGCCATATACATTGAATGGCTGGAGGCTGTATGCATGTTAACTGCCCCACTTCAGTATTACGACCACCGCTCCGGGGTCACGATCTACTGCTATGGCCTATGGGCCATAGCAGTAGATCCCAGGATGGAGGCGGGGTGGTGGGAACACTGAAGATGATATGCCGCTGGTCACTTACCATGTGCGTGGGTCCTCCTCCCTGCTCCGCTCTGCTTTGTTACTATGGGCGCATGCACGGGACGTCAGTGACGTCCTTGCGTGCGCTACCTCCAGACGGCCCCTTCATTTTTAAAGTTGAGGCGAGGCCAAAGAGAGGTAACCGGGGCATCCTTGTGTCCCGAAAAGATTTTTCAGGACACAGGGATGTCCCTAATGTGACAGGGGGGCCCCTGCGGGTAAGGGGCCCGGAGCAGGTGCTCCATGAGCGCCAATGATGATCCAGCCCTGGCAGCCGCTGGAGGGGAAAAAAATGCAGACACATCTCAAAGCGGCCCCAGGGCAGGCAGCCCACCGGAAAATTTCCTGGTATCCCGGTAGGTCAGCCTGGCCCTGCCAAAGCCTAGTCATTTTTCTGAATACAGTCTCTATAGTATGGTCCCTATCTGGCGGTGACTTATGGCAAAAGGAGGAGGGTGGGGGCTGACTTTTTCACAAAAAAGTAGCAGCGATAAATTCCTGACCACTGCTACGCATAAACCAATTTGACTGTGTTCAGTGACTTCTTGCAAATCGGCTGCGGCAAAAAGTCATTTTTACTGAAAAGTGCACTGTGTAGAAACATTGGGGAATGATTCTTATAAGACCAATATATGGAGGGTTAATCCAGATAATTCACCACAAGATCACCGCAGTGATCCACTAATTCCCTATTTTCCCATATATTAAAAACATATAACTTTATTGATTTATAATAATCCACACCAAATGAAAGATTAAAAATTCTCTCTTGTCTCCCTTCCCATGTGTATCAATATTCAATGAGTACCGCTGTACCGCAATCAATTATAATTCTGTATGCACCTGCAGTGTGACATACAGATGGGGAAGGACACCACAAGAATTAAAATCAGTTTACAGCCCCCCTCGACATGTTTCGCCGTTGAACACGGCTTTGTCAAGAGGTTGTAGGGCTATGAACAAAAAACGCCACTACAGGGGTTTTTATAACTTCCTATCATGACCTCATCATAGAGGAAGTGCCTAATACTGATTGGTGGAAAGTCCGTTCCACCAATCATCTGAAGTTCCCATTGATTGATGGCTGTGCCGTCCTATTCTAGTATCAATATTTCCACCAATTACCTTTATTGTGTACCTATCGTCATGACAACCAAGTCACCTGATATGTGACGTACCTGCGCCGTCATGACATCCAAATCACATGATATAATGACGTGCCTGCGCCATAACCTCTGCGCCGGCACTTAGCTGCTCACATCCACTGTCTGCGCGGTGACCCCTGCGCTGTTACTTAGACCAAGATGCTGTCTTCATTCATGGTACGGCGCATGCGTAGATGCTTCTGTCGCGCCGCTGTAAGTATCTCATGGACGGTTGCGCAGTGTAACCTGCGCGAACACTTAATTTTATTTCCATTCTCCCAATATTGTCCATGTACAGTATTCTTACACTTAGTTTTATTTCTGTGAAGGGTTGAGGTGCCTTATTAAAATGTAACTTTTAATAGTTATACGCTTAAAAATCTTAACCAAATAATAGTGCTCTAATGGTGCAACCAAACAAAAATAAAGGAAAAAAGCGAATCAACGCTAGAGAGCTAGTTGGCTAGCGTATGGCGCTCATATGTCAGCCTCGTGTCACGATAAGGGCTGATTAATACTTGTCAACATGCTGATTAGTACTTGTCAACATGTCACCATACCAATACTAATACTGAAAGAACAGAATAATTGTATTTTAGATAAACTGTTTTAGAGTCCCTTGTCCCAACGCGTTTCCATGGGTGGAACTGATAAGTAGATTTGTTCCCACCACTTCATCAGGGGACTAGAAATCAACCTCATGTATTATATGTATCCAAGTAATAGAATGGAGAACAGATACATTGTACTCCAAATGGTATACAGAAATATGGTGTATCACTGCCAGTGTTTCTCTAGTAGCTAAAAGCGATCAGTAATCCACCATTCATTCCCCTCAGGGTCCTGGGCGCAACCTACAATAAACATAGAAATCTCCCTTAGCAACATATTGTAACTCACCAGGGATCGTGCCTGACAGGGATATAGCGCTTGTACTCACGATTATGTGTGGATACTGGGCTAGCTTGAGAGACCACCGGGTGCTGTAAAGGCAATATGCCTAAATTAGATAACTATAGAGACGCCATGCATACAGGTGTGTAATATGGAGACCATAGTATAGTTACAGACGCACTTACAGTTTGTTGATCGAGATGCACGCATGAAACGCTGCAATGGCAGCGAGTGCCGGAGCGGTGTCCGGAGCTAGTGCGTGTATGGTGAACACGCCAGCGTCTACCTGAAGCCCGCACGCACCTTATTTACGTCACCGGAGGGCGCTCCCTATGACGCCGTCAATAGGGGCGCTACCTCCCTGTCAATCATTAGAACTCCGTTCCTAGGATTGGAACATGTTCAGATGTCAGGTGCGGTAGCTATCAGAGGTACATTAAATAAAGTAAATTATTATACTAACGATAATCCTGACTTAGGTTAATCATTGGACTAGTATCTATGGGCAATCTAATCTCCGCAAAAGCATATGTAAGTAAGCCAGTTCCTCCATGCATAATTAAATAAAACAGGTATAGGACAGTTGCTCATTTAGACCTCCTGGGGCCATAGTTTGAAGTCTATAGATCCATCTGCATTCACGTTGCAGAATGGCTCTATCCCAGTCTCCACCCCTCTGTGATGGTTTGACCAAGTCAATGCCAATAAATTTAATTACTGATGCGTCGCCATTGTGTCTTAGGTTAATATGGTTAGCTACAGGAGTATTCCTGTTATTGCGGACATCTCCCACATGTTCCAGTACTCTGCGTCTAAACTCTAAAGGATGTGATCTGGATAACCACGTTGATGGAATCGATTTCGTAGGTCTTTCGCCTGGTGTTGGAATTCTTCCCTGGTGGAACAGTTCCTCCTGAGACGGAGATACTGTCCCCGCGGAATGCCCCTTTTGAGGGGCTCCGGGTGGCAGCTCTCCCATCTCAGGAGGCTGTTCGTAGCGGTAGTTTTTCTAAATACGGTGGTGTCCAGACTGCCTCGTAAATTCTTACTTATCAAGACATCCAAAAAAGCTAGTTTCTGTTCCTGAATCTCATACGTGAAATTCAAACCAATTTGATTCTTGTTAAGATGACATACAAACTTATCAAAGGTTTCTTTAGTGTCAGACCATAATACAAGGATGTCATCAATATATCTAGACCAAAAAATGGCCTGATTTGACAAGGTCTCCTGCTCACCCACAAATGCGATGGTTTCCTCCCACCAGCCTAGGGTCAAGTTTGCATACGATGGGGCACAAGGACTCCCCATCGCAGTGCCCCTAAGCTGGTGGAAGTACCGCCCCTTAAATAAAAAATAATTGTGGGTGAGTATAAAGGAGAGGAGATCAAGAACAAATTGGTTATGTGTCTGATGTTGTAGGCCACGTGACGACAAGAAGTGGGCTACCGCTCCCAATCCCACAGTGTGGGGGATTGAAGAATATAAAGCCTCCACATCAATTGAGGCCAATAAAGTCTCCCCCTCTACTGTGAGATCTTCAAGTTTACCCAATAAATCAAGAGTGTCACGAGTGTAGGAAGGTAGAGAACTGACAAATTGCCTAAGTACTTTGTCAAGGTATATATCAACATTCTGCCCAAGGCCCCCAATTCCCGCCACTATAGGGCGGCCCCGAAGGGGGACTACCCCCTTGTGGATCTTTGAAAGTGCATAGAAGGTAGGTATGGTGGGGGTCCTGGGCAGCATAAAGTCATATTCCTCTTGTGATACAATGTTAGCAAGTTTAGCTGAATCTAGAAGATGTTTTAATTCATTATAGTATATCCGTGTGGGATTGCTGGGAAGAATCTCATACGTCTGGGAGTCATTCAGTAGTCGAAAACACATCTCTTCGTATTGGTTAAGATCTAAGAGTACAACGTTTCCCCCTTTATCTGAGGGTTTTATGATGACATTTTTATCCCTTTCCAGGTGGTCCAAGGCCCTCCTCTCATAATAGGAGAGATTGTATCGTGGTCGAATGGACAACCTGGAAATGGATCTAAAGTCTCTGGTGACCAAATCTGTAAAAACATTGATACAGGAAAGATCATTGGTAGGGGGGGTCTGACGATTTTTTATCTTACAGTCAGTGTATGGACCCTGACCTGGTATCCGTTCACTGTCTGTAAGTAGTGCTACCAGGTCTCTTGTAACTTGCAGATCATCAATCGTTACACCCTGTTCTCTGGCTATTCTTCTGTCCCTCACTTTGAAAAATTTATGCCACGCCAGTTTGCGTGCAAATAAGTGTATATCTTTTGTCCACATGAACGAATCATAATTTGTTGTAGGGACAAACGAAAGACCCCTACACAAAATGTTCAGTTCTGATGGTGTAAGGGTGTGATGAGACAGATTGATGACCTGTGAGGACTGTTCTAAGCCGCGTATCTGCCTCGATATGGTCGCTCTCTTAGTTGGTATGGATCCTTGGGTGGCCCTAAAAAACCCGGTGAGGAGGACTGTGATGAGTAGGGCTGTCCTGAATTTGTATAGGTTTGGGACGGTATCTGATTTTGTGGTGGTATACCCATATTTCTTCCTCCTCCCCATGTTTGTTGTCACTACACTCTCCTCACCTCCTGATAGGACTTCCCACCCCCTTATTTTCTAGATAGTGAGCCACCTCTTTCTATTCCCCCTTCCCATTTTCCCATTAATATATAGAGAGCCCAGTATATACCGTTGGCAGTTTTAATCACTACTTGAACTCCTCAACTTATAACTATGGAATCTCAATATGCCTTTTACTGATGTCTCGTCATTTCCATGCTAGGATCCAAAAAGTTAGCGTCAGATGATGCTCCAGTCTTGATTTCCCCCCCCCCTTTTTTTTTTGTTTGTGTGTATGTGTCACACCTGTGTCCCTACCTCCAGCCATTATACACTAACATTATGTGTCACATTAAGACCTCTGTTAGTTAAATGTTCTATAAACAAGAAAAAATATAAGATCTAGATACAAGACATATTCCGTTCTATAAATAAAACAAAAGGAATTAGTGGTAGCTATACTACATAAAAGCTGGCACTTGAATTCTGTTTGAGAAGGAGATGGTTTTCATATGTAGGTGTTATCTACCCGACATATGCTTTTGCAGAGATTAGATTGCCCATAGATACTAGTCCAATGATTAACCTAAGTCAGGATTATCGTTAGTATAATAATTTACTTTATTTAATGTACCTCTGATAGCTACCGCACCTGACGTCTGAACATGTTCCAATCCTAGGAACGGAGTTCTAATGATTGACAGGGAGGTAGCGCCCCTATTGACGGCGTCATAGGGAGCGCCCTCCGGTGACGTAAATAAGGTGCGCGCGGGCTTCAGGTAGACGCCGGCGTGTTCACCATACACGCACTAGCTCCGGACACCGCTCCGGCACTCGCTGCCATTGCAGCGTTTCATGCGTGCATCTCGATCAACAAACTGTAAGTGCGTCTGTAACTATACTATGGTCTCCATATTACACACCTGTATGCATGGCGTCTCTATAGTTATCTAATTTAGGCATATTGCCTTTACAGCACCCGGTGGTCTCTCAAGCTAGCCCAGTATCCACACATAATCGTGAGTACAAGCACTATATCCCTGTCAGGCACGATCCCTGGTGAGTTACAATATGTTGCTAAGGGAGATTTCTATGTTTATTCTAGGTTGCGCCCAGGACCCTGAGGGGAATGAATGGTGGATTACTGATCGCTTTTAGCTACTAGAGAGACACTGGCAGTGATACACCATATTTCTGTATACCATTTGGAGTACAATGTATCTGTTCTCCATTCTATTACTTGGATACATATAATACATGAGGTTGATTTCTAGTCCCCTGATGAAGTGGTGGGAACAAATCTACTTATCAGTTCCACCCATGGAAACGCGTTGGGACAAGGGACTCTAAAACAGTTTATCTAAAATACAATTATTCTGTTCTTTCAGTATTAGTATTGGTATGGTGACATGTTGACAAGTACTAATCAGCATGTTGACAAGTATTAATCAGCCCTTATGGTGACATGAGGCTGACATATGAGCGCCATACGCTAGCCAACTAGCTCTCTAGCGTTGATTCGCTTTTTTCCTTTATTTTTGTTTGGTTGCACCATTAGAGCACTATTATTTGGTTAAGATTTTTAAGCGTATAACTATTAAAAGTTACATTTTAATAAGGCACCTCAACCCTTCACAGGGATCACTTTTTTCTACCTTTAATTGCCGTGAGGTAACACCTAACTAAGGTTCATGTATGGCCCCTTACTATATACATTCTATCTAACTTAGTTTTATTTCCATTCTCCCAATATTGTCCATATACAGCATTCTTACTATATGTAGATGGAGGCTATATTATTATATAGTTATATAAGCAGAGGTGGAATGTCTATTATAACAGGATAACATATCCTGAGTTATTCTACGCCAGTGTGAATTTGAAATCACAGTTATAAGCTATGTAATTGGATAGATTGATAGTCTCTGGTCATTCTATGCATTCCTATATAACTTGGGTCCTAATCATACTGTCTTATGGCGTTGAGACTGTTAAGAATCAGTATTAGGTCTCAAGAAGCCCCCTTATTACGGATATGTCGTTATACTCATATGTATTATTGGTCATATTAATCATTGGTCTCTTGTCTTACCTTTTCATCTTTTAACCCCTTAAGGACTCAGCCCATTTTGGCCTTAAGGACTCAGACAATTTAATTTTTACGTTTTCATTTTTTCCTCCTCGCCTTCTAAAAATCATAACTCTTTTATATTTTCATCCACAGACTAGTATGAGGGCTTGTTTTTTGCGTGACCAGTTGTCCTTTGTAATGACATCACTCATTATATCATAAAATGTATGGCGCAACCAAAAAACACTATTTTTGTGGGGAAATTAAAACGAAAAACGCAATTTTGCTAATTTTGGAAGGTTTTGTTTTCACGCCGTACAATTAATGGTAAAAATGATGTGTGTTCTTTATTCTTAGGGTCAATACGATTAAAATGATACCCATTATTATATACTTTTATATTATTGTTGCGCTTAAAAAAAATCACAAACTTTTTAACCAAATTAGTATGTTTATAATCCCTTTATTTTGATGACCTCTAACTTTTTTATTTTTCCGTATAAGTGGCGGTATGGGGGCTCATTTTTTGCGCCATGATCTATACTTTTTTTGATACCACATTTGCACGTAAAAAAACTTTTAATACACTTTTATAATTTTTTTTTTATAAAATGTATTAAAAAAGTAGGAATTTTGGACTTTTTTTTATTTTTTTTCGTTCACGCCGTTCACCGTACGGGATCATTAACATTTTATTTTAATAGTTCGGACATTTACGCACGCGGCGATACCAAATATGTCTATAAAAAATGTTTTTTACGCTTTTTGGGGGTAAAATAGGAAAAAACGGACGTTTTACTTTTTTATTGGGGGAGGGGATTTTTCACTTTTTTTTTACTTTTACTTTTACATTTTTTGACATTTTTTTTTACACTTGAATAGTCCCCATAGGGGACTATTCATAGCAATACCATGATTGCTAATACTGATCTGTTCTATGTTTAGGACATAGAACAGATCAGTATTATCGGTCATCTCCTGCTCTGGTCTGCTCGATCACAGACCAGAGCAGGAGACGCCAGGAGCCGCACGGAGGAAGGAGAGGGGACCTCCGTGCGGCGTTATGAATGATCGGATCCCCGCAGCAGCGCTGCGGGCGATCCGATCGTTCATTTAAATCGCGAACTCCCGCAGATGCCGGGATCTGTATTGATCCCCGCACCTGAGGGGTTAATGGCGGACGCCCGCGAGATCGCGGGCGTCGGCCATTGCCGGCGGGTCCCTGGCTGCGATCAGCAGCCGAGATCAGCCGCGCATGACACGGGCATCGCTCCGATGCCCGCGGTTATGCACAGGACGTAAATGTACGTCCTGGTGCGTTAAGTACCACCTCACCAGGACGTACATTTACGTCCTGCGTCCTTAAGGGGTTAAGGACAAACCCCCTTGTTAAGGATATGTCATTAAACTCATATATATTATTGGTCATATTTCTTATTGATCTCTTGTCTTGCCTTTTAATCTTTTAGGACATCACCCTATTGACATGGATCCAGTTCCATCCATCCGCTAAGTACTTATTCCACAGTATCATAAGTGACGCAATCCTGGACCAATTCTCACAAGAATTTAGGGTAATTAATGACTTCAAAAAGGGGGATTTGTTTTTTCATCACCATTATTTAGATTACTCGGGTGGTAATATATATGATTGTTCCAATCACATGATTATTATAGATGATCAATCATAGCCACTTGATATATTATAATTGTATCTCTCATCTCCAACGCCTTAATGGTGGTTGGATTAGTATATTGTCACCTCATCCCTTGTATAGGAAAACTAGAAAAGGACATCTAACAGGCACTTCCTAAACTTTGGTCTATGGACTTGTGTGGTTCAAAGTTGTAATAATAATGGTTGTAATCATAATTAATAACGGCAGGTCTAATTATGAAATAAAAGCTGAGAAGGTGAAACCTTCATTCAAGCCTCTAGGACTTAATGTTTTTAATCTTTGTATCCATCTTGCCTCCTCACGAAGCAGTTTTCTATCCAGATTCCCTCTCCTCAGGCCCAAAGTCATCTTGATTAATCCCCAAAATTTGAGGGTTCGCATGTCTCCTCCATGGACTTCCCTAACATGTCTTGCCAATGGTGTATCCACTCCAGTGCGGATAGTACTCAAATGCTGTGAGATGCGTCTCCTAAGTTCCTGTGTGGTTTTACCCACATATAATTTAGTACATCCACACTGGGCGATATACATCACTCCTGTAGTCCGGCAATTGATGAAGTCTCTAATTACATATTTCCTGTTGTCCACTGGGTTGACAAACTCCTTCATTCTCGGCATAAAACCACAAAATGAACAATTCCCACATGAGTGGGATCCTTTTATAGTGGACTGGAGCCAGGTCTTTTCAGGTTTTTCATAGAATAAACTGTGAACCAAGTGTTCACGGATATTCTTCCCCCTTCTGTATGTAACTGAAGGGAAAGGTGTAATGACCTCTTTAAGGTCCTCATCTGCTTCCAAAATGGGCCAAAACTGATGTAATATTTGTATAACTTGATGATTGTTCTCATCATACGTCCCTATACACCGTACAGTCCTACCAGTGGGATTAATGGTCAATTTGCTACTCAGTAATTCTTGTCTGGGGGTATCATGTGCCCTAGCAAATGCTCTATGGAGCACTTTTTTGAGGTATCCCCTCTTAATGAATTTCCCATATAATGTCCTGCATTCCCGTAGGAATGCCTCATTGGTCGAAATATTTCTTTTGGCACGTAAATATTGGCCTACAGGGATCCCCCTCTTTAAGGGGCTGGGATGAAAGCTGCCCCACTCAAGAAAGCTATTTGTAGATGTAGGTTTCCTGTATATACATGTCTGGACACTGCCTCCAGACTCCAAGGTGATTTGTAGATCTAGAAAATTAATCGTGGTACTGTGAATTTCAGAGGTGAAAAACATCCCTATATTGTTGTTGTTTAAGGTATTAACAAATTGTTCAAAAAGTGCCTCAGTGCCATCCCAAAATAATAAAACATCATCAATATAACGCGCCCAAAATAATATATGTGAAGTGTAGTCGTGATGAGTGTCAGTGAATACCATCGTGTTTTCCCACCACCCTAAAAATAAATTAGCAAAATTAGGTGCACACGCTGTGCCCATTGCCGTGCCTTTGTGCTGTAAATAGAAGTGACCATCAAAAGTAAAATAATTATGAGTGAGTAAAAAATGAAGTAGTGACAAAATAAATGTATTGTGCTCTGTGAACTGTGTCCCCCTAGTGCACAGAAAGTGATCTACCGCCTTCAACCCCAAATCATGTTGGATATTAGTATACAAAGCCTCAACATCAAGGCTTGCAATGTATGTATTGGGCGGAAAAGAGATTTCTTGTAGTCTGGATACAGCGTCACCAGTGTCCCTAATATAAGACGGCAATGTTTGAACAAAGGGGGCCAACATTTGATTAACATAGAGGCTTATTCCCTCCGTAAGATTCTCATTTCCCGAAATGATAGGGCGTCCTGGAATCTGTGTTTTCTTTTTGTGAATTTTGGGCAGCGCGTACACTGTTGCAATAGTAGGTTTTGGGTTAAGCATGAATTTAAGTTCATCTTCTGTAATTAATCCCTTATCTTCCGCAGGCACGTCATTATATCATGTGATTTGGATGTCATGACGGCGCAGGTACGTCACATATGAGGTGACTTGGTTGTCATGACGATAGGTACACAATAAAGGTAATTGGTGGAAATATTGATACTAGAATAGGACGGCACAGCCATCAATCAATGGGAACTTCAGATGATTGGTGGAACGGACTTTCCACCAATCAGTATTAGGCACTTCCTCTATGATAAGGTCATGATAGGAGGTTATAAAAACCCCTGTAGTGGCGTTTTTTGTTCATAGCCCAAAAGAGAGACACTCTGAATTTTTAATCTTTCATTTGGTGTGGATTATTATAAATTAATAAAGTTATATGTTTTTAATATATGGGAAAATAGGGAATTAGTGGATCACTGCGGTGATCTTGTGGTGAAACATTGGGGAAGATTTATCAAAACCTGTCCAGAGGAAAAGTTGCCCAGTTGCCCATAGCAACCAATCAGATCGCTTCTTTCATTTTTCAGAGGCCTTGTTAAAAATTAAAGAAGCGATCTGATTGGTTGCTTTGGGCAACTGGGTAACTTTTCCTCTGGACAGGTTTTGATAAATCTCCCCCATTA
The DNA here is from genome assembly GCF_029499605.1 of Hyla sarda. Lineage (NCBI taxonomy): Eukaryota > Metazoa > Chordata > Amphibia > Anura > Hylidae > Hyla > Hyla sarda. The sequence goes on along the minus strand of NC_079190.1, from coordinate 25,229,107 downwards.
GCCCCAAAAAAGTTTAAAAATGGCATTTAAAAAAAAAAAATATCAATTTGGCGCACAAAATCGTTTTTTGGTTTACAGTTTGTGCTAAAACGAGTAAAGTCATTACAAAGTACAATTGGTAGTGCGGAAAACAAGCCCCATATGGGTAGATGGGAAATTGAAAGCATTATTATGAGTAATAGAAGGCCAGGAAGAAAAAACTGACTTGCAAAAAGGAAAAACTATCCCTCCTAAACCCCTTCCTGCATATGGGCATAAATGTACATGGAACCTGTGTATTTGTGTATATGGGGCTGCGTATGTGTGTGTATGGAGGGCTGTGTATGTGTTTGTATGGAGGACTGTGTATGTGTGTGTATGGAGGGCTGCGTATGTGTGTGTATGGAGGGCTGTGTATGTGTGTAGGGAGGGCTACGTATGTGTGTGTATGGAGGGCTGCGTATGTGTGTGTATGGAGGGCTGTGTATGTGTTTGTATGGAGGACTGTGTATGTGTGTGTGTATGGAGGGCCGCGTATGTGTGTGTATGGAGGGCTGTGTATGTGTGTAGGGAGGGCTACGTATGTGTGTGTATGGAGGGCTGCGTATGTGGGTGTATGGAGGGCTGCGTATGTGTGTGTATGGAGGGCTGCGTATGTGTGTGTATGGAGGGATGCGTATTGGAGGGGCAAGCTGTGCATAACTAGCTTGCCCCCTGACTGGTGAGCAGTTAAGGGGTGAAGAAATGTACAGGCAATGTTTTTTAGCCCCCTCCCCCGCCTGTAAAACTTACCAGTGGCTACAGTGGTATCTCCCATGGGTAGGGGGGAAGGAGTGCACCAATCAGGGGTTTAATAGTTTCCCGGGCTTTCAGGGGCCCTCCCCTGGGTATTTATAGCTGTGGTGCCTCCCTTCCCCCCTCAATCTGCCCAGAACCCGGAGTTTTGTCTGCCGGTTGGTATGTATCTGCCCCTTATATTATGGCCCGGATGGAGCAGGAGGGTGAGGGTTGGCATGCTCGCTTGTGGCTGAGCTGGCCTCCCCTCCTGTTGCACCCTGGCGTTGGGTTCGGGAGGCTGGCGGACCTCTCACAGTCCCGCTCTCCTTCCCCCTGTCCTGCCCGTTCCTTTAATCCTCCTCCCTGCCCGTTCCTTTAATCCCCTTCCCTGTCCCGTTCCTTTCATCTCCTGCCCGTTCCGTTAATCCCCTTCCCTGTCCCGTTCCTTTAATCTCCTGCCCGTTCCTTTAATCTCCTGCCCGTTCCTTTAATCTCATGCCCCTTCCTTTCATCCTTTTCTCTGCCCGTTCCTTCAATCCTCTTCCCTGGCCCGATCCCCCTTCTCATGCGTGCTCCTTTTCAGCACGCTTTGCCTCCTTCCCCCGTTACTGTCCTCTCCGCTGCGGTGGTGGCCCCCTGGGTGGCTGCTGCTGTTTTTTGCAGGCTTGCGCAAATGGACGTTTATTAACGTCCATTTGCGTGTCCCTAGCTATGATGCACGCTCACAAGTTGAGCGCGCATCATAGCCGCTGGGTCCCGGTTGCTATTAGCAACCAGGACCCATGCTAATGCCGGACATCGCCGATCGGGCAGATGTCCGGCATTACCTTTCTGGATGCGGCGATCAAAGTTGATCGCCGCATCTGAATGTATATACGGGCGTCCCGAATGCTCAGTCGGGCTGATCGGGACCATCGCGATTAAATCGCGATGTCCCGATCAGCTGGAACGCAGCAGGAGGGTCACTTACCTGCCTCCTGCGCGTCCGCTCATGGATTGATTGCTCCAAGCCTGAAATTCAGGCTTGAGCAATCGATCACTGATGACCCAGATCATTGCGATGTTAACACATGGCAAGTGATCTGTGTTAGGTACTGTGTGTGCAGTGTTGTGGCTCCCTATGGGAGCTATAGCATTGCACAAAAAAAAAAAAAAAATTCATGAAGATCAATTTAACCCTTGCCATAAAACGTTGGATCACTATTCCCCCCCTTTCCCCCCCCCCCCCCATACATAAAAAAATAAATAAATAAATAAAATACAATAATTAAATAAAATATAAAAATCTGTATTACATCAAGCATATACACCTATACGGTATCGCTGCTTGCGTACATGTCCGTACTATCTAAATATATCTTCGATTGCAGTACTCCTTCAATGGCGTACGCGCCCAAAAAAAAAAATAATAATAATTAATAAAAAATCATAAATAAATAAATGAATTAACAAAAAAAAAAAAAAAAAAAATTTATAAAAAAAAAATTTTTAACAAAAAAAACAAAAAAAAAACATAAATACAAAATTATAAATAATAATAAATGAATAATAAATTACAATGAAATGAAAAAGTACAAACTATGTAGATTTCAATGCACATACGCATGTGATATCAAAGGCCACGTGCGTCAATGTCCGAACTATCAAGTTATATATCCTCATTTGATTGCACGGTTTGGGGTGTAAGCGCAAATTAATAATTAAATATATATATTCTACAGTCCCATATAGCGTATTTTGGTCGCTTTTTATACCTAAAAATAAATAAATAAATAAATGAATAAATAATCACAACTCTGATTGACACGACAATGGTACCGCTGTAAACTTCGGATCACGGCGCATGGTTCTTGCAGCCACTGCACCCCAAACCCTCCATCACCTCTCCTCTGCTGCTGGTTTACCAGCGCCATTCCGGGCGGCGGCAGAGTACCCGCAACCAGGTGTTCTCCAGCGTGCCTTGTCCCACGCCTGCGGTGGTTAAGTGTTTCCTCCATCTTTTGTGCCTTCTCCATCTTCTGGACTTAGTGAGCATTCTGTTGCGGGGGGCAGGGGTGGCTCTATTTTCGTGCCTGCTCTTGGGGCTTTGGCAGGCCAGTTGTCTTCAGCTGGCTAGGCTGGGTTGGTGCCCTCTCCTTCCTCGGTTAGTGTATTATGGCTGTTCTGGGTAGTATCTGCCTTTTGTTCCTGTGTGTTTGTTGGGTTTGGGTCTCGGATATAGGTGTATGTCTATGTTGGTCTCTGGTTGTGAGTTGGGTACGTCTCTTCTTGACGGGGTGCTTTGGTGTGGTATCATTTTCTGCGGTACTCACTTAGGTGAGTGGTCTTTTGGCCTTCACTCTGGATGACCGGGTTTTGTGGACTTAGCTCCTGAGGCTTGTTCCTTATCCTGAATCGGTGGCACCCAGTTACGGTTTTGTTTCTTTTGGTTTTCTCCCCCCTTGGTTTGGTGTTTCTCTCCATCACTAGTTGTAGTCCCTCTCCGCTGCTCTGTTTGTCCTAGTGTATTGTCTGATGTTTTCTCCTGTTTTGCTCCCGATCTCTGGTAGGCATGGGACTCCTGTATGTCGTGCTGGGTGCTTTAGCTGATGTGGCGGTGGGTAGGTTTCGCTTGCGTCTCAGTTTGTCTTTCCTTGTGGGTTCTTCTGTTTGTGGTGGTTTTTCCGGAGGGGGATTCTCCTGTGCTCTACGCTTGTTGGGGTGTGGTTTGTTGCAGTCTTCCGCATGCCGTGTTGGCGTTGGTCTGCAGTTTTCCTGTGAACGGGGAGTGTTTGCGTTTTCTCTGTTTTGGTTTCCTCGGAGCTCGCTAGGTGCCCCTATTCCGGTCCTTACTGGTTTACTGTATGTTCCGCATGGAATATGGTTCTGGGCTGAGTTTTTTCCTGCAGGTTGTCTCTGGCCACCGAGGGTGTCTGGTATTTGTGCCCCCGCATATGTGCCCCTGGTACGCTATGGGCTGACATTTCGGTTGGTTGGGTTTTTTTCAGGAGTTGGGCAGTGGACTGGCCTGCTTTCAGTTCCCCATTGCAGCGCACGGGGAGCTCGCTCTGTTCTCGGTTGTGGCTGGTTGGGTCAGTTGTTGGTGTGGTGTTTGGTTTTCCAGTGGTGCTGCGGTGGGTTTCTGCCATGCTTGGGGTTTTGTTTGAGCTTTTCCCTTGGTGTTGGTTGTGGGACTTTGGGTGCTTGCTTCGGCAGCTCATGTTTTAGACTTGTAACGTTACTGTGTGGGTTGGCATGGCCCCTGTGCTTGGTTGCGCGCTACTTTTGTGATGCTTTTCTTCTTTTCTAATGTGTGATTTGAGTGATCAGGGGGCCTGTTTTCTTCCTGTGCTCTGCCTGTTGCATCTAGTGCTTCGCTGTTTGGAGTTACGATTTCTTTCAGGGCTACGCTCCCTGGGGTCGGTATTGGGTGTTCACGTTTTGTCCCATTTTCTCTGGCTGTAGTTCCGGAGGGTTGCTTCTGCGGCCGGCCCGTGGGTCCTTGGGGAGAGTGGTGTAATTCTTGGTCCGCTTTGGTGGCTCCTGCGGTTTGGTCGCACTCACGGTACGGCGCTTGCGAGTGGTTAGTGTTGGTGTGGAGGCCGGGATGTCTACAGTCGAGGAGGGTCCCGGAGGTTCCAGAGGGTCTGTGGACGGCGGATAAAAACTTAAAAAAAAAATAAATAAATAAATATTGGTTTCCATACCTGGAATGCCCCTTGATGTAACCTTATAAGGCTCTGTTGTTTGATTTACTGTTTCGTTTTAATAGGATGTGATAATGGAAGTTATCTGCTGTGTCATCTCTCCTAGGAGGTGTGAGATTTGGGCAGTGTTCTCAGTGTATCCAAATAACATTCTGAGTATGTGATGCTGGGATCTTCACCTGTTAATGTGAATCACCTACAAAAAAAAAAAAAAAAAGTTGGTTGGCTTTCCCGCTGTGCTGCGATCCAGTGGGGTGCGGTTGGCGCACGGCACATGGCAGGGGGTGATTTTCTTTCTGCTTTGCAGGTGGTGTATACCTAGGGGGCCCGCGAGTGGGTGGTGTATACCTAGGGGCTGGGCCCATGAGTGGGCGGCCTTGCTGTCGGCGACCGTTTTTTTCCTATCATTTTTGGGTCGCTTGGTGGCGGCTGCGGGTCGGGTTTTTGGTTGTCGTTTTGCGTAATTTTTCTGATCCGAGATTTTGCGCTAGCTTTTTTCAGGGCTATGTGGATGGGGCACTTTTTCTTTCTCCTCGTCTCCTTCCATGGGACTTGGGTGTCCGTGTTTTTGGGTGCCTATTTTGTGCGTTTCATGGAAAAAGTTTAAAAAAATAAATAAATAAAAAAAGGCCCGTCGGTCCGAGACTGTTTAGGCGATCCGGGAGACGCAGCTCGTGCTCCATGAGGGTCCGTGAATGACTGTTTTGTGAGTTCGGGATTTGCTCTCTTTTTGTATCGGGGCCGGCGGAGGTGGATGGGGTTTCCGGAGAGGGTAGCGCTGCACGTGGGGCGCAGGCGATCTGCATGTTGTGTTGCTATTTTCGCCCAGTTTGATGTTTCCCATGTGTGTTTTTGTTTTAAGAGCGGCTTTCCGCAAGGTGGTGCGAGTGCTGCAGCACTCTTCGGTGTATGGGCGAGTCTGAGAGAGAAGTTCACACGGGTTATTTAAAATAAAAATAAAAAATTTAAAAAATGGTCCTGGTGGCAGGTACCTCGGATTTCCTGGAGAGGAAATGTGTTGAGCGGATTTCCTGGGGAGGAAATGTATTGAGCGGATTTCCTGGAGAGGAAATGTGTTGAGCGGATTTCCTGGAGAGGAAATGTGTTGGGCGGATTTCCTGGAGAGGAAATGTTTTGGGTGTGCCGGGGGGCTGAGGTGGCCCCAGGTGTTGGCTATCCAGTTTCTCTTGGGTGGGGGTCGGAGCCCAGTGTAGGGCTAACTGGTCTCCTCCGTGGCGGTAAGAAGACGGTAAAAGCGGGGTCAACCCGGGGTAGACCTCCACACAGGACAGTGTGGCAGCACCTGTGCAAAACTAGCTTGCCCCCTGACTGGTGAGCAGTTAAGGGGTGAAGAAATGTACAGGCAAGGTTTTTTAGCCCCCTCCCCCGCCTGTAAAACTTGGCAGTGGCTACAGTGGTATGTCCCATGGGTAGGGGGGAAGGAGTGCACCAATCAGGGGTTTAATAGTTTCCTGGGCTTTCAGGGGCCCTCCTCTGGGTATTTATAGCTGTGGTGCCTCCCTTCCCCCCTCAATCTGCCCAGGACCCGGAGTTTTGCCCTCCCTCCCTTTTTTTGTATCTCTGTTTCTTGTAAGTCACAGCTTGGCGGTAAGAAGACGGTGAAAGCGGGGTCAACCCGGGGTAGACCTCCACACAGGACAGTGTGGCAGCACCTCTCGGGTTGGTAAGAAGCCAATCGGTGTTTTTGTTACAGTTAAATTGTTATTTATATAAGTTATTTTATAAATAAAGCTGTGGCCGATTCCCACCCACGGAAAAGTTAAATTGTTGTTGTGTCAATTATTATTTAATTAATTATTGTAATAAGGGGAAGGGGTAGTTATAGCCTGCTAGGAGCTAATTGGGTCTCAACAGTCGTGTGTGTATGGAGGGCTGCGAATGTGTGTGTATGGAGGGCTGCGTATGTGTGTGTATGGAGGGCTGCGTATGTGTGTGTATGGAGGGCTGCATATGGAAACAGTGTATGTCTGTATGTGGGACTGTGTATGTATTTCCTTAGGGACACAGGGAGATTTATCAGTCAGCCTGAAACCCTAATTGTCTGTTTTTTCCCCACACCAACCAATCACAGCTCAACTTTCAAACTATTACGAGCTCTTGTAAAGTGAAAGCTGAGTTGTGATTGGTTGCTATGGGAAAAAACAGACAATTTTGGTTCCAGGCTTATTGATAAATCAGGGCCACAGGGTGTAAATGTACGCCCTGTGCCTGCTCCTGAACTATGGAGTGTACTCAGGAGATGAGCCCGCTTCATAGCCAGTTAATAAAAGTTAATATATGTGAATAAGTCCCTTACCTAATAAGTTTCAATCACCCCTTTTTTTTAATTAAAACAATGTAAACAAAAATAAACACATGTCATATCAGCGCTTACATAAATGTCCAAACTATTAATATATAACGTTAAAGGAGAACTGCAGTGGAATATAACTTATCCCCTATGCGAAGGAAAGGGGATAAGTTATAAATGGGCGGGGCGTTCTGTCCCTGCATGATGCGGCGGCCGACACGCCCCCTCCATGTATCCCATAGAGATTCATTGAGGGGGCGTGTCTGCCGCGGCTTCCTGCTGGGGACAACACCGCGCTTCCTGCAGACTGCTGTGGCCCTGTTCAGGAGATCCTGGGGAGCCCCAGCGGTCAGACCCCCCACGATCTATAACTTATCCCTATCCTTTGGATAGAAGACAAGTTATACTTCACTACAGTTCACTTGTGATTAAACTGCACAGTCAATGGCGTACACAGGAAAGGAAACCAAATTCCAGAATTGCGCATTTTTGGTCACTTCATATACCAGAAAAAAAAAATTCAGAAAGTTCCTCAAAAACAAAATTGGTACCAATAAAAACTACAGACAGCACAATAAATTAGCCTCTATACATCACTGTACATGGAAAAATATTTTTTTTTTGTAAAAAAAAAAAAGTTGTAAAATAGTTAAGTAAAATAATTATTTTTTTATAAACTGTGTATCCTTTTAATTGTATGGACCTACAGGATAAAGATAATGTGTCATTGTTATCAGAAAGTGAACTGCGAAGAAACAGAAGCCTTTAAAATTACAAAATCATTTTTTTTTTCAATTACGCCCCACAAATATTTTTTTTTGTTTCACTATAGATTTGTTGGGGAAATGTTTGATGATATTACAAAGTACAATTGGTGGCGCAAAATATAAGCCCTCATATGGATCTGTAGGTAGATAATTGAAAGTGTTAGGATTTTTAGAAGGTCAGGAGGAAAAAACAAAATGCAAAAATAAAATGCTGTCTGGCAATACTGGGAGTAGTTGTTTTGCAACAGCTGGAGGCTCCGTTTTGGAAACCGTGGAGTACCAGATGTTTTTCATTTTTATTGGAGAGGGGGGCTGTGTAGGGGTATGTGTATATGTAGTGTTTTTTACTTTTTATTTTATTTTTTGTGTTAGTGTAGTGTAGTGTTTTTAGGGTACAGTCGCACGGGCGGGGGTAGTTTCTCGCTGGAAGTTTGAGCTGTTGCAGAAAATTTGCCGCAGCTCAAACTTGCAGCCCGATACTTACTGTAAGCCTCCGCCCATGTGAGTGTACCCTGTACATTCACATTGGGGGGGGACATCCAGCTGTTGCAAAACTACAACTCCCAGCATGCGCTGACAGACTGTACATGCTGAGAGTTTTAGTTTTGCAACAGCTGTAGGCACACTGGTTATGTATCACTGAGTTTGTGACCTTACTCAGTGTTTCAAAACCAGTGTGCCTCCAGCTGTTGCAAAACTACAACTCGCAGCATGTACGGTGCATGGTGTAAGGTGACTGCTGGGAGTTGTAGTTTGCAACAGCTGGAGGCACACCGGTCGTGAAACACTGAGTTAGGTAAAAAAAACCTTCAGCTGTTGCAAAACTACAACTCTCAGCAGTCACCGACAGCCAACGGGCATGCTGGGAGTTGTAGTTATGCAACCAGCAGATGCACCACTACAACTCCCAGCATGCACTTTAGCTGTTTGTGCAAGCTGGGAGTTGTAGTCATACAACATCTGAAGGTACACTTTTCCATTAAAAAAATGTGCCTCCAGCTGTTGCAAAACCATAAGTCTCAGCATGCCCATAAGGGAATGCTGGGAGTTGTGGTGGTCTGCCTCCTGCTGTTGCATAACTACAGCTCCCAGCATGCCCTTTTTGCATGCTGGGAGCTGTTGCTAAGCAACAGCAGGAGGCTGTAACTCACCTCCTGCTGCTGCTCCGTCGCAGGACTGTCCCTCGCCGCCGCCGTCGCTCCTGGGGCCCCGATCCCAACATGGACGCCATGGATCGGGGTCCCCAGCACCCGGGGTGCACGTCCCGCACCCGCTCAAGTCCTCCGGAAGAGGGGCGGAGCGGGTGCGGGAGTGACACCCGCAGCAGGCGCCCTGATTGGTCGGCCGGTAATCCGGCCGACGAATCAGAGCGATCGTGAGGTGGCACCAGTGCCACCTCACCCCTGCAGGCTCTGGCTGTTCGGGGCCGTCAGAGACGGCCCCGAACAGCCAGTAATTCCGGGTCACCGGGTCACTGGAGACCCGATTGACCCGGAATTGACGCAGATTGCTGGACTGAATTGTCCAGCGATCTGCGGCCATCGCCGACATGGGGGGGGCATAATGACCCCCCTGGGCGATATGCCGGGATGCCTGCTGAACGATTTCAGCAGGCATCCGGCTCCGGTCCCCAACCGGCTAGCGGTGGGGACCGGAATTCCCACGGGCGTATGGATACGCCCTGCGTCCTTAAGGACTCGGAATGCAGGACGTATCCATACGCCCTGCGTCCTTAAGAGGTTAATGACCAAGCCCATTTTCACCTTAAGGACCAGGCCAATTTTATTTTTGCGTTTTTGTTTTTTCCTCCTCGCCTTCTAAAATCCATTACTTTTTTACATTTCCATCTAAAGACCCATATAAGGGCTTGTTTTTTGCAGGACCAATTGTACTTTGTAATGAAACCTCTCATTTTACCATAAAATGTACTGCAAACCCCCAAAAAAAATTTATAGGGAGGAAATTTAAATGAAAACCAAAATTTTGCACATTTTGGAGGGTTTTGTTTTCACACTGTACACTTTACGGTAAAATTGACATGTGTTCTTTATTCTGTGGGTCAATACGATTAAAATTATACCCATGGCTAGATACTTTACTTTTATATTTTTGTACTGCTTAGAAAAAATCTAAAACTTTTTGTACAAAATCAATAATCTAAAATCGCCCTATTTTGACCACCTATAACTTTTTCATTTTTCAGTATATAGGGCGGTATGAGGAATCATTTTTTGCGCCGTCATCTGTACTTTTTTTTACATTTGCATATATAAAACTTGTAGATAATTTTTTATAAATTTATTTTTTAATAAAATGTGACAAACAAGCAGCATTTTTGGACATTTTCTTATTTTTTACGTTTACGCCATTCACCGAACGGGATCATAAACAATATATTTTGATAGTTTCGACATTTACGCACGCGGCGATACCAAATATGTTTATTTAAAAAAAATTACGCTTTTTGGGGGTAAAATGGGAAAAACTGACAATTTTTATTGGGGGAGGGGATTTTTCACTTTAAAAAAAAAAACTTTTTATCTTTACATTTTTCAACTTTTTTTTACACTTTTTGTGTCCCCATAGGGGACTATCTATAGCAATCCTTTGATTGCTAATACTGTGCATTGCTATGTATAGGACATAGCACTGGCTCAGTATTATCGGTCATCTTCTGCTCTGGTCTGCTCGATCGCAGACCAGAGCAGAAGACCCCGGGAGACAGCCGGAGCTAGGTAAGGGGACCTGCGGCTGTCATGCTGGATGATCGGATCGCCGCGGCAGCGCTGCGGGTGATCCGATCATCCAATCAAAGTGCCGCAATGCTGCAGATGCCCTGATCTGTATTGATCACGGCATCGGAGGCATTAATGGCGGACATCCGCGCGTTCGGAACCAGCCGTGTATGACGCGAGCACCCTTCCGATGCTCGCGGTCATACACAGGACGTAAATGTACGTCCTGGTGCGGGAAATCCCGCCAAACCAGGACGTACATTTACGTCCGTGGTCGTTAAGGGGTTAATGAAAATTTGTCAAACACCTGAGGGGTATAGTTTCCAAAATTGGGTTACATGTAGGTATTTATTTTTTTGCGTTTATGTCAGAACCGCTGTAAAATCACCAATTTAGGCCTCAAATGTACATGGTGGGCTCTCACTCCTGAACCTTGTTGTGCTCCCGCAGAGCATTTTACGCCCACATATGGGGTATTTCCATACTCAGGAGAAATTGTGTTACAAATTTTGGGGGTCTTTTTTTCCTTTTACCGCTTGTGAGAATAAAAAATTTCTCCCGAGTACGGAAATACCCCATATGTGGCCCTAAACTGTTTCCTTGAAATACAACAGGGCTCCGAAGTGAGAGAGCGCCAATCGCATTTGAGGACTAAATTAGGGATTGCATAGGGGTGGACATAAGGGTATTCTACGCCAGTAATTCCCAAACAGGGTGCCTCCAGCTGTTGCTAAACTCCCAGCATGCCTGGAAAGTCAGTGGCTGTCCAGAAATGCTGGGAGTTGTTGTTTTGCAACAGCTGGAGGCTCCGTTTTGGAAACACTGCTGTACAATATGTTTTTCATTTTTATTGTGGGGGACAGTGTAAAGGGGTGTATATGTACTGTTTTACCCTTTCTTTTGTGTCAGTGTTTTCAGGGTACATTCTCACTGGCGTGTTGCGATGAGTTTCCCGCTAGGAGTTTGGGCTGCGGCAAAAAATTTGCGGCAGCCCAAACTTGAAGCAGGAAACTTACTGTATACCTGCCTGTGTGAATGTACCCTGTACATTCACATGGGGGGGCAAACCTCCAGTTGTTTCAAAACTACAACTCTCAGCATGCACTGACTGACCGTGCATGCTGGGAGTTGTACTTTTGCAACAGCTGGAGGCACACTGGTTGGAAAACCTTCAGTTAGGTTCTGTTACCTAACTCAATATTTTCCAACCAGTGTGCCTCCAGCTGTTGCAAAACTGCAACTCCCAGCATGTACTGATCACCGAAGGGCATGCTGGGTGATATAGTTATGCAACAGTTGGAAGTACGCAACTACAACTCTCAGTATGCCAAGACAGCTGTTTGCTGTTTGGGCATGCTGGGATTTGCAGTTTTGCAATATCTGGAGGGCTACAGTTTATAGACCACTGCACTGTGATCTCCAAACCGTGGACCTCCAGATGTTGCAAAACTACAAATCCCAGCATGCCCAGACAGCAAACAGCTGTTTGGGCATGCTAAGAGTTGTAGTTTTGCAAGATCTGGAGGGATACAGTTTAGTGACCACTGTATAGTGGTCTCAGACTCTAGCCCTCCAGATGATGCTAGGCAACTTACCAACTTCCGTAGGATCCAGGGAGCCATCCTCTTCTGCTGCACGACATCGCCGCCAGCCTAACACCATCGCTCGCAGCCTCCGGATGGGTAAATGGATCTTCTTCCCCCGGTCCTTTGTCGGTTCCCCGTTCTGCCCCGCCTATTGTGGGTGGTCAGAACGGGGAAAACGAAAGTTAACCCCCCCCGCCTCCGATCTGCTATTGGTGGTCGCGACTAGACCACCAATAGCAGGGATAGGAGGGGTGGCACCCCTGCCACCTCACTCCTATCCCTTCAGGGGGATCGTGGGTGTCTTAGACAACCACGATCCCCCTTATATTCCGAGTCGCCAGGGTCACCATAGACCCGAATGACCCGGAATTGGCGCAAATCGCAAGTGTGAATTCATTAGCGATTTGCGCCGATCACCAACATGGGGGGGGTCTTATGACCCCCCTGGGCATTTGCGTAGGGTGCCTGCTGATCGATATCAGCAGGCACCCCGGTCCCGCCCGGTGCAAGGCGGGGACCGAAATTCCCACGGGCGTATGAATACGCCCTGGGTCCTTACGGGATTAAACCTAATTTACATTTCAACCCATGATGGTGTCATGCTAAGCAGACCACATTATAAAAGTGCTGAACCCTGTGATGTAGAACTGGCGGACTATCTGATGTGTATACTGGACTATCTGATATGTATACTGGACTATCTGATGTGTATATTGGACTATCTGATGTGTATACCGGACTATCTGATGTGTATATTGGACTATCTGATGTGTATACTGGACTATCTGATGTGTGTACTGGACTATCTGATGTGTGTACTGGACTATCTGATGTGTATATTGGACTATCTGATGTGTATACTGGACTATCTGATGTGTGTTGTGGACTCTCTGATGTGTATACTGGACTATCTGATGTGTATACTGGACTATCTGATGTGTATACTGGACTATCTGATGTGTATACTGGACTATCTGATGTGTATACTGGCCTATCTGATGTGTATACTGGATTATCTGATGTGTATACTGGACTATCTGATGTGTATACTGGACTATCTGATGTGTATACTGGACTATCTGATGTGTATACTGGACTATCTGATGTGTATACTGGACTATCTGATGTGTGTACTGGACTATCTGATGTGTATACTGGACTATCTGATGTGTATACTGGACTATCTGATGTTTATACTGGACTATCTGATGTGTATACTGGACTATCTGATGTGTGTACTGGACTATCTGATGTGTGTACTGGACTATCTGATGTGTATACTGGACTATCTGATGTGTATACTGGACTATCTGATGTGTATACTGGACTATCTGATGTGTATACTGGACTATCTGATGTGTATACTGGACTATCTGATGTGTGTACTGGACTATCTGATGTGTATACTGGACTATCTGATGTGTATACTGGACTATCTGATGTGTATACTGGACTATCTGATGTGTATACTGGACTATCTGATGTGTATATTGGACTATCTGATGTGTATACTGGACTATCTGATGTGTATACTGGACTATCTGATGTGTATATTGGACTATCTGATGTGTATACTGGACTATCTGATGTGTATACTGGACTATCTGATGTGTATACTGGGCTATCTGATGTGTATACTGGACTATCTGATGTGTATACTGGACTATCTGATGTGTATACTGGCTTTCTGACTCTGTCCCAATGGCAGGTGTTAAGAGAAGGATGAGACATGTTTTTTTATTTATATATTTATTAAGAATAATACACAGGATAAATGTCCGTCCTCGGCTCCGGCTGTAGTCATAGGCCTCAGTCTTCACTATTCTACAGGATGGTTCTGTTCCGGGTCCGGTATCTTGGTCCTCAGGCTGACGTTAATGTCATTTCTGGAAATCTTTACTGACAAATGCTGTAAATCTGTATAGTGGGTCACATGGTATAAGGTGACGCCGCAGAATCCCAGGTATTCAGCCACCATGACGGGGACATACATAATCTCCTCGCAGTGTCCGGTGCACAGATCCGTATAGAAGGAGACCTGACCGACACTGAAGAGCAGCAGCACCACAGAAGTCACTAAGGTGGAGGCCAGCCTTATATGGCAAACAATCCGGCTGCTGTATGACCTTTTGTATAGGAATCCAGCTTGGCACACATTATATATGGCTGCACAAATAAATGCCATACCTGAGCTGATCCTGTGTATTGTAGGATTGTTCCCCATAGTAAATACGGCATTCAGGGCTGTTCCTATGCACATGATGCATCCTAAGGTAAACAAGATCTTCTGGTAAATCCTAAAATGCTTCGCAGATGGTTCAGAGCGCAGGAACATAAATCGGTGCTGCAGGTAGGTGACGGCAACTCCTATGATGGGTGCACCAAAGAACACAACCTTATATATTATCCACTCAGGATATCCTACAGCCGTGTCACTGATAAACGGCTGTCTGCTATGTCCTAGGGCGATGGTCAAGGTGACAAGAGTGCTGAGGCCCAAAAGGTTCCATGTGACCCAAAGGATAGGCAAGAACCCTAATCCCTGGATCTCCATGGCACAAAGAAACAACAAAAATCGCTGAGATAAAGGAAAGATTCGCTAAGCAAAAGCCGCTGTCTCTGTCCAACTCTCTCTGTGTAATCAGATTGTCAGGCAGGGTTTTCTATAGGCTCGGAACTCGATGATGTCACATCTGTGATGTCATTCTTTGGTTCATCTCGGTAACACCATCATGCTGCATACTGATTGGTCCTCAGTGTTGTAGATCTTTATGCAGACAATCCTGGCATCACATTTGCTGATATTTAGTGTTTCTACAGTCAAATAAAACTAGTAATGGCTGAATCCACATTTCAACAGGGTTTTCCAAAATCTCTTTCAACATAAATTCATCTGAATATAACCTTATGTGTCTGTAATTCTGCCAATTCTCTTCTTTTACTACAAAGGTTAATGTTTTGTCAGATGTACAACATATAAAAAGGTTTTTAACATTTCTGTGACTGCTCAGTGGTTAAAAAACAAACACAAAACCATTGCAGATGGGGTTGTACTTGGATATATTTGTACATTTGTAGATGTCCATATTATATTTTATTGTTTTCTGTGTAAAGTCCAATACAAAGAAAATATGTAGAAAAAAATTCTGCACTTTTCTTTCTTTTTATTTTTTTTTTAAAGCTCCTTTGTTCGACGCCGCGCCGTTTAGGAGGCGGCGTTTCAGACTGGCAAAGAGGGGGTTAAATAAAGTTAGAAGAAAAAATTAAATGAGGAGCTGGAGAAATAGGGGGGGCAGAACCTAGAAGGGTAGGAGGACAGGGATAGGCTAGGTTAACAGGAAGGGGAGGAGGAGTAATAGGGGATAAAATGTGTTGCTGAGGCTTGCGGCTTCCTCTTTGTGGAGTCCCCGGCAAGTGTGAAGATTCCCGCCCACCCACCCCTTTTACGTTCTGTTTTGGTATAAAAAAAAAAAAATAAAAAAAAATTGTAATAGTTGGTATAAAAAAAAAAAATTATGTTAATTTGTGTCGGTGTTTTATCCCTTGGTTATAGGTGGGTCCCGTGGGACTTTTAGGGCTCTTCGGCTGAATGGTGCCTGTTGGGTCGCTGTGACCTTGGGATCTGGTGATGTGGAGCGGGTTGTGGTTTGGTTCCCGTTTTAATGTTGTTCTCTTTTAAGTCACATCGTGGCGGAGGAGAAATTTGGAGGAGATTTTCCTGGAGAGTAGAGTGTGATGCCCGTCGAAGAGGGCGGCCGGCTGACCGCTTACCTCTGAGAGTGTTCAATCAGAAGTTCGGATATAAATGGTTTATATTAATGGTTATTAAATAAACGCTGTGGCCGACCCCCAGTTGTCCAGCAAAAGCAAGAAGTGGTCAGTGTTTTTATTATATCCAGCGAACAGTTAGAAACATAAATAAACTGAAGGTCACCTATTGTCAGTCTAAAAGAAACCAAGAATATGTCCGTACAATGCTTTTCTAACATACATATTATTACAACAGTTCTTTGGGTCAGCTGATTGACAGCCCTTCTTTAGTTACACAATATACCTGTATCTTGGCCCCCATAGACATCACATGGTAACAGTACCTACTGCATCCATCGGTTTCATGGCCGTCCTGTGGGGGCTACACAAGACCACGTTCACCCCCTTTTCTTATGTTTATAATTAAAAGTTTGTTAAAAAAAATTGTGGAAGGAAAACAAATTAAATTAAACTCAACCTGTCTCAGGTACCCCCCCCCCTCCCGGGGACATATTTACCATAGAGACGGTATTGGGGTCTTTCACTATGGAATAACAGCACGTGTCTCATTGGTCTGTGTAGATTACTGAGGTCTGGTGCGCTCCTATATTTGCAAATAACTATAAAAATGTGCAGTTTAACCTCTTAAGGACCCAGGACGTACGGGGACGTCATCGCACCCTGGGCTTTAAGGACACAGGACGTCCCCGTACGTCCTGGCGATTTCCGATCCCTGCCGTGCGCCGGGCAGAGATCGGAACGGCATGTCTGCTGATATCCTTCAGCAGGCATGCCGTGCAAATGCCGAGGGGGGTCCCGGGACCCCCGCATGTCGGCGATCGCCGGAGATCGCTTGCGAAATCACGCAAGTGATCTTCGGCGATTCGGGTCATTCGGGTCACTTGTGACCCGATGACCTGGAAATAAATGGTGATCGGCGGTGTACAATTACCTGCAGTTGCTGGGGAGCGGTGACAATCACCTGCAGTTGCTGGGGAGTGGTGACAATACTGTCACCGCCCCAGCAACGCTGCTATTGGCCGGCGATCGTCCGGCCAATAGCAGAGCAGCAGAGGAGGGGTTAACGGTCCCTTCCCGCTGCTGGACCCGCTGTTTTCGTTCAGTCAGCGGGTGCAGCAGCAGGAAGAGGACCGTTGATCCCCCCTCAGAGCTCCGGAGCCCCTCAGGAGCCGTAGAATAGGGAAAGCTGAGTGCAGGGACAGGTAGGAGCAAATAAGTAACACAGTGTAATAAAATTTTATAAAAAAAGTTAAAAAAACGAACCCCCCCCTCCCCCCGACCCCCTAATCGGTCCCCAAGGATCCTATTAGGGTCTGATCCCGGACCCCGGGTCCTATTAGGGGTTCAGGGAGCTGCGTGTGCCACCCCCTTTTTTATTTTGGCCGCAGTTTTTTTTTTTATAAAAAAAAATCCCCCCCCTGACCCCCTAATAGGTCCCCCAGGGACCTATTAGGGTCTAATCGCTTACCCCGGGTCCTATTAGGGGTTCAGGGGGGGGGGATTTTTTTTAATAATAATAATTTTTTTTTTGGGCCACAGCTTTTTTTTTATATTACTGTTATTACACTTTTTACACCAAGCACCACACAGTACATACTTCCCCGCCCCACCCCCGCACACACCCCCTCCCTCACGCCAACGTAGAAAAAAGGCGATGGCCCGCCGGGCATTTCGGTAGCGGAGGCTTACGCTTTTTTAGCCTCCGACTCCGAATCTGCCAGCGAGGACGATGAAGATCCAACTTTTTGTGTTCTTCATCGCCCTCCTCATCATCAAGTAGTGATAATGAGTCTCCTGTACGGCGGCGGAGACGCCGCCAGGCGAGGCCACGCACCCCCCATGAGAGTGACCCAGTGGCCGACACTAGTACGAGTGGCAATGCCGCTCGTAATAGGAGTCCGGCCCCCCAGACAAGTGCAGCGGAGCCCCCTTCCGCTGACCCTGTCTGGAACCCCCCAGAGGATTATCAGCCATGGATTCCTGAGTATGTTGGCGACTCAAGAATCTGGATTGACACCCTGGGTTCACTGATCTGGACTTTTTAAAGTTTTTTTTCAGTGACAGCCTGGTCAATCTAATGGTGGAGCAAACGAACTTGTACGCCCAGCAGTTCATTGCCCACCACCCCGATTACTTTTTGGCCAGGTCCAATGAATGGCGTGCCATTGATGCAGCGGAAATGAGGACATTTTGGGGCCTCACGCTGCATATGGGCCTGGACAAAAGTGTCCGTCATTACTGGAGCGGGGACTTCCTATACCAGACCCCGCTTTACAGTATGGAGATGACACGGACGAGGTACGAGGCGATTCGGAAATGCCTGCATTATGCAGATAATGAGGCATGTCCGCCCCGAGGTGATCCCACCCATGACCGGCTTTACAAAGTGAGGCCGGTCATCGATCACTTTGGGGCCAAATTTTTGGAGGCCTACGTACCGCTCAGGGACCTCTCGGTAGATGAGTCTCTCATCAGTTTTAAGGGGAAACTCATCTTCCGCCAGTATATTCCCTCAAAGCGGGCGCGGTATGGCGTGAAGCTCTATAAACTCTGCGAGAGTACCTCCGGGTACACTTGCAGGTTTAGAGTATATGAGGGACGAGATTCCCGTATTGAACCCCCAGATTGTTCCCCCAATCGTTTGGGACCTTATGCACCCATTGCTGGATAAGGGTTTCCACGTATACGTGGACAACTTTTATACCAGCATCCCTCTGTTCAAATCCCTTTCCGCCAGATCCACGTCCGCTTGTGGGACCGTGCGGAAGAATCCTCCCTCTAAATTTTTTTAAGACGCCTATCCCCAAGGGTGAGTCCCTTGCCCTGACCCATGATAACCTGTTGTTGGTCAGGTATGAGGATAAGAGGGATGTCCTTATACTCACAACTATTCATGGGAATGGCAGCACCCCTGTCCCTGTGAGAGGTACCGCGGGACCGGTATTCTGGACTACAATCGGTATATGGGGGGAGTTGATCTCTCTGATCAAGTACTCAAGCCATATAACGCCATGCGGAAAACACGGGCATGGTACAAAAAAGTTGCGGTCTACTTGGTACAGGTTGGCATGTACAACGCTTTTGTACTATCCCAGTACGCTGGCAACACAGGGACATTCCTCCAGTACCAAGAAAAAGTCCTAAGGTTCCTGATCTTTGCTGACCGGAAAAGAGCAGGCCGGACTTCCCGAGGGTCTGGAGTTATAGGCGCCAGGATCGTCCCAGGCCAACACTTTCCAGGTGAGATCCCCCCCAGTGGAAAGAAGGGGCGATCCCAGAAAAAATGCAGAGTGTGTTACAGGAGGGGGACTCGGAGGGACACCAGGTACCAATGTGACACTTGCCCAGATAATCCGGGCCTCTGCATAGGCTGCTTCAGGGAGTATCACACTTCCATGGAGCCCTAAATTTTCCCTTTTCATTTTCCATAATTTGACCAATGTACCAAGTCCAGAGTACATTCCAAAATATAACCCCCATAAATCACTAAATTGCCCCAAAAAAAACAGAAAAAACAAAAAACCTGATAAGACCTCTGGGGGTATTTTTTTCAAAAATGGGTCATAGGTCACTGAGTCACTATCATTGGGGACTTTTTATGTTGCCTCAAATGCGCATCGCTCTCTCTCCACCTGAGCGGGGTGCGCATTTGAGGCAACAGGTTAGGGATGGCCACACACATCACATTCCCAGAATGATGACTCAGAGCATAGGGTTTGGGGTGGGCATATTTTTTTTAGTTTTGGCTATGCTCTGGGTCATCATTCTGGGAACATATCCTGTTTTATTATTTTATGATTTATAGTTTTCTGGTCCACTGTACCCCATATTACGGGCCTCTGTACCCCACCTGTCTACCCCAGTTATGGCCCGTTTTCCCCCATAGTGTTCCCCTCTTTTAGGGCTCAGTGCTCTCCCCCCCCATTATTGCTCCTTGAGGGGGGATCCCACATCCTGGCTGCTATAATAAGCTCAAGGCCCCTGACTGACTTCCCACTCCAAGACTTGGTGTGCACCCGCGGAGCAAAAATCATAAAAATTAGGGTATGTCCTTATTCCAAAGAAATTTATTTACAAATTTTGGGGTGTCTTTTCTGCTATTAAGCCTTGTAAAAATTTAAAATTTGGGGGAAAACCCACATTTTTGTGAAATTTTTATTTTTTTATTTTACATATGCAAAAGTCGTGAAACCCCTGTGGGGTATTAAGGCTTACTTTACCCCTAGTTACGTTCCTCAAGGAGTCTAGTTTCCAAAATGTGATGCCATGTGTTTTTTTTTTTGCTGTCCTGGCACCATAGGGGCTTCCCAAATGCGACATGTCCCCCCCCATTTCAGCAAAGTTTGCAAATGTGACTCCTTCTCTTCTGAGCATTGTGGCACTCCTGCAGTGCACTTGATGTCCACTTATGGGGTACCTCCATACTCAGAAGAGATGGGGTTACAAATTTTGGGGGGTATTTTCTGCTATTAACCCTTGCAAAAATGTTAAATTTGGGGGGAAACACACATTTTAGTGGAAAAAAAATAAAAATTTACATATGGAAAAGTCGTGAAACCCCTGTGGGGTATTAAGGCTCACTTAATTCCTTGTTACGTTCCTCAAGGGGTCTAGTTTCCAAAATGGTATGCCATGTGGGGTTATTTTGTTGTTCTGGAACCATAGGGGCTTCCTAAATGCGACATGCCCCCCTAGCAAAATTTGCTCTCAAAAAGCCAAATATTACTCCTTCTCTTCTGAGCATTGTAGTTCGCCCGTAGTGCACTTAAGGGGAACTTATGGGGTACCTCCATACTCAGAAGAGATGGGGTTACAAATTTTGGGGGGTATTTTCTGCTATTAACCCTTGCAAAAATGTGAAATTTGGGGGGAAACACACATTTTAGTGAAAAAAAATAAAAATAAATTTACATATGGAAAAGTCGTGAAACCCCTGTGGGGTATTAAGGCTCACTTAATTCCTTGTTACGTTCCTCAAGGGGTCTAGTTTCCAAAATGGTATGCCATGTGGGGTTATTTTGTTGTTCTGGCACCATAGGGGCTTCCTAAATGCGACATGCCCCCCTAGCAAAATTTGCTCTCAAAAAGCCAAATATTACTCCTTCTCTTCTGAGCATTGTAGTTCGCCCGTAGTGCAGTTAAGGGGAACTTATGGGGTACCTCCATACTCAGAAGAGATGGGGTTACAAATTTTGGGGGGGTATTTTCTGCTATTAACTCTTGCAAAAATGTGAAATTTGGGGGGAAACACACATTTTAGTGAAAAAAAAATAAAAAAAATTTACATTTGGAAAAGTCGTGAAACCCCTGTGGGGTATTAAGGCTCACTTAATTCCTTGTTACGTTCCTCAAGGGGTCTAGTTTCCAAAATGGTATGGCATGTGGGGTTATTTTGTTGTTCTGGCACCATAGGGACTTCCTAAATGCAATATGTCCCCCAAAAACCATTTCAGAAAAACGTACTCTCCAAAATCCCCTTGTCGCTTCTTCGCTTCTGAGCCCTCTACTGCGCCCGCCGAACACTTTACATAAACATATGAGGCATGTGCTTACTCGAGAGAAATTGGGCTACAAATACAAGTATAAATTTTCTCCTTTTACCCCTTGTAAAAATTCAAAAATTGGGTCTACAAGAACATGCGAGTGTAAAAAATGAAGATTGGGAATTTTCTCCTTCACTTTGCTGCTATTCCTGTGAAACACCTAAAGGGTTAAAATGCTGACTGAATGTCATTTTGAATACTTTGGGGGTTGTAGTTTTTATAATGGGGTCATTTGTGGGGTATTTCTAATATGAAGACCCTTCAAATCCACTTCAAACCTGAATTGGTCCCTGAAAATTTGTGATTTTGGAAATTTTGTGAAAAATTGGAAAATTGCTGCTGAACTTTGAAGCCCTCTGGTGTCTTCCAAAAGTAAAAACTCGTCAATTTTATGATGCAAATATAAAGTAGACATATTGTATATGTGAATAAAAAACAAATAATATTTGGAATATTCATTTTCCTTACAAGCAGAGAGCTTCAAAGTTAGAAAAATGCTAAATTTTCTAGTTTTTCATCAAATTTTGGGATTTTTCACCAAGAAAGGATGCAAGTTACCAAAAAATTTTACCACTATGTTAAAGTAGAATATGTCACGAAAAAACAATCTCGAAATCAGAATGATAACTAAAAGCATTCCAGAGTTATTAACGTTTAAAGTGGTCAGATGTGCAAAAAATGGCCGGGTCCTGAGGTGTAAAATGGCTGGGTCCTTAAGGGGTTAAACAAGGTAATAGGTAATTTCCCATTGGCCTCCTGAAATGCTGCTATGAAGGAAGGTTTGGGTTACACCTGGAATCAATTACCTCCAAACTGAGATGAGGAAATGTAAATGGAGACGTGAATGGCCCTGTTTATTATGTTTATTTATACTGTAAAATATACTGTAATCTGCGCTGCATTTAGGATCAACATATTATATCAAAACTCAAGAGTCTCAAAGAAAAGCGATAAAAAGACCAGGGAACAGGGGCGTAGGAACCCTCACAAATCTGGGGGATAACATTTTAATTGGTTGTTTTGCAAGGGCGGAGCCACAAAGGACCAGAGGGAGTGGAACCATGCAATGTTGGGTGACGCTACAAAATTGAGCTTCAGGCTTCTCAGCACAGGTACCTTCAGGGAGCAGTAAATTGAGGAGACCGGGATCTGTCAGGACTGTGGGAGGTCAGGATCTGTCAGGACTGTGGGAGGTCAGGATCTGTCAGGACTGTGGGAGGTCAGGATCTATCAGGACTGTCTGAGGTCAGGATATGTCAGGACTGTCTGAGGTCAGGATCTGTCAGGACTGTCTGAGGTCAGGATCTGTCAGGACTGTGGGAGGTCAGGATCTGTCAGGACTGTGGGAGATCAGGATCTGTCAGGACTGTGGGAGGTCAGGATCTGTCAGGACTGTGGGAGGTCAGGATCTGTCAGGACTGTGGGAGGTCAGGATCTGTCAGGACTGTGGGAGGTCAGGATCTGTCAGGACTGTGGGAGGTAGGCTGTGTGTGCGGTCAGGGCGGGGAGTTCTCTACAGCCTGTGTAGACACAAAAACACCTTAACGTCACAGGGTGTACATGTATGCCCTGATCGCAGTACTAGTGTATGAAGTGCACTTACTTGCTGAGCGCGCTTCATTCCTGGTAAGTATTGATTGCAATTATCAGCAATCACGCCCCTCCCCTAATAAAAGTGTAAATCACCCCCTTTACCCTTTAAAGTAATGTGGTGTCACTGCGTGTGGAAATGTCCAAACTATTAAAATATAACGTCAGTGGTGTAAACATAAAACAAATTCCAGAATTTCAGATTTTTGGTCACTTTAAGAAAAAAATTAATAAAAAGTATTAAAAAAAAGTTCAGTCAAAACAAAAATGGTGCAAAAACTACAGATTATGGCACAGAATATGAGCCCCCATACAGCTATTTATAGGGAAAAAAGGGTTATAGGGTCAGAAAAGGAAAATTTTAAGCATACTAATTTTCACCCAAAAAGCTTTAATTTTATAAAAGTAGTAAGATAAAACAAAACCTATATAAATTGGGTATCATTGTATGGACCTACAGAATAAAGATAGTATTGTCTGTGGTAGAAGGGCTGACGTACGTTACATTTATGAAATGGCGCACAGCATATGATCAATTTGTCTGAGCCATACACAGCGAGGAGAAATGATCTCAGCACAGACAATTTTACACTGAAAGAAAAAGTGTCTGTGTTCTGTGCTGTGTGTGGCTGCATGCTGACCCTCTGCTGACCCTCTGCTGACCCTCTGCTGACCCTCTGCTGACCCCCTGCTGACCCTCTGCTGACCCTCTGCTGACCCTCTGCTGACCCTCTGCTGACCCCCTGCTGACCCCCTAGAACTTCTTTATTTTTCCATATACACGGCTGTATGAGGGCTAATTTTTTGTGCCATGATCTGTAGTTTTAACATGTTTTATATTTTATTTATTTAGATTTTTACTTCTGTGAAATGTGAAAAGAGGGTAAATTATTTTTGGGGGGAGGGGCCTATTCACATTCATTTAAACTCAGGGTGTGCTGGGAGTTGTAGTTGTGTACCATATAGAGAGACACATTAGAGTTGCAAGCCCCAACCTTTGACTCTCCAAATGTTGCAAAACTACAACTCCAAACATGTCCTAACAGTCAGGGCATGCTGGTAGTTGTAGTTTTGTACCCTACAGAGAGACCTGTTAAGGCAGTGTGTCCTTATGGGTTCTGGGGACTATGTTTAGGAGAAGGATCTGGCATCTATGTTTGGGGGAAGAGTGTGGTCTGGGGTCTGTACCCAGCCAAGCTGTCATGAGAGGGCAGCATGTTATATGTGTATGGTGGCTGGGGGGGGGGGGGGGGGTGAGCTGCAGATGGGGAGCAGAGCTCTGTGACGGTACCTTCAGCTTCCCTGTGGCGGCGGCTCTTTGTACACACTCCTGGCCGATGGCTCGGGGGAGGAGAAGCCCTGTCTTGCTCCAGTGGGCTCAGGCCGCCCCTCTGTTCTATGGGAATGCAGAGGCCAGCCTGGCTGCTTGTTATTCGGCTGCTGTGCCTGATTAACAAGTGTCCTGACCTGCTGTGCGGGACCATAGCGCTTAGCGACACCCTCTGTATATTCCTGCCAATGCCCAGGGCCGGACTGGGTGTGAAAACCAGCCCTGGAAACAATTACATACCAGCCCCATAGTGCTGCGTCATTATACCAGCACGTCGTCATTTTCTTCTTCATAAAAGGTAAACCAGGGGTAGACATCCTGCTGCCACTCCGGATGTTGTGGACTACACCTCCCATGATGCTTTGCAAGCCTTATTGGAGATGTAGTCCAAAACATCTGGAGAGTCGAAGGTTACCTACCCCTGGTCTAAACCAAAAATATATCATATTGCAATATATAATACCATCACCCTAGTCTTTCTCCCTCAACCTATTTACATTTCCTTCCCCACAAATATATAATATTAAAATATATAATCACCACAGCCCAAGTTGCCTAAATTTAGACCCCTACAATATATAATCTAAGAATGCCTCATCTCAAATTCCCATGTCAGATCTTTCCCGTCCTCCACTCTTTCCTGAGCTCTAATACAATGCTGACTCCCCTCCTGAGCTCTAATACAATGCTGACTCCCCTCCTGAGCTCTAATACAATGCTGACTCTCCTCCTGAGCTCTAATACAATGCTGACTCCCCTCCTGAGCTCTAATACAATGCTGACTCCCCCCCCCTGAGCTCTAATACAATGCTGACTCCCCTCCTGAGCTCTAATACAATGCTGACTTCCCGCCTGAGCTCTAATACAATGCTGACTCCCCTCCTGAGCTGTAATACAATGCTGACTCCCCTCCTGAGCTGTAATACAATGCTGACTCCCCTCCTGAGCTCTAATACAATGCTGGCTCCCCTCCTGAGCTCTAATACAATGCTGACTCCCCTCCTGAGCTGTAATACAATGCTGACTCCCCTCCTGAGCTCTATTACAATGCTGGCTCCCCTCCTGAGCTCTAATACAACGCTGACTCCCCTCCTGAGCTCTAATACAATGCTGACTCCCCTCCTGAGCTCTAATACAATGCTGACTCCCCTCCTGAGCTCTAATACAATGCTGACTCCCCTTCTGAGCTCTAATACAATTCTGACTCCCCTCCTGAGCTCTAATACAATGCTGACTCCCCTTCTGAGCTCTAATAGAATGCTGACTTCCTAATCTAATACACTGCAGACCCCCCTCCCCCAATATACTGCTGATCTCCTCCCCCTAATAAACTGCTGTTCCACCCCCCCTAATTCTGACTCCCCTCCTCTCCCATCCCCCCTAATTCACTGCTGATCCCCCTCCCCCTAATATATTGATGATCCCCTCCCTGTAATACACTGCTCCCCCCCCCCAATGCTGACCCCCCTCCTCTCCCTT
This sequence comes from Hyla sarda, assembly GCF_029499605.1. Classification (NCBI taxonomy): domain Eukaryota; kingdom Metazoa; phylum Chordata; class Amphibia; order Anura; family Hylidae; genus Hyla; species Hyla sarda. The sequence goes on along the minus strand of NC_079190.1, from coordinate 25,203,553 downwards.
CCCCCCTAATACACTGCTGATCCTCCTCCCATCCCCCTTAATACAATGCTGATACCTTCTCACCTAATACAATGCTGATCCACCCTCCCCCTAATACCATGCTGATCGCCCCTCCCCCTAATACAATGCTGATTCCCCCTCCCTCTAATAAAATGCTGATTTCCCCATCCCCCTAATACAATTGTTGTGTCCTGGTACCGTATTTCATACTGTACCTTAGTTAGGGGTCCCCAAAGTCAGAGTTCCTAGGAACTGTGGGGGTCCGCTTCTCTAGTCATCCCCTAGTCACCCCTCATATGGTTAATATTCTGCTAAATTATATGTAAATGCTGTATATAATATGTATGCTTACCTGCATAGCATCGCAGGACCTTAGGTCATGTGACTCGCTTTAGAACTCTATGGTAGGTAAAAGGATCTTTGGAGGTTCATGGGTCATGTGATTACCCATAATACTATGTAAAGCTCATTGACAGATGGTCTGGGCCAATCCTAAAACGGCCAGCCCCTGCCCATATAAGGGAGCTTCAGCCAATAGACGCTCTCTTGGGTTGCTGACGCTTCATGAGGACAGACCTCCGCAACTTACAACGACTATTACTAGGCCACAGCCTGTCGGCCTCGGCCTGAAACGAAACAGTGAGTTCTTACAACTTCCCAGCTTATGTTAGCGAGACCTCTGGACCTAAACATACCCCTAAATCCAGTGGATCTATGCTTACAAAATCCTACTAATCTAAAGAACTTACAAAAGTCCCAACTATACATCAATCTCAGCTGTGCTGTACATAGACTTTGTTATAAAGACTGTTCCTGTTATCCCATGTTAGAGAAAATCTTCAGTAAAGTTTTCGAAAGTTTTCAGCAAAGCTCTGGTTGTGGACATTGCATTTATTCTACATCTCCCTAGGAATGTCTTCTAAGGGACTGACATCTGCTAATTTGTGTTTGTTTGTTTTTTGCTAACTTCTTTGGTTTTTCAGCAACAACCATGTTCAAGAAAGTGTGCCTAGCAGGACTATGCTAAGACTGTTCCAAGTTTTGCAACGTAACCATTAAGCTTATGCCTGACCGTCAGGTCAAGAGACTTCTAGCCTACAGGAGATTCGTAAGATTTGTAGGTGGACTGCTGATCCTTACACGCCAGTTTTGTGTATATACCTCAAAATTACTTCTAGTGTAGGTGGACTGCTGATCCTTACACGCCAGTTTTGTGTATATGCCTTATACCTCCATAGTAATGTAAGAGTTTCTTGCTAAAGAATTGCACTTATCAGGTGTATGTACCTGAACCCTGTTGGAGTGTTTAATAAATATTTCTGCTAGTATAAGAAAATGTAAGTAGTTGTACACAGGAAAAAAAATTCTGCCTTGTGTCTGTGTTCATAAAAATGTAAATGGGTGTTGTACACAGAAAAATGTCTGCTTAAATGCACGTGCACACAAAAGGTGAAATGTAAATAATTCTTGTACACATGTACATACACTAGGACATTTTAAAGGTGTTGTAGTAGTTGCTTAAAAGGTGACTCTCTCAGCTCCTCTGAGAGTATCATTACTGTCACCCATCACCAGCACCTGTCACAGGGTAAACTACCCTTAAGATACCAAGACTGATCTTCCAAATGGTATCTGTACACATAGTACATCACATAAATCACTTAAGGAGTACTTATCTCATTCTAACTTAGTACACCAAAATAGACTATATCTCACATTAAGAAGAAAAAAACAATACTTTAGGAATTGTAGCCTAATTCGTTGTCCAATTCCTGCCACTGTTATGTACACTAATTTTTCTTTTCTCTCTACGTGTGTGAGATGCCCTGCCCGGCCAGCAGGTGCTCTTGCGAGCTAAAAATTGATGCACGTATTTACTAAAGGTAATCTACGTAAGGTTATACTGTTGTGTTCTAGGGGTAAGAGCGTGTAGCCAATAGACCCTAGTAGCTAGCTTATTGGTAGACAGCAAAAGGCAAGCCAATATAACTTTCGTGTACAAGCAGGTAACTTAAATGGCAAAAAGAAAATGTTTAGTGAGATATAAAAATGTCTAGAAAGCTTGAGAAATGTTTTAAAGAGCTTTAAAAATGTCTAGGAAGCTTGAGAAATGTCTAGAGAGCTTCATAAATGTATAGAAAGCTTTAAAATGTCTAGTGAGATAATGCTAGTCAGAGAAAATAGAATTTTCTTTGTCAGGATGTATATAATGTATGGTAATTTCATCCTTAGTCCTAGTTCCTCTGCCTTAGGGGACAGGCATCGGGGTCGACTTGTTTTAAGTAAGGGGGTTTGTGGTGTCCCGGTACCGTATTTCATACTGTACCTTGGTTAGGAGTTCCCAAATTCAGAGTTACTAGGAACTGTGGGGGTCCGCTTCTCTAGTCATCCCCTAGTCACCCCTCATATAGTTAATATTCTGCTAAATTATATGTAAATGCTGTATATAATATGTATGCTTACCTGCATAGCGTCGCAGGACCCTAGTTCATGTGACTCGAGTTAGAACTCTATGGTAGGTAAAAGGACCTTTGGAGGTTCATGGGTCATGTGATTACCCATAATGCTTTGTAAAACTGATTGACAGATGGTCTGAACCAATCCTAAAACGGCCAGCCCCTGCCCATATAAGGGAGCTTCAGCCAATAGATGCTCTCTTGGGTTGCTGACACTTCATGAGGACAGACCTCCGCAACTTACAACGACTACTACTAGGCCACAGCCTGCCAGCCTCGGCCTGAAATGAAACAGTGAGTTCTTACAACTTCCCAGCTTATGCTAGCGAGACCTCTGGACCTAAACATACCCCTAAATCCAGCAGATCTATGCTTACAAAATCCTACTAATCTAAAGAACTTACAAAAGTCCCAACCATAAGTCAATCTCAGCTGCGCTGTACATAGACTTTGTTAAAAAGACTGTTCCTGTTATCCCATGTTACAGAAAATCTTCAGTAAAGTTTCCGAAAGTTTTCAGCAAAGCTCTGGTTGTGGACATTGCATTTATTCTACATCTCCCTACCGCTTTTTGGAAGGGTGGCGATAGGCCAAGCATCACAGTATTAACCCTCACCCTGGCGTCACGATTGACAAGAGTTAATTATACCCGTTATATACCTTACAGCAACACCCCAACTGCCATACACTTCCCCCCAAGGCACCACACAATACTGATCACCCCCTCCCCCATTTACAATGCTGACTCCCCTTCCCTTCCATCCCCCCAAAACACTGCTGCCATCCCCCCTAATACACTGCTGATCCCCTCTCCCCCCTAATACACTGCTGATTCCCTCTCTTATCCCCCCTAATACAATGCTGTTCACCCCCTCCCCCTAATACAATGCTGATCCCCCCCCCGGGCCCCCCTAATACACTGCTGTATCCCACTCCTGTCCCCCTCCACTTAATACAATGCTGTACCGTCCCCCCCCCCCCCCCCCCCCCCAGGGCCAGATTAAGGCTGTCTGGAAGACGGAGCACTTCATTATGATGTTCCCCCACATTAGGTGCACGATAATTCCCCCACATTAGGTGCAGTATAAGTCCCCGCACATTAGGTTGGCAGTAGAAGTCCCCGCACATTAGGTTGGCAGTACAGTTCCCTCACATTAGGTGTGCAGTACAGTTCCCCCACATTAGGTGTGCAGTACAGTTCCCCCACATGAGGTGCAGTACAGTTCCCCCACATTAGGTGCAGTATAGTCCCCCACATTAGGCTGGCAGTATAGTTTCCCACATTAGGTTGGAAGTTTAGTTCCCCACATTTGGTCTGCAGTATAGTCCCCCACATTAGGTATGCAGTATAGTTCCCCACTTTAGGTGCAGTGTAGCTCCCCCACATTAGGTGCAATATAGTCCCCCACATTAGGCTGGCAGTATAGTTCCCCACATTAGGTTGGCATTATAGTTCCCCACATTAGGTTGGCAGTAAAGTCCCCCAAATAAGGTTGGCAGTATAGTCCCCCACATTAGGTTGGCAGTATAGTCCCCCACATTACGTACAGTATAGTTCCCCACATTAGGTGCAGTATAGTCCCCCACATTAGGTGCAGTATAGTTCCCCCACATTAGGTGCAGGATAGCTCCCCCACATTAGGTGCAGGATAGTTCCCCCACATTAGGTGCAGTATAGTTCCATCACATTAGGTGCAGTATAGTTCCCCACATTTGGTGCAGTATAGTTCCCCCACATTAGGTGCAGTATAGTTACCCACATTTGGTGCAGTATAGTTCCCCCCACATTAGGTGCAGTATAGTTACCACATTAGGTTGGCAGTATAGTCCCCAACATTAGGTGCAGTATAGTTCCCCACCGGGAAATTTCCTGATATTTCGGTAGGTCAGCCTGGCCCTGCCAATGCCTAGTCATTTTTCTGAATACGGTCTCTATAGTATGGTCCCTATCTGGTGGTGACTTATGGCAAAAGGAGGGGGGTGGGGGCCGACTTTTTCACAAAAAAGTAGCAGCGATAAATTCCTGACCACTGCTACGCATAAACCAATTTGACTGTGTTCAGTGACTTATTGCAAATCGGCTGCAGCAAAAAGTCATTTTTACTGAAAAGTGCACTGTGTAGAAACATTGGGGAAGATCTATCAAAACCTATACAGAGGAAAAGTTGCCCAGTTGCCCATAGCAACCAATCAAATCGCTTCTTTCATTTTTCAGAGGCCTTGTTAAAAATGAAATAATCGATCTGATTGGCTGCTTTGGTCAACTGGGTAACTTTTCCTCTGGACAGGTTTTGATAAATCTCCCCCATTAGCCCCAAAAAAGTTTCAAAATGGCGTTTAAAAAAAATATATCAATTTGGCCACACAAAATAGTTTTTTGGTTTACAGTTTGTGCTAAAACGAATAAAGTCATTACAAAGTACAATTGTTAGTGCGGAAAACAAGCCCCATATGGGTAGATGGGAAATTGAAAGCATTATTATGAGTATTAGAAGGCCAGGAGGAAAAAACTGACTTGCAAAAATGAAAAACTATCCCTCTTTCTGCATATGGGCATAAATGTACATGGGGGCTGTGTATTTGTGTATGGAGGGCTGCGTATGTGTGTGTATGGAGGGCTGTGTATGCGTGTGTATATGGGGCTGTGTATGTGTGTGTATGGAGGGCTGCATATGTGTGTGTATGGAGGGCTGCGTATGTGTGTGTATGGAGGGCTGTGTATGTGTGTGTATGGAGGGCTGCATATGTGTGTGTATGGAGGTCTGCGTATGTGTGTGTATGGAGGGCTGTGTATGTGTGTATATGGGGCTGTGTATGTGTGTGTATGGAGGGCTGAATATGTGTGAGTATGGAGGGCTGTGTATGTGTGTATATGGGGGCTGTGTATGTGTGTGTGTGTATGGAGGGCTGCGTATGTGTGTGTATGGAGGGCTGCATATGTGTGTATATGGGGGCAGTGTATGTCTTTGTATGGAGGGCTGTGTATGGAGAGCTAAGTGTGTATATGGGGCTGTGTATGTGTGTGTATGGAGGGCTACATATGTGTGTGTATGGAGGGCTACATATGTGTGTGTATGGAGGGCTGCTATTGTGTGTGTATGGAGGGCTGCGTATGTGTGTGTATGGAGGGCTTCGTATGTGTGTGTATGGAGGGCTTCGTATGTGTGTGTATGGAGGGCTGTGTATGTGTGTGTATGGAGGGCTGTGTATGTGTGTGTATGGAGGGCTGCGTATGTGTGTATGGAGGGCTACATATGTGTGTGTATGGAGGGCTGCTATTATGTGTGTATGGAGGGCTGCGTATGTGTGTGTGTATGGAGGGCTTTGTATGTGTGTGTATGGAGGGCTTCGTATGTGTGTGTATGGAGGGCTTCGTATGTGTGTGTATGGAGGGCTGTGTATGTGTGTGTATGGAGGGCTGCGTATGTGTGTATGGAGGGCTGCGTATGTGTGTGTATGGAGGGCTGCGTATGTGTGTGTATGGAGGGCTTCGTATGTGTGTGTATGGAGGGCTGTGTATGTGTGTGTATGGAGGGCTTCGTATGTGTGTGTATGGAGGGCTTCGTATGTGTGTGTATGAAGGGCTGCGTATGTGTGTATGGAGGGCTGCGTATGTGTGTGTGGTGTCCCGGTACAGGACCTTGTCCTGTCCCTTTTGTTAAGTCCCCTCAGCTAGAGTCTCTCCATCTCCACAGGGCTCTTCTGCAGGGCTCATATCATTGTATTTACATGTATATTATTTAATGTATAGGTAAAATAAATGTATAGGACCCTCCCTGGTCATGTGATCTACATTTGTAAATGTACAGGTATTTAAGGACCGTCCTGGGTCATGTGACATACCCAGAGTTCACTGGATTCAGGACCTACAGGTTTGCTGGCCAATGAGCTTAGTCCAGCCCCCTATTATATAAAGGGCTGTAGTCTGTAAATTCACTCTCTTAGTTCCGGACTATCAAGCAAGCACAATCAGCATATCTTCCATCTCATCTCAAACTAGGCCAAAGCCTAAAGAACCAGCAGCCACTAAAACCGTGAGTTATAAATCTCAACCTACAAATCCTGTGTGACTACTATCCCTACTCAAATCTTATCATTAGTAGCACAGTGGCCTGCTTAAAGCTCATTACTACCAGTCCCAGCAAAGCTTGTGAGGAACCTGCATTCCTGTTGCCTCAGGAGAAGCTGTTTAATTGTAAAGACTGTTGCATACAAGTTCAAGTAAAAGTTTCCAGTTATCTCATAAATCTGCTGTGGACATTCCAGTTATTCTCCCTGACGTTTGTGGGCCGGTTGGCGGCAGGACCTATAACACTAAGCAAACCTCACCCTGGCCTCACGACAAGTAAGGGTGAACAACACCAAACCCTTCATTCACCATTGTAACACCCCTACACCATATGTGTATATGGAGGGCTGCTTATGTGTGTGTATGGAGGGCTGCGTATGTGTGTGTATGGAGGGCTACATATGTGTGTGTATGGAGGGCTGCTATTGTGTGTGTATGGAGGGCTTCGTATGTGTGTGTATGGAGGGCTTCGTATGTGTGTGTATGGAGGGCTTCGTATGTGTGTGTATGGAGGGCTGCGTATGTGTGTGTATGGAGGGCTGCGTATGTGTGTATGGAGGGCTGCGTATGTGTGTGTATGGAGGGCTTCGTATGTGTGTGTATGGAGGGCTTCGTATGTGTATGTATGGAGGGCTGTGTATGTGTGTGTATGGAGGGCTTCGTATGTGTGTGTATGGAGGGCTTCGTATGTGTGTGTATGGAGGGCTGCGTATGTGTGTATGGAGGGCTGCGTATGTGTGGGGTGTCCCGGTACAGGACCTTGTCCTGTCCCTTGTGTTAAGTCCCCTCAGCTAGAGTCCCTCCATCTCCACAGGGCTCTTCTGCAGGGCTCATATCATTGTATTTACATGTATATTATTTAATGTATAGGTAAAATAAATGTATAGGACCCTCCCTGGTCATGTGATCTACATTTGTGAATGTACAGGTATTTAAGGACCGTCCTGGGTCATGTGACATACCCAGAGTTCACTGGATTCAGGACCTACAGGTTTGCTGGCCAATGAGCTTAGTCCAGCCCCCTATTATATAAAGGGCTGTAGTCTGTAAATTCACTCTCTTAGTTCCGGACTATCAAGCAAGCACAATCAGCATATCTTCAATCTCATCTCAAACTAGGCCAAAGCCTAAAGAACCAGCAGCCACTAAAACCGTGAGTTATAAATCTCAACCTACAAATCCTGTGTGACTACTATCCCTACTCAAATCTTATCATTAGTAGCACAGTGGCCTGCTTAAAGCTCATTACTACCAGTCCCAGCAAAGCTTGTGAGGAACCTGCATTCCGGTTGCCTCAGGAGAAGCTGTTTAATTGTAAGGACTGTTGCATACAAGTTCAAGTAAAAGTTTCCAGTTATCTCATAAATCTGCTGTGGACATTCCAGTTATTCTCCCTGACGTTTGTGGGCCGGTTGGCGGCAGGACCTATAACACTAAGCAAATCTCACCCTGGCGTCACGACAAGTAAGGGTGAACACCGCCAAACCCTTCATTCACCATTGTAACACCCCTACACCATATGTGTATATGGAGGGCTGCGTATGTGTGTGTATGGAGGGCTGAGTATGTGTGTGTATGGAGGGCTGCGTATGTGTGTGTATGGAGGGCTGTGTATGTGTGTGTATAGAGGGCTGTCTATGTGTGTGAATGGAGGACTGTGTATGTGTGTGTATGGAGGGCTGCGTATGTGTGTGTATGGAGGGCTGCGTATGTGTGTGTATGGAGGGCTGCGTATGGAATCAGTGTATGTGTGTATATGGGACTGTGTATGTATTTCCTTAGGGACACAGGGAGATTTATCAGTCAGCCTGAAACCCTAATTGTCTGTTTTTTCCCCACACCAACCAATCACAGCTCAACTTTCAAACCTTTACGAGCTCTTGTAAAGTGAAAGCTGAGTTGTGATTGGTTCCTATGGGAAAAAACAGACAATTTTGGTTCCAGGCTTATTGATAAATCAGGGCCACAGGGTGTAAATGTACGCCCGGTGCCTGCTCCTGAACTATGGAGTGTACTCAGGAGCTGAGCCCGCTTCATAGCCAGTTAATAAAAGTTAATATATGTGAATAAGCCCCTTACCTAATAAGTTTCAATCACCCCTTTTTTTTAATTAAAACAATGTAAACAAAAATAAACACATGTCATATCAGCGCTTACATAAATGTCCAAACTATTAATATATAACGTTAAAGGAGAACTGCAGTGGAATATAACTTATCCCCTATGCGAAGGAAAGGGGATAAGTTATAAATGGACGGGGCGTTCTGTCCCTGCATGATGCGGCGGCCGACACGCCCCCTCCATGTATCCCATAGAGATTCATGGAGGGGGCGTGTCTGCCACGGCTTCCTGCTGGGGACAACACCGAGCTTCCTGCAGACTGCTGTGGCCCTGTTCAGGAGATCCTGGGGAGCCCCAGTGGTCAGACCCCCCACGATCTATAACTTATCCCTATCCTTTGGATAGAAGACAAGTTATACTTCACTACAGTTCACTTGTGATTAAACTGCACAGTCAATGGCGTACACAGGAAAGGAAATCAAATTCCAGAATTGCGCATTTTTGGTCACTTCATATACCAGAAAAAAAAAATTCAGAAAGTTCCTCAAAAACAAAATTGGTACCAATAAAAACTACAGACAGCACAATAAATTAGCCTCTATACATCACTGTACATGGAAAAATATTTTTTTTTGTAAAAAAAAAAAAAAAAAGTTGTAAAATAGTAAAATAAAACAAAATTTTTATAAACTGGGTATCCTTTTAATTGTATGGACCCACAGGATAAAGATAATGTCCCTCATTTACTAATAAAATCGGGTTGTAAGTCTATGTTGCTTTCTTACCCGACTGCTTTTTTCCCCTGGTATTTATTATTATGTCCCATCCTGTTTGTCGCACGTGGGTTTTGTAGGTTTTGGTTTCCAACTCCTCTGAGCTGTCGGGGAAAAATCCACAACAATTCAACAAATTCGGGTTGGAAACCTTAATAAATACGTGGGAAAGCTCAGAAATGTCGCGTAACGCCCCTTTTTCGGGTTTGGGAGAATCCACATCGGGTCCGTCGGGAAAAAATGTCGCATAGTGTCGCAGACTGGCGCACGATGTCTGCGACATGGCGCAGACAAAGGTGCGCCAAAAAAAACCGACAAAAGAGGTCGGGTTTAGAATAGTAAATGAGGGCCAATGTGTCATTGTTATCAGAAAGTGAACTGCGAAGAAACAGAAGCCTTTAAAATTACAAAATCTTTTTTTTTTTCAATTCCGCCCACAAATATTTTTTTTTGTTTCACCATTTGTTGGTGAAATGTTTGATGATATTACAAAGCACAATTGGTGGCGCAAAATATAAGCCCTCATATGGGTCTGTAGGTAGAAAATTGAAAGTGTTAGGATTTTTAGAAGGTCAGGAGGAAAAAACAAAAGTGCAAAAATAAAATGCTGTCTGGCAATACTGGGAGTAGTTGTTTTGCAACAGCTGGAGGCTCCGTTTTGGAAACCGTAGAGTACCAGACTTTTTTCATTTTTATTGGGGAGGGGGGCTGTGAAGGGGTATGTGTATATGTAGTGTTTTTTTACTTTTATTTTATTTTTTGTGGTAGTGTAGTGTAGTGTTTTTAGGGTACAGTCGCACGGGCGGGGGTTCACAGTAGTTTCTCGCTGGAAGTTTGAGCTGTTGCAGAAAATTTGCCGCAGCTCAAACTTGCAGCCCGATACTTACTGTAAGCCTCCGCCCATGTGAGTGTACCCTGTACATTCACATTGGGGGGGACATCCAGCTGTTGCAAAACTACAACTCCCAGCATGCGCTGACAGACTGTACATGCTGAGAGTTTTAGTTTTGCAACAGCTGTAGGCACACTGGTTATGTATCACTGAGTTTGTGACCTTACTCAGTGTTTCAAAACCAGTGTGCCTCCAGCTGTTGCAAAACTACAACTCTCAGCAGTCACCGACAGCCAACGGGCATGCTGGGAGTTGTAGTTATGCAACCAGCAGATGCACCACTACAACTCCCAGCATGCACTTTAGCTGTTTGTGCAAGCTGGCAGTTGTAGTTATACAACAGCTGAAGGTACACTTTTCCATAAAAAAAATGTGACTCCAGCTGTTGCAAAACCATAAGTCCCAGCATGCCCATAAGGGAATGCTGGGAGTTGTGGTGGTCTGTAGTGGCGTCTCCAGCATTCAAATTTAGGGGGGGCACATGGGGGGCCAGTGACAAAAGTGGGGGGGTAATTTTAAAACGTGCGTATGTGTATATATATATATATATATATATATACACACACACACACACACACACACACACACATATATATATATATATATATATGTATATATATATTATATATATATATATATATATATATATATATATATATATATATAAGCACAATGATTTTTCTTCCGTTTTTGCCATAGATTTTTGGGTAAAAGACTGATGTCATTATAAAGTAGAATTGGTGGCGCAAAAAATAAGCCATCATATGGATTGTTAGGTGCAAAATTGAAAGGGTTATGATTTTTAAAAGGTAAGGAGGAAAAAACAAAAGTACAAAAACGGAAAAACGCTCGGACCTTAAGGCGTTAAAACTTTTGGACACTACCATCAACTTTGATAGCGGCATCTAAAGTGTTAATGTCGGACATCAGCCTGATTGGTGATGTCTGGCATTAGTCGAGGGTTCTAGCTAATGATTTATACAACACAGTGGGAGCAGGCACTGGACGTACACATACGCCTTGTGTCCTTAGGGCTCATTTACACGGACGGATCCCCAGCATATTTTACGCTGCGGATCCCCCGACAATGCACACATCGCGGCTGCTCTCGGCCTAGTTCATAGAGCAGGAGCGGTAATGATGTGCGCGAGTATACACATAAAAGTGTGTCTGCTCGTAGCGGAGGATTGCCATTATGAGCAGGCACAGATAGAGGCAGCACTGTAGGGTCCATTGTCGGCGGATCCGCAGCGTAAAATACACTGTGGATCCACCCCTGAATGAGCCCTTAGGATACGCTCACACGTACAGGATCTGCTGCATATTTTCTGCAGCTGATGTTGCTACCTATTGAAGCTAATGGGTTGCAAAATCAGCTGCACAAAATATGCAGCAAAAATATGCAGCTGATCCTGTACATGTGAATGTACCCTTGAGGGGTTAATGAGGGGTTAATGTGTTCACATGTTGTCCTTCCAGAGGGGTCACTTTCCCTCCTCCAGTGTCCACAGGTCTCCAACAGGTCACAGTACTAGAACAATTTATGGAAAAATCGCGGCAAAAATTGCGCTGTTTTACCGCGATTTACGAAAAATCGCGGTAAAAGCGCGCAATTTTTGCCGCGATTTTTCCCAAAAATTTTTGTGATAATGTGGCCTGTTGGTGACCTGTTGACACTGGAGGAGGGAAAGTGACCCCTCTGGACTGCTAGGTTATACTGCTGATCAGGGGGGAGAGAGGGAGGACAGGACATCACTCACCTCACATTAAGTGGCCACTCTGCTGTGTGACCTGTCAGCTCTCGGGCCTGTCCTCTTCTGTGCTGGGAGGCGGAGCCATCAATGTATTGGGACATCCCTATTTATTTTAAATTGGGGGGGGCACGGCCTGATCTAGGGGGGGCCATGGCCTCCTCTGGCCCCCCCCCTAGCGACGCCACTGGTGGTCTGCCTCCTGCTGTTGCATAACTACAGCTCCCAGCATGCCCTTTTTGCATGCTGGGAGCTGTTGCTAAGCAACAGCAGGAGGCTGTAACTCACCTCCTGCTGCTGCTCCGTCGCAGGACTGTCCCTCGCCGCCGCCGTCGCTCCTGGGGCCCCGATCCCAACAAGGACGCCATGGATCGGGGTCCCCGGCACCCGGGGTGCACGTCCCGCACCCGCTCACGTCCTCCGGAAGAGGGGCGGAGCGGGTGCGGGAGTGACACCCGCAGCAGGCGCCCTGATTGGTCGGCCGGTAATCCGGCCGACGAATCAAGGCGATCGTGAGGTGGCACCAGTGCCACCTCACCCCTGCAGGCTCTGGCTGTTCGGGGCCGTCAGAGACGGCCCCGATCAGCCAGTAATTCCGGGTCACTGGAGACCCGATTGACCCGGAATCGCCGCAGATCGCTGGACTGAATTGTCCAGCGATCTGCGGCCATCGCCGACATGGGGGGGCATAATGACCCCCCTGGGCGATATGCCGGGATGCCTGCTGAATGATTTCAGCAGGCATCCGGCTCCGGTCCCCAACCGGCTAGCGGTGGGGACCGGAATTCCTACGGGCGTATGGATACGCAATGCGTCCTTAAGGACTCGGAATGCAGGGCGTATCCATACGCCCTGCGTCCTTAAGAGGTTAATGACCAAGCCCATTTTCACCTTAAGGACCAGGCCAATTTTATTTTTGCGTTTTTGTTTTTTCCTCCTCCCCTTCTAAAATCCATAACTCTTTTATATTTCCATCTAAAGACCCATATAAGGGATTGTTTTTTGCGGGACCAATTGTACTTTGTAATGAAACCTCTCATTTTACCATAAAATGTACTGCAAACCCCCCCAAAAAATTTTTAGGGAGGAAATTTAAATGAAAACCAAAATTTTGCAAATTTTGGAGGGTTTGGTTTTCACACTGTACACTTTACGGTAAAAATGACATGTGTTCTTTATTCTGTGGGTCAATACGATTAAAATTATACCCATGGCTAGATACATTACTTTTATATTTTTGTACCGCTTAAAAAAAATCTAAAACTTTTTGTACAAAATCAGTAATCTAAAATCGCCCTATTTTGACCACCTATAACTTTTTCATTTTTCCGTACATAGGACGGTATGAGGGCTCATTTTTTGCGCCGTCATCTGTGCTTTATTTAGATATCACATTTGCTTACATAAAACTTGTAGATAATTTTTTATTAATTTATTTTTTAATAAAATGTGACAAACAAGCAGCATTTTTGGACATTTTCTTATTTTTTACGTTTACGCCATTCACCGAACGGGATCATAAACAATATATTTTGATAGTTTGGACATTTACGCACGCGGCAATACCAAATATGTTTATTTTAAAAAAATTACGCTTTTTGGGGATAAAATGGGAAAAACTGACAATTTTCATTTTTATTGGGGGAGGGGATTTTTCACTTTTTAAAAAAAAAACTTTTTATCTTTACATTTTTCAACTTTTTTTTACACTTTTTATGTCCCCATAGGGGACTATCTATAGCAATCCTTTGATTGCTAATACTGTGCATTGCTATGTATAGGACATAGCACTGCTCAGTATTATCGGTCATCTTCTGCTCTGGTCTGCTCGATCGCAGACCAGAGCAGAAGACCCCGGGAGACAGCCGGAGCTAGGTAAGGGGACCTCCGGCTGTCATGCTGGATGATCGGATCGCCGCGGCAGCGCTGCGGGTGATCCGATCATCCAATCAAAGTGCCGCAATGCTGCAGATGCCCTGATCTGTATTGATCACGGCATCGGAGGCATTAATGGCGGACATCCGCGCGTTCGGAACCAGCCGTGTATGACACGAGCACCCTTCCGATGCTCGCGGTCATACACAGGACGTAAATGTACGTCCTGGTGCGGGAAATCCCGCCAAACCAGGACATACATTTACGTCCGTGGTCATTAAGGGGTTAATGAAAATTTGACAAACACCTGAGGGGTATAGTTTCCAAAATTGGGTCACATGTGGGTATTTATTTTTTTGCGTTTATGTCAGAACCGCTGTAAAATCACCAATTTAGGCCTCAAATGTACATGGTGCGCTCTCACTCCTGAACCTTGTTGTGCTCCCGCAGAGCATTTTACGCCCACATATGGGGTATTTCCATACTCAGGAGAAATTGTGTTACAAATTTTGGGGGTCTTTTTTTCCTTTTACCGCTTGTGAAAATAAAAAATTTCTCCCGAGTACGGAAATACCCCATATGTGGCCCTAAACTGTTTCCTTGAAATACAACAGGGCTCCGAAGTGAGAGAGCGCCAATCGCATTTGAGGACTAAATTAGGGATTGCATAGGGGTGGACATAAGGGTATTCTACGCCAGTGATTCTTAAACAGGGTGCCTCCAGCTGTTGCTAAACTCCCAGCATGCCTGGACAGTCAGTGGCTGTCCAGAAATGCTGGGAGTTGTTGTTTTGCAACAGCTGGAGGCTCCATTTTGGAAACACTGCTGTACAATATGTTTTTCATTTTTATTGTGGGGGACAGTGTAAAGGGGTGTATATGTAGTGTTTTACCCTTTCTTTTGTGTCAGTGTTTTCAGGGTACATTCGCACTGGCGTGTTACGATGAGTTTCCCGCTAGGAGTTTGGGCTGCTGAAAAAATTTGCCGCAGCCCAAACTTGAAGCAGGAAACTTACTGTAAACCTGCCAGTGTGAATGTACCCTGTACATTCACATGGGGGGGCAAACCTCCAGCTGTTTCAAAACTACAACTCTCAGCATGCACTGACTGACCGTGCATGCTGGGAGTTGTACTTTTGCAACAGCTGGAGGCACACTGGTTGGAAAACCTTCAGTTAGGTTCTGTTACCTAACTCAGTATTTTCCAACCAGTGTGCCTCCAGCTGTTGCAAAACTGCAACTCCCAGCATGTACTGATCACCGAAGGGCATGCTGGGTGATGTAGTTATGCAACAGCTGGAATTACGCAACTACAACTCTCAGCATGCCAAGACAGCTGTTTGCTGTTTGGGCATGCTGGGATTTGCAGTTTTGCAATATCTGGAGGGCTACAGTTTATAGACCACTGCACTGTGATCTCCAAACCGTGGACCTCCAGATGTTGCAAAACTACAAATCCCAGCATGCCCAGACAGCAAACAGCTGTTTGGGCATGCTAAGAGTTGTAGTTTTGCAAGATCTGGAGGGATACAGTTTAGCGACCACTGTATAGTGGTCTCAGACTGTAGCCCTCCAGATTTTGCTAGGCAACTTACCAACTTTCGTAGGATCCAGGGAACCATCCTCTTCTGCTGCACGACATCGCCGCCAGCCGATCACCATCGCTCCCAGCCTCCGGATGGGTAAATGGATCTTCTGCCCCCGGTCCTTTGTCGGTTCCCCGTTCTGCCCCGCCTATTGTGGGTGGTCAGAACGGGGAAAACGAAAGTTAAACCCCCCCCCCCCCCCCGCATCCGATCTGCTATTGGTGGTCGCGTCTAGACCACCAATAGCAGGGATAGGAGGGGTGGCACCCCTGCACCCCTGCCACCTCACTCCTATCCCTTCAGGGGGATCGTGGGTGTCTTAGACAACCACGATCCCCCTTATATTCCGAGTCGCCAGGGTCACCATAGACCCGAATGACCCGGAATTGGCGCAAATCGCAAGTGTGAATTCATTAGCGATTTGCGCCGATCACCAACATGGGGGGGTCTGATGACCCCCCTGGGCATTTGCGTAGGGTGCCTGCTGATCGATATCAGCAGGCACCCCGGTCCCGCCCGGTGCAAGGCGGGGACCGAAATTCCCACGGGCGTATGGATACGCCCTGGGTCCTTAAGGGATTAAACCTAATTTACATTTCAACCCATGATGGTGTCATGCTAAGCAGACCACATTATAAAAGTGCTGAACCCTGTGATATAGAACTGGCGGACTATCTGATGTGTATACTGGACTATCTGATGTGTATATTGGACTATCTGATGTGTATACTGGACTATCTGATGTGTATACTGGACTATCTGATGTGTATACTGGACTATCTGATGTGTATACTGGACTATCTGATGTGTGTTCTGGACTATCTGATGTGTATACTGGACTATCTGATGTGTATACTGGACTATCTGATGTGTATACTGGACTATCTTATGTGCATATTGGACTATCTGATGTGTATACTGGACTATCTGATGTGTGTACTGGACTATCTGATGTGTATACTGGACTATCTGATGTGTATACTGGACTATCTGATGTGTATACTGGACTATCTGATGTGCATATTGGACTATCCGATGTGTATACTGGACTATCTGATGTGTATACTGGACTATCTGATGTGTATACTGGACTATCTGATGTGTGCACTGGACTATCTGATGTGTATACTGGACTATCTGATGTGTGTACTGGACTATCTGATGTGTGTACTGTACTATCTGATGTGTGTACTGGACTATCTGATGTGTATACTGGACTATCTGATGTGTATACTGGACTATCTGATGTGTGTACTGGACTATCTGATGTGTATACTGGACTATGTGATGTGTGTACTGGACTATCTGATGTGTATACTGGACTATCTGATGTGTATACTGGACTATCTGATGTATATACTGGACTATCTGATGTGTATATTGGACTATCTGATGTGTATACTGGACTATCTGATGTGTATACTGGACTATCTGATGTATCTGCCTTTTGTTCCTGTGTGTTTGTTGGGTTTGGGTCTCGGATATAGGTGTATGTCTATGTTGGTCTCTGGTTGTGAGTTGGGTACGTCTCTTCTTGACGGGGTGCTTTGGTGTGGTATCATTTTCTGCGGTGCTCACTTAGGTGAGTGGTCTTTTGGCCTTACGCTCTGGATGACCAGGTTTTGTGGACTTAGCTCCTGAGGCTTGTTCCTTATCCTGAATCGGTGGCACCTAGTTACGGTTTTGTTTCTTTTGGTTTTCTCCCCCCTTGGTTTGGTGTTTCTCTCCATCACTAGTTGTAGTCCCTCTCCGCTGCTCTGTTTGTCCTAGTGTATTGTCTGATGTTTTCTCCTGTTTTGCTCCCGATCTCTGGTAGGCATGGGACTCCTGTATGTCGTGCTGGGTGCTTTAGCTGATGTGGCGGTGGGTAGGTTTCGCTTGGGTCTCAGTTTGTCTTTCCTTGTGGGTTCTTCTGTTTGTGGTGGTTTTTCGGGAGGGGGATTCTCCTGTGCTCTACGCTTGTTGGGGTGTGGTTTGTTGCAGTCTTCCGCATGCCGTGTTGGCGTTGGTCTGCAGTTTTCCTGTGAACGGGGAGTGTTTGCATTTTCTCTGTTTTGGTTTCCTCGGGGCTCGCTAGGTGCCCCTGTTCCGGTCCTTGCTGGTTTACTGTATGTTCCGCATGGAATATGGTTCTGGGCGGAGTTTTTTCCTGCAGGTTGTCTCTGGCCACCGAGGGTGTCTGGTATTTGTGCCCCCGCATATGTGCCCCTGGTACGCTATGGGCTGACATTTCGGTTGGTTGGGATTTTTTCAGGAGTTGGGCAGTGGACTGGCCTGCTTTCAGTTCCCCATTACAGCGCACGGGGAGCTCGCTTTGTTCTCGGTTGTGGCTGGTTGGGTCGGTTGTTGGTGTGGTGTTTGGTTTTCCAGTGGTGCTGCGATGGGTTTCTGCCATGCTTGGGGTTTTGTTTGAGCTTTTCCCTTGGTGTTGGTTGTGGGACTTTGGGTGCGCGCTACTTTTGTGATGCTTTTCTTCTTTTCTGGTGTGTGATTTGAGTGATCAGGGGGCCTGTTTTCTTCCTGTGCTCTGCCTGTTGCATCTAGTGCTTCGCTGTTTGGAGTTACGATTTCTTTCAGGGCTACGCTCCCTGGGGTCAGTATTGGGTGTTGACGTTTTGTCCCATTTTCTCTGGCTGTAGTTCCGGAGGGTTGCTTCTGCGGCCGGCCCATGGGTCCTTGGGGAGAGTGGTGTAATTCTTGGTCCGCTTTGGTGGCTCCTGCGGTTTGGTCGCACTCACGGTACGGCGCTTGCGAGTGGTTAGTGTTGGTGTGGAGGCCGGGATGTCTACAGTCGAGGAGGGTCCTGGAGGTTCCAGAGGGTCTGTGGATGGCGGATAAAAACTTAAAAAAAAAAAAATAAATAAATATTGGTTTCCATACCTGGAATGCCCCTTGATGTAACCTTATAAGGCTCTGATGTTTGATTTACTGTTTCGTTTTAATAGGATGTGATAATGGAAGTTATCTGCTGTGTCACCTCTCCTAGGAGGTTCGAGATTTGGGCAGTGTTCTCAGTGTATCCAAATAACATTCTGAGTATGTGATGCGGGGATCTTCACCTGTTAATGTGAATCACCTACAAAAAAAATTTAAAAAAATAAAAAAATTGGTTGGCTTTCCCGCTGTGCTGCGATCCAGTGGGGTGCGGTTGGCGCACGGCACATGGCAGGGGGTGATTTTCTTTCTGCTTTGCAGGTGGTGTATACCTAGGGGGCCCGCGAGTGGGTGGTGTATACCTAGGGGCTGGGCCCGCGAGTGGGCGGCCTTGCTGTCGGCGACCGTTTTTTTCCTATCATTTTTGGGTCGCTTGGTGGCGGCTGCGGGTCGGGTTTTTGGTTGTCGTTTTGCGTAATTTTTCTGATCCGAGATTTTGCGCTAGCTTTTTTCAGTGCTATGTGGATGGGGCACTTTTTCTTTCTCCTCGTCTCCTTCCATGGGACTTGGGTGTCCGTGTTTTTGGGTGCCTATTTTGTGCGTTTCATGGAAAAAGTAAAAAAAAAATAAAAAATAAAAAAAGGCCCGTCGGTCCGAGACTGTTTAGGCGATCCGGGAGACGCAGCTCGTGCTCCATGAGGGTCCATGAATGACTGTTTTGTGAGTTCGGGATTTGCTCTCTTTTTGTATCGGGGCCGGCGGAGGTGGATGGGGTTTCCGGAGAGGGTAGCGCTGCACATGGGGCGCATGCGATCTGCATGTTGTGTTGCTATTTTCGCCCAGTTTGATGTTTCCCATGTGTGTTTTTGTTTTAAGACCGGCTTTCCGCAAGGTGGTGCGAGTGCTGCAGCACTCTTCGGTGTATGGGCAAGTCTGAGAGAGAAGTTCACACGGGTTATTTAAAATAAAAAAATAAATAATTTTTTTTTAAAAATGGTCCTGGTGGCAGGTACCTCGGATTTCCTGGAGAGGAAATGTGTTGAGCAGATTTCCTGGAGAGGAAATGTGTTTGTCACGATGCCGGCTGGCAGGTAGTGGATCCTCTGTGCCAGAGAGGGATTGGCGTGGACCGTGCTAGAGGATCGGTTCTAAGTCACTACTGGTTTTCACCAGAGCCCGCCGCAAAGCGGGATGGTCTTGCTGCGGCGGTAGTGACCAGGTCGTATCCCCTAGCAACGGCTCAACCTCTCTGGCTGCTGAAGATAGGCGCGGTACAAGGGAGTAGACAGAAGCAAGGTCGGACGTAGCAGAAGGTCGGGGCAGGCAGCAAGGATCGTAGTCAGGAGGTCTGGAACACAGGCTAGGAACACACAAGGAAACGCTTTCACTGGCACTAAGGCAACAAGATCCGGCGAGGGAGTGAAGGGGAAGTGAGGTGATATAGGGAAGTGCACAGGTGTAAACACTAATTGGAACCACTGCGCCAATCAGCGGCGCAGTGGCCCTTTAAATCGCAAAGACCCGGCGCGCGCGCGCCCTAGGGAGCGGGGCCGCGCGCGCCGGGACAGAAGTGACGGAGAGCGAGTCAGGTACGGGAGCCGGGGTGCGCATCGCGAGCGGGCGCTACCCGCATCGCGAATCGCATCCCGGCCAGAGGCGGTATCGCAGCGCCCCGGGTCCGTGGAACCGACCGGAGCGCTGCAGTGAGAGGAGTGTAGCGAGCGCTCCGGGGAGGAGCGGGGACCCGGAGCGCTCGGCGTAACAGTACCCCCCCCCTTGGGTCTCCCCCTCTTCTTGGAGCCTGAGAACCTGAGGACCAGACTTTTGTCCAGGATATTGTCCTCAGGTTCCCAGGACCTCTCTTCTGGACCACAACCCTCCCAATCCACTAAAAAGAAGGTTTTCCCTCTGACCTTTTTAGATGCTAAAATTTCTTTGACGGAGAAGATGTCCGAGGAGCCGGAGACAGGAGTGGGGGGAACAGATTTGGGAGAGAAACGGTTAATGATAAGTGGTTTAAGAAGAGAAACATGAAAGGCATTAGGAATACGAAGAGAAGGAGGAAGAAGAAGTTTGTAAGAGACAGGATTAATCTGGCGCAAAATCTTGAAAGGACCAAGATAGCGTGGTCCCAACTTATAGCTAGGGACACGGAAGCGGACATATTTGGCGGAGAGCCATACCTTGTCTCCAGGGGAAAAAATGGGAGGAGCTCTTCTTTTCTTATCCGCGAATCTCTTCATGCGTGAAGAAGCCTGTAAGAGAGAATTTTGGGTCTCTCTCCATATGATGGAAAGATCACGAGAAATTTCATCCACAGCGGGCAGACCAGAGGGCAAGGGGGTAGGGAGGGGGGGAAGAGGGTGACGGCCGTACACCACGAAAAACGGGGATTTGGAGGAAGATTCAGAGATTCTGAAATTATACGAGAATTCGGCCCAAGGTAGAAGATCTGCCCAGTCATCCTGGCGGGAGGAAACAAAATGTCGTAAATAGTCACCCAAGATCTGGTTAATTCTTTCTACTTGTCCATTGGATTGAGGATGGTATGCAGAAGAAAAATTTAATTTAATCTTGAGTTGTTTACAGAGAGCCCTCCAGAATTTAGACACAAATTGGACGCCTCTATCCGAGACGATCTGCGTAGGCAACCCGTGAAGACGAAAAATGTGTACAAAAAATTGTTTAGCCAACTGAGGCGCTGAAGGAAGACCGGGAAGAGGGATGAAATGTGCCATTTTGGAGAATCGATCAACGACCACCCAAATAACAGTGTTGCCATGGGATGGGGGTAAGTCAGTAATAAAATCCATACCAATCAGAGACCAAGGTTGTTCGGGAACAGGCAGAGGAAGAAGAAAACCAGCGGGCTTCTGGCGAGGAGTCTTATCCCGGGCACAGATAGTGCAGGCTCGCACAAAGTCCACCACATCAGTCTCTAGAGTCGGCCACCAATAGAAGCGAGAGATGAGTTGCACAGATTTCTTGATGCCCGCATGACCTGCGAGATGGGAGGAGTGACCCCATTTGAGGATTCCGAGGCGTTGGCGTGGAGAAACAAAGGTCTTTCCTGGAGGAGTTTGCCTGATGGAGGCTGGAGAAGTGGAAATCAGGCAGTCAGGAGGAATGATGTGTTGAGGAGAGAGTTCAATTTCAGAAGCATCTGAGGAACGAGAGAGAGCATCGGCCCTAATGTTCTTATCAGCAGGCCGAAAGTGAATTTCAAAATTAAATCGGGCAAAGAACAGAGACCACCTGGCCTGACGAGGATTCAGCCGTTGGGCAGACTCGAGGTATGAGAGGTTCTTGTGATCGGTGTAAATAATAACTGGAAATCTTGATCCCTCCAGCAGATGCCTCCATTCCTCAAGTGCTAATTTAATGGCTAGAAGCTCTCGATCCCCGATGGAGTAGTTCCTCTCCGCCGGAGAGAAGGTCCTAGAAAAAAACCCACAAGTAACAGCATGCCCGGAAGAGTTTTTTTGTAGAAGGACAGCTCCAGCTCCCACTGAGGAGGCATCAACCTCCAATAGGAAGGGTTTAGATGGGTCAGGTCTGGAGAGCACGGGAGCCGAAGAGAAGGCAGACTTGAGTCGTTTAAAGGCGTCTTCCGCTTGAGGAGGCCAAGACTTGGGATCGGCATTTTTTTTGGTTAAAGCCACAATAGGAGCCACAATGGTAGAAAAATGTGGAATAAATTGCCTGTAATAATTGGCGAACCCCAAAAAACGTTGGATGGCACGGAGTCCGGAGGGGCGTGGCCAATCTAAGACGGCAGAGAGTTTATCTGGATCCATTTGTAGTCCCTGGCCAGAGACCAAGTATCCTAGAAAAGGAAGAGATTGGCATTCAAACAGACATTTCTCAATTTTAGCATAGAGTTGATTGTCACGAAGTCTCTGAAGAACCATACGGACATGCTGGCGGTGTTCTTCTAGATTGGCCGAAAAAATTAGGATATCATCAAGATATACAACAACACAGGAGTATAACAGATCACGAAAAATTTCATTAACAAAGTCTTGGAAGACAGCAGGGGCGTTGCACAGGCCAAAGGGCATGACCAGATACTCAAAGTGTCCATCTCTGGTGTTAAATGCTGTTTTCCACTCATCCCCCTCTCTGATGCGGATGAGGTTATAGGCGCCTCTTAAGTCCAATTTAGTAAAGATGTGGGCACCTTGGAGGCGATCAAAGAGTTCAGAGATGAGGGGTAAGGGGTAGCGGTTCTTAACCGTGATTTTATTAAGTCCGCGGTAGTCAATGCAAGGACGTAGAGAGCCATCTTTTTTGGACACAAAGAAAAATCCGGCTCCGGCAGGAGAGGAGGATTTACGGATAAAGCCCTTTTTTAGATTCTCCTGGACGTATTCAGACATGGCAAGAGTCTCTGGGGCAGAGAGAGGATAAATTCTGCCCCGGGGTGGAGTAGTGCCCGGGAGGAGGTCGATAGGACAATCATAAGGCCTGTGAGGAGGTAGAGTCTCCGCTTGTTTTTTGCAGAAAACATCCGCGAAGTCCATATAGGCCTTAGGGAGACCGGTTACTGGAGGAAGCACAGAGTTACGGCAAGGGTTACTGGGAACCGGTTTTAGACAGTCCTTGGAACAAGAGGGCCCCCAACTCTTGATCTCCCCAGTGGACCAATCCAGGGTTGGGGAATGAAGTTGAAGCCAGGGAAGTCCAAGGAGAATTTCCGAGGTGCAATTGGGGAGGACCAAAAGTTCAATCCTCTCGTGATGAGATCCGATGCTCATTAGAAGGGGCTCCGTGCGGAAACGTATGGAACAGTCCAATCTTTCATTGTTTATACAATTGATGTAAAGGGGTCTGGTGAGACTGGTCACTGGGATGTTGAACCTGTTGACGAGAGAGGCCAAAATAAAATTTCCTGCAGATCCAGAGTCCAAGAAGGCCACAGAAGAGAAGGAGAAGGCAGAGGCAGACATCCGCACCGGCACAGTAAGACGTGGAGAAGCAGAGTGGACATCAAGGATTGTCTCACCTTTGTGCGGAGTCAGGGTACGTCTTTCCAGGCGGGGAGGGCGGATAGGACAATCCCTCAGGAAGTGTTCGGTACTAGCACAGTACAGGCAGAGGTTCTCCATGCGGCGTCGTGTCCTCTCTTGAGATGTCAGGCGAGACCGGTCGACCTGCATAGCCTCCACGGCGGGAGGCACAGGAACAGATTGCAGGGAACCAGAGGAGAGAGGAGCCGAGGAGAAGAAACGCCTCGTGCGAACAGAGTCCATATCTTGGCGGAGCTCCTGACGCCTTTCGGAAAAACGCATGTCAATGCGAGTGGCTAGGTGAATAAGTTCATGAAGATTAGCAGGCATTTCTCGTGCGGCCAGAACATCTTTAATGTTGCTGGATAGGCCTTTTTTAAAGGTCGCGCAGAGGGCCTCATTGTTCCAGGATAATTCAGAAGCAAGAGTACGGAATTGTACGGCATACTCGCCAACGGAAGAATTACCCTGGACCAGGTTCAACAGGGCAGTCTCAGCAGAAGAGGCTCGGGCAGGTTCCTCAAAGACACTTCGAATTTCCGAGAAGAAGGAGTGTACAGAGGCAGTGACGGGGTCATTGCGGTCCCAGAGCGGTGTGGCCCAAGCCAGGGCTTTTCCAGACAGCAGGCTGACTACGAAAGCCACCTTAGACCTTTCAGTGGGGAACTGGTCCGACATCATCTCCAAGTGTAATGAACATTGGGAAAGGAAGCCACGGCAAAACTTAGAGTCCCCATCAAATTTATCCGGCAAGGATAGTCGTAGTCCAGAAGCGGCCACTCGCTGCGGAGGAGGTACAGGAGCTGGCGGAGGAGATGGTTGCTGGAGCTGTGGTAGTAACTGTTGTAGCATAACAGTCAGTTGAGACAGCTGTTGGCCTTGTTGCGCAATCTGTTGTGACTGCTGGGCGACCACCGTGGTGAGGTCAGCGACAACTGGCAGAGGAACTTCAGCGGGATCCATGGCCGGATCTACTGTCACGATGCCGGCTGGCAGGTAGTGGATCCTCTGTGCCAGAGAGGGATTGGCGTGGACCGTGCTAGAGGATCGGTTCTAAGTCACTACTGGTTTTCACCAGAGCCCGCCGCAAAGCGGGATGGTCTTGCTGCGGCGGTAGTGACCAGGTCGTATCCCCTAGCAACGGCTCAACCTCTCTGGCTGCTGAAGATAGGCGCGGTACAAGGGAGTAGACAGAAGCAAGGTCGGACGTAGCAGAAGGTCGGGGCAGGCAGCAAGGATCGTAGTCAGGGGCAACGGCAGGAGGTCTGGAACACAGGCTAGGAACACACAAGGAAACGCTTTCACTGGCACTAAGGCAACAAGATCCGGCGAGGGAGTGAAGGGGAAGTGAGGTGATATAGGGAAGTGCACAGGTGTAAACACTAATTGGAACCACTGCGCCAATCAGCGGCGCAGTGGCCCTTTAAATCGCAAAGACCCGGCGCGCGCGCGCCCTAGGGAGCGGGGCCGCGCGCGCCGGGACAGAAGTGACGGAGAGCGAGTCAGGTACGGGAGCCGGGGTGCGCATCGCGAGCGGGCGCTACCCGCATCGCGAATCGCATCCCGGCCAGAGGCGGTATCGCAGCGCCCCGGGTCCGTGGAACCGACCGGAGCGCTGCAGTGAGAGGAGTGTAGCGAGCGCTCCGGGGAGGAGCGGGGACCCGGAGCGCTCGGCGTAACAGTACCCCCCCCCTTGGGTCTCCCCCTCTTCTTGGAGCCTGAGAACCTGAGGACCAGACTTTTGTCCAGGATATTGTCCTCAGGTTCCCAGGACCTCTCTTCTGGACCACAACCCTCCCAATCCACTAAAAAGAAGGTTTTCCCTCTGACCTTTTTAGATGCTAAAATTTCTTTGACGGAGAAGATGTCCGAGGAGCCGGAGACAGGAGTGGGGGGAACAGATTTGGGAGAGAAACGGTTAATGATAAGTGGTTTAAGAAGAGAAACATGAAAGGCATTAGGAATACGAAGAGAAGGAGGAAGAAGAAGTTTGTAAGAGACAGGATTAATCTGGCGCAAAATCTTGAAAGGACCAAGATAGCGTGGTCCCAACTTATAGCTAGGGACACGGAAGCGGACATATTTGGCGGAGAGCCATACCTTGTCTCCAGGGGAAAAAATGGGAGGAGCTCTTCTTTTCTTATCCGCGAATCTCTTCATGCGTGAAGAAGCCTGTAAGAGAGAATTTTGGGTCTCTCTCCATATGATGGAAAGATCACGAGAAATTTCATCCACAGCGGGCAGACCAGAGGGCAAGGGGGTAGGGAGGGGGGGAAGAGGGTGACGGCCGTACACCACGAAAAACGGGGATTTGGAGGAAGATTCAGAGATTCTGAAATTATACGAGAATTCGGCCCAAGGTAGAAGATCTGCCCAGTCATCCTGGCGGGAGGAAACAAAATGTCGTAAATAGTCACCCAAGATCTGGTTAATTCTTTCTACTTGTCCATTGGATTGAGGATGGTATGCAGAAGAAAAATTTAATTTAATCTTGAGTTGTTTACAGAGAGCCCTCCAGAATTTAGACACAAATTGGACGCCTCTATCCGAGACGATCTGCGTAGGCAACCCGTGAAGACGAAAAATGTGTACAAAAAATTGTTTAGCCAACTGAGGCGCTGAAGGAAGACCGGGAAGAGGGATGAAATGTGCCATTTTGGAGAATCGATCAACGACCACCCAAATAACAGTGTTGCCATGGGATGGGGGTAAGTCAGTAATAAAATCCATACCAATCAGAGACCAAGGTTGTTCGGGAACAGGCAGAGGAAGAAGAAAACCAGCGGGCTTCTGGCGAGGAGTCTTATCCCGGGCACAGATAGTGCAGGCTCGCACAAAGTCCACCACATCAGTCTCTAGAGTCGGCCACCAATAGAAGCGAGAGATGAGTTGCACAGATTTCTTGATGCCCGCATGACCTGCGAGATGGGAGGAGTGACCCCATTTGAGGATTCCGAGGCGTTGGCGTGGAGAAACAAAGGTCTTTCCTGGAGGAGTTTGCCTGATGGAGGCTGGAGAAGTGGAAATCAGGCAGTCAGGAGGAATGATGTGTTGAGGAGAGAGTTCAATTTCAGAAGCATCTGAGGAACGAGAGAGAGCATCGGCCCTAATGTTCTTATCAGCAGGCCGAAAGTGAATTTCAAAATTAAATCGGGCAAAGAACAGAGACCACCTGGCCTGACGAGGATTCAGCCGTTGGGCAGACTCGAGGTATGAGAGGTTCTTGTGATCGGTGTAAATAATAACTGGAAATCTTGATCCCTCCAGCAGATGCCTCCATTCCTCAAGTGCTAATTTAATGGCTAGAAGCTCTCGATCCCCGATGGAGTAGTTCCTCTCCGCCGGAGAGAAGGTCCTAGAAAAAAACCCACAAGTAACAGCATGCCCGGAAGAGTTTTTTTGTAGAAGGACAGCTCCAGCTCCCACTGAGGAGGCATCAACCTCCAATAGGAAGGGTTTAGATGGGTCAGGTCTGGAGAGCACGGGAGCAGAAGAGAAGGCAGACTTGAGTCGTTTAAAGGCGTCTTCCGCTTGAGGAGGCCAAGACTTGGGATCGGCATTTTTTTTGGTTAAAGCCACAATAGGAGCCACAATGGTAGAAAAATGTGGAATAAATTGCCTGTAATAATTGGCGAACCCCAAAAAACGTTGGATGGCACGGAGTCCGGAGGGGCGTGGCCAATCTAAGACGGCAGAGAGTTTATCTGGATCCATTTGTAGTCCCTGGCCAGAGACCAAGTATCCTAGAAAAGGAAGAGATTGGCATTCAAACAGACATTTCTCAATTTTAGCATAGAGTTGATTGTCACGAAGTCTCTGAAGAACCATACGGACATGCTGGCGGTGTTCTTCTAGATTGGCCGAAAAAATTAGGATATCATCAAGATATACAACAACACAGGAGTATAACAGATCACGAAAAATTTCATTAACAAAGTCTTGGAAGACAGCAGGGGCGTTGCACAGGCCAAAGGGCATGACCAGATACTCAAAGTGTCCATCTCTGGTGTTAAATGCTGTTTTCCACTCATCCCCCTCTCTGATGCGGATGAGGTTATAGGCGCCTCTTAAGTCCAATTTAGTAAAGATGTGGGCACCTTGGAGGCGATCAAAGAGTTCAGAGATGAGGGGTAAGGGGTAGCGGTTCTTAACCGTGATTTTATTAAGTCCGCGGTAGTCAATGCAAGGACGTAGAGAGCCATCTTTTTTGGACACAAAGAAAAATCCGGCTCCGGCAGGAGAGGAGGATTTACGGATAAAGCCCTTTTTTAGATTCTCCTGGACGTATTCAGACATGGCAAGAGTCTCTGGGGCAGAGAGAGGATAAATTCTGCCCCGGGGTGGAGTAGTGCCCGGGAGGAGGTCGATAGGACAATCATAAGGCCTGTGAGGAGGTAGAGTCTCCGCTTGTTTTTTGCAGAAAACATCCGCGAAGTCCATATAGGCCTTAGGGAGACCGGTTACTGGAGGAAGCACAGAGTTACGGCAAGGGTTACTGGGAACCGGTTTTAGACAGTCCTTGGAACAAGAGGGCCCCCAACTCTTGATCTCCCCAGTGGACCAATCCAGGGTTGGGGAATGAAGTTGAAGCCAGGGAAGTCCAAGGAGAATTTCCGAGGTGCAATTGGGGAGGACCAAAAGTTCAATCCTCTCGTGATGAGATCCGATGCTCATTAGAAGGGGCTCCGTGCGGAAACGTATGGAACAGTCCAATCTTTCATTGTTTATACAATTGATGTAAAGGGGTCTGGTGAGACTGGTCACTGGGATGTTGAACCTGTTGACGAGAGAGGCCAAAATAAAATTTCCTGCAGATCCAGAGTCCAAGAAGGCCACAGAAGAGAAGGAGAAGGCAGAGGCAGACATCCGCACCGGCACAGTAAGACGTGGAGAAGCAGAGTGGACATCAAGGATTGTCTCACCTTTGTGCGGAGTCAGGGTACGTCTTTCCAGGCGGGGAGGGCGGATAGGACAATCCCTCAGGAAGTGTTCGGTACTAGCACAGTACAGGCAGAGGTTCTCCATGCGGCGTCGTGTCCTCTCTTGAGATGTCAGGCGAGACCGGTCGACCTGCATAGCCTCCACGGCGGGAGGCACAGGAACAGATTGCAGGGAACCAGAGGAGAGAGGAGCCGAGGAGAAGAAACGCCTCGTGCGAACAGAGTCCATATCTTGGCGGAGCTCCTGACGCCTTTCGGAAAAACGCATGTCAATGCGAGTGGCTAGGTGAATAAGTTCATGAAGATTAGCAGGCATTTCTCGTGCGGCCAGAACATCTTTAATGTTGCTGGATAGGCCTTTTTTAAAGGTCGCGCAGAGGGCCTCATTGTTCCAGGATAATTCAGAAGCAAGAGTACGGAATTGTACGGCATACTCGCCAACGGAAGAATTACCCTGGACCAGGTTCAACAGGGCAGTCTCAGCAGAAGAGGCTCGGGCAGGTTCCTCAAAGACACTTCGAATTTCCGAGAAGAAGGAGTGTACAGAGGCAGTGACGGGGTCATTGCGGTCCCAGAGCGGTGTGGCCCAAGCCAGGGCTTTTCCAGACAGCAGGCTGACTACGAAAGCCACCTTAGACCTTTCAGTGGGGAACTGGTCCGACATCATCTCCAAGTGTAATGAACATTGGGAAAGGAAGCCACGGCAAAACTTAGAGTCCCCATCAAATTTATCCGGCAAGGATAGTCGTAGTCCAGAAGCGGCCACTCGCTGCGGAGGAGGTACAGGAGCTGGCGGAGGAGATGGTTGCTGGAGCTGTGGTAGTAACTGTTGTAGCATAACAGTCAGTTGAGACAGCTGTTGGCCTTGTTGCGCAATCTGTTGTGACTGCTGGGCGACCACCGTGGTGAGGTCAGCGACAACTGGCAGAGGAACTTCAGCGGGATCCATGGCCGGATCTACTGTCACGATGCCGGCTGGCAGGTAGTGGATCCTCTGTGCCAGAGAGGGATTGGCGTGGACCGTGCTAGAGGATCGGTTCTAAGTCACTACTGGTTTTCACCAGAGCCCGCCGCAAAGCGGGATGGTCTTGCTGCGGCGGTAGTGACCAGGTCGTATCCCCTAGCAACGGCTCAACCTCTCTGGCTGCTGAAGATAGGCGCGGTACAAGGGAGTAGACAGAAGCAAGGTCGGACGTAGCAGAAGGTCGGGGCAGGCAGCAAGGATCGTAGTCAGGGGCAACGGCAGGAGGTCTGGAACACAGGCTAGGAACACACAAGGAAACGCTTTCACTGGCACTAAGGCAACAAGATCCGGCGAGGGAGTGAAGGGGAAGTGAGGTGATATAGGGAAGTGCACAGGTGTAAACACTAATTGGAACCACTGCGCCAATCAGCGGCGCAGTGGCCCTTTAAATCGCAAAGACCCGGCGCGCGCGCGCCCTAGGGAGCGGGGCCGCGCGCGCCGGGACAGAAGTGACGGAGAGCGAGTCAGGTACGGGAGCCGGGGTGCGCATCGCGAGCGGGCGCTACCCGCATCGCGAATCGCATCCCGGCCAGAGGCGGTATCGCAGCGCCCCGGGTCCGTGGAACCGACCGGAGCGCTGCAGTGAGAGGAGTGTAGCGAGCGCTCCGGGGAGGAGCGGGGACCCGGAGCGCTCGGCGTAACAGTGTTGAGCGGATTTCCTGGAGAGGAAATGTGTTGAGCGGATTTCCTGGAGAGGAAATGTGTTGGGTGGATTTCCTGGAGAGGAAATGTTTTGGGTGTGCCGGGGGGCTGAGGTGGCCCCAGGTGTTGGCTATCCAGTTTCTCTTGGGTGGGGTCGGAGCCCAGTGTAGGGCTAACTGGTCTCCTCCGTGGCGGTAAGAAGACGGTAAAAGCGGGGTCAACCCGGGGTAGACCTCCACACAGGACAGTGTGGCAGCACCTCTCGGGTTGGTAAGAAGCCAGTCGGTGTCTTTGTTACAGTTAAATTGTTATTTATATAAGTAATTTTATAAATAAAGCTGTGGCCGATACCCACCCACGGAAAAGTTAAATTGTTGTTGTGTCAGTTATTATTTAATTAATTATTGTAATAAGGGGGAGGGGTAGTTATAGCCTGCTAGGAGCTAATTGGGTCTCAACAGTCTGGAGGGGCAAGCTGTGCATAACTAGCTTGCCCCCTGACTGGTGAGCAGTTAGCAGTGAAGAAATGTACAGGCAAGGTTTTTTAGCCCCCTCCCCCGCCTGTAAAACTTGCCAGTGGCTACAGTGGTATGTCCCATGGGTAGGGGGAAGGAGTGCACCAATCAGGGGTTTAATAGTTTCCCGGGCTTTCAGAGGCCCTCCCCTGGGTATTTATAGCTGTGGTGCCTCCTTTCCCCCCTCAATCTGCCCAAGACCCGGAGTTTTGCCCTCCCTCCCTTTTTTTGTATCTCTGTTTCTTGTAAGTCACAGCTTGGCGGTAAGAAGACGGTGAAAGCGGGGTCAACCCGGGGTAGACCTCCACACAGGACAGTGTGGCAGCACCTCTCGGGTTGGCAAGAAGCCAATCGGTGTCTTTGTGTCACGATGCCGGCTGGCAGGTAGTGGACCCTCTGTGCCAGAGAGGGATTGGCGTGGACCGTGCTAGTGGACCGGTTCTAAGCCACTACTGGTTTTCACCAGAGCCCGCCGCAAAGCGGGATGGTCTTGCTGCGGCGGTAGTGACCAGGTCGTATCCACTAGCAACGGCTCACCTCTCTGGCTGCTGAAGATAGGCGCGGTACAAGGGAGTAGGCAGAAGCAAGGTCGGACGTAGCAGAAGGTCGGGGCAGGCAGCAAGGATCGTAGTCAGGGGCAACGGCAGAAGGTCTGGAAACACAGGCAAGGAACACACAAGGAACGCTTTCACTGGCACTAAGGCAACAAGATCCGGCAAGGGAGTGCAAGGGAAGTGAGGTAATATAGGGAAGTGCACAGGTGAAAACCCTAATTGGAACCACTGCGCCAATCAGCGGCGCAGTGGCCCTTTAAATCGCAGAGACCCGGCGCGCGCGCGCCCTAGGGAGCGGGGCCGCGCGCGCCGGGACAGAACAGACGGGGAGCGAGTCAGGTAGGGGAGCCGGGGTGCGCATCGCGAGCGGGCGCTACCCGCATCGCGAATCGCATCCCGGCTGGCAGCAGGATCGCAGCGCCCCGGGTCAGAGGACGTGACCGGAGCGCTGCAGCGGAGGGAGTGAAGCGAGCGCTCCGGGGAGGAGCGGGGACCCGGAGCGCTCGGCGTAACAGTACCCCCCCCCTTGGGTCTCCCCCTCTTCTTGGAGCCTGAGAACCTGAGGAGCAGACTTTTGTCAAGGATGTTGTCCTCAGGTTCCCAGGATCTCTCTTCAGGACCACAACCCTCCCAGTCTACTAAAAAAAAATTTTTTCCTCTGACCTTTTTGGCAGCCAAAATTTCCTTGACCGAGAAGACGTCCGAGGAGCCGGAAACAGGAGTGGGAGGAACAGATTTGGGAGAAAAACGGTTGAGGATGAGTGGTTTGAGAAGAGAGACGTGAAAGGCATTAGGGATACGAAGAGAAGGAGGAAGAAGAAGTTTATAAGAGACAGGATTAATTTGACACAAAATTTTGAAAGGACCAAGATAGCGTGGTCCCAACTTGTAGCTAGGGACACGGAAGCGGACATATTTAGCGGAGAGCCATACCTTGTCTCCAGGGGAAAAAACGGGGGGAGCTCTTCTTTTCTTATCCGCGAACCTCTTCATGCGTGAAGAAGCCTGTAAGAGAGAATTTTGGGTCTCTCTCCATATAATGGAAAGGTCACGAGAAATTTCATCCACAGCGGGCAGACCAGAGGGCAAGGGGGTAGGGAGGGGGGGAAGAGGGTGACGGCCGTACACCACGAAAAATGGGGATTTGGAGGAAGATTCAGAGACCCTGAAGTTATACGAGAATTCGGCCCATGGAAGGAGATCTGCCCAGTCATCCTGGCGGGAGGAAACAAAATGTCGCAAATAATCACCCAGGATCTGGTTAATTCTTTCTACTTGTCCATTGGACTGGGGATGATATGCAGAGGAAAAATTTAATTTAATCTTGAGTTGTTTACAGAGAGCTCTCCAGAATTTAGACACGAATTGGACCCCTCTATCCGAGACAATCTGCGTAGGCAACCCGTGAAGACGAAAAATGTGTACAAAAAATTGTTTAGCCAACTGAGGCGCAGAAGGAAGACCAGGAAGAGGGATGAAATGTGCCATTTTGGAGAATCGATCAACGACCACCCAAATAACGGTGTTGCCACGGGAAGGGGGTAAATCAGTAATAAAATCCATACCAATCAGAGACCAAGGCTGTTCGGGGACAGGCAGAGGATGAAGAAAACCAGCGGGCTTCTGGCGAGGAGTCTTATCCCGGGCACAGATAGTGCAGGCTCGCACAAAGTCCCCAACATCCGTCTCCAGAGTCGGCCACCAATAGAAGCGGGAGATGAGTTGCACAGATTTCTTGATGCCCGCATGACCTGCGAGATGGGAGGAGTGACCCCATTTGAGGATTCCGAGGCGTTGGCGTGGAGAAACAAAGGTCTTTCCTGGAGGAGTCTGCCTGATGGAGGCAGGAGAAGTGGAGATCAGGCAGTCAGGTGGAATGATGTGTTGCGGAGGGAGATCAACTTCTGAGGCATCCGAGGAACGAGAGAGAGCATCGGCCCTAATGTTCTTATCGGCAGGACGAAAGTGAATCTCAAAATTAAATCGGGCAAAGAACAGAGACCACCGGGCCTGGCGAGGATTCAGCCGTTGGGCCGACTGGAGGTAGGAGAGGTTCTTGTGGTCGGTGTAGATAATAACAGGAAATCTTGATCCCTCCAGCAGATGCCTCCATTCCTCAAGTGCTAATTTAATGGCTAGAAGCTCTCGATCCCCGATGGAGTAGTTCCTCTCCGCTGGAGAGAAGGTCCTAGAGAAAAAACCACAAGTGACAGCATGCCCGGAAGAATTTTTTTGTAGAAGAACAGCTCCAGCTCCTACTGAGGAGGCATCAACCTCCAATAGGAAGGGTTTGGAAGGGTCAGGTCTGGAGAGCACGGGAGCCGAAGAAAAGGCAGACTTGAGTCGTTTAAAGGAGTCTTCTGCTTGAGGAGGCCAGGACTTGGGATCAGCATTTTTTTTGGTTAAAGCCACGATAGGAGCCACAATGGTAGAAAAATGTGGGATAAATTGCCTGTAATAATTGGCGAACCCCAAAAAGCGTTGGATAGCACGGAGTCCGGAGGGGCGTGGCCAATTTAAGACGGCAGAGAGTTTGTCTGGATCCATCTGTAGTCCCTGGCCAGAGACCAAATATCCTAGAAAAGGAAGAGATTGGCATTCAAACAGACATTTCTCAATTTTGGCATAGAGTTGGTTGTCACGAAGTCTCTGAAGAACCATACGGACATGCTGGCGGTGTTCTTCTAGATTGGCAGAAAAAATTAGGATATCGTCCAGATATACCACAACACAGGAGTATAACAGATCACGAAAAATTTCATTGACAAAGTCTTGGAAGACGGCAGGGGCATTGCACAGTCCAAAGGGCATGACCAGATACTCAAAGTGTCCATCTCTGGTGTTAAATGCCGTTTTCCACTCGTCCCCCTCTCTGATGCGGATGAGGTTATAGGCGCCTCTTAAGTCCAATTTAGTGAAGATGTGGGCACCTTGGAGGCGATCAAAGAGTTCAGAGATGAGGGGTAAGGGGTAGCGGTTCTTAACCGTGATTTTATTAAGACCGCGGTAGTCAATGCAAGGACGTAGGGAGCCATCTTTTTTGGACACAAAGAAAAATCCGGCTCCGGCAGGAGAGGAGGATTTACGGATAAAGCCCTTTTTTAGATTCTCCTGGACGTATTCGGACATGGCAAGAGTCTCTGGGGCAGAGAGAGGATAAATTCTGCCCCGGGGTGGAGTAGTACCCGGGAGGAGGTCGATAGGGCAATCATAAGGCCTGTGAGGAGGTAGAGTCTCAGCTTGTTTTTTGCAGAAAACATCCGCGAAGTCCATATAGGCCTTAGGGAGACCGGTTACTGGAGGAACCACAGAGTTACGGCAAGGGTTACTGGGAACCGGTTTTAGACAGTTCTTGGAACAAGAGGACCCCCAACTCTTGATCTCCCCAGTGGACCAATCCAGGGTTGGGGAATGAAGTTGAAGCCAGGGAAGTCCAAGGAGAATCTCCGAGGTGCAATTGGGGAGGACCAAAAGTTCAATCCTCTCATGATGAGATCCGATGCTCATAAGAAGGGGCTCCGTGCGGAAACGTATGGTACAGTCCAATCTTTCATTATTTACACAATTGATGTAGAGGGGTCTGGCGAGACTGGTCACTGGGATGTTGAACCTGTTGACGAGAGAGGCCAAAATAAAATTTCCTGCAGATCCAGAGTCCAAGAAGGCCACTGTAGAGAAGGAGAAGGCAGAGGCAGACATCCGCACAGGCACAGTAAGACGTGGAGAAGCAGAGTAGACATCAAGGACTGTCTCACCTTTGTGCGGAGTCAGCGTACGTCTTTCCAGGCGGGGAGGACGGATAGGACAATCCCTCAGGAAGTGTTCGGTACTAGCACAGTACAGGCAGAGGTTCTCCATACGGCGTCGTGTCCTCTCTTGAGGTGTCAGGCGAGACCGGTCGACCTGCATAGCCTCCACGGCGGGAGGCACAGGAACAGATTGCAGGGGACCAGAGGAGAGAGGAGCCGAGGAGACGAAACGCCTCGTGCGAACAGAGTCCATATCTTGGCGGAGTTCCTGACGCCTTTCAGAAAAACGCATGTCAATGCGAGTGGCTAGGTGAATAAGTTCATGTAGATTAGCAGGAATTTCTCGTGCGGCCAGAACATCTTTAATGTTGCTGGATAGGCCTTTTTTGAAGGTCGCGCAGAGGGCCTCATTATTCCAGGACAATTCTGAAGCAAGTGTACGGAATTGTACGGCATACTCGCCAACGGAAGAATTACCCTGGACCAGGTTCAACAGGGCAGTCTCAGCAGAAGAGGCTCGGGCAGGTTCCTCAAAGACACTTCGGATTTCCGAGAAGAAGGAGTGTACAGAGGCAGTGACGGGGTCATTGCGGTCCCAGAGCGGTGTGGCCCATGACAGGGCTTTTCCGGACAGAAGACTGACTACGAAAGCCACCTTAGACCTTTCAGTGGGAAACAGGTCCGACATCATCTCCAGATGCAGGGAACATTGGGAAAGAAAGCCACGGCAAAACTTAGAGTCCCCATCAAATTTATCCGGCAAGGATAAGCGTATCCCAGGAGCGGCCACTCGCTGCGGAGGAGGTGCAGGAGCTGGCGGAGGAGATGACTGCTGAAGCTGTGGTAGCAACTGTTGTAGCATAACGGTCAGTTGAGACAGCTGTTGGCCTTGTTGCGCTATCTGTTGTGACTGCTGGGCGACCACCGTGGTGAGGTCAGCGACAACTGGCAGAGGAACTTCAGCGGGATCCATGGCCGGATCTACTGTCACGATGCCGGCTGGCAGGTAGTGGACCCTCTGTGCCAGAGAGGGATTGGCGTGGACCGTGCTAGTGGACCGGTTCTAAGCCACTACTGGTTTTCACCAGAGCCCGCCGCAAAGCGGGATGGTCTTGCTGCGGCGGTAGTGACCAGGTCGTATCCACTAGCAACGGCTCACCTCTCTGGCTGCTGAAGATAGGCGCGGTACAAGGGAGTAGGCAGAAGCAAGGTCGGACGTAGCAGAAGGTCGGGGCAGGCAGCAAGGATCGTAGTCAGGGGCAACGGCAGAAGGTCTGGAAACATAGGCAAGGAACACACAAGGAACGCTTTCACTGGCACTAAGGCAACAAGATCCGGCAAGGGAGTGCAAGGGAAGTGAGGTAATATAGGGAAGTGCACAGGTGAAAACCCTAATTGGAACCACTGCGCCAATCAGCGGCGCAGTGGCCCTTTAAATCGCAGAGACCCGGCGCGCGCGCGCCCTAGGGAGCGGGGCCGCGCGCGCCGGGACAGAACAGACGGGGAGCGAGTCAGGTAGGGGAGCCGGGGTGCGCATCGCGAGCGGGCGCTACCCGCATCGCGAATCGCATCCCGGCTGGCAGCAGGATCGCAGCGCCCCGGGTCAGAGGACGTGACCGGAGCGCTGCAGCGGAGGGAGTGAAGCGAGCGCTCCGGGGAGGAGCGGGGACCCGGAGCGCTCGGCGTAACACTTTGTTACAGTTAAATTGTTATTTATATAAGTTATTTTATAAATAAAGCTGTGGCCGATTCCCACCCACGGAAAAGATAAATTGTTGTTGTGTCAGTTATTATTTAATTAATTATTGTAATAAGGGGGAGGGGTAGTTATAGCCTGCTAGGAGCTAATTGGGTCTCAACAGTCGTGTGTATATGGAGGGCTGCGTATGTGAGTGTATGGAGGGCTGCGTATGTGTGTGTATGGAGGGCTGCGTATGTGTGTGTATGGAGGGCTGCGTATGTGTGTGTATGGAGGGCTGCATATGGAAACAGTGTATGTCTGTATGTGTGACGTTGTATGTATTTCCTTAGGGACACAGGGAGATTTATCAGTCAGCCTGAAACCCTAATTGTCTGTTTTTTCCCCACACCAACCAATCACAGCTCAACTTTCAAACTTTTACAAGCTCTTGTAAAGTGAAAGCTGAGTTGTGATTGGTTGCTATGGGAAAAAACAGACAATTTTTGTTCCAGGCTTATTAATAAATCAGGGCCACAGGGTGTAAATGTACGCCCTGTGCCTGCTCCTGAACTATGGAGTGTACTCAGGAGATGAGCCCGCTTCATAGCCAGTCAATAAAAGTTAATATATGTGAATAAGTCCCTTACCTAATAAGTTTCAATCACCCCTTTTTTAATTAAAACAATGTAAACAAAAATAAACACATGTCATATCAGCGCTTACATAAATGTCCAAACTATTAATATATAACGTTAAAGGAGAACTGCAGTGGAATATAACTTATCCCCTATGCGAAGGAAAGGGGATAAGTTATAAATGGGCGGGGCGTTCTGTCCCTGCATGATGCGGCGGCCGACACGCCCCCTCCATGTATCCCATAGAGATTCATTGAGGGGGCGTGTCTGCCGCGGCTTCCTGCTGGGGACAACACCGAGCTTCCTGCAGACTGCTGTGGCCCTGTTCAGGAGATCCTGGGGAGCCCCAGCGGTCAGACCCCCCACGATCTATAACTTATCCCTATCCTTTGGATAGAAGACAAGTTATACTTCACTACAGTTCACTTGTGATTAAACTGCACAGTCAATGGCGTACACAGGAAAGGAAACCAACTTCCAGAATTGCGCATTTTTGGTCACTTCATATACCAGAAAAAAAAAAATTTTAGAAAGTTCCTCAAAAACAAAATTGGTACTAATAAAAACTACAGACAGCACAATAAATTAGCCTCTATACATCACTGTACATGGAAAAATATTTTTTTTGCAAAAAAAAAAAAGTTGTAAAATAGTTAAGTAAAATAATTTTTTTTTTTTTTTATAAACTGTGTATCCTTTTAATTGTATGGACCTACAGGATAAAGATAATGTGTCATTGTTATCAGAAAGTGAACTGCGAAGAAACAGAAGCCTTTAAAATTACAAAATCATTTTTTTTTCAATTACGCCCCACAAATATTTTTTTTTTGTTTCACCATAGATTTGTTGGGGAAATGTTTGATGATATTACAAAGTACAATTGGTGGCGCAAAATATAATCCCTCATATGGGTCTGTAGGTAGAAAATTGAAAGTGTTAGGATTTTTAGAAGGTCAGGAGGAAAAAACAAAAGTGCAAAAATAAAATGCTGTCTGGCAATACTGGGAGTAGTTGTTTTGCAACAGCTGGAGGCTCCGTTTTGGAAACCGTGGAGTACCAGACGTTTTTCATTTTTATTGGAGAGGGGGGCTGTGTAGGGGTATGTGTATATGTAGTGTTTTTTACTTTTTATTTTATTTTTTGTGGTAGTGTAGTGTTTTTAGGGTACAGTCGCACGGGCGGGGGTAGTTTCTCGCTGGAAGTTTGAGCTGTTGCAGAAAATTTGCCGCAGCTCAAACTTGCAGCCCGATACTTACTGTAAGCCTCCGCCCATGTGAGTGTACCCTGTACATTCACATTGGGGGGGACATCCAGCTGTTGCAAAACTACAACTCCCAGCATGCGCTGACAGACTGTACATGCTGAGAGTTTTAGTTTTGCAACAGCTGTAGGCACACTGGTTATGTATCACTGAGTTTGTGACCTTACTCAGTGTTTCAAAACCAGTGTGCCTCCAGCTGTTGCAAAACTACAACTCGCAGCATGTACGGTGCATGGTGTAAGGTGACTGCTGGGAGTTGTAGTTTGCAACAGCTGGAGGCACACCGGTCGTGAAACACTGAATTAGGTAAAAAAAAACTCTGAGTTTCACAACCAGTGTGCCTTCAGCTGTTGCAAAACTACAACTCTCAGCAGTCACCGACAGCCAACGGGCATGCTGGGAGTTGTAGTTATGCAACAGCTGAAGGTACACTTTTCCATAAAAAAAATGTGCCTCCAGCTGTTGCAAAACCATAAGTCCCAGCATGCCCATAAGGGAATGCTGGGAGTTGTGGTGGTCTGCCTCCTGCTGTTGCATAACTACAGCTCCCAGCATGCCCTTTTTGCATGCTGGGAGCTGTTGCTAAGCAACAGCAGGAGGCTGTAACTCACCTCCTGCTGCTGCTCCGTTGCAGGACTGTCCCTCGCCGCCGCCGTCGCTCCTGGGGCCCCGATCCCAACATGGACGCCGTGGATCGGGGTCCCCAGCACCCGGGGTGCACGTCCCGCACCCGCTCACATCCTCCGGAAGAGGGGCGGAGCGGGTGCGGGAGTGACACCCGTAGCAGGCGCCCTGATTGGTCGGCCGGTAATCCGGCCGACGAATCAGGGCGATCGTGAGGTGGCACCAGTGCCACCTCACCCCTGCAGGCTCTGGCTGTTCGGGGCCGTCAGAGAAGGCCCCGATCAGCCAGTAATTCCGGGTCACCGGGTCACTGGATACCCGATTGACCCGGAATCGCCGCAGATCGCTGGACTGAATTGTCCAGCGATCTGCGGCCATCGCCGACATGGGGGGGCATAATGACCCCCTGGCCGATATGACGGGATGCCTGCTGAATGATTTCAGCAGGCATCCGGCTCCGGTCCCCAACCGGCTAGCAGTGGGTACCGGAATTCCCACGGGCGTATGGATACGCCCTGCGTCCTTAAGGACTCGGAATGCAGGGCGTATCCAAAGGCCCTGCGTCCTTAAGAGGTTAATGACCAAGCCCATTTTCACCTTAAGGACCAGGCCAATTTTATTTTTGCGTTTTTGTTTTTTCCTCCTCGCCTTCTAAAATCCATCACTCTTTTATATTTCCATCTAAAGACCCATATAAGGGCTTGTTTTTTGCGGGACCAATTGTACTTTGTAATGAAACCTCTCATTTTACCATAAAATGTACTGCAAACCCCCAAAAAAAGAATTTTAGGGAGGAAATTTAAATGAAAACCAAAATTTTGCACATTTTGGAGGGTTTGTTTTTCACACTGTACACTTTACGGTAAAAATGACATGTGTTCTTTATTCTGTGGGTCAATACAATTAAAATGATACCCATGGCTAGATACTTTACTTTTATATTTTTGTACCGCTTAAAAAAAATCTAAAACTTTTTGTACAAAATCAGTAATCTAAAATCGCCCTATTTTGACCACCTATAACTTTTTCATTTTTCAGTATATAGGGCGGTATGAGGGCTCATTTTTTGTGCTGTCATCTGTACTTTATTTAGATACCACATTTGCATATATAAAACTTGTAGATAATTTTTTATTAATTTATTTTTTAATAAAATGTGACAAACAAGCAGCATTTTTGGACATTTTCTTATTTTTTTACGTTTACGCCATTCACCGAACGGGATCATAAACAATATATTTTGATAGTTTGGACATTTACGCACGCGGCGATACCAAATATGTTTATTATAAAAAAATTACGCTTTTTGGGGGTAAAATGGGAAAAACTGACAATTTTCATTTTTATTGGGGGAGGGGATTTTTCACTTTAAAAAAAAAAACTTTTTATCTTTAAATTTTTCAACTTTTTTTGTTTACACTTTTTATGTCCTCATAGGGGACTATCTATAGCAATCCTTTGATTGCTAATACTGTGCATTGCTATGTATAGGACATAGCACTGCTCAGTATTATCGGTCATCTTCTGCTCTGGTCTGCTCGATCGCAGACCAGAGCAGAAGACCCCAGGAGACAGCCGGAGCTAGGTAAGGGGACCTCCGGCTGTCATGCTGGATGATCGGATTGCCGCGGCAGCGCTGCGGGTGATCCAATCATCCAATCAAAGTGCCGCATTGCTGCAGATGCCCTGATCTGAATTGATCACGGCATCGGAGGCGTTAATGGCGGACATCCGCGCGTTCGGAACCAGCCGTGTATGACGCGAGCACCCTTCCGATGCTCGCGGTCATACACAGGACGTAAATGTACGTCCTGGTGCGGGAAATCCCGCCAAACCAGGACGTACATTTACGTCCGTGGTCGTTAAGGGGTTAATGAAAATTTGTCAAACACCTGAGGGGTATAGTTTCCAAAATTGGGTCACATGTGGGTATTTATTTTTTTGCGTTTATGTCAGAACCGCTGTAAAATCACCAATTTAGGCCTCAAATGTACATGGTGCGCTCTCACTCCTGAACCTTGTTGTGCTCCCGCAGAGCATTTTACGCCCACATATGGGGTATTTCCATACTCAGGAGAAATTGTGTTACAAATTTTGGGGGTCTTTTTTTCCTTTTACCGCTTGTGAAAATAAAAAGTATGGGGCAACCCCAGCATGTTAGTGTAAACATTTTAATCTTTTTACACTAACAGGCTGGTGTAGCACCCAACTTTTCCTTTTCATAAGGGGTAAAAGGAGAAAAAGCCCCCAAAAATTTGTAGTGCAATTTCTCCCGAGTACGGAAATACCCCATATGTGGCCCTAAACTGTTTCCTTGAAATACAACAGGGCTCCGAAGTGAGAGAGCACCATGCGCATTTGAGGACTAAATTAGGGATTGCATAGGGGTGGACATAAGGGTATTCTACGCCAGTGATTCCCAAACAGGGTGCCTCCAGCTGTTGCTAAACTCCCAGCATGCCTGTACAGTCAGTGGCTGTCCAGAAATGCTGGGAGTTGTTGTTTTGCAACAGCTGGAGGCTCCGTTTTGGAGACTGCTGTACAATATGTTTTTCATTTTTATTGTGGGGGACAGTGTAAGGGGTGTATATGTAGTGTTTTACCCTTTCATTTGTGTCTGTGTTTTCAGAGTACATTCGCACTGGCGTGTTACGATGAGTTTCTCACTAGGAGTTTGGGCTGCGGCAAAAAATTTGCCGCAGCCCAAACTTGAAGCAGGAAACTTACTGTAAACCTGCCTGTGTGAATGTACCCTGTACATTCACATGGGGGGGGGGGGGGGGCAAACCTCCAGCTGTTTCAAAACTACAACTCTCAGCATGCACTGACTGACCGTGCATGCTGGGGGTTGTACTTTTGCAACAGCTGGAGGCACACTGGTTGGAAAACCTTCAGTTAGGTTCTGTTACCTAACTCAGTATTTTCCAACCAGTGTGCCTCCAGCTGTTGCAAAACTACAACTCCCAGCATGTACTGATCACCGAAGGGCATGCTGGGAGATGTAGTTATGCAACAGCTGGAAGTACGCAACTACAACTCCCAGCATGCCAAGACAGCTGTTTGCTGTTTGGGCATGCTGGGATTTGCAGTTTTGCAATATCTGGAGGGCTACAGTTTATAGACCACTGCACTGTGATCTCCAAAGCGTGGACCTCCAGATGTTGCAAAACTACAAATCCCAGCATGCCCAGACAGCAAACAGCTGTTTGGGCATGCTAAGAGTTGTAGTTTTGCAAGACCTGGAGGGATACAGTTTAGCGACCACTGTATAGTGGTCTCAGACTGTAGCCCTCCAGATGTTGCTAGGCAACTTACCAACTTCCGAAGGATCCAGGGAACCATCCTCTTCTGCTGCACGACATCGCCACCAGCCGATCACCATCGCTCGCAGCCTCAGGATGGGTAAATGGATCTTCTGCCCCCGGTCCTTTGTCGGTTCCCCGTTCTGCCCCGCCTATTGTGGGTGGGCAGAATGGGGAAAATGAAAGTTAACCCCCCCCCCCCGCCTCCGATCTGCTATTGGTGGTCGCGTCTAGACCACCAATAGCAGAGATAAGAGGGGTGGCACCCCTGCCACCTCACTCCTATCCCTTCAGGGGGATCGTGGGTGTCTTAGACAACCACGATCCCCCTTATATTCCGGGTCGCCAGGGTCACCATAGACCCGAATGACCCGGAATTGGCGCAAATCGCAAGTGTGAATTCATTAGCAATTTGCGCCGATCACCGACATGGGGGGTCTGATGACCCCCCTGGGCATTTGCGTAGGGTGCCTGCTGATCGATATCAGCAGGCACCCCGGTCCCGCTCGGTGCAAGACGGGGACCGAAATTCCCACGGGCGTATGGATACGCCCTGGGTCCTTAAGGGATTAAACCTAATTTACATTTCAACCCATGATGGTGTCCTGCTAAGCAGACCACATTATAAAAGTGCTGAACCCTGTGATTTAGAACTGGCGGACTATCTGATGTGTATACTGGACTATCTGATGTGTATACTGGACTATCTGATGTGTATATTGGACTATTTGATGTGTATACTGGACTATCTGATGTGTATACTGGACTATCTGATGTGTATACTGGACTATCTGATGTGTATATTGGACTATCTGATGTGTATACCGGACTATGTGATGTGTATACCAGACTATCTGATGTGTATATTGGACTATCTGATGTGTATACTGGACTATCTGATGTGTATACTGGACTATGTGATGTGTATACGGGACTATCTGATGTGTGTACTGGACTATCTGATGTGTATACTGGATTATCTGATGTGTATACTGGACTATCTGATGTGTATACGGGACTATCTGATGTGTGTACTGGACTATCTGATGTGTATACTGGACTATCTGATGTGTATTCTGGACTATCTGATGTGTATACTGGACTATCTGATGTGTATATTGGACTATCTGATGTGTATACTGGACTATCTGATGTGTATACTGGACTATCTGATGTGTATACTGGACTATCTGATGTGTATACTGGACTATCTGATGTGTATACTGGACTATCTGATGTGTGTACTGGACTATCTGATGTGTATACTGGACTATCTGATGTGTATACTGGACTATCTGATGTGTATTCTGGACTATCTGATGTGTATACTGGACTATCTGATGTGTATATTGGACTATCTGATGTGTATACTGGACTATCTGATGTGTATACTGGACTATCTGATGTGTATACTGGACTATCTGATGTGTATACTGGACTATCTGATGTGTATACTGGACTATCTGATGTGTGTACTGGACTATCTGATGTGTATACTGGACTATCTGATGTGTATACTGGACTATCTGATGTGTATACTGGACGATCTGATGTGTATACTGGACTATCTGATGTGTATACTGGGCTATCTGATGTGTATACTGGACTATCTGATGTGTATACTGGGCTATCTGATGTGTATACTGGGCTATCTGATGTGTATACTGGACTATCTGATGTGTATACTGGACTATCTGATGTGTATACTGGACTATCTGATGTGTATACTGGGCTATCTGATGTGTATACTGGACTATCTGATGTGTATACTGGCTTTCTGACTCTGTCCCAATGGCAGGTGTTAAGAGAAGGATGAGACATGTTTTTATATTTATATATTTATTAAGAATAATACACAGGATAAATGTCCGTCCTCGGCTCCCGGCTGTAGTCATAGGCCTCAGTCTTCACTGTTCTACAGGATGGTTCTGTTCCGGGTCCGGTATCTTGGTCCTCAGGCTGACGTTAATGTCATTTCTGGAAATCTTTACTGACAAATGCTGTAAATCTGTATAGTGGGTCACATGGTATAAGGTGACGCCGCAGAATCCCAGGTATTCAGCCACCATGACGGGGACATACATAATCTCCTCGCAGTGTCCGGTGCACAGATCCGTATAGAAGGAGACCTGACCGACACTGAAGAGCAGCAGCACCACAGAAGTCACTAAGGTGGAGGCCAGCCTTATATGGCAAACAATCCGGCTGCTGTATGACCTTTTGTATAGGAATCCAGCTTGGCACACATTATATATGGCTCCACAAATAAATGCCATACCTGAGCTGATCCTGTGTATTGTAGGATTGTTCCCCATAGTAAATACGGCATTCAGGGCTGTTCCTATGCACATGATGCATCCTAAGGTAAACAAGATCTTCTGGTAAATCCTAAAATGCTTCGCAGATGGTTCAGAGCGCAGGAACATAAATCGGTGCTGCAGGTAGGTGACGGCAACTCCTATGATGGGTGCACCAA
Organism: Hyla sarda; assembly: GCF_029499605.1. NCBI lineage: Eukaryota > Metazoa > Chordata > Amphibia > Anura > Hylidae > Hyla > Hyla sarda. The sequence continues at coordinate 25,158,805 of NC_079190.1, read as the reverse complement.
AGAACACAACCTTATATATTATCCACACAGGATATCCTACAGCCGTGTCACTGATAAACGGCTGTCTGCTATGTCCTAGGGCGATGGTCAAGGTGACAAGAGTGCTGAGGCCCAAAAGGTTCCATGTGACCCAAAGGATAGGCAAGAACCCTAATCCCTGGATCTCCATGGCACAAAGAAACAACACAAATCGCTGAGATAAAGGAAAGATTCGCTAAGCAAAAGCCGCTGTCTCTGTCCAACTCTCTCTGTGTAATCAGATTGTCAGGCGGGGTTTTCTATAGGCTCGGAACTCGATGATGTCACATCTGTGATGTCATTCTTTGGTTCATCTCGGTAACACCATCATGCTGCATACTGATTGGTCCTCAGTGTTGTAGATCTTTATGCAGACAATCCTGGCATCACGTTTGCTGATATTTAGTGTTTCTACAGTCAAATAAAACTAGTAATGGCTGAATCCACATTTCAACAGGGTTTTCCAAAATCTCTTTCAACATGAATTCTTCTGAATATAACCTTATGTGTCTGTAATTCTGCCAATTCTCTTCTTTTACTACAAAGGTTAATGTTTTGTCAGATGTACAACATATAAAAAGGTTTTTAACATTTCTGTGACTGCTCAGTGGTTAAAAAACAAACACAAAACCATTGCAGATGGGGTTGTACTTGGATATATTTGTACATTTGTAGATGTCCATATTATATTTTATTGTTTTCTGTGTAAAGTCCAATACAAAGAAAATATGTTGAAAAAATTCGGCACTTTTCTTTCTTTCTTATTTTTTTTTTTTAAAGCTCTTTTGTTCGACGCCGCTCCGTTTAGGAGGCGGCGTCTCAGACTGGCAAAGAGGGGGTTAAATAAAGTTAGAAGAAAAAATAAAATGAGGAGCTGGAGAAATAGGGGGGGGGGCAGAACCTAGAAGGGTAGGAGGACAGGGATAGGCTAGGTTAACAGGAAGGGGAGGAGGAGTAATAGGGGATAAAATGTGTTGCTGAGGCTTGCGGCTTCCTCTTTGTGGAGTCCCCGGCAAGTGTGAAGATTCCCGCCCACCCACCCCTTTTACGTTCTGTTTTGGTATTAAAAAAAAATAAAAAATTTGGAATAGTTGGTATAAAAAAAAAAAATTATGTTAATTTGTGTCGGTGTTTTATCCCTTGGTTATAGGTGGGTCCCGTGGGACTTTTAGGGCTCTTCGGCTGAATGGTTCCTGTTGGGTCGCTGTGACCTTGGGATCTGGTGATGTGGAGCGGGTTGTGGTTTGGTTCCCGTTTTAATGTTGTTCTCTTTTAGGCTAAGTCACAGCGTGGCGGAGGAGAAATTTGGAGGAGATTTTCCTGGAGAGTAGAGTGTGATGCCCGTCGAAGAGGGCGGCCGGCTGACCGCTTACCTCTGAGAGTGTTCAATCAGAAGTTCGGATATAAATTGTTTATATTAATGGTTATTAAATATACGCTGTGGCCGACCCCCAGTTGTCCAGCAAAAGCAAGAAGTGGTCAGTGTTTTTATTATATCCAGCGAACAGTTAGAAACATAAATAAACTGAAGGTCACCTATTGTCAGTCTAAAAGAAACCAAGAATAAGTCCGTACAATGCTTTTCTAACATACATATTATTACAACAGTTCTTTGGGTCAGCTGATTGACAGCCCTTCTTTAGTTACACAATATACCTGTATCTTGGCCCCCATAGACATCACATGGTAACAGTACCTACTGCGTCCATCGGTTTCATGGCCGTCCTGTGGGGGCTACACACGACCACTTTCACCCCCTTTTCTTATGTTTATAATTAAAAGTTTGTTAAAAAAAAAATTGGGGAAGGAAAACAAATTAAATTAAACTCAACCTGTCTCAGGTAGCCCCTCCCCCCTCCCCCGGTGACATATTTACCATAGAGCCGGTATTGGGGTCTTGCACTATGGAATAACAGCACGTGCCTCATTGGTCTGTGTAGATTACTGAGGTCTGGTACGCTCCTATATTTGCAAATAACTATAAAAATGTGCAGTTTAAACAAGGTAATAGGTAATTTCCCATTGGCCTCCTGAAATGCTGCTATGAAGGAAGGTTTGGGTTACACCTGGAATCTATTACCTCCAAACTGAGATGAGGAAATGTAAATGGAGACGTGAATGGCCCTGTTTATTATGTTTTTTTATACTGTAAAATATATTGTATCTGCGCTGCATTTTGGATCCACATATTATATCAAAACTCAAGAGTCTCAAAGAAAAGGGATAAAAAGACCAGGGAAGAGGGGCGTAGGAACCCTCACAATTCTGGGTGATAGCATTTTAATTGGTTGTTTTGCAAGGGCGGAGCCACAAAGGACCAGAGGGGGTGGAACCATTCAATGTTGGGTGACGCTGCAAAATTGAGCTTCAGGCTCCTCAGCACAGGTACCTTCAGGGAGCAGTGAATTCAGGAGACCAGGACCTGTCAGGACTGTGGGAGGTCAGGATCTGTCAGGACTGTGGGAGGTCAGGATCTGTCAGGACTGTGGGAGGTCAGGATCTGTCAGGACTGTGGGAGGTCAGGATCTGTCAGGACTGTGGGAGGTCAGGATCTGTCAGGACTGTGGGAGGTCAGGATCTGTCAGGACTGTGGGAGGTCAGGATCTGTCAGGACTGTGGGAGGTCAGGATCTGTCAGGACTGTGGGAGGTCAGGATCTGTCAGGACTGTGGGAGGTCAGGATCTGTCAGGACTGTGGGAGGTAGGCTGTGTGTGCGGTCAGGACGGGGTGTTCTCTACAGCCTGTGTAGACACAAAAACACCTTAACGTCACAGGGTGTATATGTATGCCCTGATTGCAGTACTAGTGTATGAAGTGCACTTACTTGCTGAGCGCGCTTCATTCCTGGTAAGTATTGACTGCAATTATCAGCAATCACGCCCCTCCCCTAATAAAAGTGTAAATCACCCCCTTTACCCAATAAAGTAATGTGGTGTCACTGCGTGTGGAAATGTCCAAACTATTAAAATATAACGTCAGTGGTGTAAACATAAAAAAAATTCCAGAATTTCTGATTTTTGGTCACTTCAAGAAAAAAATTAATAAAAAGGATTAAAAAAAAGTTCATTCAAAACAAAAATGGTGCAAAAACTACAGATTATGGCACAAAATATGAGCCCTCATACAGCTATTTATAGGGAAAAAAGGGTTATAGGGTCAGAAAAGGAAAATTTTAAGCACACTAATTTTCACCCAAAAAGCTTTAATTTTATAAAAGTAGTAAGATAAAACAAAACCTATATAAATTGGGTATCATTGTATGGACCTACAGAATAAAGATAGTATTGTCTGTGGTAGAAGTGCTGACGTACGTTACCTTTATGAAATGGCGCACAGCATGTGATCAATTTGTCTGAGCCATACACAGCGAGGAGAAATGATCTCAGCACAGACAATTTTACACTGAAAGAAAAAGTGTCTGTGTTCTGTGCTGTGTGTGGCTGCATGCTGACCCTCTGCTGACCCTCTGCTGACCCTCTGCTGACCCCCTGCTGACCCCCTGCTGACCCTCTGCTGACCCCCTAGAACTTCTTTATTTTTCCATATACACGGCTGTATGAGGGCTAATTTTTTGTGCCATGATCTGTAGTTTTAACATGTTTTATATTTTATTTATTTATATTTTTACTTCTGTGAAATGTGAAAAGAGGGTAAATTATTTTTTGGGGGAGGGGCCTATTCACATTCATTTAAACTCAGGGTGTGCTGGGAGTTGTAGTTGTGTACCATAAAGAGAGACACATTAGAGCTGCAAGCCCCAGCCTTTAACTCTCCAAATGTTGCAAAACTACAACTCCAAACATGTCCTAACAGTCAGGGCATGCTGGTAGTTGTAGTTTTGTACCCTACAGAGAGACCTGTTAAGGCAGTGTGTCCTTATGGGTTCTGGGGACTATGTTTAGGAGAAGGATCTGGCATCTATGTTTGGGGGAAGAGTGTGGTCTGGGGTCTGTACCCAGCCAAGCTGTCCTGAGAGGGCAGCATGTTATATGTGTATGGTGGCTGGGGGGGGTGAGCTGCAGATGGGGAGCAGAGCTCGGTGACGGTACCTTCAGCTTCCCTGTGGCGGCGGCTCTTTGTACACACTCCTGGCCGATGGCTCGGGGGAGGAGAAGCCCTGTCTTGCTCCAGTGGGCTCAGGCCGCCCCTCTGTTCTATGGGAATGCAGAGGCCAGCCTGGCTGCTTGTTATTCGGCTGCTGTGCCTGATTAACAAGTGTCCTGACCTGCTGTGCGGGACCATAGCGCTTAGCGACACCCTCTGTATATTCCTGCCAATGCCCAGGGCCGGACTGGGTGTGAAAACCAGCCCTGGAAACAATTACATATCAGCCCCATAGTGCTGCGTCATTATACCAGCACGTCGTCATTTTCTTCTTCATAAAAGGTAAACCAGGGGTAGACATCCTGTTGCCACTCCAGATGTTGTGGACTACACCTCCCATGATGCTTTGCAAGCCTTATTGGAGATGTAGTCCAAAACATCTGGAGAGTCGAAGGTTACCTACCCCTGCTCTAAACCAAAAATATATCCTATTGCAATATATAAGACCATCACCCTAGTCTTACTCCCTCAACCTGTTTACATTTCCATCCCCACAAATATATAATATTAAAATATATAATCACCACAGCCCAAGTTGCCTAACTTTAGACCCCTACATAATATAATCTAAGAATGCCTCATCTCAAATTCCCATGTCAGATCTTTCCCGTCCTCCACTGTTTCCTGAGCTCTAATACAATGCTGACTCCCCTCCTGAGCTCTAATACAATGCTGACTCCCCTCCTGAGCTCTAATACAATGCTGACTCCACTCCTGAGCTCTAATACAATGCTGACTCCCCTCCTGAGCTCTAATACAATGCTGAATCCCCTCCTGAGCTCTAATACAATGCTGACTCCCCTCCTGAGCTCTAATACAATGCTGACTCCCCTCCTGAGCTCTAATACAATGCTGACTCCCCTCCTGAGCTCTAATACAATGCTGACTCCCCTCCTGAGCTCTAATACAATGCTGAATCCCCTCCTGAGCTCTAATACAATGCTGACTCCCCTCCTGAGCTCTAATACAATGCTGACTCCCCTCCTGAGCTCTAATACAATGCTGACTCCCCTCCTGAGCTCTAATACAATGCTGACTCCCCTCCTGAGCTCTAATAGAATGCTGACTTCCTAATCTAATACACTGCAGACCCCGCTCCCCCAATATACTGCTGAACCCCTCCCCCTAATAAACTGCTGTTCCACCCCCCCCTAATTCTGACCCCCCTCCTCTCCCATCCCCCCTAATTCACTATTGATCCCCCTCCCCCTAATATACTGATGATCCCCTCCCCTTAATACATTGCTGCCCCCCCCAATGCTGACCCCCCTCCTCTCCCATCCCCCCTAATACACTGCTGATCCTCCTCCCATCCCCCTGAATACAATGCTGATACCTTCTCACCTAATACAATGCTGATCCACCCTCCCCCTAATACCATGCTGATCGCCCCTCCCCCTAATACAATGCTGATTCCCCCTCCCCCTAATACAATGCTGATATCCCCATCCCCCTAATACAATTCTGGTGTCCCGGTACCGTATTTCATACTGTACCTTAGTTAGGGGTCCCCAAAGTCAGAGTTCCTAGGAACTGTGGGGGTCCGCTTCTCTAGTCATCCCCTAGTCACCCCTCATATGGTTAATATTCTGCTAAATTATATGTAAATGCTGTATATAATATGTATGCTTACCTGCATAGCATCGCAGGACCTTAGGTCATGTGACTCGCTTTAGAACTCTATGGTAGGTAAAAGGATCTTTGGAGGTTCATGGGTCATGTGATTACCCATAATGCTATGTAAAGCTCATTGATAGATGGTCTGGGCCAATCCTAAAACGGCCAGCCCCTGCCCATATAAGGGAGCTTCAGCCAATAGACGCTCTCTTGGGTTGCTGACACTTCATGAGGACAGACCTCCGCAACTTACAACGACTACTACTAGGCCACAGCCTGCCGGCCTCGGCCTGAAACGAAACAGTGAGTTCTTACAACTTCCCAGCTTATGCTAGCGAGACCTCTGGACCTAAACATACCCCTAAATCCAGTGGATCTATGCTTACAAAATCCTACTAATCTAAAGAACTTACAAAAGTCCCAACTATACATCAATCTCAGCTGCGCTGTACATAGACTTTGTTATAAAGACTGTTCCTGTTATCCCATGTTAGAGAAAATCTTCAGTAAAGTTTCTGAAAGTTTTCAGCAAAGCTCTGGTTGAGGACATTGCATCTATTCTACATCTCCCTATCGGAGGAATGTCTTCTAAGGGACTGACATCTGCTAATTTGTGTTTGTTTGTTTTTTGCTAACTTCTTTGGTTTTTCAGCAACAACCATGTTCAAGAAAGTGTGCCTAGCAGGACTATGCTAAGACTGTTCCAAGTTTTGCAACGTAACCATTAAGCTTATGCCTGACCGTCAGGTCAAGAAACTCCTAGCCTACAGGAGATTCGTAAGATTTGTAGGTGGACTGCATATCCTTACACGCCAGTTTTGTGTATATACCTCAAAATTACTTCTAGTGTAGGTGGACTGCTGATCCTTACATGCCAGTTTTGTGTATATGCCTTATACCTCCATAGTAACGTAAGAGTTTCTTGCTAAAAAATTGCACTTATCAGGTGTATGTACCTGAACCCTGTTGGAGTGTTTAATAAATATTTCTGCTAGTATAAGAAAATGTAAGTAGTTGTACACAGGAAAAAAAATTCTGCCTTGTGTCTGTGTTCATAAAAATGTAAATGGGTGTTGTACACAGAAAAATGTCTGCTTAAATGCACGTGCACACAAAAGGTGAAATGAAAATAATTCTTGTACACATGTACATACACTAGTAAATTTTAAAGGTGTTGTAGTAGTTGCTTAAAAGGTGACTCTCTCAGCTCCTCTGAGAGTATCATTACTGTCACCCATCACCAGCACCTGTCACAGGGTAAACTACCCTTAAGATACCAAGACTGATCTTCCAAATAGTATCTGTACACATAGTACATCACATAAATCACTTAAGGAGTACTTATCTCATTCTAACTTAGTACACCAAAATAGACTATATCTCACATTAAGAAGAAAAAAACAACACTTTAGGAATTGTAGCCTAACTCGTTGTACAATTCCTGCCACTGTTATGTACACTAATTTCTCTTTTCTCTCTACGTGTGTGAGATGCCCTGCCCGGCCAGCAGGTGCTCTTGCGAGCTAAAAATTGATGCACGTATTTACTAAAGGTAACCTAGGTAAGGTTATACTGTTGTGTTCTAGGGGTAAGAGCGTGTAGCCAATAGACCCTCGTAGCTAGCTTATTGGTAGACAGCCTCAGGCAAGCCAATATAACTTTCGTGTACAAGCAGGTAACTTAAATGGCAAAAAGAAAATGTTTAGTGAGATATAAAAATGTCTAGAAAGCTTGAGAAATGTTTTAGAGAGCTTTAAAAATGTCTAGGAAGCTTGAGAAATGTCTAGAGAGCTTCATAAATGTATAGAAAGCTTTAAAATGTCTAGTGAGATAACGCTAGTCAGAGAAAATAGAATTTTTTTTGTCAAGATGTGTATAATGTATGGTAATTTCATCCTTAGTCCTAGTTCCTCTGCCTTAGGGGACAGGCGTCGGGGTCGACTTGTTTTAAGTAAGGGGGTTTGTGGTGTCCCTGTACCGTATTTCATACTGTACCTTGGTTAAGAGTCCCCAAATTCAGAGTTCCTAGGAACTGTGGGGGTCGGCTTCTCTAGTCATCCCCTAGTCACCCCTCATATAGTTAATATTCTGCTAAATTATATGTAAATGCTGTATATAATATGTATGCTTACCTGCATAGCGTCGCAGGACCCTAGTTCATGTGACTCGAGTTAGAACTCTATGGTATGTAAAAGGACCTTTGGAGGTTCATGGGTCATGTGATTACCCATAATGCTTTGTAAAACTGATTGACAGATGGTCTGAACCAATCCTAAAACGGCCAGCCCCTGCCCATATAAGGGAGCTTCAGCCAATAGACGCTCTCTTGGGTTGCTGACACTTCATGAGGACAGACCTCCACAACTTACAACGACTACTACTAGGCCACAGCCTGCCAGCCTCGGCCTGAAACGAAACAGTGAGTTCTTACAACTTCTCAGCTTATGCTAGCGAGACCTCTGGACCTAAACATACCCCTAAATCCAGCAGATCTATGCTTACAAAATCCTACTAATCTAAAGAATTTACAAAAGTCCCAACCATGCGTCAATCTCAGCTGCGCTGTACATAGACTTTGTTATAAAGACTGTTCCTGTTATCCCATGTTACAGAAAATCTTCAGTAAAGTTTCCGAAAGTTTTCAGCAAAGCTCTGGTTGTGGACATTGCATTTATTCTACATCTCCCTATCGCTTTTGGGAAGGGTGGCGATAGGCCAAGCATCACAGTATTAACCCTCACCCTGGCGTCACGATTGACAAGAGTTAATTATACCTGTGATATACCTTACAGCAACACCCCAACTGCCATACACTTCTCCCCAAGGCACCACACAATACTGTTCACCCCCTCCCCCTAATACAATGCTGATCCCCCCCCCCGGGCCCCTCTAATACACTGCTGTATCCCACTCCTGTCCCCCTCCACTTAATACAATGCTGTCCCTCCCCCCCCCCCCCCCCCAGGGCCAGATTAAGGCTGCCTGGAAGACGGAGCACTTCATTATGATGTTCCCCCACATTAGGTGCATGATAATTCCCCCACATTAGGTGCAGTATAAGTCCCCGCACATTAGGTTGGCAGTACAAGTCCCCGCACATTAGGTTGGCAGTACAGTTCCCTCACATTAGGTGTGCAGTACAGTTCCCCCACATTAGGTGTGCAGTACAGTTCCCCCACATGAGGTGCAGTACAGTTCCCCCACATTAGGTGCAGTATAGTCTCCCACATTAGGCTGGCAGTATAGTTCCCCACATTAGGTTGGAAGTTTAGTTCCCCACATTTGGTCTGCAGTATAGTCCCCCACATTAGGTATGCAGTATAGTTCCCCACTTTAGGTGCAGTGTAGCTCCCCCACATTAGGTGCAGTATAGTCCCCCACATTAGGCTGGCAGTATAGTTCCCCACATTAGGTTGGCATTATAGTTCCCCACATTAGGTTGGCAGTAAAGTCCCCCAAATAAGGTTGGCAGTATAGTCCCCCACATTAGGTTGGCAGTATAGTCCCCCACATTACGTACAGTATAGTTCCCCACATTAGGTGCAGTATAGTCCCCCACATTAGGTGCAGTATAGTTCCCCCACATTAGGTGCAGGATAGCTCCCCCACATTAGGTGCAGGATAGTTCCCCCACATTAGGTGCAGTATAGTTCCATCACATTAGGTGCAGTATAGTTCCCCCACATTTGGTGCAGTATAGTTCCCCCACATTAGGTGCAGTATAGTTACCCACATTTGGTGCAGTATAGTCCCCCCACACATTAGGTGCAGTGTAGTTACCCACATTAGTTTGGCAGTATAGTCCCCAACATTAGGTGCAGTATAGTTCCCCACCGGGAAATTTCCTGGTATTTCGGTAGGTCAGCCTGGCCCTGCCAATGCCTAGTCATTTTTCTGAATACGGTCTCTATAGTATGGTCCCTATCTGGCGGTGACTTATGGCAAAAGGAGGGGGGTGGGGACCGACTTTTTCACAAAAAAGTAGCAGCGATAAATTCCTGACCACTGCTACGCATAAACCAATTTGACTGTGTTCAGTGACTTCTTGCAAATCGGCTGCGGCAAAAAGTCATTTTTACTGAAAAGTGCACTGTGTAGAAACATTGGGGAAGATTTATCAAAACCTATACAGAGGAAAAGTTGCCCAGTTGCCCATAGCAACCAATCAGATCGCTTCTTTCATTTTTCAGAGGCCTTGTTAAAAATGAAATAATCGATCTGATTGGCTGCTTTGGTCAACTGGGTAACTTTTCCTCTGGACAGGTTTTGATAAATCTCCCCCATTAGCCCCAAAAAAGTTTCAAAATGGCGTTAAAAAAAAAAATATCAATTTGGCCGCACAAAATAGTTTTTTGGTTTACAGTTTGTGCTAAAACGAGTAAAGTCATTACAAAGTACAATTGGTAGTGCGAAAAACAAGCCCCATATGGGTAGATGGTAAATTGAAAGCATTATTATGAGTATTAGAAGGCCAGGAGGAAAAAACTGACTTGCAAAAATGAAAAACTATCCCTCTTAAACCCCTTTCTGCATATGGGCATAAATGTACATGGGGGCTGTGTATTTGTGTATATGGGGCTGCGTATGTGTGTGTATGGAGGGCTGTGTATGCGTGTGTATATGGGGCTGTGTATGTGTGTGTATGGAGGGCTGCATATGTGTGTGTATGGAGGGCTGCGTATGTGTGTGTATGGGGGCTGTGTATGTGTGTGTGTGTATGGAGGGCTGTGTATGTGTGTATATGGGGCTGTGTATGTGTGTGTATGGAGGGCTGCATATGTGTGTGTATGGAAGGCTGTGTATGTGTGTATATGGGGGCTGTGTATGTGTGTGTGTGTTTGGAGGGCTGCGTATGTGTGTGTATGGAGGGCTGCATATGTGTGTATATGGTGGCTGTGTATGTGTTTGTATGGAGGGCTGTGTATGGAGAGCTAAGTGTGTATATGGGGCTGTGTATGTGTGTGTATGGAGGGCTACATATGTGTGTGTATGGAGGGCTACATATGTGTGTGTATGGAGGGCTGCTATTGTGTGTGTATGGAGGGCTGCGTATGTGTGTGTATGGAGGGCTTCGTGTGTGTGTGTATGGAGGGCTTCGTATGTGTGTGTATTGAGTGCTGTGTATGTGTGTGTATGGAGGGCTGCGTATGTGTGTATGGAGGGCTGCGTATGTGTGTGTATGGAGGGCTTCGTATGTGTGTGTATGGAGGGCTTCGTATGTGTGTGTATGGAGGGCTGTGTATGTGTGTGTATGGAGGGCTTCGTATGTGTGTGTATGGAGGGCTGTGTATGTGTGTGTATGGAGGGCTTCGTATGTGTGTGTATGGAGGGCTTCGTATGTGTGTGTATGAAGGGCTGCGTATGTGTGTATGGAGGGCTGCGTATGTGTGTGGGGTGTCCCGGTACAGGACCTTGTCCTGTCCCTTGTGTTAAGTCCCCTCAGCTAGAGTCCCTCCATCTCCACAGGGCTCTTCTGCAGGGCTCATATCATTGTATTTACATGTATATTATTTAATGTATAGGTAAAATAAATGTATAGTACCCTCCCTGGTCATGTGATCTACATTTGTGAATGTACAGGTATTTAAGGACCGTCCTGGGTCATGTGACATACCCAGAGTTCACTGGATTCAGGACCTACAGGTTTGCTGGCCAATGAGCTTAGTCCAGCCCCCTATTATATAAAGGGCTGTAGTCTGTAAATTCACTCTCTTAGTTCCGGACTATCAAGCAAGCACAATCAGCATATCTTCCATCTCATCTCAAACTAGGCCAAAGCCTAAAGAACCAGCAGCCACTAAAACCGTGAGTTATAAATCTCAACCTACAAATCCTGTGTGACTACTATCCCTACTCAAATCTTATCATTAGTAGCACAGTGGCCTGCTTAAAGCTCATTACTACCAGTCCCAGCAAAGCTTGTGAGGAACCTGCATTCCTGTTGCCTCAGGAGAAGCTGTTTAATTGTAAAGACTGTTGCATACAAGTTCAAGTAAAAGTTTCCAGTTATCTCATAAATCTGCTGTGGACATTCCAGCTATTCTCCCTGACGTTTGTGGGCCGGTTGGCGGCAGGACCTATAACACTAAGCAAATCTCACCCTGGCGTCACGACAAGTAAGGGTGAACACCGCCAAACCCTTCATTCACCATTGTAACACCCCTACACCATATGTGTATATCGAGGGCTGTATATGTGTGTGTGTGGAGGGCTGCGTATGTTTGTGTATGGAGGGCTGCGTATGTGTGTGTATGGAGGGCTGTGTATGTGTGTGTATAGAGGGCTGTCTATGTGTGTGTATGGAGGGCTGTGTATGTGTGTGTATGGAGGGCTGTCTATGTGTGTGTATGGAGGACTGTGTATGTGTGTGTATGGAGGTCTGCGTATGTGTGTATATGGAGGGCTGGATGTGTGTGTGTATGGAGGGCTGCGTATGGGTGTGTATGGAGGGCTGAGTATTTGTATGTGTATGGAGGGCTGCATATGTGTGTGTATGAAGGGCTGCGTATGTGTGTGTATGGAGGGCTGCATATGTGTGTGTATGAAGGGCTGCGTATGTGTGTGTATGGAGGGCTGCGTATGTGTGTGTATGGAGGGCTGCGTATGTGTGTGTATGGAGGGCTGCGTATGTGTGTGTATGGAGGGCTGTGTATGTGTGTGTATGGAGGGCTGCGTATGTGTGTGTATGGAGGGCTGCGTATGTGTGTGTATGGAGGGCTGCGTATGTGTTTGTATGGAGGGCTGCGTATGGAATCAGTGTATGTGTGTATATGGGACTGTGTATGTATTTCCTTAGGGACACAGGGAGATTTATCAGTCAGCCTGAAACCCTAATTGTCTGTTTTTTCCCACACCAACCAATCACAGCTCAACTTTCAAACTTGTATGAGCTCTTGTAAAGGGAAAGTTGAGTTGTGATTGGTTGCTATGGGAAAAAACAGACAATTTTGATTCCAGGCTTATTGATAAATCAGGGCCACAGGGTGTAAATGTACGCCCTGTGCCTGCTCCTGAACTATGGAGTGTACTCAGGAGCTGAGCCCGCTTCATAGCCAGTTAATAAAAGTTAATATATGTGAATAAGTCCCTTACCTAATAAGTTTCAATCACCCCATTTTTTAATTAAAACAATGTAAACAAAAATAAACACATGTCAAATCAGCGCTTACATAAATGTCCAAACTATTAATATATAACGTTAAAGGAGAACTGCAGTGGAATATAACTTATCCCCTATGCGAAGGAAAGAATTGCGCATTTTTGGTCACTTCATATACCAGAAAAAAAAATTCAGAAAGTTCCTCAAAAACAAAATTGGTACCAATAAAAACTACAGACAGCACAATAAATTAGCCTCTATACATCACTGTACATGGAAAATATTTTTTTTTGTATAAAAAAAAAAAAAAAAAAAGTTGTAAAATAGTAAAATAAAACAAAATTTTTATAAACTGGGTATCCTTTTAATTGTATGGACCCACAGGATAAAGATATTGTGTCATTGTTATCAGAAAGTGAACTGCAAAGAAACAGAAGCCTTTAAAATTACAAAATAATTTTTTTTTTTTAATTACGCCCACAAATATTTTTTTTTGTTTCACCATTTGTTGGTGAAATGTTTGATGATATTACAAAGTACAATTGGTGGCGCAAAATATAATCCCTCATATGGGTCTGTAGGTAGAAAATTGAAAGTGTTAGGATTTTTAGAAGGTCAGGAGGAAAAAACAAAAGTGCAAAAATAAAATGCTGTCTGGCAATACTGGGAGTAGTTGTTTTGCAACAGCTGGAGGCTCCGTTTTGGAAACCGTGGAGTACCAGACGTTTTTCATTTTTATTGGGGAGGGGGGCTGTGAAGGGGTATGTGTATATGTAGTGTTTTTTACTTTTTTATTTTATTTTTTGTGGTAGTGTAGTGTAGTGATTTTAGGGTAAAGTCGCACGGGCGGGGGTTCACAGTAGTTTCTCGCTGGAAGTTTGAGCTGTTGCAGAAAATTTGCCGCAGCTCAAACTTGCAGCCCGATACTTACTGTAAGCATCCGCCCATGTGAGTGTACCCTGTACATTCACATTGGGGGGGACATCCAGCTGTTGCAAAACTACAACTCCCAGCATGCGCTGACAGACTGTACATGCTGAGAGTTTTAGTTTTGCAACAGCTGTAGGCACACTGGTTATGTATCACTGAGTTTGTGACCTTACTCAGTGTTTCAAAACCAGTGTGCCTCCAGCTGTTGCAAATCTACAACTCGCAGCATGTACGGTGCATGGTGTAAGGTGACTGCTGGGAGTTGTAGTTTGCAACAGCTGGAGGCACACCGGTCGTGAAACACTGAGTTAGGTAAAAAAAAACTCTGAGTTTCACAACCAGTGTGCCTTCAGCTGTTGCAAAACTACAACTCTCAGCAGTCACCGACAGCCAACGGGCATGCTGGGAGTTGTAGTTATGCAACCAGCAGATGAACCACTACAACTCCCAGGATGCACTTTAGCTGTTTGTGCAAGCTGGCAGTTGAAGTTATACAACAGCTGAAGGTACACTTTTCCATAAAAAATGTGCCTCCAGCTGTTGCAAAACCATAAGTCCCAGCATGCCCATAAGGGAATGCTGGGAGTTGTGGTGGTCTGCAGTGGCGTCTCCAGCATTCACATTTAGGGGGGGCACATGGGGGGCCAGTGACAAAAGTGGGGGGGCAATTTTAAAACGTGCGTATGTGTATATATATATATATATATATATATATATATACACACACACACACACACACACACACACATATATATATATATATATATATATATATATATATAAACACACAATGATTTTTCTTCCGTTTTTGCCATAGATTTTTGGGTAAATGACTGATGTCATTATAAAGTAGAATTGGTGGCGCAAAAAATAAGCCATCATATGGACTTTTAGGTGCAAAATTGAAAGGGTTATGATTTTTAAAAGGTAAGGAGGAAAAAACAAAAGTACAAAAACAGAAAAACGCTCGGACCTTAAGGCGTTAAAACTTTTGGACACTACCATCAACTTTGATAGGGGCATCTAAAGTGTTAATGTCGGACATCAGCCTGATTGGTGATGTCTGGCATTAGCCGAGGGTTCTAGCTAATGATTTATACAACACAGTGGGAGCAGGCACTGGACGTACACATACGCCTTGTGTCCTTAGGGCTCATTTACACGGACGGATCCCCAGCATATTTTACGCTGCGGATCCCCCGACAATGCACACATCGCGGCTCCTCTCGGCCTAGTTCAGAGAGCAGGAGGAGCGGCCATGATATGCGCGAGTATACACATGAAAGTGTGTCTGCTCGTAGCGGAGGATTGCCTTTATGAGCAGGCACAGATAGAGGCAGCACTGTAGGGTCCATTGTCGGCGGATCCGCAGCGTAAAATACACTGTGGATCCACCCCTGAATGAGCCCTTAGGATACGCTCACACGTACAGGATCTGCTGCATATTTTCTGCAGTTGATGTTGCTACCTATTGAAGCTAATGGGTTGCAAAATCAGCTGCACAAAATATGCAGCAAAAATATGCAGCTGATCCTGTACATGTGAATGTACCCTTGTGGGGTTAATGAGGGGTTAATGTGTTCACATGTTGTCCTTCCAGAGGGGTCACTTTCCCTCCTCCAGTGTCCACAGGTTACCAACAGGTCACATTACCAGAATAATTTATGGAAAAATTGCGGCAAAAATTGCGCTGTTTTACCGCGATTTACAAAAAATTGTTGTGATAATGTGGCCTGTTGGTGACCTGTGGACACTGGAGGAGGGAAAGTGACCCCTCTGGACTGCTACTATATGAAAGGTTCTCTCTCTACTCAGTACCCCTGGTACTGGTTCTCTGTCTTTTCAGTACCCCTGGTACTAGGTCCAATTTGGCTTAAGGCTTGTACTGGCCAGGAGAGCGTCTTGTCAGGTGTGGAAAAAATACATGCACACAAGGTACCCTCTAAGTACGCTCTGTTTTACTATTTGCCAACGTTCATATATATATATATATACCATGTTGCTTAATAGTTACAAGTCAGCAGAACACAAGAACAGGATGTACGTGCACAAGTTACAAGAGGATGTGCATAAGTTACAAGATGACTTGGATAGACTAAGTGTCTGGGCATCCACTTGGCAAATGAGGTTCAATGTGGATAAATGTAAAGTTATGCATCTGGGTACTAATAACCTGCAGCATCGTATGTCTTAGGGGGGATTAAACTGGCAGAGTCACTGGTAGAGAAGGATCTGGGTGTACTTGTAGATCACAGACTACAAAATAGCATGCAATGTCAGGCTGCTGCTTCCAAAGCCGGCAGGATATTGTCATGTATCAAAAGAGGCATGGACTCAAGGGACAGGGACATAATACTCCCCCTTTATAAAGCATTGGTACGGCCTCACCTGGAATATGCTGTTCAGTTTTGGTCGCCTGTTCATAAAAGGGACACTGCAGAGTTGGAAAGGGTGCAGAGACGCGCGACTAAACTAATATGGGGCATGGAACATCTTAGCTATGAGGAGCGATTAAAGGAGTTACAATTGTTTAGTCTTGAGAAGAGACGTTTAAGGGGGGATATGATAAACGTATATAAGTATATTAATGGCCCATACAAAAAATATGGAGAAAAACTGTTCCAGGTTAAACGCCCCCAAAGGACGAGGGGGCACTCCCTCCGTCTGGAGAAGAAAAGGTTTAGTCTAAAGGGGCGGCACGCATTCTTTACCG
This sequence comes from Hyla sarda, assembly GCF_029499605.1. NCBI lineage: Eukaryota > Metazoa > Chordata > Amphibia > Anura > Hylidae > Hyla > Hyla sarda. The sequence continues at coordinate 25,142,324 of NC_079190.1, read as the reverse complement.
TGAGGACTGTGAATTTATGGAACGGTCTACCTCAGGAACTGGTCACAGCAGGAACAATTAACAGCTTTAAAACAGGGTTAGATACATTCCTGGAACAAAATAACATTAAAGCTTATGCAGAATTATAAAACTACATCCCTTTCCCTTATCCCCTTACATCCTTCCCTTCAATCCCCTGGTTGGACTTGATGGACGTATGTCTTTTTTCAACCATACTAACTATGTAACTATGTAACTATGTAACAGTTAGGAATCAGCAGTTGAGAAAACGAGAAGTACGGTACGGGCCTTGCGGTTACAAAAGGCAGAATTAAGATATATCATACAGTATTACAGAATTAAGATATACATCATACAAGATTACAGAATTAAGATACACATCATACAAGATTACAGATCTGTATTATTCTATCAAGACCCTTGTATCCTTCAATCCCCTCTTAAAACCAGTTGTCACTTTAGACAACTTGGTTTTTCTTGTTTTCCATTTTCTTTTGAAAAGTCTTTATGTAGGCAGTATAGCCTTCTGCTGAGTGACGGTGAAGTAGAGGGACTTGGGTGTCTGATGAGGTGGAGAGGAGGATTTTAGTATCTGCAGCAGGTCTTGGCTTGCAGCGTTTCATACATAAGAAAATAAGTTTTATTGACACATATACTATGAGGGTAATGACAGTAATGTGTATTATGAGCTGCAGAATGCCTCCTATCCATCCTCCTATGCCAGGTAGCGGGATTCAATATTGAAAAGGTATCCCCCACCACTTATCCTTGTTGATTTCATTGTCTTTGGCATATTTGTCCCTCAATTTTGGTATGTTCTCAAGCTGGTGGTGCATCTGAATTGTTCCTGAAGTGTCTATGTAATGGCAACAAGTAGGACCTATGCAATAAGTCTTTAGGCATTTTTTAAGTAACACCAGAAAGGTATCTGTCCTAATCTACCGCAGTAGCCCACATCTGGGTTATTCCATGTTGGTTCAGTAAGTTGGTATTCTAACGTGTCATTGCATGGTTGGTGTCCTGTTATATTATAGCAGTCTACATCTTGAGTAGCCTGAGTAAAGAGGTTGTTATTTGGCCACCTTGGGTCATGTAAGTACCTTTCTATCTGGCTGGGTTTAAGAAGATCAGCACTTGCGGATGTCCCGTTAAAACTAACTTTTATTCCTTCTGTGGGGATCGCTCCTAGGTCTAGTATATGTGTGACCACTCGAGTTACCCAGGAACCCCCTTTGAAGACCAACATTTGGTGTGGTCCTGGGCTACTTAAGTTTCCCTGCCACCATGGCTGCCCCACCCATCCTACTATAGGAATACTTACTGAGGTGTTTCAGTTCTTTGCATATGGTGTCTCGTTGTCAGCAAGCATGTCAAAACAGTCTCCCTGAAATAATTCATATGAGGGCATAGGGATAGCAAAGTAGGGCATGCTTTGGGCAGACACAGGGGCATGGGTGCATATCCAACAATCCTTCGCAGTGAGGTTTTGTGCTAACATTATATGGTGCTTCAGGAACTTATCGTTTGGGTGTCTCTCTAATTCATTCTGCAGAGTCACCGTGGGGTGAATCAAAGTCAATAAAGTCATTAATGCAAACATCATGAGACTTAGTTTCTTCAACCATCTGCCAGAACAAGGCCAGGGCATCAGCGGGTACATCTTTCAGTAGGCTTTCAAGGTCAGGGCTGTCTGCCCCCGTTATTACCTCCTTTGGGTGATGTTGGACGAGTTTGATCCGAGAGGCGTGGATCCAAGAAGGGCTGTCTTCCGTGAGAACCGCCATCCTCGGCAACAACTGTGGTTGGGGGTCCAAAGGTGAAGTCTCCGGGCTTCTTTCCTTTCGACAGAGTTTTAACCAGGACAGTGTCGCCTTCCTGGAACTGGTGTGTTGGTTCCTGTGGGAGAGAAGGAGAATTACAGACAACTTTTTGTTCTACTTTATCAAGGGTTTGGATGAGGTCTGTGACATATTGTTCCCTTATCTGGTCGAGGTCCCCTTCTTCTGTTATCAGTGGTCGTTAGGCCCATGGAGTCGGGAAAGGCCTATCCATGAGAATCTCAAAAGGGGAGAGTTGTAAAGTCTTATGGGGGGTCATTCTAATTTCTGAGATTATGATGGGAAGGACTTGTTTCCACTTCTCAAAGGTGCTCCCTGTGGCCTACTCCGTGGAAATGAGCAATAAAACTGGGGCACTGTGTTGGGGTATGCATGGTGTCCCCTCTTTGCAGATCAATCCTGTTACAGGATTTTTCTGCAATACCGGATAACACCAATCATAGTCCTCTTGTTTGGGAACAGAGGACTGAAGAGAGAGAAGAAGTTGTGTGTCTACGAGTGAAGGAGGTGTAAGAACTGGTAACATCAGTGAGACAGGTTGTTGTGTAGCAGCCAGTTTGGCGGTGTGGTCTGCTAGAGCATTGTCCTTTGAAATGTGATCAGTCCCATGTGTGTGTGTCCTGCAGTGAATGATGACTAATTGTGATGGTAGGGTAAGTGCATGTAAACGGTGACAGGTTTCTTAGCAAAAAGTGTACAGGCTCTTGTGTGGGCGATGAGTTCTGCAGCTTGTGCGGACTTATAGGGGATGGACTGGGCCTTGAGGACAATGTCAGGTAATTGGACAATAGCATAACTATCATGGTAAACATTGTCATTGGGGCGGGTGCATGACCCATCTACAAAGACTTCTGGAGCATCAGGTATGGGCACTGAAGAGAGGTCGGGCCTGGGTGAGGCGTCAGTGTTGATGACTTGCAAGCAGTCATGTATGTCCGGCATTTTCAGGCCAACTAGTGCGCAGGGCCAGATGTAGGGGAGGCATACACCATTTTCAAGTATGGATTACTGAGGAGAATTACCTCATATCCAGAGAGCCGTTGTGTTTACATGTGTTGTGTATGTAGGCCTTTAAGGAGAGAGATAACATCATGAGAAGTGTACAAGGTAGTGTCATGTCCTAAAGTGAGGATGGTAGCTTGTTCAACAATCATAGCACAGGCAGCAAGAGCTCGCAGACATGCCGGCATCCCCTGTACGGAGACGGGCATCACCTTTGAGAAAAAAGCACAAGGACGCAGTTTGCCTCCGTGAACTTGTGTCAGCACACCCGCCATGGTTTTACAATTGTCTCGTGCATACATGTGGAAAGGCAAATTGTAATCTGGGAGACCTAGCCCTGGACTTGTCATTAAAAGCTTTGTACATTTATGAGGACCATTTGATGAGATCTGGTTTGCCTGATAGGGTAGCATCTCTATGAGCAGTCGGGAATCCACTGTCTGCAGTAGTTTATCATACCCAAGAAAGATTGCATTTCCATCTGGGCGTGCGGGGTGACCAGGCCCGCTACAGACTGGACTCTAGACGTACTCAGCTCCCTTTTCCCTTTTGGCAGAACAAAATCCAGATATTCAACCTGTTCACAACACCATCCTCAAGGCAGGCCTCCTCAGAGAAACTACACATTAACAAATCATTAACATATTGGAGGAGAACAGAACCCTGGGGGGCGTGCCATGAGTTTATAAAGGCTTGGAGGACAATGCTGAACACAACAGGTGAATCAGCATACCCCTGGGACATTGTACACCAGGTTAAATGTAGTCCCTCAAAGAAAAAAGCAAAAAGGAGTCTGGTCTCTTCGTCCACTGGGATCGAGAAGAAAGCATTCTTCAGATCGAGGACAGAAAAATGAGTTGCCTGTGCTGGGATTGATGACAACAGTTGGGTGACATCAGGAACTATAGGGGCAATAGGCACAATTAGTCTGTTGATGGCTCTCAGGTCTTGTACAAAACAGACAGTACCATTGGGTTTGGAGACAGTATGTTCTAAAACTCAAGTTTGTAGGAAATGTTTGATCATAGGGCGGATACCTTTGATTTTTTTCCTGTGACAAGGGGTACTGTTTTTGGTACACCGGGAGGATGTCTGGTTTGAGTCTTGCCTTGTATGGTGTACAGTCAATATGTCCTACATCATGGTCTCCATGTGACCAGACAATGGGGTCTAACTCAGGTGGGACCTGGGTCGGGGACATAACAGGATAATGTTAGTACCCTGCAGGTGTGACTATGGGTGCGAGGTCAGACGTGACATGTAACCTGGACTGGGATGCAGTGATATGTAATTTGAGTTTACATATGAGGTCTCTTCTCAGAAGGTCTACAGGGCATTCAGGTATGATGCGAAAGGAAGGGAAGGTTAAATGCTCACCCTCGGGGCATTGTGTATACAGGTGCTATGAACATACTCAATTTCAAACAGTAGACATATATATATAGGCATATATATATATATGCACATACATATATATCCCCTGAAAAACAAAATTACACCAGATCCGAAGAAGAAGCTGTCATGCTCCCTGTAAACCCCACCTTACTCCTCCCAAACCTCTGTGTCACCAGTCACCGCCCCTTTGAGTCTGGCTTCTTGTCTTTCCCCAGTTCTGGTCAGTCACCATGAAACCTCTAGTATCACATGTGTTACTGACTGTTACTTTACATCAAGAGACATACAAGAAACATGTAACATGTAACAATACCGACATTTACAAATACTTAACGTACAACACACAGGGCCCACATTCTCAACAAAGATATAAAAATAAAAGTGTACACAGCTCTCTCAAAAATTTGAAAAATAATTATCTCAAATGCGCATTGTTTATAATCCTGTAAACCATGATTTTAAATGCCTAAAGTAATGATTATCAATTAAATAGTGATCACTTTTTTTATTTATTTTATCTTCTTGGCCAAATTTCTTCTCTTTTTTTCATCAACCCTGTGTTACTGTGAAGGCAAGAAATTAATGAAATATCATCAAATAGTTCAATTTAATACCACGTGAATATATTTTTCTTTTAACACCATTTTCATTACAACACAAACAGCTTCACAGGGAAAACATTCACTGGTCATTTTCTATACACTCCTGATTCTATACACCTCACACAAATACAACATACTTTATATCATAAGAACCATCCTATAAACGCCATCATATTGTTACGCCGAGCGCTCCGGGTCCCCGCTCCTCCCCGGAGCGCTCGCTACACTTCCCTCACTGCAGCGCCCCGGTCGGTTCCACGGACCCGGGGCGCTGCGTTACCACCTCCGGCCGGGATGCGATTCGCGATGCGGGTAGCGCCCGCTCGCGATGCGCACCCCGGCTCCCGTACCTTACTCGCTCCCCGTCAGTTCTGTCCCGGCGCGCGCGGCCCCGCTCCCTAGGGCGCGCGCGCGCCGGGTCTTTGCGATTTAAAGGGCCACTGCACCGCTGATTGGTGCAGTGGTTCCAATTAGTGTTTACACCTGTGCACTTCCCTATATCACCTCACTTCCCCTTCACTCCCTCGCCGGATCTTGTTGCCCTAGTGCCAGTGAAAGCGTTCCTTGTGTGTTCCTTGCCTGTGATTCCAGACCTTCTGCCGTTGCCCCTGACTACGATCCTTGCTGCCTGCCCCGACCTTCTGCTACGTCCGACCTTGCTTCTGTCTACTCCCTTGTACCGCGCCTATCTTCAGCAGCCAGAGAGGTTGAGCCGTTGCTAGGGGATACGACCTGGTCACTACCGCCGCAGCAAGACCATCCCGCTTTGCGGCGGGCTCTGGTGAAAACCAGTAGTGACTTAGAACCGATCCTCTAGCACGGTCCACGCCAATCCCTCTCTGGCACAGAGGATCCACTACCTGCCAGCCGGCATCGTGACAGTAGATCCGGCCATGGATCCCGCTGAAGTTCCTCTGCCAGTTGTCGCTGACCTCACCACGGTGGTCGCCCAGCAGTCACAACAGATTGCGCAACAAGGCCAACAGCTGTCTCAACTGACTGTTATGCTACAACAGTTACTACCACAGCTCCAGCAATCATCTCCTCCGCCAGCTCCTGTACCTCCTCCGCAGCGAGTGGCCGCTTCTGGAATACGACTATCCTTGCCGGATAAATTTGATGGGGACTCTAAGTTTTGCCGTGGCTTTCTTTCCCAATGTTCATTACACTTGGAGATGATGTCGGACCAGTTCCCCACTGAAAGGTCTAAGGTGGCTTTCGTAGTCAGCCTGCTGTCTGGAAAAGCCCTGGCTTGGGCCACACCGCTCTGGGACCGCAATGACCCCGTCACTGCCTCTGTACACTCCTTCTTCTCGGAAATTCGAAGTGTCTTTGAGGAACCTGCCCGAGCCTCTTCTGCTGAGACTGCCCTGTTGAACCTGGTCCAGGGTAATTCTTCCGTTGGCGAGTATGCCGTACAGTTCCGTACCCTTGCTTCAGAATTATCCTGGAATAATGAGGCACTCTGCGCGACCTTTAAAAAAGGCCTATCCAGCAACATTAAAGATGTTCTGGCCGCACGAGAAATCCCTGCTAACCTACATGAACTCATCCATCTTGCCACTCGCATTGACATGCGTTTTTCCGAACGGCGTCAGGAGCTCCGCCAGGATATGGACTCTGTTCGCACGAGGCGTTTCTTCTCCCCGGCTCCTCTCTCCTCTGGTCCCCTGCAATCTGTTCCTGTGCCTCCCGCCGTGGAGGCTATGCAGGTCGACCGGTCTCGCCTGACACCCCAAGAGAGGACACGACGCCGCATGGAGAATCTCTGCCTGTACTGTGCTAGTACCGAACACTTCCTGAAGGATTGTCCTATCCGTCCTCCCCGCCTGGAAAGACGTCCGCTGACTCCGCACAAAGGTGAGACAGTCCTTGATGTCTACTCTGCTTCTCCACGTCTTACTGTGCCTGTGCGGATGTCTGCCTCTGCCTTCTCCTTCTCTGCTGTGGCCTTCCTGGACTCTGGATCTGCAGGAAATTTCATCTTAGCCTCTCTCGTCAACAGGTTCAACATCCCGGTGACCAGTCTCGCCAGACCCCTCTACATCAATTGTGTAAACAATGAAAGATTGGACTGTACTATACGTTTCCGCACGGAGCCCCTTCTAATGTGCATCGGATCTCATCACGAGAGGATTGAACTGTTGGTCCTCCCCAATTGCACTTCTGAAATCCTTCTTGGACTTCCCTGGCTTCAACTCCATTCCCCAATCCTGGATTGGTCCACTGGGGAGATCAAGAGTTGGGGGCCCTCTTGTTCCAAGGACTGCTTAAAACCGGTTCCCAGTAAACCTTGCCGTGTCCCTGTGCTTCCTCATGTAGCCGGTCTCCCTAAGGCCTATATGGACTTTGCGGACGTTTTTTGCAAAAAACAAGCTGAGACTCTACCTCCTCACAGGCCTTATGATTGTCCCATTGACCTCCTCCCGGGCACTACTCCACCCCGGGGCAGAATCTATCCTCTGTCCGTCCCAGAGACTCTTGCCATGTCTGAATACGTCCAAGAAAATTTAAAAAAGGGCTTTATCCGTAAATCCTCCTCTCCTGCCGGAGCCGGATTTTTCTTTGTGTCCAAAAAAGATGGCTCTCTACGTCCTTGCATTGACTACCGCGGTCTTAATAAAATCACGGTTAAGAACCGCTACCCCCTACCCCTCATCTCTGAACTCTTTGATCGTCTCCAAGGTGCCCATATTTTTACCAAACTGGACTTAAGAGGTGCTTATAATCTCATCCGCATCAGAGAGGGGGATGAATGGAAAACGGCATTTAACACCAGAGATGGACACTTTGAGTATCTGGTCATGCCCTTTGGTCTATGCAACGCCCCTGCCGTCTTCCAAGACTTTGTTAATGAAATTTTTCGTGATCTACTATACTCCTGTGTTGTTGTATATCTGGACGATATCCTGATTTTTTCTGCCAATCTTGAAGAACACCGCCAGCATGTCCGTATGGTTCTTCAGAGACTTCGTGATAATCAACTCTATGCCAAAATAGAGAAATGTCTGTTTGAATGCCAATCTCTTCCTTTTCTAGGATACTTGGTCTCTGGCCAGGGACTACAAATGGACCCAGATAAACTCTCTGCCGTCTTAGATTGGCCACGCCCCTCCGGACTCCGTGCCATCCAACGTTTTTTGGGGTTCGCCAATTATTACAGGCAATTTATTCCACATTTTTCTACCATTGTGGCTCCTATTGTGGCTTTAACAAAAAAAAATGCCGATCCCAAGTCTTGGCCTCCTCAAGCGGAAGACGCCTTTAAACGACTCAAGTCTGCCTTTTCTTCGGCTCCCGTGCTCTCCAGACCTGACCCATCTAAACCCTTCCTATTGGAGGTTGATGCCTCCTCAGTGGGAGCTGGAGCTGTCCTTCTACAAAAAAACTCTTCCGGGCATGCTGTTACTTGTGGTTTTTTTTCCAGGACCTTCTCTCCGGCGGAGAGGAACTACTCCATCGGGGATCGAGAGCTTCTAGCCATTAAATTAGCACTTGAGGAATGGAGGCATCTGCTGGAGGGATCAAGATTTCCAGTTATTATTTACACCGATCACAAGAACCTCTCCTACCTCCAGTCTGCCCAACGGCTGAATCCTCGTCAGGCCAGGTGGTCTCTGTTCTTTGCCCGATTTAATTTTGAAATTCACTTTCGGCCTGCTGATAAAAACATTAGGGCCGATGCTCTCTCTCGTTCCTCAGATGCCTCTGAAATTGAACTCTCTCCTCAACACATCATTCCTCCTGACTGCCTGATTTCCACTTCTCCAGCCTCCATCAGGCAAACTCCTCCAGGAAAGACCTTTGTTTCTCCACGCCAACGCCTTGGGATCCTCAAATGGGGTCACTCCTCCCATCTCGCAGGTCATGCGGGCATCAAGAAATCTGTGCAACTCATCTCTCGCTTCTATTGGTGGCCGACTCTAGAGACTGATGTGGTGGACTTTGTGCGAGCCTGCACTATCTGTGCCCGGGATAAGACTCCTCGCCAGAAGCCCGCTGGTTTTCTTCATCCTCTACCTGTCCCCGAACAACCTTGGTCTCTGATTGGTATGGATTTTATTACTGACTTACCCCCATCCCATGGCAACACTGTTATTTGGGTGGTCGTTGATCGATTCTCCAAAATGGCACATTTCATCCCTCTTCCTGGTCTTCCTTCAGCGCCTCAGTTGGCTAAACAATTTTTTGTACACATTTTTCGTCTTCACGGGTTGCCTACACAGATCGTCTCGGATAGAGGCGTCCAATTTGTGTCTAAATTCTGGAGGGCTCTCTGTAAACAACTCAAGATTAAATTAAATTTTTCTTCTGCATACCATCCTCAATCCAATGGACAAGTAGAGAGAATTAACCAGATCTTGGGTGACTATTTACGACATTTTGTTTCCTCCCGCCAGGATGACTGGGCAGATCTTCTACCTTGGGCCGAATTCTCGTATAATTTCAGAATCTCTGAATCTTCCTCCAAATCTCCGTTTTTCGTGGTGTACGGCCGTCACCCTCTTCCCCCCCTCCCTACCCCCTTGCCCTCTGGTCTGCCCGCTGTGGATGAAATTTCTCGTGATCTTTCCACCATATGGAAAGAGACCCAAAATTCTCTCTTACAGGCTTCTTCTCGCATGAAGAGATTCGCAGATAAGAAAAGAAGAGCTCCTCCCATTTTTTCCCCTGGAGACAAGGTATGGCTCTCCGCTAAATATGTCCGTTTCCGTGTCCCGAGCTATAAGTTGGGACCACGCTATCTTGGTCCTTTTAAAGTTTTGTGTCAAATTAATCCTGTCTCTTACAAACTTCTTCTTCCTCCTTCTCTTCGTATCCCTAATGCCTTTCACGTCTCTCTTCTTAAACCTCTCATCCTCAACCGTTTTTCTCCTAAATCTGTTCCTCCCACTCCTGTTTCCGGCTCCTCGGACATCTTCTCTGTTAAAGAGATTTTGGCCTCTAAAAAGGTCAGGGGAAGAACTTTTTTTTTAGTGGATTGGGAGGGTTGTGGTCCAGAAGAGAGGTCCTGGGAACCTGAGGACAATATCCTGGACAAAAGTCTGATCCTCAGGTTCTCAGGCCCCAAGAAGAGGGGGAGACCCAAGGGGGGGGGTACTGTTACGCCGAGCGCTCCGGGTCCCCGCTCCTCCCCGGAGCGCTCGCTACACTTCCCTCACTGCAGCGCCCCGGTCGGTTCCACGGACCCGGGGCGCTGCGTTACCACCTCCGGCCGGGATGCGATTCGCGATGCGGGTAGCGCCCGCTCGCGATGCGCACCCCGGCTCCCGTACCTTACTCGCTCCCCGTCAGTTCTGTCCCGGCGCGCGCGGCCCCGCTCCCTAGGGCGCGCGCGCGCCGGGTCTTTGCGATTTAAAGGGCCACTGCACCGCTGATTGGTGCAGTGGTTCCAATTAGTGTTTACACCTGTGCACTTCCCTATATCACCTCACTTCCCCTTCACTCCCTCGCCGGATCTTGTTGCCCTAGTGCCAGTGAAAGCGTTCCTTGTGTGTTCCTTGCCTGTGATTCCAGACCTTCTGCCGTTGCCCCTGACTACGATCCTTGCTGCCTGCCCCGACCTTCTGCTACGTCCGACCTTGCTTCTGTCTACTCCCTTGTACCGCGCCTATCTTCAGCAGCCAGAGAGGTTGAGCCGTTGCTAGGGGATACGACCTGGTCACTACCGCCGCAGCAAGACCATCCCGCTTTGCGGCGGGCTCTGGTGAAAACCAGTAGTGACTTAGAACCGATCCTCTAGCACGGTCCACGCCAATCCCTCTCTGGCACAGAGGATCCACTACCTGCCAGCCGGCATCGTGACACATATGACCACATACACAGGGCTTTCCTAGCGATTTACCATATCACTCGATTCCATAGCACTGAACACTCATCTTCACTTCATTTATTCCAGCAGTGTCAGCTCTGCTCATCCTACATTCCTCACACTGCTTCACATGCTTTCTCCTTCACAAATCACCTGCTTGTCCACCAAAACGTTGAGTCTCTATTTCTGACAACAATCTCTAATCCTATCAAATAATTTACACAGCCCTGCATCATAACGCCAACATCCTGTGAACCTTTTCCAAAAATCAGTAACAGTTTCACCTAGTTTTTTTGTTTGCATGCCACAGCAATGGGCAGTGATGATTTTTGTTTGAAAACTTGGTTAAGTTCCTCTTCTAATTCTCTCCATATACGCTCTCTACCCTTCTCGAGATTACAAATGTAGTTGTTAGAGTGGGGGTCAGGTGGTATTTATCATTGGCCCCCTCCCTTGGGAATGGGCTGGAATCCTTCATGAATTCTGACCAACCAGCTATATCATCTACCCTCGGATTCACTAAGTCCCATCCTGTAGGGCTAACTCGGGCCACATAATCCTTACATGTTTCACCGGGAAGGGGAGGAGGATAGGACTTAGATGATTTGGAACCCATGTTCCGTAATTGGTACAAAACCACAATCTCTGGATTTGGCTGTACTGAACTCTGAAGGTTCCGACAATTCCTCTCAACAGATTAGTGATTCTCTGATTTAATTGCACCAATCACTGAGCATGCATGGTATCTCTGAACAAACTGTCACTTGCTTTCACCACATCCCGGGTCAACAAGTTTCCTCTAGCCGGGAGGGTGGGGCGTCTTACAGATGTTTTGAGAACCAGCAGATTATTACTATTATTATTATTATAACAGTTATATGCACCTTACTCTATACATTAAAGCAATGTTAGTATACTCACGTGTCTTCTTAAGCGTAAGGGGGAAAAAAAGGAAGTTACAAGTAAAACACTAAACAGAACTAAACAGAAATACAAGAAGTTTTTTTGTAAGCGTTAAGCCAAATTGAAACAAGACAACCACCCTGGATTGTCAAATTACTCTTAGTTTCTCATTTCCCCTGTTCCCTGAACAGAAGTCAAATACTGTAATACTGTGTCCCAGACACAATATGAAAGTAACTGTTATACTTACTGGAATCGAGACGCGGCCAGTGCCCCCCGGATCGTCAATACCACACAAGGATATGGTTCTTACCGGTCCGGAGGATGACCCTCTCGATCCCGGACGAGCCCCCAGCTGAAAGGTTCTCTCTCTACTCAGTATCCCTGGTACTGGTTCTCTGTCTTTTCAGTACCCCTGGTACTAGGTCCAATTTGGCTTAAGGACATCCCTATTTATTTTAAATTGGGGGGGCCCAAGGGGGGGCACGGCCTGATCTAGGGGGGGCCATGGCCCCCTCTGCCCCCCCCCCCCACCTCGCGACGCCACTAGTGGTCTGCCTCCTGCTGTTGCATAACTACAGCTCCCAGCATGCCCTTTTTGCATGCTGGGAGCTGTTGCTAAGCAACAGCAGGAGGCTGTAACTCACCTCCTGCTGCTGCTCCATTGCAGGACTGTCCCTCGCCGCCGCCGTCGCTCCTGGGGCCCCGATCCCAACATGGACGCCGTGGATCGGGGTCCCCAGCACCCGGGGTGCACATCCCGCACCCGCTCACCTCCTCCGGAAGAGGGGCGGAGCGGGTGCGGGAGTGACACCCGCAGCAGGCGCCCTGATTGGTCGGCCGGTAATCCGGCCGACGAATCAGGGCGATCGTGAGGTGGCACCAGTGCCACCTCACCCCTGCAGGCTCTGGCTGTTCGGGGCCGTCAGAGACGGCCCCGATCAGCCAGTAATTCCGGGTCACTGGATACCCGATTGACCCGGAATCGCCGCAGATCGCTGGACTGAATTGTCCAGCGATCTGCGGCCATCGCCGACATGGGGGGGCATAATGACCCCCCTGGGCGATATGCCGGGATGCCTGCTGAATGATTTCAGCAGGCATCCGGCTCCGGTCCCCAACCGGCTAGCAGTGGGGACCGAAATTCCCACGGGCGTATGGATACGCCCTGCGGCCTTAAGGACTCGGAATGCAGGGCGTATCCATACGCCCTGCGTCCTTAAGAGGTTAATGACCAAGCCCATTTTCACCTTAAGGACCAGGCCAATTTTATTTTTGCGTTTTTGTTTTTTCCTCCTCGCCTTCTAAAATCCATACCTCTTTTATATTTCCATCTAAAGACCCATATAAGGGCTTGTTTTTTGCGGGACCAATTGTACTTTGTAATGAAACCTCTCATTTTACCATAAAATGTACTGCAAACCCCCCCAAAAAATTTTTAGGGAGGAAATTTAAATGAAAACCAAAATTTTGCACATTTTGGAGGGTTTGGTTTTCACACTGTACACTTTGCGGTAAAAATGACATGTGTTCTTTATTCTGTGGGTCAATACGATTAAAATTATACCCATGGCTAGATACTTTACTTTTATATTTTTGTACCGCTTAAAAAAAATCTAAAACTTTTTGTACAAAATCAGTAATCTGAAATCGCCCTATTTTGACCACCTATAACTTTTTCATTTTTCAGTATATAGGGCGGTATGAGGGCTCATTTTTTGCGCCATCATCTGTGCTTTATTTAGATACCACATTTGCATATATAAAACTTGTAGATAATTTTTTATTAATTTATTTTTTAATAAAATGTGACAAACAAGCAGCATTTTTGGACATTTTCTTATTTTTTACGTTTACGCCATTCACTGAACGGGATCATAAACAATATATTTTGATAGTTTGGACATTTACGCACGCGGCGATACCAAATATGTTTATTATAAAAAAATTACGCTTTTTGGGGGTAAAATGGGAAAAACTGACAATTTTCATTTTTATTGGGGGAGGGGATTTTCCACTTTTTTTTAAAAAAAACTTTTTATCTTTACATTTTTCAACTTTTTTTTTTTACACTTTTTATGTTCCCATAGGGGACTATCTATAGCAATCCTTTGATTGCTAATACTGTGCATTGCTATGTATAGGACATAGCACTGCTCAGTATTATCGGTGATCTTCTGCTCTGGTCTGCTCGATCGCAGACCAGAGCAGAAGACCCCGGGAGACAGCCGGAGCTAGGTAAGGGGACCTCCGGCTGTCATGCTGGATGATCGGATCGCCGCGGCAGCGCTGCGGGTGATCCGATCATTTAATCAAAGTGCCGCAATGCTGCAGATGCCCTGATCTGTATTGATCACGGCATCGGAGGCATTAATGGCGGACATCCGCGCGTTCGGAACCAGCCGTGTATGACACGAGCACCCTTCCGGTGCTCGCGGTCATACACAAGACGTAAATGTACGTCCTGGTGCGGGAAATCCCGCCAAACCAGGACGTACATTTACGTCCGTGGTCATTAAGGGGTTAATGAAAAATTGTCAAACAACTGAGGGGTGTAGTTTCCAAAATTGGGTCACATGTGGGTATTTATTTTTTTGCATTTATGTCAGAACCGCTGTAAAATCACCAATTTAGGCCTCAAATGTACATGGTGCGCTCTCACTCCTGAACCTTGTTGTGCTCCCGCAGAGCATTTTACGCCCACATATGGGGTATTTCCATACTCAGGAGAAATTGTGTTACAAATTTTGGGGGTCTTTTTTTCCTTTTACCGCTTGTGAAAATAAAAAATTTCTCCCGAGTACGGAAATACCCCATATGTGGCCCTAAACTGTTTCCTTGAAATACAACAGGGCTCCGAAGTGAGAGAGCGCCAATCGCATTTGAGGACCAAATTAGGGATTGCATAGGGGTGGACATAAGGGTATTCTACGCCAGTGATTCCCAAACAGGGTGCCTCCAGCTGTTGCTAAACTCCCAGCATGCCTGGAGAGTCAGTGGCTGTCCAGAAATGCTGGGAGTTGTTGTTTTGCAACAGCTGGAGGCTCCATTTTGGAAACACTGCTGTACAATATGTTTTTCATTTTTATTGTGGGGGACAGTGTAAAGGGGTGTATATGTAGTGTTTTACCCTTTCTTTTGTGTCAGTGTTTTCAGGGTACATTCGCACTGGCGTGTTACGATGAGTTTCCGGCTAGGAGTTTGGGCTGCGGCAAAAAATTTGCCGCAGCCCAAACTTGAAGAAGGAAACTTACTGTAAACCTGCCAGTGTAAATGTACCCTGTACATTCACATGGGGGGGGCAAACCTCCAGCTGTTTCAAAACTACAACTCTCAGCATGCACTGACTGACCGTGCATGCTGGGAGTTGTACTTTTGCAACAGCTGGAGGCACACTGGTTGGAAAACCTTCAGTTAGGTTCTGTTACCTAACTCAGTATTTTCCAACCAGTGTGCCTCCAGCTGTTGCAAAACTGCAACTCCCAGCATGTACTGATCACCGAAGGGCATGCTGGGTGATGTAGTTATGCAACAGCTGGAAGTACGCAACTACAACTCTCAGCATGCCAAGACAGCTGTTTGCTGTTTGGGCATGCTGGGATTTGCAGTTTTGCAATATCTGGAGGGCTACAGTTTATAGACCACTGCACTGTGATCTCCAAACCGTGGACCTCCAGATGTTGCAAAACTACAAATCCCAGCATGCCCAGACAGCAAACAGCTGTTTGGGCATGCTAAGAGTTGTAGTTTTTCAAGATCTGGAGGGATACAGTTTAGCGACCACTGTAAAGTGGTCTCAGACTGTAGCCCTCCAGATGTTGCTAGGCAACTTACCAACTTCCGTAGGATCCAGGGAGCCATCCTCTTCTGCTGCACGACATCGCCGCCAGCCGATCACCATCGCTCCCAGCCTCCGGATGGGTAAATGGATCTTCTGCCCCCGGTCCTTTGTCGGTACCCCCGTTCTGCCCCGCCTATTGTGGGTGGTCAGAACGGGGAAAACGAAAGATAACCCCCCCCCCCGCCTCCGATCTGCTATTGGTGGTCGCGTCTAGACCACCAATAGCAGGGATAGGAGGGGTGGCACCCCTGCCACCTCACTCCTATCCCTTAAGGGGGATCGTGGGTGTCTTAGACAACCTCGATCCCCCTTATATTCCGAGTCGCCAGGGTCACCATAGACCCAAATGACCCGGAATTGGCGCAAATCGCAAGTGTGAATTCATTAGCGATTTGCGCCGATCACCAACATGGGGGGGGTCTGATGACCCCCCCTGGGCATTTGCGTAGGGTGCCTGCTGATCGATATCAGCAGGCACCCCGGTCCCGCCCGGTGCAAGGCGGGGACCGAAATTCCCACGGGCGTATGGATACGCCCTGGGTCCTTAAGGGATTAAACCTAATTTACATTTCAACCCATGATGGTGTCATGCTAAGCAGACCACATTATAAAAGTGCTGAACCCTGTGATGTAGAACTGGCGGACTATCTGATGTGTATACTGGACTATCTGATGTGTAAACTGGACTATCTGATGTGTATATTGGACTATCTGATGTGTATATTGGACTATCTGATGTGTATACTGGACTATCTGATGTGTATACTGGATTATCTGATGTGTATACTGGACTATCTGATGTGTATACTGGACTATCTGATGTGTATACTGGACTATCTGATGTGTATACTGGACTATCTGATGTGTGTTTTGGACTCTCTGATGTGTATACTGGACTATCTGATGTGTATACTGGACTATCTATGTGTATACTGGACTATCTGATGTGTATATTGGACTATCTGTTGTGTATACTGGACTATCTGATGTGTATACTGGACTATCTGATGTGTATACTGGACTATCTGATGTGTGTTTTGGACTCTCTGATGTGTATACTGGACTATCTGATGTGTATACTGGACTATCTGATGTGTATACTGGACTATCTGATGTGTGTACTGGACTATCTGATGTGTATACTGGACTATCTGATGTGTATACTGGACTATCTGATGTGCATATTGGACTATCTGATGTGTATACTGAACTATGTGATGTGTATACTGGACTATCTGTTGTGTATACTGGACTATCTGATGTGTATACTGGACTATCTGATGTGTATACTGGACTATCTGATGTGCATATTGGACTATCCGATGTGTATACTGGACTATCTGATGTGTATATTGGACTATCTGATGTGTATACTGGACTATCTGATGTGTATACTGGACTATCTGATGTGTATACTGGACTATCTGATGTGTGTACTGGACTATCTGATGTGTGTACTGGACTATATGATGTGTGTACTGGACTATCTGATGTGTATACTGGACTTTATGATGTGTATACTGGACTATCTGATGTGTATACTGGACTATCTGATGTGTATACTGGACTATCTGATGTGTGTAGTGGACTATCTGATGTGTATACTGGACTATCTGATGTGTATACTGGACTATCTGATGTGTATTCTGGACTATCTGATGTGTATACTGGACTATCTGATGTGTATACTGGACTATATGTTGTGTATACTGGACTATCTGATGTGTATACTGGACTATCTGATGTGTGTACTGGACTATTTGATCTGTATACTGGACTATCTGATGTGTATACTGGACTATCTGATGTGTATACTGGACTATCTGATGTGTATACTGGACTATCTGATGTGTATACTGGACTTTCTGATGTGTATACCGGACTATCTGATGTGTATACTGGACTATCTGATGTGTATACTGGACTATCTGATGTATATACTGGACTATCTGATGTGTATACTGGACTATCTGATGTGTATACTGGACTATCTGATGTGTATATTGGACTATGTGATGTGTGTACCGGACTATCTGATGTGTATACCGGACTATCTGATGTGTATACTGGATTATCTGATGTGTATACTGGACTATCTGATGTGTATACTGGACTATCTGATGTGTATACTGGACTATCTGATGTGTATACTGGACTATCTGATGTGTATACTGGATTATCTGATGTGTATACTGGACTATCTGAAGTGTATACTGGACTATCTGATGTGTATACTGGATTATCTGATGTGTATACTGGACTATCTGATGTGTATACTGGACTATGTGATGTGTATACTGGACTATCTGATGTGTATACTGGACTATCTGATGTGTATACTGGACTATCTGATGTGTATACTGGATTATCTGATGTGTATACTGGACTATCTGATGTGTATACTGGACTATCTGATGTGTGTACTGGACTATCTGATGTGTGTACTGGACTATCTGATGTGTGTACTGGACTATATGATGTGTGTACTGGACTATCTGATGTGTATACTGGACTATATGATGTGTATACTGGACTATCTGATGTGTATACTGGACTATCTGATGTGTATACTGGACTATCTGATGTGTGTAGTGGACTATCTGATGTGTATACTGGACTATCTGATGTGTGTAGTGGACTATCTGATGTGTATACTGGACTATCTGATGTGTATACTGGACTATCTGATGTGTATTCTGGACTATCTGATGTGTATACTGGACTATCTGATGTGTATACTGGACTATATGTTGTGTATACTGGACTATCTGATGTGTATACTGGACTATCTGATGTGTGTACTGGACTATCTGATGTGTATACTGGACTATCTGATGTGTATACTGGACTATCTGATGTGTATACTGGACTATATGATGTGTATACTGGACTATCTGATGTGTATACTGGACTTTCTGATGTGTATACCGGACTATCTGATGTGTATACTGGACTATCTGATGTGTATACTGGACTATCTGATGTATATACTGGACTATCTGATGTGTATACTGGACTATCTGATGTGTATACTGGACTATCTGATGTGTATATTGGACTATGTGATGTGTGTACCGGACTATCTGATGTGTATACCGGACTATCTGATGTGTATACTGGATTATCTGATGTGTATACTGGACTATCTGATGTGTATACTGGACTATCTGATGTGTATACTGGACTATCTGATGTGTATACTGGACTATCTGATGTGTATACTGGATTATCTGATGTGTATACTGGACTATCTGAAGTGTATACTGGACTATCTAATGTGTATACTGGATTATCTGATGTGTATACTGGACTATCTGATGTGTATACTGGACTATGTGATGTGTATACTTGACTATCTGATGTGTATACTGGACTATCTGATGTGTATACTGGACTATCTGATGTGTATACTGGATTATCTGATGTGTATACTGGACTATCTGATGTGTATACTGGACTATCTGATGTGTGTACTGGACTATCTGATGTGTGTACTGGACTATGTGATGTGTGTACTGGACTATATGATGTGTGTACTGGACAATCTGATGTGTATACTGGACTATATGATGTGTATACTGGACTATCTGATGTGTATACTGGACTATCTGATGTGTATACTGGACTATCTGATGTGTGTAGTGGACTATCTGATGTGTATACTGGACTATCTGATGTGTATTCTGGACTATCTGATGTGTATACTGGACTATCTGATGTGTATACTTTACTATCTAATGTGTATACTGGACTTTCTGATGTGTATACTGGACTATCTGTTGTGTATACTGGACTATCTGATGTGTATACTGGACTATCTGATGTGTGTACTGGACTATCTGATGTGTATACTGGACTATCTGATGTGTATACTGGACTATATGATGTGTATACTGGACTATCTGATGTGTATACTGGACTATCTGATGTGTATACTGGACTTTCTGATGTGTATACCGGACTATCTGATGTGTGTACTGGACTATCTGATGTGTGTACTGGACTATGTGATGTGTGTACTGGACTATATGATGTGTGTACTGGACTATCTGATGTGTATACTGGACTATATGATGTGTATACTGGACTATCTGATGTGTATACTGGACTATCTGATGTGTATACTGGACTATCTGATGTGTGTAGTGGACTATCTGATGTGTATACTGGACTATCTGATGTGTATTCTGGACTATCTGATGTGTATACTAGACTATCTGATGTGTATACTTTACTATCTAATGTGTATACTGGACTTTCTGATGTGTATACTGGACTATCTGTTGTGTATACTGGACTATCTGATGTGTATACTGGACTATCTGATGTGTATACTGGACTATCTGATGTGTATACTGGACTATCTGATGTGTATACTGGACTATCTGATGTGTATACTGGACTTTCTGATGTGTATACCGGACTATCTGATGTGTATACTGGACTATCTGATGTGTATACTGGACTATCTGATGTATATACTGGACTATCTGATGTGTATACTGGACTATCTGATGTGTAAATTGGACTATTTGATGTGTGTACCGGACTATCTGATGTGTATACCGGACTATCTGATGTGTATACTGGATTATCTGATGTGTATACTGGACTATCTGATGAGTATACTGGACTATCTGATGTGTATACTGGACTATCTGATGTGTATACTGGACTATCTGATTTGTATACTTGATTATCTGATGTGTACACTGGACTATCTGAAGTGTATACTGGACTATCTGATGTGTATACTGGATTATCTGATGTGTATACTGGACTATCTGATGTGTATACTGGACTATGTGATGTGTATACTGGACTATCTGATGTGTATACTGGACTATCTGATGTGTATACTGGACTATCTGATGTGTATACTGGATTATCTGATGTGTATACTGGACTATCTGATGTGTATACTGGATTATCTGATGTGTATACTGGACTATCTGATGTGTATACTGGACTATCTGATGTGTATACTGGACTATCTGATGTGTATACTGGACTATCTGATGTGTGTACTGGACTATCTGATGTGTATACTGGACTATCTGATGTGTGTACTGGACTATCTGATGTGTATACTGGACTATCTGATGTGTATACTGGACTATCTGATGTGTATACTGGACTATCTGATGTGTATACTGGACTATCTGATGTGTATACTGGACTATCTGATGTGTATACTGGACTATCTGATGTGTGTACTGGACTATCTGATGTGTATATTGGACTATCTGATGTGTATACTGGACAATCTGATGTGTATACTGGACTATCTGATGTGTGTACTGGACTATCTGATGTATATACTGGACTATCTGATGTGTATACTGGACTATCTGATGTGTATACTGGACTATCTGATGTGTATACTGGGCTATCTGATGTGTGTACTGGACTATCTGATGTGTATACTGGACTATCTGATGTGTATACTGGGCTATCTGATGTGTGTACTGGACTATCTGATGTGTATATTGGACTATCTGATGTGTATACTGGACTATCTGATGTGTATACTGGACTATCTGATGTGTGTACTGGACTATCTGATGTATATACTGGACTATCTGATGTGTATACTGGACTATCTGATGTGTATACTGGACTATCTGATGTGTATACTGGGCTATCTGATGTGTGTACTGGACTATCTGATGTGTATACTGGACTATCTGATGTGTATACTGGGCTATCTGATGTGTGTACTGGACTATCTGATGTGTATACTGGACTATCTGATGTGTATACTGGACTATCTGATGTGTATACTGGACTATCTGATGTGTATACTGGACTATCTGATGTGTATACTGGACTATCTGATGTGTATACTGGACTATCTGATGTGTATACTGGACTATCTGATGTGTATACTGGACTATCTGATGTGTATACTGGGCTATCTGATGTGTATACTGGACTATCTGATGTGTATACTGGACTATCTGATGTGTATACTGGACTATCTGATGTGTATACTGGGCTATCTGATGTGTATACTGGACTATCTGATGTGTATACTGGCTTTCTGACTCTGTCCCAATGGCAGGTGTTAAGAGAAGGATGAGACATGTTTTTTTATTTATATATTTATTAAGAATAATACACAGGATAAATGTCCGTCCTCGGCTCCCGGCTGTAGTCATAGGCCTCAGTCTTCACTATTCTACAGGATGGTTCTGTTCCGGGTCCGGTATCTTGGTCCTCAGGCTGACGTTAATGTCATTTCTGGAAATCTTTACTGACAAATGCTGTAAATCTGTATAGTGGGTCACATGGTATAAGGTGACGCCGCAGAATCCCAGGTATTCAGCCACCATGACGGGGACATACATAATCTCCTCGCAGTGTCCGGTGCACAGATCCGTATAGAAGGAGACCTGACCGACACTGAAGAGCAGCAGCACCACAGAAGTCACTAAGGTGGAGGCCAGCCTTATATGGCAAACAATCCGGCTGCTGTATGACCTTTTGTATAGGAATCCAGCTTGGCACACATTATATATGGCTCCACAAATAAATGCCATACCTGAGCTGATCCTGTGTATTGTAGGATTGTTCCCCATAGTAAATACGGCATTCAGGGCTGTTCCTATGCACATGATGCATCCTAAGGTAAACAAGATCTTCTGGTAAATCCTAAAATGCTTCGCAGATGGTTCAGAGCGCAGGAACATAAATCGGTGCTGCAGGTAGGTGACGGCAACTCCTATGATGGGTGCACCAAAGAACACAACCTTATATATTATCCACTCAGGATATCCTACAGCCGTGTCACTGATAAACGGCTGTCTGCTATGTCCTAGGGCGATGGTCAAGGTGACAAGAGTGCTGAGGCCCAAAAGGTTCCATGTGACCCAAAGGATAGGCAAGAACCCTAATCCCTGGATCTCCATGGCACAAAGAAACAACAAAAATCGCTGAGATAAAGGAAAGATTCGCTAAGCAAAAGCCGCTGTCTCTGTCCAACTCTCTCTGTGTAATCAGATTGTCAGGCGGGGTTTTCTATAGGCTCGGAACTCGATGATGTCACATCTGTGATGTCATTCTTTGGTTCATCTCGGTAACACCATCATGCTGCATACTGATTGGTCCTCAGTGTTGTAGATCTTTATGCAGACAATCCTGGCATCACGTTTGCTGATATTTAGTGTTTCCACAGTCAAATAAAACTAGTAATGGCTGAATCCACATTTCAACAGGGTTTTCCAAAATCTCTTTCAACATGAATTCATCTGAATATAACCTTATGTGTCTGTAATTCTGCCAATTCTCTTCTTTTACTACAAAGGTTAATGTTTTGTCAGATGTACAACATATAAAAAGGTTTTTAACATTTCTGTGACTGCTCAGTGGTTAAAAAAACAAACACAAAACCATTGCAGATGGGGTTGTACTTGGATATATTTGTACATTTGTAGATGTCCATATTATATTTTATTGTTTTCTGTGTAAAGTCCAATACAAAGAAAATATGTAGAAAAAAATTCTGCACTTTTTTTTTTTCTTTTTTTTTTTTTTAAAGCTCTTTTGTTCGACGTCGCTCCGTTTAGGAGGCGGCGTCTCAGACTGGCAAAGAGGGGGTTAAATAAAGTTAGAAGAAAAAAAAAATGAGTAGCTGGAGAAATAGGGGGGAGGCGGAACCTAGAAGGGTAGGAGGACAGGGATAGGCTAGGTTAACAGGAAGGGGAGGAGGAGTAATAGGGGATAAAATGTGTTGCTGAGGCTTGCGGCTTCCTCTTTGTGGAGTCCCCGGCAAGTGTGAAGATTCCCGCCCACCCACCCCTTTTACGTTCTGTTTTGGTATAAAATAAAAAAAAATTTGTAATAGTTGGTATAAAAAAAAAAAATTATGTTAATTTGTGTCGGTGTTTTATCCCTTGGTTATAGGTGGGTCCCGTGGGACTTTTAGGGCTATTCGGCTGAATGGTTCCTGTTGGGTCGCTGTGACCTTGGGATCTGGTGATGTGGAGCGGGTTGTGGTTTGGTTCCCGTTTTAATGTTGTTCTCTTTTAAGTCACAGCGTGGCGGAGGAGAAATTTGGAGGAGATTTTCCTGGAGAGTAGAGTGTGATGCCCGTCGAAGAGGGCGGCCGGCTGACCGCTTACCTCTGAGAGTGTTCAATCAGAAGTTCGGATATAAATGGTTTATATTAATGGTTATTAAATAAACGCTGTGGCCGACCCCCAGTTGTCCAGCAAAAGCAAGAAGTGGTCAGTGTTTTTATTATATCCAGCGAACAGTTAGAAACATAAATAAACTGAAGGTCACCTATTGTCAGTCTAAAAGAAACCAAGAATATGTCCGTACAATGCTTTTCTAACATACATATTATTACAACAGTTCTTTGGGTCAGCTGATTGACAGCCCTTCTTTAGTTACACAATATACCTGTATCTTGGCCCCCATAGACATCACATGGTAACAGTACCTACTGCATCCATCGGTTTCATGGCCGTCCTGTGGGGGCTACACAAGACCACGTTCACCCCCTTTTCTTATGTTTATAATTAAAAGTTTGTTAAAAAAAATTGTGGAAGGAAAACAAATTAAATTAAACTCAACCGGTCTCAGGTAGCCCCCCCCCCCCCACCCGGGGACATATTTACCATAGAGACGGTATTGGGGTCTTTCACTATGGAATAACAGCACGTGTCTCATTGGTCTGTGTAGATTACTGAGGGCTGGTGCGCTCCTATATTTGCAAATAACTATAAAAATGTGCAGTTTAACCTCTTAAGGACCCAGGACGTACGGGGACGTCATCGCACCCTGGGCTTTAAGGACACAGGACGTCCCCGTAAGTCCTGGCGATTTCCGATCCCTGCCGTGCGCCGGGCAGAGATCGGAACGGCATGTCTGCTGATATCCTTCAGCAGGCATGCCGTGCAAATGCCGAGAAGGGTCCCGGGACCCCCGCATGTCGGCGGTCGCCGGAGATCGCTTGCGAAATCACGCAAGCGATCTTCGTCGATTCGGGTCATTCGGGTCACTTGTGACCCGATGACCTGGAAATAAATGGTGATCGGCAGTGTACAATTACACCGCCAATCACCTGCAGTTGCTGGGTAGCGGTAACAATACTGTCACCGCCCCAGCAACGCTGCTATTGGCCGGCGATCGTCTGGCCAATAGCAGAGCAGCAGAGGAGGGGTTAACGGTCCCTTCCCGCTGCTGGACCCGCTGTTTTCGTTCAGTCAGCGGGTGCAGCAGCAGGAAGAGGACCGCTGATCCCCCCTCAGAGCTCCGGAGCCCCTCAGGAGCCGTAGAATGGGGAAAGCTGAGTGCAGGGACAGGTAGGAGCAAATAAGTAACACAGTGTAATAAAAGTTAAAAAAAAAGTTTTAAAAAAGTTTTTAAAAAAAGAACCCCCCCCCCTCCCACCGACCCCCTAATAGGTCCCCAAGGGTCCTATTAGGATCTGATCCCGGACCCCGGGTCCTATTAGGGGTTCAGGGAGCTTCGTGCGCCACTCCATTTTTATTTTTTTTTGGGCCACAGCTTTTTTTTTATATTACTGTTATTTCACTTTTTACACACAGCACCACACAGTACATACAGTACAGCCCCACCCCCGCACACACACCCTCCCTCCCGCCAACGTAGAAAAAAGGCGATGGCCCGCCGGGCATTTTCGGTAGCGGAGGCTAACGCTTTTTTAGCCTCCGACTCCGAATCTGCCAGTGAGGACGATGAAGATCCAACTTTTTTGTGTTCTTCATCGCCCTCCTCATCATCAAGTAGTGATGATGAGTCCCCTGTACGGCGGCGGAGACGCCGCCAGGCGAGGCCACGCACCCCCCATGAGAGTGACCCAGTGGCCGACACTAGTATGAGTGGCAATGCCGCTCGTAATAGGAGTCCGGCCCCCCAGACAAGTGCAGCGGAGCCCCCTTCCGCTGACCCTGTCTGGAGCCCCCCAGAGGATTATCAGCCACGGATTCCTGAGTATGTTGGCGACTCAGGAATCCGGATTGACACGGCTGGGTTCACTGATCTGGACTTTTTAAAGTTTTTTTTCAGTGACAGCCTGGTCAATCTAATGGTGGAGCAAACGAACTTGTACGCCCAGCAGTTCATTGCCCACCACCCCGATTCCTTTTTGGCCAGGTCCAATGAATGGTGTGCCATTGATGCAGCGGAAATGAGGACATTTTGGGGCCTCACGCTGCATATGGGCCTGGTCAAAAAACCAAGTGTCCGTCATTACTGGAGCGGGGACTTCCTATACCAGACCCCGCTTTACAGTATGGCGATGACACGGAAGCGGTACGAGGCGATTCGGAAATGCCTGTATTATGCAGATAATGAGGCATGTCCGCCTCGAGGTGATCCCACCCATGACCGGCTTTACAAAGTGAGGCCGGTCATTGATCACTTTGGGGCCAAATTTTTGGAGGCCTACGTACCGCTCAGGGACCTCTCGGTAGATGAGTCTCTCATCAGTTTTAAGGGGAGACTCATCTTCTGCCAGTATATTCCCTCAAAGCAGGCGCGGTATGGCGTGAAGCTCTATAAACTCTGCGAGAGTACCTCCGGGTACACTTGCAGGTTTAGAGTATATGAGGGACGAGATTCCCGTATTGAACCCCCAGATTGTTCCCCCACTCTGGGTGTTAGCGGGAAAATCGTTTGGGACCTTATGCACCCATTGCTGGATAAGGGTTTCCGCCAGATCCACGTCCGCTTGTGGGACCGTGCGGAAGAATCAGAGAGGCCTCCCTCTAAATTTTGTTAAGACGCCTATCCCCAAGGGTGAGTCCCGTGCCCTGACCCATGATAACCTGTTGTTGGTCAGGTATAAGGATAAGAGGGATGTCCTTATACTCACCACTATTCATGGGAATGGCAGCACCCCTGTCCCTGTGCGAGGTACCGCGGGACCGGTCCTCAAGCCCGATTGTATTCTGGACTACAATCGGTATATGGGGGGAGTTGATCTCTCTGATCAAGTCCTCAAGCCATATAACGCCATGCGGAAAACACGGGCATGGTACAAAAAAGTTGCGGTCTACTTGGTACAGGTTGCCATGTACAACGCTTTTGTACTATCCCAGTACGCTGGCAACACAGGGACATTCCTCCAGTACCAAGAAGAAGTCCTAAGGTTCCTAATCTTTGCTGACCGGGAAAGAGCAGGCCGGACTTCCCAAGGGTCTGGAGTTATAGGCGCCAGGATCGTCCCAGGCCAACACTTTCCAGGTGAGATCCCCCACAGTGGAAAGAAGGGGCGATCCCAGAAAAAATGCAGAGTGTGTTACAGGAGGGGGACTCGGAGGGACACCAGGTACCAATGTGACACTTGCCCAGATAATCCGGGCCTCTGCATAGGCTGCTTCAGGGAGTATCACACTTCCATGGAGCCCTAAATTTTCCCTTTTCATTTACATTTTCCATAATTTGACCAATGTACCAAGTCCAGAGTACATTCCAAAATATAACCCCCATAAATCACTAAATTGCCCCAAAAAAACTGAAAAAACAAAAAACCTGATAAGACCTCTGGGGGTATTTTTTCAAAAATGGGTCATAGGTCACTGAGTCACTATCATTGGGGACTTTTTATGTTGCCTCAAATGCGCATCGCTCTCTCTCCACCTGAGCGGGGTGCGCATTTGAGGCAACAGGTTAGGGATGGCCACACACATCACATTCCCAGAATGATGACTCAGAGCATAGGGTTTGGGGTGGGCATATTTTTTTTTAGTTTTGGCTATGCTCTGGGTCATCATTCTGGGAACATATCTTGTTTTATTATTTTATGATTTATAGTTTTCTGGCCCACTGTACCCCATATTACGGGCCTCTGTACCCCACCTGTCTACCCAAGTTACGGCCCGTTTTCCCCCATAGTGTTCCCCTCTTTTAGGGCTCAGTGCTCCCCCCCATTAATGCTCCTTGAGTGGGGATCCTACATCCTGGCTGCTATAATAAGCTCAAGGCCCCTGACTGACTTCCCACTCCAAGACCTGGTGTGCACCCGCGGAGCAAAAATCATAAAAATTAGGGTATGTACTTATTCCAAAGAAATGTATTTACAAATTTTGGGGTGTCTTTTCTGCTATTAACCCTTGTAAAAATTTTAAATTTGGGGGAAAACCCACATTTTTGTGAAATTTTAATTTTTTTATTTTACATATGCAAAAGTCGTGAAACCCCTGTGGGGTTTTAAGGCTTACTTTACCCCTAGTTACGTTCCTCAAGGGGTCTAGTTTCCAAAATGTGATGCCATGTGTTTTTTTTTTTTGCTGTCCTGGCACCATAGGGGCTTCCTAAATGCGACATGTCCCCCCCCCCCCCCCATTTCAGCAAAGTTTGCAAATGTGACTCCTTCTCTTCTGAGCATTGTGGCACTCCTGCAGTGCACTTGATGTCCACTTATGGGGTACCTCCATACTCAGAAGAGATGGGGTTACAAATTTTGGGGGGTATTTACTGCTATTAACCCTTGCAAAAATGTGAAATTTGGGGGGAAACACACATTTTAGTGAAAATTTTTTTTTTTAAATTTACATATGGAAAAGTAGTGAAACCCCGGTGGGGTATTAAGGCTCACTTAATTCCTTGTTACGTTCCTCAAGGGGTCTAGTTTCCAAAATGGTATGCCATGTGGGGTTATTTTGTTGTTCTGGCACCATAGGGGCTTCCTAAATGCAACATGCCCCCCTAGCAAAATTTGCTCTCAAAAAGCCAAATATTACTCCTTCTCTTCTGAGCATTGTAGTTCGCCCGTAGTGCAGTTAAGGGGAACTTATGGGGTACCTCCATACTCAGAAGAGATGGGGTTACAAATTTTGGGGGGTATTTACTGCTATTAACCCTTGCAAAAATGTGAAATTTGGGGGCAAACACACATTTTAGTGGAAAAAAAAAAATTTACATATGGAAAAGTCGTGAAACCCCTAAGGGGTATTAAGGCTCATTTAATTCCTTGTTACGTTCCTCAAGGGGTCTAGTTTCCAAAATGGTATGGCATGTGGGGTTATTTTGTTGTTCTGGCACCAAAGGGGCTTCCTAAATGCAATATGTCCCCCAAAAACCATTTCAGAAAAACTTACTCTCCAAAATCCCCTTGTCGCTCTTTACATAGACATATGAGGTATGTGCTTACTCGAGAGAAATTGGGCTACAAATACAAGTATAAATTTTCTCCTTTTACCCCTTGTAAAAATTCAAAAATTGGGTCTACAAGAACATGCGAGTGTAAAAAATGAAGATTGTGAATTTTTTCCTTCACTTTGCTGCTATTCCTGTGAAACACCTAAAGGGTTAAAATGCTGACTGAATGTCATTTTGAATACTTTGGGGGGTGTAGTTTTTATAATGGGGTCATTTGTGGGGTATTTCTAATATGAAGACCCTTCAAATCCACTTCAAACCTGAATTGGTCCCTGAAAAATTGTGATTTTGGAAATTTTGTGAAAAATTGGAAAATTGCTGCTGAACTTTGAAGCCCTCTGGTGTCTTCCAAAAGTAAAAACTCGTCAATTTTATGATGCAAATAAAAAGTAGACATATTGTATATGTGAATAAAAAAAAAAAATATTTGGAATATTCATTTTCCTTACAAGCAGAGAGCTTCAAAGTTAGAAAAATGCAAAATTTTCAAGTTTTTCATCAAATTTTGGGATTTTTCACCAAGAAAGGATGCAAGTTACCAAAAAATTTTACCACTATGTTAAAGTAGAATATGTCTCGAAAAAACAATCTCGGAATCAGAATGATAACTAAAAGCATTCCAGAGTTATTAACGTTTAAAGTGACAGTGGTCAGATGTGCAAAAAATGGCCGGGTCCTGAGGTGTAAAATGGCTGGGTCCTTAAGGGGTTAAACAAGGTAATAGGTAATTTCCCATTGGCCTGCTGAAATGCTGCTATGAAGGAAGGTTTGGGTTACACCTGGAATCTATTACCTCCAAACTGAGATGAGGAAATGTAAATGGAGACGTGAATGGCCCTGTTTATTATGTTTATTTATACTGTAAAATATATTGTAATCTGCGCTGCATTTTGGATCCACATATTATATCAAAACTCAAGAGTCTCAAAGAAAAGCGATAAAAAGACCAGGGAAGAGGGGCGTAGGAACCCTCACAAATCTGGGGGATAACATTTTAATTGGTTGTTTTGCAAGGGCGGAGCCACAAAGGACCAGAGGGGGTGGAACCATGCAATGTTGGGTGACGCTACAAAATTGAGCTTCAGGCTTCTCAGCACAGGTACCTTCAGGGAGCAGTGAATTCAGGAGACCGGGATCTGTCAGGACTGTGGGAGGTCAGGATCTGTCAGGACTGTGGGAGGTCAGGATCTGTCAGGACTGTGGGAGGTCAGGATCTGTCAGGACTGTGGGAGGTCAGGATCTGTCAGGACTATGGGAGGTCGGGATCTGTCAGGACTGTCTGAGGTCAGGATCTGTCAGGACTGTCTGAGGTCAGGATCTGTCAGGACTATGGGAGGTCAGGATCTGTCAGGACTGTGGGAGGTCAGGATCTGTCAGGACTGTGGGAGGTCAGGATCTGTCAGGACTGTGGGAGGTCAGGATCTGTCAGGACTGTGGGAGGTCAGGATCTGTCAGGACTGTGGGAGGTCAGGATCTGTCAGGACTGTCTGAGGTCAGGATCTGTCAGGACTGTGGGAGGTCAGGATCTGTCAGGACTGTGGGAGGTCAGGATCTGTCAGGACTGTGGGAGGTCGGGATCTGTCAGGACTGTGGGAGGTCAGGATCTGTCAGGACTGTGGGAGGTCAGGATCTGTCAGGACTGTGGGAGGTCAGGATCTGTCAGGACTGTGGGAGGTCAGGATCTGTCAGGACTGTGGGAGATCAGGATCTGTCAGGACTGTGGGAGGTAGGCTGTGTGTGCGGTCAGGGCGGGGAGTTCTCTACAGCCTGTGTAGACACAAAAACACCTTAACGTCACATGGTGTACATGTATGCCCTGATCGCAGTACTAGTGTATGAAGTGCACTTACTTGCTGAGCGCGCTTCATTCCTGGTAAGTATTGACTGCAATTATCAGCAATCACGCCCCTCCCCTAATAAAAGTGTAAATCACCCCCTTTACCCAATAAAGTAATGTGGTGTCACTGCGTTTGGAAATGTCCAAACTATTAAAATATAACGTCAGTGGTGTAAACATAAAAAAAATTCCAGAATTTCTGATTTTTGGTCACTTCAAGAAAAAAAATTTATAAAAAGGATAAAAAAAAAGTTCCGGCAAAACAAAAATGGTGCAAAAACTAAAGATTATGGCACAAAATATGCCATACAGCCATATATAGGGAAAAAAGGGTTATAGGGTCAGAAAAGGAAAATTTTAAGCATACAAATTTTCACCCAAAAAGCTTTAATTTTATAAAAGTAGTAAGATAAAACAAAACCTATATAAATTGGGTATCATTGTATGGACCTACAGAATAAAGATAGTATTGTCTGTGGTAGAAGGGCTGACGTACGTTACCTTTATGAAATGGCGCACAGCATATGATCAATTTGTCTGAGCCATACACAGCGAGGAGAAATGATCTCAGCACAGACAATTTTACACTGAAAGAAAAAGTGTCTGTGTTCTGTGCTGTGTGTGGCTGCATGCTGACCCTCTGCTGACCCTCTGCTGACCCCCTGCCGACCCTCTGCTGACCCTCTGCTGACCCTCTGCTGACCCTCTGCTGACCCCCTGCTGACCCCCTGCTGACCCCCTGCTGACCCTCTGCTGACCCTCTGCTGACCCTCTGCTGACCCCCTAGAACTTCTTTATTTTTCCATATACACGGCTGTATGAGGGCTAATTTTTTGTGCCATGATCTGTAGTTTTAACATGTTTTATATTTTATTTATTTATATTTTTACTTCTGTGAAATGTGAAAAGAGGGTAAATTATTTTTTGGGGGAGGGGCCTATTCACATTCATTTAAACTCAGGGTGTGCTGGGAGTTGTAGTTGTGTACCATATAGAGAGACACATTAGAGCTGCAAGCCACAACCTTTGACTCTCCAAATGTTGCAAAACTACAACTCCAAACATGTCCTAACAGTCAGGGCATGCTGGTAGTTGTAGTTTTGTACCCTACAGAGAGACCTGTTAAGGCAGTGTGTCCTTATGGGTTCTGGGGACTATGTTTAGGAGAAGGATCTGGCATCTATGTTTGGGGGAAGAGTGTGGTCTGGGGTCTGTACCCAGCCAAGCTGTCATGAGAGGGCAGCATGTTATATGTGTATGGTGGCTGGGGGGGGTGAGCTGCAGATGGGGAGCAGAGCTCGGTGACGGTACCTTCAGCTTCCCTGTGGCGGCGGCTCTTTGTACACACTCCTGGCCGATGGCTCGGGGGAGGAGAAGCCCTGTCTTGCTCCAGTGGGCTCAGGCCGCCCCTCTGCTCTATGGGAATGCAGAGGCCAGCCTGGCTGCTTGTTATTCGGCTGCTGTGCCTGATTAACAAGTGTCCTGACCTGCTGTGCGGGACCATAGCGCTTAGCGACACCCTCTGTATATTCCTGCCAATGCCCAGGGCCGGACTGGGTGTGAAAACCAGCCCTGGAAACAATTACATACCAGCCCCATAGTGTTGTGTCATTATACCAGCACGTCGTCATTTTCTTCTTCATAAAAGGTAAACCAGGGGTAGACATCCTGCTGCCACTCCGGATGTTGTGGACTACACCTCCCATGATGCTTTGCAAGCCTTATTGGAGATGTAGTCCAAAACATCTGGAGAGTCGAAGGTTACCTACCCTGGTCTAAACCAAAAAATATATCATATTGCAATATATAATACCATCACCCTAGTCTTTCTCCCTCAACCTTTTTACATTTCCTTCCCCACAAATATATAATATTAAAATATATAATCACCACAGCCCAAGTTGCCTAAATTTAGACCCCTACATAATATAATCTAAGAATGCCTCATATCAAATTCCCATGTCAGATCTTTCCCGTCCTCCACTGTTGCCCGAGCTCTAATACAATGCTGACTCCCCTCCTGAGCTCTAATACAATGCTGACTCCCCTCCTGAGCTCTTATACAATGCTGACTCCCCTCCTGAGCTCTAATACAATGCTGACTCCCCTCCTGAGCTCTAATACAATTCTGATTCCCCTCCTGAGCTCTAATACAATGCTGACTCCCCTCCTGAGCTGTAATACAATGCTGACTCCCCTCCTGAGCTGTAATACAATGCTGACTCCCCTCCTGAGCTGTAATACAATGCTGACTCCCCTCCTGAGCTGTAATACAATGCTGACTCCCCTCCTGATCTCTAATACAATGCTGACTCCCCTCCTGAGCTCTAATACAATGCTGACTCCCCTCCTGAGCTCTAATACAATGCTGACTCCCCTCCTGAGCTCTAATACAATGCTGACTCCCCTCCTGAGCTCTAATACAATGCTGACTCCCCTCCTGAGCTCTAATACAATGCTGACTCCCCTCCTGAGCTCTAATACAATGCTGACTCCCCTCCTGTGCTCTAATACAATGCTGACTCCCCTCCTGAGCTCTAATACAATGCTGACTCCCCTCCTGAGCTCTATAACAATGCTGGCTCCCCTCCTGAGCTCTAATACAATGCTGACTCCCCTCCTGAGCTCTAATACAATGCTGACTCCCCTTAGCTCTAACACAATGCTGACTCCCCTCCTGAGCTCTAATACAATGCTGACTCCCCTCCTGAGCTCTAATACAATGCTGACTCCCCTCCTGAGCTATAATACAATGCTGACTCCCCTCCTGAGCTCTAATACAATGCTGACTCCCCTCCTGAGCTCTAATACAATTCTGACTCCCCTCCTGAGCTCTAATACAATGCTGACTCCCCTCCTGAGCTCTAATACAATGCTGACTTCCTAATCTAATACACTGCAGATCCCCCTCCCCCTAATATACTGCTGATAACCTCCCCCTAATTCACTGCTGATCCCCCTCCCATCACCCTTAATACACTGCTGATCCCCCTCCTCTCCCCCAATACACTGCTGATACCCCTCCCCCTAATATACTTATTATCCCCTCCCGTAATACACTGCTGCCCCCCCCCCAATGCTGACCCCCCTCCTCTCCCATCCCCCCTAATACACTGCTGATACTCCTCCCATCCCCCTTAATACAATGCTGATACCATCTCACCTAATACAATGCTGATCCACCCTCCCCCTAATACCATGCTGATCGCCCCTCCCCCTAATACAATGCTGATTCCCCCTCCCCCTAATACAATGCTGATTTCCCCCATCCCCCTAATACAATTGTGGTGTCCTGATACTGTATTTCATACTGTACCTTGGTTAGGGGTCCCCAAAGTCAGAGTTCCTAGGAACTGTGGGGGTCCGCTTCTCTAGTCATCCCGTAGTCACCCCTCATATGGTTAATATTCTGCTAAATTATATGTAAATGCTGTATATAATATGTATGCTTACCTGCATAGCGTCGCAGGACCCTAGTTCATGTGACTCGGGTTAGAACTCTATGGTAGGTAAAAGGACCTTTGGAGGTTCATGGGTCATGTGATTACCCATAATGCTTTGTAAAACTGATTGACAGATGGTCTGGGCCAATCCTAAAACGGCCAGCCTCTGCCCATATAAGGGAGCTTCAGCCAATAGACGCTCTCTTGGGTTGCTGACACTTCATGAGGACAGACCTCCGCAACTTACAACGACTACTACTAGACCACAGCCTACCGGCCTCGGCCTGAAACAAAATAGTGAGTTCTCACAACTTCCCCGCTTATGCTAGCGAGACCTCTGGACCTAAACATACCCCTAAATCCAGTGGATCTATGCTTACAAAATCCTACTAATCAAAAGAACTTACAAAAGTCCCAACCATACGTCAATCTCAGCTGCGCTGTACATAGACTTTGTTATAAAGACTGTTCCTGTTATCCCATGTTACAGAAAATCTTCAGTAAAGTTTCAGAAAGTTTTCAGCAAAGCTCTGGTTGTGGACATTGCATTTATTCTACATCTCCCTATCGCTTTTGGGAAGGGTGGCGATAGGCCAAGCATCACAGTATTAACCCACACCCTGGTGTCACGACTGACAAGAGTTAATTATACCTGTGATATACCTTACAGCAACACCCCAACTGCCATACACTCCCCCCCCAAGGCACCACACAATACTGATCACTCCCTCCCCCATATACAATGCTGACCCCACTCCCCTTCCATCCCCCCCAAAACACTGCTGTCACCCCCCCCTAATACACTGCTGATCCCCCCCCCCCCCTCCCATCCCCAGGGCCAGATTAAGGCTGCCTGGAAGAAGGAGCACTTCATTATGATGGCCCGCCCCCCCCCACCCGACAGTTCCCCCACATTAGGTGCAGTATAGTTCCCCCACATTAGGTTGTAGTTCCCCCAGATTAGGTGCAGTATAAGTCCCCGCACATTAGGTTGGCAGCACAAGTCCCCGCACATTAGGTTGGCAGTACAAGTCCCCGCATATTAGGTTGGCAGTACAGTTCCCCCACATTAGGTTGGCAGTACAAGTCCCCGCATATTAGGTTGGCAGTACAAGTCCCCGCATATTAGGTTGGCAGTACAAGTCCCCGCACATTAGGTTGGCAGTACAGTTCCCCCACATTAGGTGTGCAGTATAGTTCCCCCACATTAGGTGTGCAGTACAGTTCCCCCACAAGAGGTGCAGTACAGTTCCCCCACATTTGGTGCAGTATAGTCCCCCACATTAGACTGGCAGTATAGTTCCCCACATTAGGTTGGAAGTTTAGTTCCCCACATTTGGTCTGCAGTATAGTCCCCCACATTAGGTGTGCAGTATTGTTCCCCACTTTAGGTGCAGTATAGCTCCCCCACATTAGGTGCAGTATAGTTCCCCACATTAGGCTGGCAGTATAGTTCCCCACATTAGGTTGGCAGTAAAGTCCCCCACATAAGGTTGGCAGTATAGTCCCCCACATTAGGTTGGCAGTATAGTCCCCCACATTACGTACAGTATAGTTCCCCCCATTAGGTGCAGTATAGTCCCCCACATTAGGTGCAGTATAGTTCCCCCACATTAGGTGCAGGATAGCTCCCCCACATTAGGTGCAGTATAGTTCCTCACATTAGGTGCAGTATAGCTCCTCCACATTAGGTGCAGGATAGTTCCCCACATTAGGTGCAGTATAGTTCCCTCACATTAAGTGCAGTATAGTCCCCCCACGTTTGGTGCAGTATGGTTCCCCCACATTAAGTGCAGTATAGTTACCCACATTAAGTTGGCAGTATAGTCCCCCACATTAGGTGCAGTATAGTTCCCCCACGTTTGGTGCATCATAGTTCCCCAACATTAGGTGCAGAATAGTTACCCACATTAGGTTGGAAGTATAGTCCCCAAAATTAGGTGCAGTGTAGTTCCCCACATTAGGTGCAGTATAGTCCCCCACATTAGGTGCAGTATAGTCCCCCACATTAGGTGCAGTATAGTTCCCCCACATTAGGTGCAGTATAGTTCCCCCACATTAGGTGCTGTATAGTTCTCCCACATTAGGTGCAGTATAGTCCCCCCACATTAGGTGCAGTATAGTCCCCCATTTTAAGTGCAGTATAGTCCCCCATTTTAGGTGCAGTATAGTCCCCACATTAGGTGCAGTACAGTTACCCCACATTAGGTGAAGTATAGTTCCCCCACATTAGGTGCAGTACATTTCCCCCACAGACATACAGCTTTCAGCCATATACATTGAATGGCTGGAGGCTGTATTCTTGTTAACTGCCCCACTTCAGTATTACGACCACCGCTCCGGGGTCATGATCTACTGCTATGGCCTATGGGCCATAGCAGTAGGTCCCAGGACGGAGGCGGGGTGGTCAGAACACTGAAGATGACATGCCGCTGGTCACTTACCATGCGCGTGGGTCCTCCTCACTGCTCCGCTCTGCTTTGTTACTATGGGCGCATGCACGGGACGTCAGTGACGTCCTTGCATGCGCTACCTCCCGACGGCCCCTTCATTTTTAAAGTTGAGGCGAGGCCAAAGAGAGGTAACCGGGGCATCAGTGTGCCCAAAAGATTTTTCAGGACACAGGGATGTCCCTAATGTGACAGGGGGCCCCCTGCGGGTAAGGGGCCCGGAGCAGGCGCTCCATGAGCGCCAATGATGATCCAGCCCTGGCAGCCGCTGGAGGGGAAAAAAATGCAGACACATCTCAAAGCGGCCCCAGGGCCGGCAGCCCACCGGGAAATTTCCTGGTATCCCGGTAGGTCAGCCTGGCCCTGCCAAAGCCTAGTCATTTTTCTGAATACAGTCTCTATAATATGGTCCCTATCTGGCGGTGACTTATGGCAAAAGGAGGGGGGTGGGGGCCGACTTTTTCACAAAAAAGTAGCAGCGATAAATTCCTGACCACTGCTACGCATAAACCAATTTGACTGTGTTCAGTGACTTCTTGCAAATCGGCTGCGGCAAAAAGTAATTTTTACTGAAAAGTGCACTGTGTAGAAACATTGGGGAATGATTCTTATAACACCAATATATGGAGGGTTAATCCAGATAATTCACCACAAGATCACCGCAGTGATCCACTAATTCCCTATTTTCCCATATATTAAAAACATATAACTTTATTGATTTATAATAATCCACACCAAATGAAAGATTAAAAATTCAGAGTGTCTCTCTTCCCATGTGTATCAATATTCAATGAGTACCGCTCTACCGCAATCAATTATAATTCTGTATGCACCTGCAGTGTGACATACAGATGGGGAAGGACACCACAAGAATTAAAATCAGTTTACAGCCCCCCTCGACATGTTTCGCCGTTGAACACGGCTTTGTCAAGAGGTTGTAGGGCTATGAACAAAAAACGCCACTACAGGGATTTTTATAACCTCCTATCATGACCTCATCATAGAGGAAGTGCCTAATACTGATTGGTGGAAAGTCCGTTCCACCAATCATCTGAAGTTCCCATTGATTGATGGCTGTGCCGTCCTATTCTAGTATCAATATTTCCACCAATTACCTTTATTGTGTACCTATCGTCATGACAACCAAGTCACCTGATATGTGATGTACCTGCGCCGTCATGACATCCAAATCACATGATATAATGACGTGCCTGCGCCATAACCTCTGCGACGGCACTTAGCTGCTCACATCCACTGTCTGCGCGGTGACCCCTGCGCTGTTACTTAGACCAAGATGCTGTCTTCATTCATGGTACGGCGCATGCGTAGATGCTTCTGTCGCGCCGCTGTAAGTATCTCATGGACGGTTGCGCAGTGTAACCTGCGCGAACACTTAGTTTTATTTCCATTCTCCCAATATTGTCCATGTACAGCATTCTTACTATATGTAGATGGAGGCTATATTATTATATAGTTATATAAGCAGAGGTGGAATGTCTATTATAACAGGATAACATATCCTGAGTTATTCTACGCCAGTGTGAATTTGAAATCACAGTTATAAGCTATGTAATTGGATAGATTGATAGTCTCTGGTCATTCTATGCATTCCTATATAACTTGGGTCCTAATCATACTGTCTTATGGCGTTGAGACTGTTAAGAATCAGTATTTGGTCTCAAGAAGCCCCCTTATTACGGATATGTCATTATATTCATATGTATTATTGGTCATAT
The DNA here is from genome assembly GCF_029499605.1 of Hyla sarda. Taxonomy (NCBI): domain Eukaryota; kingdom Metazoa; phylum Chordata; class Amphibia; order Anura; family Hylidae; genus Hyla; species Hyla sarda. The sequence goes on along the minus strand of NC_079190.1, from coordinate 25,104,331 downwards.
TAATCATTGGTCTCTTGTCTTACCTTTTCATCTTTTAAGGACAAACCCCCTTGTTAAGGATATGTCATTAAACTCATATATATTATTGGTCATATTTCTTATTGATCTCTTGTCTTGCCTTTTAATCTTTTAGGACATCACCCTATTGACATGGATCCAGTTCCATCCATCCGGTAAGTACTTCTTCCACAGTATCATAAGTGACGCAATCCTGGACCAATTCTCACAAGAATTTAGGGTAATTAATGACTTCAAAAAGGGGGATTTGTTTTTTCATCACCATCATTTAGATTACTCGGGTGGTAATATATATGATTGTTCCAATCACATGATTATTATAGATGATCAATCATAGCCACTTGATATATTATAATTGTATCTCTCATCTCCAACGCCTTAATGGTGGTTGGATTAGTATATTGTCACCTCATCCCTTGTATAGGAAATCTAGAAAAGGACATCTAACAGGCACTTCCTAAACTTTGGTCTATGGACTTGTGTGGTTCAAAGTTGTAATAATAATGGTTGTAATCATAATTAATAACGGCAGGTCTAATTATGAAATAAAGGCTGAGAAGGTGAAACCTTCATTCAAGCCTCTAGGACTTAATGTTTTTAATCTTTGTATCCATCTTGCCTCCTCACGAAGCAGTTTTCTATCCAGATTCCCTCTCCTCGAGCCCAAAGTCATCTTGATTAATCCCCAAAATTTGAGGGTTCGCATGTCTCCTCCATAGACTTCCCTAACATGTCTTGCCAATGGTGTATCCACTCCAGTGCGGATAGTACTCAAATGCTGTGAGATGCGTCTCCTAAGTTCCTGTGTGGTTTTACCCACATATAATTTAGTACATCCACACTGGGCGATATACACCACTCCTGTAGTCCGGCAATTGATGAAGTCTCTAATTACATATTTCCTGTTGTCCACTGGGTTGACAAACTCCTTCATTCTCGGCATAAAACCACAAAATGAACAATTCCCACATGAGTGGGATCCTTTTATAGTGGACTGGAGCCAGGTCTTTTCAGGTTTTTCATAGAATAAACTGTGAACCAAGTGTTCACGGATATTCTTCCCCCTTCTGTATGTAACTGAAGGTAAAGGTGTAATGATCTCTTTAAGGTCCTCATCTGCTTCCAAAATGGGCCAAAACTGATGTAATATTTGTATAACTTGATGATTGTTCTCATCATACGTCCCTATACACCGTACAGTCCTACCAGTGGGATTAATGGTCAATTTGCTACTCAGTAATTCTTGTCTGGGGGTATCACGTGCCCTAGCAAATGCTCTATGGAGCACTTTTTTGGGGTATCCCCTCTTAATGAATTTCCCATATAATGTCCTGCATTCCCGTAGGAATGCCTCATTGGTCGAACTATTTCTTTTGGCACGTAAATATTGGCCTACAGGGATCCCCCTCTTTAAGGGGCTGGGATGAAAGCTGCCCCACTCAAGAAAGCTATTTGTAGATGTAGGTTTCCTGTATATACATGTCTGGACACTGCCTCCAGACTCCAAGGTGATTTCTAGATCTAGAAAATTAATCGTGGTACTGTGAATTTCAGAGGTGAAAAACATCCCTATATTGTTGTTGTTTAAGGTATTAACAAATTGTTCAAAAAGTGCCTCAGTGCCATCCCAAAATAATAAAACATCATCAATATAACGTGCCCAAAATAATATATGTGAAGTGTAGTCGTGATGAGTGTCAGTGAATACCATCGTGTTTTCCCACCACCCTAAAAATAAATTAGCAAAATTAGGCGCACACGCTGTGCCCATTGCTGTGCCTTTGTGCTGTAAATAGAAGTGACCATCAAAAGTAAAATAATTATGAGTGAGTAAAAAATGAAGTAGTGACAAAATAAATGTATTGTGCTCTGTGAACTGTGTCCCCCTAGTGCACAGAAAGTGATCTACCGCCTTCAACCCCAAATCATGTTGGATATTAGTATACAAAGCCTCAACATCAAGGCTTGCAATGTATGTATTGGGCGGAAAAGAGATTTCTTGTAGTCTGGATACAGCGTCACCAGTGTCCCTAATATAAGACGGCAATGTTTGAACAAAGGGGGCCAACATTTGATTAACATAGAGGCTTATTCCCTCCGTAAGATTCTCATTTCCCGAAATGATAGGGCGTCCTGGAATCTGTGTTTTCTTTTTGTGAATTTTGGGCAGGGCGTACACTGTTGCAATAGTAGGTTTTGGGTTAAGCATGAATTTAAGTTCATCTTCTGTAATTAATCCCTTATCTTCCGCAGGCACGTCATTATATCATGTGATTTGGATGTCATGACGGCGCAGGTACGTCACATATCAGGTGACTTGGTTGTCATGACGATAGGTACACAATAAAGGTAATTGGTGGAAATATTGATACTAGAATAGGACGGCACAGCCATCAATCAATGGGAACTTCAGATGATTGGTGGAACGGACTTTCCACCAATCAGTATTACGCACTTCCTCTATGATGAGGTCATGATAGGAGGTTATAAAAACCCCTGTAGTGGCGTTTTTTGTTCATAGCCCTACAACCTCTTGACAAAGCCGTGTTCAACGGCGAAACATGTCGAGGGGGGCTGTAAACTGATTTTAATTCTTGTGGTGTCCTTCCTCATCTGTATGTCACACTGCAGGTGCATAGAGAATTATAATTGATTGCGGTACAGCGGTACTCATTGAATATTGATACACATGGGAAGAGAGACACTCTGAATTTTTAATCTTTCATTTGGTGTGGATTATTATAAATTAATAAAGTTATATGTTTTTAATATATGGGAAAATAGGGAATTAGTGGATCACTGCGGTGATCTTGTGGTGAAACATTGGGGAAGATTTATCAAAACCTGTCCAGAGGAAAAGTTGCCCAGTTGCCCATAGCAACCAATCAGATCGCTTCTTTCATTTTTCAGAGGCCTTGTTAAAAATAAAAGAAGCGATCTGATTGGTTGCTTTGGGCAACTGGGTAACTTTTCCTCTGGACAGGTTTTGATAAATCTCCCCCATTAGCCCCAAAAAAGTTTCAAAATGGCATTTTAAAAAAAATATATCAATTTGGCGCACAAAATCGTTTTTTGGTTTACAGTTTGTGCTAAAACGAGTAAAGTCATTACAAAGTACAATTGGTAGTGCGGAAAACAAGCCCCATATGGGTAGATGGGAAATTGAAAGCATTATTATGAGTATTAGCAGGCCAGGAAGAAAAAACTGACTTGCAAAAAGGAAAAACTATCCCTCTTAAACCCCTTCCTGCATATGGGCATAAATGTACATGGAACCTGTGTATTTGTGTATATGGGGCTGCGTATGTGTGTGTATGGAGGGCTGTGTATGTGTTTGTATGGAGGACTGTGTATGTGTGTGTATGGAGGGCTGCGTATGTGTGTGTATGGAGGGCTGTGTATGTGTGTAGGGAGGGCTACGTATGTGTGTGTATGGAGGGCTGCGTATGCGTGTGTATGGAGGGCTGTGTATGTGTTTGTATGGAGGACTGTGTATGTGTGTGGGTATGGAGGGCTGCGTATGTGTGTGTATGGAGGGCTGTGTATGTGTGTAGGGAGGGCTACGTATGTGTGTGTATGGAGGGCTGCGTATGTGGGTGTATGGAGGGCTGCGTATGTGTGTATGGAGGGCTGCGTATGTGTGTGTATGGAGGGATGCGTATTGGAGGGGCAAGCTGTGCATAACTAGCTTGCCCCCTGACTGGTGAGCAGTTAAGGGGTGAAGAAATGTACAGGCAAGGTTTTTTAGCCCCCTCCCCCGCCTGTAAAACTTACCAGTGGCTACAGTGGTATGTCCCATGGGTAGGGGGGAAGGAGTGCACCAATCAGGGGTTTAATAGTTTCCCGGGCTTTCAGGGGCCCTCCCCTGGGTATTTATAGCTGTGGTGCCTCCCTTCCCCCCTCAATCTGCCCAGGACCCGGAGTTTTGTTTGCCGGTTGGTATGTATCTGCCCCTTATATTATGGCCCGGATGGAGCAGGAGGGTGAGCTGGCCTCCCCTCCTGTTGCACCCTGGCGTTGGGTTCGGGAGGCTGGCGGACCTCTCACCCTCTCACAGTCCCGCTCTCCTTCCCCCTGTACTGCCCGTTCCTTTAATCCTCCTCCCTGCCCGTTCGTTTAATCCCCTTCCCTGTCCCGTTCCTTTCATCTCCTGCCCGTTCCTTTAATCTCATGCCCCTTCCTTTCATCCTTTTCTCTGCCCGTTCCTTCAATCCTCTTCCCTGGCCCGAGCCCCCTTCTCATGCGTGCTCCTTTTCAGCACGCTTTGCCTCCTTCCCCCGTTACTGTCCCCTCCGCTGCGGTGGTGGCCCCCTGGGTGGCTGCTGCTGTTTTTTGCAGGCTTGCGCAAATGGACGTTTATTAACGTCCATTTGTGTGTCCCTAGCTATGATGCGCGCTCACAAGTTGAGCGCGCATCATAGCCGCTGGGTCTCGGTTGCTATTAGCAACCAGGACCCATGCTAATGCCGGATATCGCCGATCGGGCAGATGTCCGGCATTACCTTTCTGGATGCGGCGATCAAAGTTGATCACCGCATCTGAATGTATGTACGGGCGTCCCGACTGCTCAGTCGGGCTGATCGGGACCATCGCGATTAAATCGCGATGTCCCGATCAGCTGGAACGCAGCAGGAGGGTCACTTACCTGCCTCCTGCGCGTCCGCTCATGGATTGATTGCTCCAAGCCTGAAATTCAGGCTTGAGCAATCATTCACTGATGACCCAGATCATTGCCATGTTAACACATGGCAAGTGATCTGTGTTAGGTACTGTGTGTGCAGTGTTGTGGCTACCTATGGGAGCTATAGCATTGCACAAAAAAAAAAAAAAAATGTTCATGAAGATCAATTTAACCCTTGCCATAAAACGTTGTATTACTATTCCCCCCCCCTTTTTTTTTCCCCCATACATAAAAAAATAAATAAAATACAATAATTAAATAAAATATAAAAATCTGTATTACATCAAGCATATACACCTATATGGTATCGCTGCTTGCGTACATGTCCGTACTATCTAAATATATCTTCGATGGCAGTACTCCTTCAATGGCGTACGCGCCAAAAAAAAAATTTATAATTAATAAAAATTCATAAATAAATAAATGAATTAACAAAAAAAAAATAAAAAAAATAATAAAAATTTTTTTTTTTACAAAAAAACAAAAAAAAACATAAATAAAAAATTATAAATAATAATAAATGAATAATAAATTACAATGAAATGAAAAAGTACAAACTATGTAGATTTCAATGCACATACGCATGTGGTATCAAAGGCCACGTGCGTCAATGTCCGAACTATCAAGTTATATATCCTCATTTGATTGCACGGTTTGGGGTGTAAGCGCAAATTAATAATTAAATATATATATTCTACAGTCCCATATAGCGTATTTTGGTCGCTTTTTATACCTAAAAATAAATAAATAAATAAATAAATAATCACAACTCTGATTGACACGACAATGGTACCGCTGTAAACTTCGGATCACGGCGCATGGTTCTTGCAGCCACTGCACCCCAAACCCTCCATCACCTCTCCTCTGCTGCTGGTTTCCCGGCGCCATTCCGGGCGGCGGCAGAGTACCCGCAACCAGGTGGTCTCCAGCGTGCCTTGTCCCACGCCTGCGGTGGTGAAGTGGTTCCTCCATCTTTTGTGCCTTCTCCATCTTCTGGACTTAGTGAGCGTTCTGTTGCGGGGGGCAGGGGTGGCTCTATTTTCGTGCCTGCTCTTGGGGCTTTGGCAGGCCAGTTGTCTTCAGCTGGCTAGGCTGGGTTGGTGCCCTCTCCTTCCCCGGTTAGTGTGCTTATGGCTGTTCTGGGTAGTATCTGCCTTTTGTTCCTGTGTGTTTGTTGGGTTTGGGTCTCGGATATAGGTGTATGTCTATGTTGGTCTCTGGTTGTGAGTTGGGTACGTCTCTTCTTGACGGGGTGCTTTGGTGTGGTATCATTTTCTGCGGTGCTCACTTAGGTGAGTGGTCTTTTGGCCTTACGCTCTGGATGACCGGGTTTTGTGGACTTAGCTCCTGAGGCTTGTTCCTTATACTGAATCGGTGGCACCCAGTTACGGTTTTGTTTCTTTTGGTTTTCTCCCCCCTTGGTTTGGTGTTTCTCTCCATCACTAGTTGTAGTCCCTCTCCGCTGCTCTGTTTGTCCTAGTGTATTGTCTGATGTTTTCTCCTGTTTTGCTCCCGATCTCTGGTAGGCATGGGACTCCTGTATGTCGTGCTGGGTGCTTTAGCTGATGTGGCGGTGGGTAGGTTTCGCTTGGGTCTCAGTTTGTCTTTCCTTGTGGGTTCTTCTGTTTGTGGTGGTTTTTCCGGAGGGGGATTCTCCTGTGCTCTACGCTTGTTGGGGTGTGGTTTGTTGCAGTCTTCCGCATGCCGTGTTGGCGTTGGTCTGCAGTTTTCCTGTGAACGGGGGAGTGTTTGCGTTTTCTCTGTTTTGGTTTCCTCGGGGCTCGCTAGGTGCCCCTGTTCCGGTCCTTGCTGGTTTACTGTATGTTCCGCATGGAATATGGTTCTGGGCAGAGTTTTTTCCTGCAGGTTGTCTATGGCCACCGAGGGTGTCTGGTATTTGTGCCCCCGCATATGTGCCCCTGGTACGCTATGGGCTGACATTTCGGTTGGTTGGGGTTTTTTCAGGAGTTGGGCAGTGGACTGTCCTGCTTTCAGTTCCCCATTGCAGCGCACGGGGAGCTTGCTTTGTTCTCGGTTGTGGCTGGTTGGGTCGGTTGTTGGTGTGGTGTTTGGTTTTCCAGTGGTGCTGCGGTGGGTTTCTGCCATGCTTGGGGTTTTGTTTGAGCTTTTCCCTTGGTGTTGGTTGTGGGACTTTGGGTGCTTGCTTCGGCAGCTCATGTTTTAGACTTGTAACGTTACTGTGTGGGTTGGCATGGCCCCTGTGCTTGGTTGCGCGCTACTTTTGTGATGCTTTTCTTCTTTTCTGGTGTGTGATTTGAGTGATCAGGGGGCCTGTTTTCTTCCTGTGCTCTGCCTGTTGCATCTAGGGCTTCGCTGTTTGGAGTTACGATTTCTTTCAGGGCTATGCTCCCTGGGGTCAGTATTGGGTGTTGACGTTTTGTCCCATTTTCTCTGGCTGTAGTTCCGGAGGGTTGCTTCTGCGGCCGGCCCGTGGGTCCTTGGGGAGAGTGGTGTAATTCTTGGTCCGCTTTGGTGGCTCCTGCGGTTTGGTCGCACTCACGGTACGGCGCTTGCAAGTGGTTAATGTTGGTGTGGAGGCCGGGATGTCTACAGTCGAGGAGGGTCCCGGAGGTTCCAGAGGGTCTGTGGACGGCGGATAAGAACTTTAAAAAAAATAAATAAATAAATATTGGTTTCCATACCTGGAATGCCCCTTGATGTAACCTTATAAGGCTCTGATGTTTGATTTACTGTTTCGTTTTAATAGGATGTGATAATGGAAGTTATCTGCTGTGTCACCTCTCCTAGGAGGTTCGAGATTTGGGCAGTGTTCTCAGTGTATCCAAATAACATTCTGAGTATGTGATGCTGGGATCTTCACCTGTTAATGTGAATCACCTACAAAAAAAAAAAAAAAAAGTTGGTTGGCTTTCCCGCTGTGCTTCGATCCAGTGGGGTGCGGTTGGCGCACGGCACATGGCAGGGGGTGATTTTCTTTCTGCTTTGCAGGTGGTGTATACCTAGGGGGCCCGCGAGTCGGTGGTGTATACCTAGGGGCTGGGCCCGCGAGTGGGCGGCCTTGCTGTCGGCGACCGTTTTTTTCCTATCATTTTTGGGTCGCTTGGTGGCGGCTGCGGGTCGGGTTTTTGGTTGTCGTTTTGCGTAATTTTTCTGATCCGAGATTTTGCGCTAGCTTTTTTCAGGGCTATGTGGATGGGGCACTTTTTCTTTCTCCTCGTCTCCTTCCATGGGACTTGGGTGTCCGTGTTTTTGGGTGCCTATTTTGTGCGTTTCATGGAAAAAGTTTAAAAAAATAAATAAATAAAAAAAAGGCCCGTCGGTCCGAGACTGTTTAGGCGATCCGGGAGACGCAGCTCGTGCTCCATGAGGGTCCGTGAATGACTGTTTTGTGAGTTCGGGATTTGCTCTCTTTTTGTATCGGGGCCGGCGGAGGTGGATGGGGTTTCCGGAGAGGGTAGCGCTGCACGTGGGGCGCTGGCGATCTGCATGTTGTGTTGCTATTTTCGCCCAGTTTGATGTTTCCCATGTGTGTTTTTGTTTTAAGAGCGGCTTTCCGCAAGGTGGTGCGAGTGCTGCAGCACTCTTCGGTGTATGGGCAAGTCTGAGAGAGAAGTTCGCATGGGTTATTTAAAATAAAAAAATAAAAAAAATAAAAATGGTCCTGGTGGCAGGTACCTCGGATTTCCTGGAGAGGAAATGTGTTGAGCGGATTTCTTGGAGAGGAAATGTGTTGAGCGGATTTCCTGGAGAGGAAATGTGTTGGGCGGATTTCCTGGAGAGGAAATGTTTTGGGTGTGCCGGGGGGCTGAGGTGGCCCCAGGTGTTGGCTATCCAGTTTCTCTTGGGTGGGGGTCGGAGCCCAGTGTAGGGCTAACTGGTCTCCTCCGTGGCGGTAAGAAGACGGTAAAAGCGGGGTCAACCCGGGGTAGACCTCCACACAGGACAGTGTGGCAGCACCTGTGCATAACTAGCTTGCCCCCTGACTGGTGAGCAGTTAAGGGGTGAAGAAATGTACAGGCAAGGTTTTTTAGCCCCCTCCCCCGCCTGTAAAACTTGCCAGTGGCTACAGTGGTATGTCCCATGGGTAGGGGGGAAGGAGTGCACCAATCAGGGGTTTAATAGTTTCGTGGGCTTTCAGGGGCCCTCCCCTGGGTATTTATAGCTGTGGTGCCTCCCTTCCCCCCTCAATCTGCCCAGGACCCGGAGTTTTGCCCTCCCTCCCTCCCTTTTTTTGTATCTCTGTTTCTTGTAAGTCACAGCTTGGCGGTAAGAAGACGGTGAAAGCGGGGTCAACCCGGGGTAGACCTCCACACAGGACAGTGTGGCAGCACCTCTCGGGTTGGTAAGAAGCCAATCGGTGTCTTTGTTACAGTTAAATTGTTATTTATATAAGTTATTTTATAAATAAAGCTGTGGCCGATTCCCACCCACGGAAAAGTTAAATTGTTGTTGTGTCAGTTATTTAATTAATTATTGTAATAAGGGGGAGGGGTAGTTATAGCCTGCTAGGAGCTAATTGGGTCTCAACAGTCGTGTGTGTATGGAGGGCTGCGTATGTGTGTGTATGGAGGGCTGCGTATGTGTGTGTATGGAGGGCTGCGTATGTGTGTGTATGGAGGGCTGCGTATGTGTGTGTATGGAGGGCTGTGTATGTGTGTGTATGGAGGGCTGCATATGTGTGTGTATGGAGGGCTGCATATGGAAACAGTGTATGTCTGTATGTGTGACGTTGTATGTATTTCCTTAGGGACACAGGGAGATTTATCAGTCAGCCTGAAACCCTAATTGTCTGTTTTTTCCCCACACCAACCAATCACAGCTCAACTTTCAAACTTTTACAAGCTCTTGTAAAGTGAAAGCTGAGTTGTGATTGGTTGCTATGGGAAAAAACAGACAATTTTTGTTCCAGGCTTATTAATAAATCAGGGCCACAGGGTGTAAATGTACGCCCTGTGCCTGCTCCTGAACTATGGAGTGTACTCAGGAGATGAGCCCGCTTCATAGCCAGTCAATAAAAGTTAATATATGTGAATAAGTCCCTTACCTAATAAGTTTCAATCACCCCTTTTTTAATTAAAACAATGTAAACAAAAATAAACACATGTCATATCAGCGCTTACATAAATGTCCAAACTATTAATATATAACGTTAAAGGAGAACTGCAGTGGAATATAACTTATCCCCTATGCGAAGGAAAGGGGATAAGTTATAAATGGGCGGGGCGTTCTGTCCCTGCATGATGCGGCGGCCGACACGCCCCCTCCATGTATCCCATAGAGATTCATTGAGGGGGCGTGTCTGCCGCGGCTTCCTGCTGGGGACAACACCGAGCTTCCTGCAGACTGCTGTGGCCCTGTTCAGGAGATCCTGGGGAGCCCCAGCGGTCAGACCCCCCACGATCTATAACTTATCCCTATCCTTTGGATAGAAGACAAGTTATACTTCACTACAGTTCACTTGTGATTAAACTGCACAGTCAATGGCGTACACAGGAAAGGAAACCAACTTCCAGAATTGCGCATTTTTGGTCACTTCATATACCAGAAAAAAAAAAATTTTAGAAAGTTCCTCAAAAACAAAATTGGTACTAATAAAAACTACAGACAGCACAATAAATTAGCCTCTATACATCACTGTACATGGAAAAATATTTTTTTTGCAAAAAAAAAAAAGTTGTAAAATAGTTAAGTAAAATAATTTTTTTTTTTTTTTATAAACTGTGTATCCTTTTAATTGTATGGACCTACAGGATAAAGATAATGTGTCATTGTTATCAGAAAGTGAACTGCGAAGAAACAGAAGCCTTTAAAATTACAAAATCATTTTTTTTTCAATTACGCCCCACAAATATTTTTTTTTTGTTTCACCATAGATTTGTTGGGGAAATGTTTGATGATATTACAAAGTACAATTGGTGGCGCAAAATATAATCCCTCATATGGGTCTGTAGGTAGAAAATTGAAAGTGTTAGGATTTTTAGAAGGTCAGGAGGAAAAAACAAAAGTGCAAAAATAAAATGCTGTCTGGCAATACTGGGAGTAGTTGTTTTGCAACAGCTGGAGGCTCCGTTTTGGAAACCGTGGAGTACCAGACGTTTTTCATTTTTATTGGAGAGGGGGGCTGTGTAGGGGTATGTGTATATGTAGTGTTTTTTACTTTTTATTTTATTTTTTGTGGTAGTGTAGTGTAGTGTTTTTAGGGTACAGTCGCACGGGCGGGGGTTCACAGTAGTTTCTCGCTGGAAGTTTGAGCTGTTGCAGAAAATTTGCCGCAGCTCAAACTTGCAGCCCGATACTTACTGTAATCCTCCGCCCATGTGAGTGTACCCTGTACATTCACATGGGGGGGGGGGGACATCCAGCTGTTGCAAAACTACAACTCCCAGCATGCGCTGACAGACTGTACATGCTGAGAGTTTTCGTTTTGCAACAGCTGTAGGCACACTGGTTATGTATCACTGAGTTTGTGACCTTACTCAGTGTTTCAAAACCAGTGTGCCTCCAGCAGTTGCAAAACTACAACTCGCAGCATGTACGGTGCATGGTGTAAGGTGACTGCTGAGAGTTGTAGTTTGCAACAGCTGGAGGCACACCGGTCGTGAAACACTGAGTTAGGTAAAAAAAAACACTGAGTTTCACAACCAGTGTGCCTTCAGCTGTTGCAAAACTACAACTCTCAGCAGTCACCGACAGCCAACGGGCATGCTGGGAGTTGTAGTTATGCAACCAGCAGATGCACCACTACAACTCCCAGCATGCACTTTAGCTGTTTGTGCAAGCTGGGAGTTGTAGTTATACAACAGCTGAAGGTACACTTTTCCATAAAAAAAAATGTGCCTCCAGCTGTTGCAAAACCATAAGTCCCAGCATGACCATAAGGGAATGCTGGGAGTTGTGGTGGTCTGCCTCCTGCCCTTTTTGCATGCTGGGAGCTGTTGCTAAGCAACAGCAGGAGGCTGTAACTCACCTCCTGCTGCTGCTCCGTCGCAGGACTGTCCCTCGCCGCCGCCGTCGCTCCTGGGGCCCCGATCCCGCACCCGCTCACGTCCTCCGGAAGAGGGGCGGAGCTGGTGCGGGAGTGACACCCGCAGCAGGCGCCCTGATTGATCGGCCGGTAATCCGGCCAACGAATCAGGGCGATCGTGAGGTGGCACCAGTGCCACCTCACCCCTGCAGGCTCTGGCTGTTCGGGGCCGTCTCTGACGGCCCCAATCAGCCAGTAATTCCGGGTCACCGGGTCACTGGAGACCCGATTGACCCGAAATCGCCGCAGATCGCTGGACTGAATTGTCCAGCGATCTGCGGCCATCGCCGACATGGGGGGCATAATGACCCCCCTGGGCTATATGCCGGGATGCCTGCTGAATGATTTCAGCAGGCATCTGGCTCCGGTCCCCAACCGGCTAGTGGTGGGGACCGGAATTCCCACGGGCGTATGGATACGCCCTGCGTCCTTAAGGACTCGGAATGCAGGGCGTATCCATACGCCCTGCGTCCTTAAGAGGTTAATGACCAAGCCCATTTTCACCTTAAGGTCCAGGCCAATTTTATTTTTGCGTTTTTGTTTTTTCCTCCTCGCCTTCTAAAATCCATAACTCCTTTATATTTCTATGTACAGACCCATATAAGGGCTTGTTTTTTGCGGGACCAATTGTACTTTGTAATGAAACCTCTCATTTTACCATAAAATGTACTGCAAACCCAAAAAAACTATTTTTTAGGGAGGAAATTTAAATGAAAACCACAATTTTGCACATTTTGGAGGGTTTTGTTTTCACACTGTACACTTTACGGTAAAAATGACATGTGTTCTTTATTCTGTGGGTCAATACGATTAAAATTATACCCATGGCTAGATACTTTACTTTTATATTTTTGTACCGCTTAAAAAAAATCTAAAACTTTTTGTACAAAATCAGTAATCTAAAATCGCCCTATTTTGACCACCTATAACTTTTTCATTTTTCCGTACATAGGGCGGTATGAGGGCTCATTTTTTGCGCCGTCATCTGTACTTTTTTTAGATACCACATTTGCATATATAAAACTTGTAGATAATTTTTTATTAATTTATTTTTTAATAAAATGTGAAAAACAAGCAGCATTTTTGGACATTTTCTTATTTTACGCATTTACGCACGCGGCGACACCAAATATATTTATTTTAAAAAAAAGTACGCTTTTTGGGGGTAAAATGGGAAAAACTGACAATTTTCATTTTTATTGGGGGAGGGGATTTTTCACTTTAAAAAATAAAAAAACTTTTTATCTTTACATTTTTCAACTTTTTTTTTTACACTTTTTATGTCCCCATAGGGGACTATCTATAGCAATCCTTTGATTGCTAATACTGTGCATTGCTATGTATAGGACATAGCACTGCTCAGTATTATCGGTCATCTTCTGCTCTGGTCTGCTCGATCGCAGACCAGAGCAGAAGACCCCGGGAGACAGCCGGAGCTAGGTAAGGGGACCTCCGACTGTCATGCTGGATGATCGGATCGCCGCGGCAGCGCTGCGGGTGATCCGATCATCCAATCAAAGTGCCGCAATGCTGCAGATACCCTGATCTGAATTGATCACGGCATCGGAGGCGTTAATGGCGGACATCCGCGCGTTCGGAACCAGCCGTGTATGACGCGAGCACCCTTCCGATGCTCGCGGTCATACACAGGACGTAAATGTACGTCCTGGTGCGGGAAATCCCGCCAAACCAGGACGTACATTTACGTCCGTGGTCGTTAAGGGGTTAATGAAAATTTGTCAAACACCTGAGGGGTATAGTTTCCAAAATTGGGTCACATGTGGGTATTTATTTTTTTGCGTTTATGTCAGAACCGCTGTAAAATCACCAATTTAGGCCTCAAATGTACATGGTGCGCTCTCACTCCTGAACCTTGTTGTGCTCCCGCAGAGCATTTTACGCCCACATATGGGGTATTTCCATACTCAGGAGAAATTGTGTTACAAATTTTGGGGGTCTTTTCTTCCTTTTACCGTTTGTGAAAATAAAAAGTATGGGGCAACCTTTACACTACATCTTTTTACACTAACAGGCTGGTGTAGCACCCAACTTTTCCTTTTCATAAGGGGTAAAAGGAGAAAAGGCCCCCAAAAATTTGTAGTGCAATTTCTCCCGAGTACGGAAATACCCCATATGTGGCCCTAAACTGTTTCCTTGAAATACAACAGGGCTCCGAAGTGAGAGAGCGCCATTCGCATTTGAGGACTAAATTAGGGATTGCATAGGGGTGGACATAAGGGTATTCTACGCCAGTGATTCCCAAACAGGGTGCCTCCAGCTGTTGCTAAACTCCCAGAATGCCTGGACAGTCAGTGGCTGTCCAGAAATGCTGGGAGTTGTTGTTTTGCAACAGCTGGAGGCTCCGTTTTGGAAACACTGCTGTACAATATGTTTTTCATTTTTATTGTGGGGGACAGTGTAAAGGGGTGTATATGTAGTGTTTTACCCTTTCTTTTGTGTCAGTGTTTTCAGGGTACATTCGCACTGGCGTGTTATGATGAGTTTCCCGCTAGGAGTTTGGGCTGCGGCAAAAAATTTGCCGCAGCCCAAACTTGAAGCAGGAAACTTACTGTAAACCTGCCTGTGTGAATGTACCCTGTACATTCACATGGGGGGGCAAACCTCCAGCTGTTTCAAAACTACAACTCTCAGCATGCACTGACTGACCGTGCATGCTGGGAGTTGTACTTTTGCAACAGCTGGAGGCACACTGGTTGGAAAACCTTCAGTTAGGTTCTGTTACCTAACTCAGTATTTTCCAACCAGTGTGCCTCCAGCTGTTGCAAAACTACAACTCCCAGCATGTACTGATCACCGAAGGGCATGCTGGGAGATGTAGTTATGCAACAGCTGGAAGTACGCAACTACAACTCCCAGCATGCCAAGACAGCTGTTTGCTGTTTGGGCATGCTGGGATTTGCAGTTTTGCAATATCTGGAGGGCTACAGTTTATAGACCACTGCACTAGGATCTCCAAACCGTGGACCTCCAGATGTTGCAAAACTACAAATCCCAGCATGCCCAGACAGCAAACAGCTGTTTGGGCATGCTAAGAGTTGTAGTTTTGCAAGATCTGGAGGGATACAGTTTAGCGACCACTGAATAGTGGTCTCAGACTGTAGCCCTCCCGATGTTGCTAGGCAACTTACCAATTTCCGTAGGATCCAGGGAACCATCCTCTTCTGCTGCACGACATCGCTCGCAGCCTCCGGATGGGTAAATGGATCTTCTGCCCCCGGTCCTTTGTCGGTTCCCCGAAAACGAAAATTAACCCCCCCCCCCCGCCTCCGATCTGCTATTGGCGGTCGCGTCTAGACCACCAATAGCAGGGATAGGAGGGGTGGCACCCCTGCCACCTCACTCCTATCCCTTCAGGGGGATCGTGGGTGTCTTAGACTTAGGTGTCTTATATTCCGGGTCGCCAGGGTCACCATAGACCCGAATGACCCGGAATTGGCGCATATCGCAAGTGTGAATTCATTAGCGATTTGCGCCGATCACCGACATGGGGGGGTCTGATGACCCCCCCTGGGCATTTGCGTAGGGTGCCTGCTGATCGATATCAGCAGGCACCCCGGTCCCGCCCGGCGGGGACCGAAATTCCCACGGGCGTATGGATACGCCCTGGGTCCTAAAGGGATTAAACCTAATTTACATTTCAACCCATGATGGTGTCATGCTAAGCAGACCACATTATAAAAGTGCTGAACCCTGTGATGTAGAACTGGCGGACTATCTGATGTGTATACTGGACTATCTGATGTGTATACTGGACTATCTGATGTGTATATTGGACTATCTGATGTGTATACTGGACTATCTGATGTGTATATTGGACTATCTGATGTGTATACTGGACTATCTGATGTGTATACTGGACTATCTGATGTGTATACTGGACTATCTGATGTGTGTACTGGACTATCTGATGTGTATACTGGACTATCTGATGTGTATACTGGACTATCTGATGGGTATACTGGACTATCTGATATGTGTACTGGACTATCTGATGTGTATACTGGACTATCTGATGTGTGTACTGGACTATCTGATGTGTATACTGGACTATCTGATGTGTGTACTGGACTATCTGATGTGTATACTGGACTATCTGATGTGTATACTGGACTATCTGATGTGTATACTGGACTATCTGATGTGTGTACTGGACTATCTGATGTGTATACTGGACTATCTGATGTGTATACTGGACTATCTGATGTGTATATTGGACTATCTGATGTGTGTACTGGACTACCTGATGTGTATACTGGACTATCTGATGTGTATACTGGACTATCTGATGTGTATATTGGACTATCTGATGTGTGTACTGGACTATCTGATGTGTATACTGGACTATCTGATGTGTATACTGGACTATCTGATGTGTATATTGGACTATCTGATGTGTGTACTGGACTATCTGATGTGTATATTGGACTATCTGATGTGTGTACTGGACTACCTGATGTGTATACTGGACTATCTGATGTGTATACTGGACTATCTGATGTGTATACTGGACTATCTGATGTGTATACTGGACTATCTGATATGTATACTGGACTATCTGATGTGTATACTGGACTATCTGATGTGTATACTGGATTATCTGATGTGTGTACTGGACTATCTGATGTGTATACTGGACTATCTGATGTGTGTACTGGACTATCTGATGTGTGTACTGGACTATCTGATGTGTATACTGGACTATCTGATGTGTATACTGGACTATCGGATGTGTATACTGCTCTATCTGATGTGTTTATTGGACTATCTGATGTGTGTACTGGACTATCTGATGTGTATACTGGACTATCTGATGTGTATATTGGACTATCTGATGTGTGTACTGGACTATCTGATGTGTATACTGGACTATCTGATGTGTATACTGGACTATCGGATGTGTATACTGCACTATCTGATGTGTTTATTGGACTATCTGATGTGTGTACTGGACTATCTGATGTGTATACTGGACTATCTGATGTGTATATTGGACTATCTGATGTGTGTACTGGACTATCTGATGTGTATACTGGACTATCTGATGTGTATACTGGACTATCTGATGTGTATACTGGACTATCGGATGTGTATACTGCACTATCTGATGTGTTTATTGGACTATCTGATGTGTGTACTGGACTATCTGATGTGTATACTGGACTATCTGATGTGTATATTGGACTATCTGATGTGTATACTGGACTATCTGATGTGTATACTGGACTATCTGATGTGTATACTGGACTTTCCTCATCGTCCCTCTGGCAGCACAGAAGGGATATTCTTAGTTCGCCATCCCAAATCAGGACCATCCCCTAGAATAAAACTCATTAACATAATTACTGGGCTGGGCCAGAGGCCCTATATAGGTACCCAGGACATACTGCACCTTGTGTTTTTTTTAGTCCTCCTTCCAGATGTGGATCATCCCTACTTCCAAGAGTATTTCTTAGCCTTGCGGGGTCTCGGCTACTACTATACCAGTGCGGGGTCCCTGGTTGTTTATCGGATACCAGTGCGGTGTCCTGGTAAAGAGTTAAGGCCGGTGCGGGGTCTCTGGCCTGGTCACCACCAGTGCGGTAGTTCTGGTAAGTGACGTTTTTTTAGTAGGGTCATTGCGGGGCTCTGACCTGCTATACAATACAGTAAGCCTGAGTGGAGTCACTGTGGGGTCTTTGGCTTCAGTGTAGCAGTCTTGCTACCGCTGGAGTCAATGCGGGGCATCAGACTCACGTTATATCAGCAGATGTGTATAATGTAGTTACAATTGGGCCGGTATTATGCGGCCTTCTGTGGCTATTCCTTTACAGTATTAGGATTCTAAGTACTCAGTGTGTTTTCTCACCTGTTAGGTCCTTCTGCTGTCCGGAGTACGGCTCGGTCCCGGCTGTTCTAGCTTACTCAGCTCTTCTGCTAGTGCGCTTCCTGCGTGCAGGGATTTGTGCGCGCGCTTCCTGTACAGGGCAGGGTACGGGGCAGGAGGCTCCAGCTGTTTTCCTTGTACTGCTGGAAGACGCGCGCTTGTGACGTCACCGGTGTGGTCCAGCGCTGCGGGGGGCCGGCGCCAAGTCCTTATCAAGCTGGTTCCTGTGCTGCCTCAGTCTCTTTGAGCTGGGCAGCCGGGTTCAGGTTCTGATAAGGTAGGTTAAGGGCTCAGTTGCACTATTTTCACAGTTGCACAATCGCAATAAAATACTCAGTTGCGCCTTTTATATGCTCTTTTCCCAGATGTCGTCTGAGAGGAGTGCTACATCTGGGAAAAGAATCTCAAAGTCCAAGCATAGGTGCTGCATGGCCTGTGAGCAACCGTTACCCGACGATTGTCCGTATGAGGATTGTGATCGCTGTGCTTCAAAGAAAAAGGCTGCGACAGTAGTTAAAGTTAAGAAATGCATTAGCTGCCTACAGAATCTGCAGGATGGATGGCCGTCAAACCTATGTGAGGTGTGTGCGCCCCCAGAAGAATCGCCAACCTTGGCTTCTGAGGCAAAATCTTTTTTCTCTTGGTTCCGTCAAAAATATGCGGACGACAGCGTGGCTGTGCAGCTTGGGTCTAAAAAAGCGAAGCGGCCTAGAAAGGAGTCTTCTTCCTCTGATTCCTCATCAGTGTCTCCTAGACCGAAACGTGTCGGACATAAGAGAAAGATCTGCGATCTGCTATTGGCGGTCGCGTCTAGACCACCAATAGCAGGGATAGGAGGGGTGGCACCCCTGCCACCTCACTCCTATCCCTTCAGGGGGATCGTGGGTGTCTTAGACTTAGGTGTCTTATATTCCGGGTCGCCAGGGTCACCATAGACCCGAATGACCCGGAATTGGCGCATATCGCAAGTGTGAATTCATTAGCGATTTGCGCCGATCACCGACATGGGGGGGTCTGATGACCCCCCCTGGGCATTTGCGTAGGGTGCCTGCTGATCGATATCAGCAGGCACCCCGGTCCCGCCCGGCGGGGACCGAAATTCCCACGGGCGTATGGATACGCCCTGGGTCCTAAAGGGATTAAACCTAATTTACATTTCAACCCATGATGGTGTCATGCTAAGCAGACCACATTATAAAAGTGCTGAACCCTGTGATGTAGAACTGGCGGACTATCTGATGTGTATACTGGACTATCTGATGTGTATACTGGACTATCTGATGTGTATACAGGACTATCTGATGTGTATACTGGACTATTTGATGTGTATATTGGACTATCTGATGTGTATACTGGACTATCTGATGTGTATATTGGACTATCTGATGTGTATACTGGACTATCTGATGTGTATACTGGACTATCTGATGTGTATACTGGACTATCTGATGTGTGTACTGGACTATCTGATGTGTATACTGGACTATCTGATGTGTATACTGGACTATCTGATGGGTATACTGGACTATCTGATATGTGTACTGGACTATCTGATGTGTATACTGGACTATCTGATGTGTGTACTGGACTATCTGATGTGTATACTGGACTATCTGATGTGTGTACTGGACTATCTGATGTGTATACTGGACTATCTGATGTGTATACTGGACTATCTGATGTGTATACTGGACTGTCTGATGTGTGTACTGGACTATCTGATGTGTATACTGGACTATCTGATGTGTATACTGGACTATCTGATGTGTATATTGGACTATCTGATGTGTGTACTGGACTACCTGATGTGTATACTGGACTATCTGATGTGTATACTGGACTATCTGATGTGTATATTGGACTATCTGATGTGTATACTGGACTATCTGATGTGTATACTGGACTATCTGATGTGTATACTGGACTATCTGATGTGTATACTGGACTATCTGATATGTATACTGGACTATCTGATGTGTATACTGGACTATCTGATGTGTATACTGGATTATCTGATGTGTGTACTGGACTATCTGATGTGTATACTGGACTATCTGATGTGTGTACTGGACTATCTGATGTGTGTACTGGACTATCTGATGTGTATACTGGACTATCTGATGTGTATACTGGACTATCGGATGTGTATACTGCTCTATCTGATGTGTTTATTGGACTATCTGATGTGTGTACTGGACTATCTGATGTGTATACTGGACTATCTGATGTGTATATTGGACTATCTGATGTGTGTACTGGACTATCTGATGTGTATACTGGACTATCTGATGTGTATACTGGACTATCGGATGTGTATACTGCACTATCTGATGTGTTTATTGGACTATCTGATGTGTGTACTGGACTATCTGATGTGTATACTGGACTATCTGATGTGTATACTGGACTTTCCTCATCGTCCCTCTGGCAGCACAGAAGGGATATTCTTAGTTCGCCATCCCAAATCAGGACCATCCCCTAGAATAAAACTCATTAACATAATTACTGGGCTGGGCCAGAGGCCCTATGTAGGTACCCAGGACATACTGCACCTTGTGTTTTTTTTAGTCCTCCTTCCAGATGTGGATCATCCCTACTTCCAAGAGTATTTCTTAGCCTTGCGGGGTCTCGGCTACTACTATACCAGTGCGGGGTCCCTTGTTGTTTATCGGATACCAGTGCGGTGTCCTGGTAAAGAGTTAAGGCCGGTGCGGGGTCTCTGGCCTGGTCACCACCAGTGCGGTAGTTCTGGTAAGTGACGTTTTTTTAGTAGGGTCATTGCGGGGCTCTGACCTGCTATACAATACAGTAAGCCTGAGTGGAGTCACTGTGGGGTCTTTGGCTTCAGTGTAGCAGTCTTGCTACCGCTGGAGTCAATGCGGGGCATCAGACTCACGTTATATCAGCAGATGTGTATAATGTAGTTACAATTGGGCCGGTATTATGCGGCCTTCTGTGGCTATTCCTTTACTGTATTAGGATTCTAAGTACTCAGTGTGTTTTCTCACCTGTTAGGTCCTTCTGCTGTCCGGAGTACGGCTCGGTCCCGGCTGTTCTAGCTTACTCAGCTCTTCTGCTAGTGCGCTTCCTGCGTGCAGGGATTTGTGCGCGCGCTTCCTGTACAGGGCAGGGTACGGGGCGCGAGGCTCCAGCTGTTTTCCTTGTACTGCTGGAAGATGCGCGCTTGTGACGTCACCGGTGTGGTCCAGCGCTGCGGGGGGCCGGCGCCAAGTCCTTATCAAGCTGGTTCCTGTGCTGCCTCAGTCTCTTTGAGCTGGGCAGCCGGGTTCAGGTTCTGATAAGGTAGGTTAAGGGCTCAGTTGCACTATTTTCACAGTTGCACAATCGCAATAAAATACTCAGTTGCGCCTTTTATATGCTCTTTTCCCAGATGTCGTCTGAGAGGAGTGCTACATCTGGGAAAAGAATCTCAAAGTCCAAGCATAGGTGCTGCATGGCCTGTGAGCAACCGTTACCCGACGATTGTCCGTATGAGGATTGTGATCGCTGTGCTTCAAAGAAAAAGGCTGCGACAGTAGTTAAAGTTAAGAAATGCATTAGCTGCCTACAGAATCTGCAGGATGGATGGCCGTCAAACCTATGTGAGGTGTGTGCGCCCCCAGAAGAATCGCCAACCTTGGCTTCTGAGGCAAAATCTTTTTTCTCTTGGTTCCGTCAAAAATATGCGGACGACAGCGTGGCTGTGCAGCTTGGGTCTAAAAAAGCGAAGCGGCCTAGAAAGGAGTCTTCTTCCTCTGATTCCTCATCAGTGTCTCCTAGACCGAAACGTGTCGGACATAAGAGAAAGAGGAGCAAGAGGTATGCAAAAAAATTATTGTCATCCTCCTCTGTTGAGTCAGCTTCTTCTGTGGCAGGACCTTCCAACAAAAAGAAAAGGAAGAGTTATAAGAAGAAATATTCTTCTTCATCTTCATCGGAGTCGGAATCTTCGGAGTCCTCCTCAGATACTGAATTTATTACTGAGGATTTCTTCCTGTTTAAGAAAGAGAATGCGGAAGGTCTAATTAAGAAGGTGAAAGGCTGTGTGGAGTCTGGAAGACATGAGAAGTCCAGCCAGGATAAGGAAGCATTATTTTACTTCCCAAAAAAGAGGGCGGCTGTGCTCCCTGGGCATCAAGTGCTTGATAGCATTATGCAGAAAGAATGGAAGAAGCCGGACAAACGGCTAGACCTCGGGTCAAGATTCAAGGCAATGTACAGACTGGATCCGGCGATCTCAGAAGAATGGGATCAGCCAGCAGGAGTGGATCCGGCCATTGCCAGGGTTTCAAAGGATTCTTTTTTCC
The DNA here is from genome assembly GCF_029499605.1 of Hyla sarda. Classification (NCBI taxonomy): domain Eukaryota; kingdom Metazoa; phylum Chordata; class Amphibia; order Anura; family Hylidae; genus Hyla; species Hyla sarda. Next base: position 25,082,435 of record NC_079190.1, on the reverse strand, counting down.
CGGCAGAGGAGTCCATCCTGTTAAAAGACCCGATGGATAGAAAGGCTGACATGTTCCTGAAGAGGTCTCACATTAATCTAGCCTCACTTAGTAAGGCCGCTTTATCTTCAGTGCCGGTGTCCAGGGCGTTGAGGTTGTGGCTGAGTCAGCTTTCTCAGGATATACAGTCCGGAGTGTCCAGACAGGAGTTGATGCATCAGCTTGCATCAATGAATTCTGCTGCGGAATATCTTTGCGATTTTTCCTTAGATGCCTTGAAGATCACAGCTAGAAATATGTCCATCGCTAATTCCACTCGCAGGGCAATTTGGTTAAAACCTTGGTCGGGAGATAATTCATCTAAGTCTCATTTTTGTGCCTTACCATTTCAGCCGGGCAAGCTTATCGGTAAACGTCTTGACAAGGTCCTGAAACAGAAGAGCAGGGATAAGCAACTTGCTTTACCACAGTCCTTTCGGAAGCCTTTCCGTAAATTTCAGGGCCAACGCTCAAGAACTGGTTTTCATAAGAAACAGTTCTATAAGGGAAAGAAGTTCCAGCCAAAGTACCAGGACAGGAACAGGAAGAGGCAGACAGGAGCCGCTAATGTCAAACCGGAGTTCTGACGCCAGAACCTTGGATCTGGTGGGAGCAAGATTGCTGCAGTTCTCCAGGGAATGGGAGACTGTGACATCAGATCCATGGGTTCTTCGGATTGTTCGTATGGGCTACGCCCTAGAATTGTTACACATGCCAAGAGACAGAGTTCTACTAAACAAGGAACAGGATCAGAGAGTCCTCTCTCTCCTTTCAGAGTTCCAGCAGAAGGGTGCACTGGAGCCTGTTCCCCCCGAAGAAGAATTCCTTGGGGTATACTCCCGCGTATTCCCAGTGCCAAAGCCGGATGGCAGATGGCGTCTAATTATAGATCTTCGATATCTCAACAAGCATCTCCAGAAATCAAAATTCAAAATGGACAATATCAGGTCCCTCTACAGTATTGTCCAGAAGGGGGATGTAATGGTTTGTCTCGACCTGAGGGACGCATATCTCCATGTCCCAATCAAGGTAGAGCACAGGAAATTTCTCAGAGTGGCTGTACAGTCGAAACAACGGATTCTCCATTACCAATTCCGAGCCCTGCCCTTTGGATTAACAGCTGCACCAAGGGTATTCACAAAACTGGTGGTAGTGCTGGTTGCCTTTCTCCGTCTACAAAAGATTCGCATTGTGCCATATCTAGACGATTGGCTGATCATAGCCAGCAGCCCAGAGGTCTTGAAGGAACATCTTTGGATCTGTTTGAAGTTATTACAGGATGTGGGGTTCCTTGTGAACTTTCAAAAGTCCAGACTAATACCTTCGTCTCGCACTCAGTTTTTAGGTCTAATTGTGGACTTAACACAGATGAAAATCTTCTTGCCGGAGGAAAAGATTTCCCACATAAGAAATGCTGTTTTGGGATTATATCACAAGCCAAGAGTGTCCGTAAAAAGGGCTATGAGTATTCTAGGGTTACTGACAGCAACCATCGAGGCAGTGCCTTGGACAAAGGCGCACTTCAGAGAATTGCAGAGCGAAATTCTCAGTATGTGAAACAAGGATTGGACGTCTCTAGCATCCTGCATTACGGTGTCTGCCAAGGTGCGTCTAGGTCTTCTATGGTGGACGGTCAGAGAAAACCTGTGCCAGGAAAAAATTTTCATAATCATGCAGCAAATATCGATCACCACAGATGCCTCTGCCATCGGGTGGGGTGCCCATTTAGGGGAGAGGTGGATCCAAGGATTGTGGTCAAGAGAAGTAACGTCAAGATCCTCAAATTTTCGAGAGTTACTGCCCATATATTTGGCCCTGCGCCACTTCGAGTATTATGTCAAAGGAAGATCGGTGTTGGTAAGGACGGACAATGCAACAGCAGCTTTTTATGTGAACAAGCAGGGAGGCACACGGTGTCTTCCCCTGCAGAAGCTTTGTGCCAGGATCATGGTCTGGGCGGAGAAAAGTATAACAGAATTGAAAGCGGTTCACATCAAAGGAGTCCTGAATCAGCAGGCAGACCTATTTAGTCGGGAAGCTCTCTTACCAACAGAATGGTCCCTAAATCCAGTTTATTTCAGAAACCTTGTGGAGAGATGGGGTTACCCGGAACTGGACCTAATGGCAACGAGGGACAATCGTCAGTTAAAGAGGTTTGGCTCTCTAAGGACATGGGATCGTCCGGAAGTTCTGGATGCATTTTCCATTCAGTGGAACAGGAGGTTCCTCTACATTTTTCCACCACTACCAGTGCTGCCGAGGGTCCTCAGCAAGATTTTGATAGAGCATCCTACAGTGATCCTTGTGACATCCTTTTGGCCCCGCAGAGCGTGGTTTCCAGTAGTTCTGCAACTGGCGGACGGGGACTTCTTCAGGTTCCCAGAAGTTCAAGATCTGCTTCTACAGAAAGGATTCCAGCATCCGCATCCAGAGAAGTTGCATCTTGTGGCCTGGTTCCTGAGAGGGAAAGATTGATGCAGCAGGGCTTCTCAGAAGAAGTAGTGGAGACCCTTATGTCTTCCAGAAGGTCATCTACTAACTTTGTGTACTCCAGATTATGGAAGAAATTCCAGAATTGGCTCAGTCAGTCTAGCTGTCACATCTCGGTTAGAGCCATTCTGCAGTTCCTGCAAGAAGGGTTTGAGAAGGGGCTGAAGCCTAACACACTTAAGGTACACATGACAGCAATCAACGCTATGACAGATGGGAGATTTGCTGGAGAACCACTCATCACCAGGTTTTTTAAGGCTCTAGGCAAATTAAGACCCTCCGTACGTACTCCGGTGGCACCCTGGGACCTAGGCTTAGTATTAAATGCTTTAACCAGAACTCCATTCGAGCCCATTGAGGATGTCGACCTTAAGTGGCTGTCAATGAAGTTGTTATTTCTCATCGCTGTAACGTCAGCTAAGAGAGTCGGAGAACTCCAGGCTCTCTCTTCTAGAGAGCCTTACCTCAGGATTCTACCAGAAGGGGTAAAGTTGAGAACATTGCCTTTATTCCGGCCAAAGGTGGCCACAGCTGCTAACATCAATAGGGAAGTGTTTCTGCCCGTCTTCCATCCGGATCCTGGTTCTGAGGAGCAGCAGAGGTTGCATTGTTTGGATGTAAAAAGAGCATTATCCTGTTATCTGCAGAGAGTACAGGAGTTTAGAAGGGAAGAGAATCTGTTTGTCTTGCCTGGAGGAGTCAACAAGGGAAAAAATGCCTCGAAGGATACACTAGCCAGATGGATCCGAACAACAATTTTAGAGGCATATGCTGGTGAGGGAAAAGATCCCCCAGCACCATTAAGGGCGCATTCAACGCGATCCACTTCCACCTCGTGGGCCGAGAGAGAAGAAGTACCATTAATGGACATTTGTAATGCAGCGTCCTGGTCTTCAGCCTCGACCTTCGCAAGACATTACAGGCTGGATTGTCAGAACCCGAGCCCAGCCTTCAGCATCGGGGTATTGTCTGCGGCATGTAAGGAATAATCCCCCCCTTTGGTTTCTATTTTAGATCCCTTCTGTGCTGCCAGAGGGACGATGAGGAAAGTGGGTATTTTACTTACCGTAATTCTACTTTCCTCGAGTCCCGAAGGCAGCACAATACCCACCCAATAAATAAGTTTGTTTTGCAGTCTATCGGTCTATTTTATTACACAAGATGCAGTATGTCCTGGGTACCTATATAGGGCCTCTGGCCCAGCCCAGTAATTATGTTAATGAGTTTTATTCTAGGGGATGGTCCTAATTTGGGATGGCGAACTAAGAATATCCCTTCTGTGCTGCCTTCGGGACTCGAGGAAAGTAGAATTACGGTAAGTAAAATACCCACTATCTGATGTGTGTATTGGACTATCTGATGTGTATATTGGACTATCTGATGTGTATACCGAACTATCTGATGTGTATACTGGACTATCTGATGTGTGTACTGGACTATCAGATGTGTATACTGGACTATCTGATGTGTATACCGGACTATCTGATGTGTATACCGGACTATCTGATGTGTATACTGGACTATCTCATGTGTATACTGGACTATCTCATGTGTATACTGGACTATCTGATGTGTATACTGGACTATCTGATGTGTATATTGGACTATCTGATGTGTATACTAGACTATCTGATGTGTATACTGGACTATCTGATGTGTATACTGGACTATCTGATGTGTGTACTGGACTATCTGATGTGTATACTGGACTATCTGATGTGTGTACTGGACTATCTGATGTGTGTACTGGACTATCTGATGTGTATACTGGACTATCTGATGTGTATATTGGACTATCTGATGTGTATACTGGACTATCTGATGTGTATACTGGACTATCTGATGTGTATACTGGACTATCTGATGTGTATATTGGACTATCTGATGTGTATACTGGACTATCTGATGTGTATACTGGACTATCTGATGTGTATACTGGACTATCTGATGTGTATACTGGGCTATCTGATGTGTATACTGGACTATCTGATGTGTATACTGGCTTTCTGACTCTGTCCCAATGGCAGGTGTTAAGAGAAGGATGAGACATGTTTTTTTATTTATATATTTATTAAGAATAATACACAGGATAAATGTCCGTCCTCGGCTCCCGGCTGTAGTCATAGGCCTCAGTCTTCACTATTCTACAGGATGGTTCTGTTCCGGGTCCGGTATCTTGGTCCTCAGGCTGACGTTAATGTCATTTCTGGAAATCTTTACTGACAAATGCTGTAAATCTGTATAGTGGGTCACATGGTATAAGGTGACGCCGCAGAATCCCAGGTATTCAGCCACCATGACGGGGACATACATAATCTCCTCGCAGTGTCCGGTGCACAGATCCGTATAGAAGGAGACCTGACCGACACTGAAGAGCAGCAGCACCACAGAAGTCACTAAGGTGGAGGCCAGCCTTATATGGCAAACAATCCGGCTGCTGTATGACCTTTTGTATAGGAATCCAGCTTGGCACACATTATATATGGCTCCACAAATAAATGCCATACCTGAGCTGATCCTGTGTATTGTAGGATTGTTCCCCATAGTAAATACGGCATTCAGGGCTGTTCCTATGCACATGATGCATCCTAAGATAAACAAGATCTTCTGGTAAATCCTAAAATGCTTCGCAGATGGTTCAGAGCGCAGGAACATAAATCGGTGCTGCAGGTAGGTGACGGCAACTCCTATGATGGGTGCACCAAAGAACACAACCTTATATATTATCCACTCAGGATATCCTACAGCCGTGTCACTGATAAACGGCTGTCTGCTATGTCCTAGGGCGATGGTCAAGGTGACAAGAGTGCTGAGGCCCAAAAGGTTCCATGTGACCCAAAGGATAGGCAAGAACCCTAATCCCTGGATCTCCATGGCACAAAGAAACAACACAAATCGCTGAGATAAAGGAAAGATTCGCTAAGCAAAAGCCGCTGTCTCTGTCCAACTCTCTCTGTGTAATCAGATTGTCAGGCGGGGTTTTCTATAGGCTCGGAACTCGATGATGTCACATCTGTGATGTCATTCTTTGGTTCATCTCGGTAACACCATCATGCTGCATACTGATTGGTCCTCAGTGTTGTAGATCTTTATGCAGACAATCCTGGCATCACGTTTGCTGATATTTAGTGTTTCCACAGTCAAATAAAACTAGTAATGGCTGAATCCACATTTCAACAGGGTTTTCCAAAATCTCTTTCAACATGAATTCATCTGAATATAACCTTATGTGTCTGTAATTCTGCCAATTCTCTTCTTTTACTACAAAGGTTAATGTTTTGTCAGATGTACAACATATAAAAAGGTTTTTAACATTTCTGTGACTGCTCAGTGGTTAAAAAACAAACACAAAACCATTGCAGATGGGGTTGTACTTGGATATATTTGTACATTTGTAGATGTCCATATTATATTTTATTGTTTTCTGTGTAAAGTCCAATACAAAGAAAATATGTAGAAAAAATTCTGCACTTTTCTTTCTTTCTTTTTTTTTTTTAAAGCTCTTTTAAAAGAAACCAAGAATATGTCCGTACAATGCTTTTCTAACATACATATTATTACAACAGTTCTGGATCTGTCAGGACTGTGGGAGGTCAGGATCTGTCAGGACTGTGGGAGGTCAGGATCTGTCAGGACTGTGGGAGGTAGGCTGTGTGTGCGGTCAGGGCGGGGAGTTCTCTACAGCCTGTGTAGACACAAAAACACCTTAACGTCACAGGGTGTACATGTATGTCCTGGTCGCAGTACGAGTGTATGAAGTGCACTTACTTGCTGAGCGCGCTTCATTCCTGGTAAGTATTGACTGCAATTATCAGCAATCACGCCCCTCCCCTAATAAAAGTGTAAATCACCCCCTTTACCCAATAAAATAATCGTGTGTCACTGCTTGTGGAAATGTCCAAACTATTAAAAGTATAACGTCAGTGGTGTAAACATAAAAAAACAAAAAGTCCAGAATTTCAGATTTTTGGTCACATCAAGAAAAAAAATTAATAAAAAGGATTAAAAAAAAGTTCCATCAAAACAAAAATGGTGCAAAAACTACAGATTATGGCACAGAATATGAGCCCCCATACAGCTATTTATAGGGAAAAAAGGGTTATAGGGTCAGAAAAGGAAAATTTTAAGCATATAAATTTTCACCCAAAAAGCTTTAATTTTATAAAAGTAGTAAGATAAAACAAAACCTATATAAATTGGGTATCATTGTATGGACCTACAGAATAAAGATAGTATTGTCTGTGGTAGAAGGGCTGACGTATGTTACATTTATGAAATGGCGCACAGCATATGATCAATTTGTCTGAGCCATACACAGCGAGGAGAAATGATCTCAGCACAGACAATTTTACACTGAAAGAAAAAGTGTCTGTGTTCTGTGCTGTGTGTGGTGACCCTCTGCTGACCCTCTGCTGACCCCCTGCTGACCCTCTGCTGACCCCCTGCTGACCCCCTGCTGACCCCCTGCTGACCCCCTGCTGACCCTCTGCTGACCCTCTGCTGACCCTCTGCTGACCCCCTGCTGACCCCCTGCTGACCCTCTGCTGACCCTCTGCTGACCCCCTAGAACTTCTTTATTTTTCCATATACACGGCTGTATGAGGGCTAATTTTTTGTGCCATGATCTGTAGTTTTAACATGTTTTATATTTTATTTATTTATATTTTTACTTCTGTGAAATGTGAAAAGAGGGTAAATTATTTTGGGGGGGAGGGGCCTATTCACATTCATTTAAACTCAGGGTGTGCTGGGAGTTGTAGTTGTGTACCATATAGAGAGACACATTGGAGTTGCAAGCCCCAACCTTTGACTCTCCAAATGTTGCAAAACTACAACTCCAAACATGTCCTAACAATCAGGGCATGCTGGTAGTTGTAGTTTTGTACCCTACAGAGAGACCTGTTAAGGCAGTGTGTCCTTATGGGTTCTGGGGACTATGTTTAGGAGAAGGATCTGGCATCTATGTTTGGGGGAAGAGTGTGGTCTGGGGTCTGTACCCAGCCAAGCTGTCATGAGAGGGCAGCATGTTATATGTGTATGGTGGCTGGGGGGGGGTGAGCTGCAGATGGGGAGCAGAGCTCGGTGACGGTACCTTCAGCTTCCCTGTGGCGGCGGCTCTTTGTACACACTCCTGGCCGATGGCTCGGGGGAGGAGAAGCCCTGTCTTGCTCCAGTGGGCTCAGGCCGCCCCTCTGTTCTATGGGAATGCAGAGGCCAGCCTGGCTGCTTGTTATTCGGCTGCTGTGCCTGATTAACAAGTGTCCTGACCTGCTGTGCGGGACCATAGCGCTTAGCGACACCCTCTGTATATTCCTGCCAATGCCCAGGGCCGGACTGGGTGTGAAAACCAGCCCTGGAAACAATTACATACCAGCCCCATAGTGTTGTGTCATTATACCAGCACGTCGTCATTTTCTTCTTCATAAAAGGTAAACCAGGGGTAGACATCCTGTTGCCACTCCAGATGTTGTGGACTACACCTCCCATGATGCTTTGCAAGCCTTATTGGAGATGTAGTCCAAAACATCTGGAGAGTCGAAGGTTACCTACCCCTGCTCTAAACCAAAAATATATCATATTGCAATATATAATACCATCACCCTAGTCTTTCTCCCTCAACCTATTTACATTTCCTTCCCCACAAATATATAATATTAAAATATATAATCACCACAGCCCAAGTTGCCTAAATTTAGACCCCTACATTATATAATCTAAGAATGCCTCATCTCAAATTCCCATGTCAGATCTTTCCCGTCCTCCACTCTTTCCTGAGCTCCAATACAATGCTGACTCCCCTCCTGAGCTCTAATACAATGCTGACTTCCCTCCTGAGCTCTAATACAATGCTGACTCTCCTCCTGAGCTCTAATACAATGCTGACTCCCCTCCTGAGCTCCAATACAATGCTGACTCCCCTCCTGAGCTCTAATACAATGCTGACTCCCCTCCTGAACTCTAATACAATGCTGACTCCCCTCCTGAGCTCTAATACAATGCTGACTCCCCTCCTGAGCTCTAATACAATGCTGACTCCCCTCCTGAGCTCTAATACAATGCTGGCTCCCCTCCTGAGCTATAATACAATGCTGACTCCCCTCCAAAGCTGTAATACAATGCTGACTCCCCTCCTGAGCTCTAATACAATGCTGGCTCCCCTCCTGAGCTCTAATACAATGCTGACTCCCCTCCTGAGCTCTAATACAATGCTGGCTCCCCTCCTGAGCTCTAATACAATGCTGACTCCCCTCCTGAGCTCTAATACAATGCTGACTCCCCTCCTGAGCTCTAATACAATGCTGACTCCCCTCCTGAGCTCTAATACAATGCTGACTCCCCTTTTGAGCTCTAATACAATGCTGACTCCCCTCCTGAGCTCTAATACAATGCTGACTCCCCTTCTGAGCTCTAATAGAATGCTGACTTCCTAATCTAATACACTGCAGACCCCCCTCCCCCAATATACTGCTGATCCCCTCCCCCTAATAAACTGCTGTTCCACCCCCCCTAATTCTGACCCCCTCCTCTCCCATCCCCCCTAATTCACTGCTGATCCACCTCCCCTAATATACTGATGATCCCCTCCCCGTAATACACTGCTTCCCCCCCCCCAATGCTGACCCCCCTCCTCTCCCTTCCCCCCTAATACACTGCTGATCCTCCTCCCATCCCCCTGAATACAATGCTGATACCTTCTCACCTAATACAATGCTGATCCACCCTCCCCCTAATACCATGCTGATCGCCCCTCCCCCTAATACAATTCTGATTCCCACTCCCCCTAATATAATGCTGATTTCCCCATCCCCCTAATACAATTGTTGTGTCCCGGTACCGTATTTCATACTGTACCTTAGTTAGGGGTCCCCAAAGTCAGAGTTCCTAGGAACTGTGGGGGTCCGCTTCTCTAGTCATCCCCTAGTCACCCCTCATATGGTTAATATTCTGCTAAATTATATGTAAATGCTGTATATAATATGTATGCTTACCTGCATAGCATCGCAGGACCTTAGGTCATGTGACTCGCTTTAGAACTCTATGGTAGGTAAAAGGATCTTTGGAGGTTCATGGGTCATGTGATTACCCATAATATGTAAAGCTCATTGACCGATGGTCTGGGCCAATCCTAAAACGGCCAGACCCTGCCCATATAAGGGAGCTTCAGCCAATAGACGCTCTCTTGGGTTGCTGACACTTCATGAGGACAGACCTCCGCAACTTACAACGACTACTACTAGGCCACAGCCTGCCGGCCTCGGCCTGAAACGAAACAGTGAGTTCTTACAACTTCCCAGCTTATGCTAGCGAGACCTCTGGACCTAAACATACCCCTAAATCCATTGGATCTATGCTTACAAAATCCTACTAATCTAAAGAACTTACAAAAGTCCCAACTATACATCAATCTCAGCTGCGCTGTACATAGACTTTGTTATAAAGACTGTTCCTGTTATCCCATGTTAGAGAAAATCTTCAGTAAAGTTTCCGAAAGTTTTCAGCAAAGCTCTGGTTGTGGACATTGCATTTATTCTACATCTCCCTATCGGAGGAATGTCTTCTAAGGGACTGACATCTGCTAATTTGTGTTTGTTTTTTGCTAACTTCTTTGGTTTTTCAGCAACAACCATGTTCAAGAAAGTGTGCCTAGCAGGACTATGCTAAGACTGTTCCAAGTTTTGCAACGTAACCATTAAGCTTATGCCTGACCGTCAGGTCAAGAGACTCCTAGCCTACAGGAGATTCGTAAGATTTGTAGGTGGACTGCTGATCCTTACACGCCAGTTTTGTGTATATACCTCAAAATTACTTCTAGTGTAGGTGGACTGCTGATCCTTACACGCCAGTTTTGTGTATATGCCTTATACCTCCATAGTAACGTAAGAGTTTCTTGCTAAAAAATTGCACTTATCAGGTGTATGTACCTGAACCCTGTTGGAGTGTTTAATAAATATTTCTGCTAGTATAAGAAAATGTAAGTAGTTGTACACAGGAAAAAAAATTCTGCCTTGTGTCTGTGTACATAAAAATGTAAATGGGTGTTGTACACAGAAAAATGTCTGCTTAAATGCACGTGCACACAAAAGGTGAAATGTAAATAATTCTTGTACACATGTACATACACTAGGAAATTTTAAAGGTGTTGTAGTAGTTGCTTAAAAGGTGACTCTCTCAGCTCCTCTGAGAGTATCATTACTGTCACCCATCACCAGCACCTGTCACCGGGTAAACTACCCTTAAGATACCAAGACTGATCTTCCAAATAGTATCTGTACACATAGTTCATCACATAAATCACTTAAGGAGTACTTATCTCATTCTAACTTAGTACACCAAAATAGACTATATCTCACATTAAGAAGAAAAAAACAACACTTTAGGAATTGTAGCCTAATTCGTTGTCCAATTCCTGCCACTGTTATGTACACTAATTTCTCTTTTCTCTCTACGTGTGTGAGATGCCCTGCCCGGCCAGCAGGTGCTCTTGCGAGCTAAAAATTGATGCACGTATTTACTAAAGGTAACCTAGGTAAGGTTATACTGTTGTGTTCAAGGGGTAAGAGCGTGTAGCCAATAGACCCTAGTAGCTAGCTTATTGGTAGACAGCCTCAGGCAAGCCAATATAACTTTCGTGTACAAGCAGGTGACTTAAATGGCAAAAAGAAAATGTTTAGTGAGATATAAAAATGTCTAGAAAGCTTGAGAAATGTTTTAGAGAGCTTTAAAAATGTCTAGGAAGCTTGAGAAATGTCTAGAGAGCTTCATAAATGTATAGAAAGCTTTAAAATGTCTAGTGAGATAATGCTAGTCAGAGAAAATAGATTTTTTTTTGTCAAGATGTATATAATGTATGGTAATTTCATCCTTAGTCCTAGTTCCTCTGCCTTAGGGGACAGGCGTCGGGGTCAACTTGTTTTAAGTAAGGGGGTTTGTGGTGTCCCGGTACCGTATTTCATACTGTACCTTGGTTAGGAGTCCCCAAATTCAGAGTTCCTAGGAACTGTGGGGGTCGGCTTCTCTAGTCATCCCCTAGTCACCCCTCATATAGTTAATATTCTGCTAAATTATATGTAAATGCTGTATATAATATGTATGCTTACCTGCATAGCGTCGCAGGACCCTAGTTCATGTGACTCGAGTTAGAACTCTATGGTAGGTAAAAGGACCTTTGGAGGTTCATGGGTCATGTGATTACCCATAATGCTTTGTAAAACTGATTGACAGATGGTCTGAACCAATCCTAAAACGGCCAGCCCCTGCCCATATAAGGGAGCTTCAGCCAATAGACGCTCTCTTGGGTTGCTGACACTTCATGAGGACAGACCTCCGCAACTTACAACGACTGCTACTAGGCCACAGCCTGCCAGCCTCGGCCTGAAATGAAACAGTGAGTTCTTACAACTTCCCAGCTTATGCTAGCGAGACCTCTGGACCTAAACATACCCCTAAATCCAGCAGATCTATGCTTACAAAATCCTACTAATCTAAAGAATTTACAAAAGTCCCAACCATGCGTCAATCTCAGCTGCGCTGTACATAGACTTTGTTATAAAGACTGTTCCTGTTATCCCATGTTACAGAAAATCTTCAGTAAAGTTTCCGAAAGTTTTCAGCAAAGCTCTGGTTGTGGACATTGCATTTATTCTACATCTCCCTATCGCTTTTGGGAAGGGTGGCGATAGGCCAAGCATCACAGTATTAACCCTCACCCTGGCGTCACGATTGACAAGAGTTAATTATACCCGTGATATACCTTACAGCAACACCCCAACTGCCATACACTTCCCCCCAAGGCACCACACAATACTGATCACCCCCTCCCCCATTTACAATGCTGACTCCCCTGCCCTTCCATCCCCCCCAAAACACTGCTGCCATCCCCCCTAATACACTGCTGATCCCCCCTCCCCCCTAATACACTGCTGATTCCCTCTCTTATCCCCCCTAATACAATGCTGTTCACCCCCTCCCCCTAATACAATGCTGATCCCCCCCCCCCCCGGGCCCCTCTAATACACTGCTGTATCCCACTCCTGTCCCCCTCCACTTAATACAATGCTGCCCCCCCCCCCCAGGGCCAGATTAAGGCTGCCTGGAAGACGGAGCACTTCATTATGATGTTCCCCCACATTAGGTGCATGATAATTCCCCCACATTAGGTGCAGTATAAGTCCCCGCACATTAGGTTGGCAGTACAAGTCCCCGCACATTAGGTTGGCAGTACAGTTCCGTCACATTAGGTGTGCAGTACAGTTCCCCCACATTAGGTGTGCAGTACAGTTCCCCCACATGAGGTGCAGTACAATTGCCCCACATTAGGTGCAGTATAGTCCCCCACATTAGGCTGGCAGTATAGTTCCCCACATTAGGTTGGAAGTTTAGCTCCCCACATTTGGTCTGCAGTATATTCCCCCACATTAGGTATGCAGTGTAGTTCCCCACTTTAGGTGCAGTGTAGCTCCCCCACATTAGGTGCAGTATAGTCCCCCACATTAGGCTGGCAGTATAGTTCCCCACATTAGGTTGGCATTATAGTTCCCCACATTAGGTTGGCAGTAAAGTCCCCCAAATAAGGTTGGCAGTATAGTCCCCCACATTAGGTTGGCAGTATAGTCCCCCACATCACGTACAGTATAGTTCCCCACATTAGGTGCAGTATAGTCCCCCACATTAGGTGCAGTATAGTTCTCCCACATTAGGTGCAGGATAGTTCCCCCACATTTGGTGCAGTATAGTTCCCCCACATTAGGTGCAGTATAGTTACCCACATTTGGTGCAGTATAGTTCCCCCCACATTAGGTGCAGTATAGTTACCCACATTAGGTTGGCAGTATAGTCCCCAACATTAGGTGCAGTATAGTTCCCCACCGGGAAATTTCCTGGTATTTCGGTAGGTCAGCCTGGCCCTGCCAATGCCTAGTTATTTTTCTGAATACGGTCTCTATAGTATGGTCCCTATCTGGCGGTGACTTATGACAAAAGGAGGGGGGTGGGGGCCGACTTTTTCGCAAAAAAGTAGCAGCGATAAATTCCTGACCACTGCTACGCATAAACCAATTTGACTGTGTTCAGTGACTTCTTGCAAATCGGCTGCAGCAAAAAGTCATTTTTACTGAAAAGTGAACTTTGTAGAAACATTGGGGAAGATTTATCAACACCTATACAGAGGAAAAGTTGCCCAGTTGCCCATAGCAACCAATCAGATCGCTTCTTTCATTTTTCAGAGGCCTTGTTAAAAATGAAATAATTGATCTGATTGGCTGCTTTGGTCAACTGGGTAACTTTTCCTCTGGACAGGTTTTGATAAATCTCCCCCATTAGCCTCAAAAAAGTTTAAAAATGGCGTTTAAAAAAAATATCAATTTGGCCGCAAAAATAGTTTTTTGGTTTACAGTTTGTGCTAAAACGAGTAAAGTCATTACAAAGTACAATTGGTAGTGCGAAAAACAAGCCCCATATGGGTAGATGGTAAATTGAAAGCATTATTATGAGTATTAGAAGGCCAGGAGGAAAAAACTGACTTGCAAAAAGGAAAAACTATCCCTCTTAAACCCCTTTCTGCATATGGGCATAAATGTACATGGGGGCTGTGTATTTGTGTATATGGGGCTGCGTATGTGTGTGTATGGAGGGCTGTGTATGCGTGTGTATATGGTGCTGTGTATGTGTGTGTATGGAGGGCTGCATATGTGTGTGTATGGAGGGCTGCGTATGTGTGTGTATGGAGGGCTGTGTATGTGTGTATATGGGGCTATGTATGTGTGTGTATGGAGGGCTGCATATGTGTGTGTATGGAGGGCTGTGTATGTGTGTATATGGGGGCTGTGTATGTGTGTGTGTGTATGGAGGGCTGCGTATGTGTGTGTATGGAGGGCTGCATATGTGTGTATATGGGGGCTGTGTATGTGTTTGTATGGAGGGCTGTGTATGGAGAGCTAAGTGTGTATATGGGGCTGTGTATGTGTGTGTATGGAGGGCTACATATGTGTGTGTATGGAGGGCTACATATGTGTGTATATGGAGGGCTGCTATTGTGTGTGTATGGAGGGCTGCGTATGTGTGTGTATGGAGGGCTTCGTATGTGTGTGTATGGAGGGCTTCGTATGTGTGTGTATGGGGGGCTTCGTATGTGTGTGTATGGAGGGCTGTGTATGTGTGTGTATGGAGGGCTGTGTATGTGTGTATGGAGGGCTTCGTATGTGTGTGTATAGAGTGCTGTGTATGTGTGTGTATGGAGGGCTGCGTATGTGTGTATGGAGGGCTGCGTATGTGTGTGTATGGAGGGCTTCGTATGTGTGTGTATGGAGGGCTTCGTATGTGTGTGTATGGAGGGCTGTGTATGTGTGTGTATGGATGGCTTCGTATGTGTGTGTATTGAGGGCTTCGTATATGTGTGTATGAAGGGCTGCGTATGTGTGTATGGAGGGCTGCATATGTGTGTGGGGTGTCCCGGTACAGGACCTTGTCCTGTCCCTTGTGTTAAGTCCCCTCAGCTAGAGTCCCTCCATCTCCACAGGGCTCTTCTGCAGGGCTCATATCATTGTATTTACATGTATATTATTTAATGTATAGGTAAAATAAATGTATAGGACCCTCCCTGGTCATGTGATCTACATTTGTGAATGTACAGGTATTTAAGGACCGTCCTGGGTCATGTGACATACCCAGAGTTCACTGGATTCAGGACCTACAGGTTTGCTGGCCAATGAGCTTAGTCCAGCCCCCTATTATATAAAGGGCTGTAGTCTGTAAATTCACTCTCTTAGTTCCGGACTATCAAGCAAGCACAATCAGCATATCTTCAATCTCATCTCAAACTAGGCCAAAGCCTAAAGAACCAGCAGCCACTAAAACCGTGAGTTATAAATCTCAACCTACAAATCCTGTGTGACTACTATCCCTACTCAAATCTTATCATTAGTAGCACAGTGGCCTGCTTAAAGCTCATTACTACCAGTCCCAGCAAAGCTTGTGAGGAACCTGCATTCCGGTTGCCTCAGGAGAAGCTGTTTAATTGTAAGGACTGTTGCATACAAGTTCAAGTAAAAGTTTCCAGTTATCTCATAAATCTGCTGTGGACATTCCAGTTATTCTCCCTGACGTTTGTGGGCCGGTTGGCGGCAGGACCTATAACACTAAGCAAATCTCACCCTGGCGTCACGACAAGTAAGGGTGAACACCGCCAAACCCTTCATTCACCATTGTAACACCCCTACACCATATGTGTATATGGAGGGCTGCATATGTGTGTGTATGGAGGGCTGCGTATGTTTGTGTATGGAGGGCTGCGTATGTGTGTGTATGGAGGGCTGTGTATGTGTGTGTATAGAGGGCTGTCTATGTGTGTGTATGGAGGGCTGTGTATGTGTGTGTATAGAGGGCTGTCTATGTGTGTGTATGGAGGACTGTGTATGTGTGTGTATGGAGGTCTGCGTATGTGTGTGTATGGAGGGCTGGATGTGTGTGTGTATGGAGGGCTGCGTATGGGTGTGTATGGAGGGCTGAGTATTTGTATGTGTATGGAGGGCTGCATATGTGTGTGTATGAAGGGCTGCGTATGTGTGTGTATGGAGGGCTGCATATGTGTGTGTATGGAGGGCTGCGTATGTGTGTGTATGGAGGGCTGTGTATGTGTGTGTATGGAGGGCTGCGTATGTGTGTGTATGGAGGGCTGCGTATGTGTGTGTATGGAGGGCTGCGTATGTGTGTGTATGGAGGGCTGCGTATGTGTGTGTATGGAGGGCTGTGTATGTGTGTGTATGGAGGGCTGCGTATGTGTGTGTATGGAGGGCTGCGTATGTGTGTGTATGGAGGGCTGCGTATGTGTGTGTATGGAGGGCTGCGTATGGAATCAGTGTATGTGTGTATATGGGACTGTGTATGTATTTCCTTAGGGACACAGGGAGATTTATCAGTCAGCCTGAAACCCTAATTGTCTGTTTTTTCCCACACCAACCAATCACAGCTCAACTTTCAAACTTGTATGAGCTCTTGTAAAGGGAAAGTTGAGTTGTGATTGGTTGCTATGGGAAAAAACAGACAATTTTGATTCCAGGCTTATTGATAAATCAGGGCCACAGGGTGTAAATGTACGCCCTGTGCCTGCTCAGGAACTATGGAGTGTACTCAGGAGCTGAGCCTGCTTCATAGCCAGTTAATAAAAGTTAATATAGGTGAATAAGTCCCTTACCTGATAAGTTTCAATCACCCCATTTTTTAATTAAAACAATGTAAACAAAAATAAACACATGTCATATCAGCGCTTACATAAATGTCCAAACTATTAATATAAAACGTTAAAGGAGAACTGCAGTGGAATATAACTTATCCCCCATGCGAAGGAAAGAATTGCGCATTTTTGGTCACTTCATATACCAGAAAAAAAAAATTCAGAAAGTTCCTCAAAAACAAAATTGGTACCAATAAAAACTACAGACAGCACAATAAATTAGCCTCTATACATCACTGTACATGGAAAAATATTTTTTTTTGTAAAAAAAAAAAAAAAAAAAAGTTGTAAAATAAAACAAAATTTTTATAAACTGGGTATCCTTTTAATTGTATGGACCCACAGGATAAAGATAATGTGTCATTGTTATCAGAAAGTGAACTGCAAAGAAACAGAAGCCTTTAAAATTACAAAAGAATTTTTTTTTTTAATTACGCCCACAAATATTTTTTTTTGTTTCACCATTTGTTGGTGAAATGTAGACTTGTGCACTAGAAAAATTTTCGTTTAATTTCGTTTCGTTTTTTCGTTTTGGAAAAAAATTTCGGTTCGGCAATATTTTCGGTTTTGATTTTTCGGATACATTCGGTATTCGGGTATTCGTGTTGTTTTTTCGGATACATTCGGTATTCGGGTACATTCGGTAAATCTTTAGTCTTTTTTGGACTTTAGCGATCCTAATAAATAATGGAGATACCTTTTTTATTAAAATTTCGCAGGGTATCATAAAAAAATCATAATAAAAGAGATACAGTGGTGATGGAAAAAATTGTATCTAACGAAATGTATCTTTTTTATTATGAAATGTTTATTCATTTTTAAACAGGGATCAATTTATGTGAGCGGGTAAAGCACTAAAAATGTAGCCGACAATAATGAAAATGTAGTGTGTGCGTGTTTTTCACTTTTTTTAAAAACATTTTTTAGGTAGTACTACTACTCCCAGCATGGAACACACTCTTCCATGATGGGAGTAGTAGTTACCTGTACTAATTGACAGATTGCAGGGGTCCCTTGCGATCCTCTTGTATAATGTACAGATGCTGCGGCTGCTCTTCTATGGTCCCCTGCACTCACGTATATGTACACATATTCATATTTCCCGCAGAGCTGTGATTGGCCAGATGGTTCCAGCCAATCACAGCTCTCTGTGAGAAATAGGAATATGTGTATATATACGGCCGTGCAGGGGACCATAGGAGAGCGGCCGCCGCATTCATACATTATACTGGAGGATCGCAGCGGCTGTCAGGAGTGATACCCGCAGTGATCTTCCCTTTACTACAAGTACTAATACTCCCAACATGGAGTACACTCTGCTCCATGCTGGGAACTGTAGTACCTGTATTAATAGACAGATCGCAGCGGGTGTCAGAAGTTACACTCGCTGCGATATGTCTATTAATGCAGGTACTACAGCTCCCAGCATGGAGCAGAGTGTGCTCCATGTTGGGAGTATTAGTACCTGCAGTAAGGGACAGATCCCAGCGGATGTCACTCCTCCTGACACCCCCTGCGATCCTCCTGATGTGAATGTCGGGATCAGCTGTTCTCAGGGCTACAGAGCCAGGAGAACAGCTGACGCTGAGCCATAGGTATACATCGTATATCTACTGCCCAGCAAGAACTTACAGTGAGCTTGCAATGTGTATACAGTATACACATTGCTGGCTCACTTAACCCCTTGCTGAGCTGTGCGCTATGCGCAAGCCCAGCAAGGGAAGAGTTAACTTACACTGCTGGACAGTGTAGGTTAACCCTTTGTGCGGTATACACTTTATACAGCTATCTATAGACAGCTGTATACAGTGTATACAGAAGACGAAGTCCAGCTTACTTCCCTCGAGTCCCGGGCCGGGTTCGTGTAGCTCCGCCCCTAGTGATGACGTCATTAGGGGGTGGAGCTACAGAAGGGAACAAGGCTAGTTAATCTGAAGCTCTGTTCACATTGTACGTTTTGTATAATGTGAACAGACCCTTCTGGCAGTGTCTACCCAGACAGGGAGACTCCAGCTGTTGCTAAACTACAACTCCCAGCATGCCCAGACAGCCAAAGGCTGTCTGGGCATGCTGGGAGTTGTAGTTTTGCACCAATTGGTGGCTCCCTGTTTGGGTAGACATTGCATCATGGGTGCTCTCCCCAGCGGACAGCGCTAAAAATGTCATAACCAATTTTTTGTGTTTTTTTTTCTTCTCGTTTCAGATTCGTGTATGCAGAGGATTACTGCGGATTCGATGGATTACGGCGGATTATTTTTTTTCCCTTTAATAAAATGGTTAACGAGGGCTGTGGGGGAGTGTTTTTTTAAATAAAATAATTTTTCCAATGTGTTGTGTTTTTATTTTTTATTTTTATTGAATTTTCAGGGTTAGTAGCGGAAGCTGTCTTATTGACGGAATCCATTACTAGGCCAGGGCTTAGTGCTAGCCCCAAAAACAGCTAGCGCTAACCCCCAATTATTACCCCGGTACCCACCGCCACAGGGGTGCCGGGAAGAGTCGGTACCAACAGGCCCGGAGCGTCAAAAATGGCGCTCCTGGACCTAGGCGGTAACAGGCTGGCGTTATTTAGGCTGGGGAGGGCCAGTAACAATGGTCCTCACCCACCCTGGTAACGTCAGGCTGTTGCTGTTTGGTTGGTATTGTGCTGAGAATGAAAATACGGGGAACCCTATGCGTTTTTTTTTTTAAATTTAAATAAAAAAATAAATAAAAAAAACGCATAGGGTTCCCCGTATTTTCATTCTCAGCCAGATACCAACCAAACAGCAACAGCCTGACGTTACCAGGGTGGGCGAGGACCATTGTTACTGGCCCTCCCCAGCCTAAATAACGCCAGCCTGTTACCGCCTAGGCCCAGGAGCGCCATTTTGACGCTCCGGGCCTGTTGGTACCGGCTCTTCCCGGCACCCCTGTGGCGGTGGGTACCGGGGTAATAATTGGGGGTTAGCGCTAGCTGTTTTTGGGGCTAGCACTAAGCCCTGGCCTAGTAATGGATTCCGTCAATAAGACAGCGTCCACTACTAACCTTGAAAATTCAATAAAAAAAAAAAAACACAACACATTGGAAAAATTATTTTATTTAAAAAAACACTCCCCCACAGCCCTCGTTAACCATTTTATTAAAGGAAAAAAATAAAATAATCCGCCGTAATCCATCGAATCCGCAGTAATCCTCTGCATACACGGATCTGAAACGAGAAGAAAAAAACACAAAAAATTGGTTATGACATTTTTGGCGCTGTCCGCTGGGGAGAGCACCCATGATGCAATGTCTACCCAAACAGGGAGCCACCAATTGGTGCAAAACTATAACTCCCAGCATGCCCAGACAGCCTTTGGCTGTCTGGGCATGCTGGGAGTTGTAGTTTAGCAACAGCTGGAGTCTCCCTGTCTGGGTGGACACTGCCAGAAAGGTCTGTTCACATTATACAAAACGTACAATGTGAACAGAGCTTCAGATTAATTAGCCTTGTTCCCTTCTGTAGCTCCGCCCCCTAATGACGTCATCACTAGGGGGCGGAGCTACACGAACCCGGCCCGGGACTCGAGGGAAGTAAGTTGGACTTCCTCTTCTGTATACACTGTATACAGCTATCTATAGATAGCTGTATATAGTGTATACCGCCCAAAGGGTTAACCTACACTGTCCAGCAGTGTAAGTTAACTCTTCCCTTGCTGGACTTGCGCATAGCGCACAGCTCAGCAAGGGGTTAAGTGAGCCAGCAATGTGTATACTGTATACACATTGCAGGCTCACTGTAAGTTCTTGCTGGGCAGTAGATATACGATGTATACCTACGGCTCAGCGTCAGCTGTTCTCCTGGCTCTGTAGCCCTGAGAACAGCTGATCCCGACATTCACATAAGGAGGATCGCAGCGGGTGTCAGGAGGAGTGACATCCCTGGGATCTGTCCCTTACTGCAGGTACTAATACTCCCAACATGGAGCACACTCTGCTCCATGCTGGGAGCTGTAGTACCTGCATTAATAGACATATGGCAGCGAGTGTAACCGCTGCGATCTGTCTATTAATACAGGTACTACAGTTCCCAGCATGGAGCAGAGTGTACTCCATGTTGGGAGTGGTAGTACTTGTAGTAAAGGAAAGATCACTGCAGGTATCACTCCTGACACCCGCTGCGATCCTCCAGGATAATGTATGAATGCGGCGGCCGCTCTCCTATGGACCCCTGCACGGCCGTATATATACACATATTCCTATTTCTCACAGAGAGCTGTGATTGGCTGGAACCATCTGGCCAATCACAGCTCTGCGGGAAATATGAATATGTGTACATATACGTGAGTGCAGGGGACCATAGAAGAGCAGCCGGCGCATCTATACATTATACAAGAGGATCGCAAGGGACCCCTGCGATCTGTCAATTAGTACAGGTAACTACTACTCCCATCATGGAAGAGTGTGTTCCATGCTGGGAGTAGTAGTACTACCTAAAAAATGTTTTTAAAAAAAGTGAAAAACACGCACACACTACATTTTCATTATTGTCGGCTACATTTTTAGTGCTTTACCCGCTCACATAAATTGATCCCTGTTTAAAAATGAATAAACATTTCATAATAAAAATGATACATTTCATTAGATACAATTTTTTCCATCACCACTGTATCTTTTTTATTATGATTTTTTTATGATACCCTACGAAATTTTTATAAAAAAGGTATCTCCATAATTTTTTAGGATCGCTAAAGTCCAAAAAAAGAATAAAAAGATTTACCGAATGTACCCGAATACCGAATGTATCCGAAAAATCAAACTATCTATGTCATTTTTATTATATTTGTTATCAGAATGAATTCTTCACGTTCGTTTACAGATAACGAATGCATTCGTTATTTACAGCATTATGGTTGGGAAATAACGAATGTATTCGTTACTTTGCTATTCGTATTATCGTGGCTATTCGGGAATGTTCAAAATATGTTTTCGTGCATTCGGTTCGGTCCGAATGCACGAAAACGGTAAAATTCGTTAATTTAGACATTCGTGCCGAACCGAATTGCACATGTCTAGTGAAATGTTTGATGATATTACAAAGTACAATTGGTGGCGCAAAATATAATCCCTCATATGGGTCTGTAGGTAGAAAATTGAAAGTGTTAGGATTTTTAGAAGGTCAGGAGGAAAAAACAAAAGTGCAAAAATAAAATGCTGTCTGGCAATACTGGGAGTAGTTGTTTTGCAACAGCTGGAGGCTCCGTTTTGGAAACCGTGGAGTACCAGACATTTTTCATTTTTATTGGGGAGGGGGGCTGTGTAGGGGGTATGTGTATATGTAGTGTTTTTTACTTTTTATTTTTTGTGTTAGTGTAGTGTAGTGTTTTTAGGGTACAGTCGCACGGGCGGCGGTTCACTGTAGTTTCTCGCTGGAAGTTTGAGCTGTTGCAGAAAATTTGCCGCAGCTCAAACTTGCAGCCCGATACTTACTGTAAGCCTCCGCCCATGTGAGTGTACATTCACATTGGGGGGGACATCCAGCTGTTGCAAAACTACAACTCCCAGCATGCGCTGACAGACTGTACATGCTGAGAGTTTTAGTTTTGCAACAGCTGTAGGCACACTGGTTATGTATCACTGAGTTTGTGACCTTTCTCAGTGTTTCAAAACCAGTGTGCCTCCAGCTGTTGCAAAACTACAACTCGCAGCATGTACGGTGCATGGTGTAAGGTGACTGCTGGGAGTTGTAGTTTGCAACAGCTGGAGGCACACCGGTCGTGAAACACTGAGTTAGGTAAAAAAAAAAAACTCTGAGTTTCACAACCAGTGTGCCTTCAGCTGTTGCAAAACTACAACTCTCAGCAGTCACCGACAGCCAACGGGCATGCTGGGAGTTGTAGTTATGCAACCAGCAGATGCACCACTACAACTCCCAGCATGCACTTTAGCTGTTTGTGCAAGCTGGGAGTTGTAATCATACAACAGCTGAAGGTACACTTTTCCATAAAAACATGTGCCTCCAGCTGTTGCAAAACCATAAGTCCCAGCATGACCATAAGGGAATGCTGGGAGTTGTGGTGGTCTGCCTTCTGCTGTTGCATAACTACAGCTCCCAGCATGCCCTTTTTGCATGCTGGGAGCTGTTGCTAAGCAACAGCAGGAGGCTGTAACTCACCTCCTGCTGCTGCTCCGTCGCAGGACTGTCCCTCGCCGCCACCGCCGCTCCTGAGGCCCCGATCCCAACATGGACGCCGAGGATCGGGGTCCCCAGCACCCAGGGTGCACGTCCCGCACCCGCTCACGTCCTCCGGAAGAGGGGCGGAGCGGGTGCGGGAGTGACACCCGCAGCAGGCGCCCGGATTTGTCGACCGGTAATCCGGCTGACGAATCAGGGCGATCGTGAGGTGGCACCAGTGCCACTTCACCCCTGCAGGCTCTGACTGTTCGGGGCCGTCTCCAGTAATTCCGGGTCACCGGGTCACTGGAGACCCGATTGACCCGGAATCGCCGCAGATCACTGGACTGAATTGTCCAGCGATCTGCGGCCATCGCCGACATGGGGGGGCATAATGACCCCCTGGGCTATATGCCGGGATGCCTGCTGAACGATTTCAGCAGGCATCCGGCTCCGGTCCCCAACCGGCTAGCGGTGGGGACCGGAATTCCCACGGGCGTATGGATACGCCCTGCGTCCTTAAGGACTCGGAATGCAGGGCGTATCCATACGCCCTGCGTCCTTAAGAGGTTAATGACCAAGTCCATTTTCACCTTAAGGACCAGGCCAATTTTATTTTTGCGTTTTTGTTTTTTCCTCCTCGCCTTCTAAAATACATAACTCTTTTATATTTCTATGTACAGACCCATATAAGGGCTTGTTTTTTGTGGGACCAATTGTACATTGTAATGAAACCTCTCATTTTACCATAAAATGTACTGCAAACCCCCCAAAAAAAATTTTAGGGAGGAAATTTCAATGAAAACCAAAATTTTGCACATTTTGGAGGGTTTTGTTTTCACACTGTACACTTTACGGTAAAAATAACGTGTGTTCTTTATTCTGTGGGTCAATACGATTCAAATTATACCCATGGCTAGATACTTTACTTTTATATTTTTTGTACCGCTTAAAAAAAACCCAAAACTTTTTGTACAAAATCAGTAATCTAAAATCGCCCTATTTTGACCACCTATAACTTTTTCATTTTTCAGTATATAGGGCGGAATGAGGGCTCATTTTTTGCGCCGTCATCTGTACTTTATTTAGATACCACATTTGCATATATAAAACTTGTAGATAATTTTTTATTAATTTATTTTTTAATAAAATGTGACAAACAAGCAGCATTTTTGGACATTTTCTTATTTTTTACATTTACGCCATTCACCGAACGGGAACATAAACAATATATTTTGATAGTTTGGACATTTACGCATGCGGCGATACCAAATATGTTTATTAAAAAAAATTACGCTTTTTGGGGGTAAAATGGGAAAAACTGACAATTTTCATTTTTATTGGGGGAGGGGATTTTTCACTTTAAAAAAAAAAACTTTTTATCTTTACATTTTTCAACTTTTTATTTACACTTTTTATGTCCCCATAGGGGACTATCTATAGCAATCCTTTGATTGCTAATACTGTGCATTGCTATGTATAGGACACAGCACTGCTCAGTATTATCGGTGATATTCTGCTCGATCGCAGACCAGAGCAGAAGATCCCGGGAGACAGCCGGAGCTAGGTAAGGGGACCTCCGGCTGTCATGCTGGATGATCGGATCGCCGTGGCAGCTCTGCGGGTGATCCGATCATCCAATCAAAGTGCCGCAATGCTGCAGATGCCCTGATCTGAATTGATCACGGCATCAGAGGCGTTAATGGCGGACATCCGGGCGTTTGGAACTAGCCGTGTATGACGCGAGCACCCTTCCGATGCTCGCGGTCATACACAGGACGTAAATGTACATCCTGGTGCGGGAAATCCCGCCAAACCAGGACGTACATTTACGTCCTTGGTCGTTAAGGGGTTAATGAAAATTTGTCAAACACCTGAGGGGTATAGTTTCCAAAATTGGGTCACATGTGGGTATTTATTTTTTTGCGCTTATGTCAGAACAGCTGTAAAATCACCAATTTAGGCCTCAAATGTACATGGTGCGCTCTCACTCCTGAACCTTGTTGTGCTCCCGCAGAGCGTTTTACGCCCACATATGGGGTATTTCAATACTCAGGAGAAATTGTGTTACAAATTTTGGGGGTCTTTTTTTCCTTTTACCGCTTGTGAAAATAAAAAGTATGGGGCAACCCCAGCATGTTAGTGTAAACATTTTAATCTTTTTACACTAACAAGCTGGTGTAGCACCCAACTTTTCCTTTTCATAAAGGGGAAAAGGAGAAAAAGCCCCCAAAAATATGTAGTGCAATTTCTCCCGAGTACGGAAATACCCCATATGTGGCCCTAAACTGTTTCCTTCCTACAGCTGTTGCTAAACTCCCAGCATGCCTGGACAGTCAGTGGCTGTCCAGAAATGCTGGGAGTTGTTGTTTTGCAACAGCTGGAGGCTCCGTTTTGGAAACACTGCTGTACAATATGTTTTTCATTTTTATTGTGGGGGACAGTGTAAAGGGGTGTATATGTAGTGTTTTACCCTTTCTTTTGTGTCAGTGTTTTCAGGGTACATTCACACTGGCGTGTTACGATGAGTTTCCCGCTAGGAGTTTGGGCTGCGGCAAAAAATTTGCCGCAGCCCAAAATTGAAGCAGGAAACTTACTGTAAACCTGCCTGTGTGAATGTACCCTGTACATTCACATGGGGGGGCAAACCTCCAGCTGTTTCAAAACTACAACTCTCAGCATGCACTGACTGACCGAGCATGCTGGGAGTTGTACTTTTGCAACAGCTGGAGGCACACTGGTTGGAAAACCTTCAGTTAGGTTCTGTCACCTAACTCAGTATTTTCCAACCAGTGTGCCTCCAGCTGTTGCAAAACTACAACTCCCAGCATGTACTGATCACCGAAGGGCATGCTGGGAGATGTAGTTATGCAACAGCTGGAAGTACGCAACTACAACTCCCAGCATGCCAAGACAGCTGTTTGCTGTTTGGGCATGCTGGGATTTGCAGTTTTGCAATATCTGGAGGGCTACAGTTTATAGACCACTGCACTGTGATCTCCAAATCGTGGACCTCCAGATGTTGCAAAATTACAAATCCCAGCATGCCCAGACAGCAAACAGCTGTTTGGGCATGCTAAGAGTTGTAGTTTTGCAAGATCTGGAGGGATACAGTTTAGCGACCACTGTATAGTGGTCTCAGACTGTAGCCCTCCAGATTTTGCTAGGCAACTTACCAACTTTCGTAGGATCCAGGGAACCATCCTCTTCTGCTGCACGACATCGCTCGCAGCCTCCGGTTGGGTAAATGGATCTTCTGCCCCCGGTCCTTTGTCGGTTCCCCGTTCTGCCCCACCTATTGTGGGTGGGCAGAACGGGGAAAACGAAAGTTAACCCCCCCCCCGCCTCTGATCTGCTATTGGTGGTCGCATCTAGACCACCAATAGCAGGGATAAGAGGGGTGGCACCCCTGCCACCTCACTCCTATCCCTTCAGGGGGATCGTGGGTGTCTTAGACAACCACGATCCCCCTTATATTCCGGGTCGCCAGGGTCACCATAGACCCGAATGATTCGGAATTGGCGCAAATCGCAAGTGTGAATTAATTAGCGATTTGCGCCGATCACCGACATGGGGGGGTCTGATGACCCCCTGGGCATTTGCGTAGGGTGCCTGCTGATCGATATCAGCAGGCACCCCGATCCCGCCCGGTGCAAGGCGGGGACCGAAATTCCCAAGGGCGTATGGATACGCCCTGGGTCCTTAAGGGATTAAACCTAATTTACATTTCAACCCATGATGGTGTCATGCTAAGCAGACCACATTATAAAAGTGCTGAACCCTGTGATGTAGAACTGGCGGACTATCTGATGTGTATACTGGACTATCTGATGTGTATACTGGACTATCTGATGTGTATATTGGACTATCTGATGTGTATACTGGACTATCTGATGTGTATACTGGACTATCTGATGTGTATACTGGACTATCTGATGTGTGTACTGGACTATCTGATGTGTGTACTGGACTATATGATGTGTGTACTAGACTATCTGATGTGTATACTGGACTATATGATGTGTGTACTGGACTATCTGATGTGTATACTGTACTATCTGATGTGTGTAGTGGACTATCTGATGTGTATACTGGACTATCTGATGTGTATACTGGACTATCTGATGTGTATACTGGACTATCTGATGTGTATACTGGACTATCTGATGTGTATATTGGACTATCTGATGTGTATACTGGACTATCTGATGTGTATACTGGACTATCTGATGTGTATACTGGACTATCTGATGTGTGTATTGGACTATCTGATGTGTGTACTGGACTATATGATGTGTGTACTGGACTATCTGATGTGTATACTGGACTATATGATGTGTATACTGGACTATCTGATGTGTATACTGGACTATCTGATGTGTATACTGGACTATCTGATGTGTGTAGTGGACTATCTGATGTGTATACTGGACTATCTGATGTGTATACTGGACTATCTGATGTGTATTCTGGACTATCTGATGTGTATACTGGACTATCTGATGTGTATATTGGACTATTTGATGTGTGTACCGGACTATCTGATGTGTATACCGGACTATCTGATGTGTATACTGGATTATCTGATGTGTATACTGGACTATCTGATGTGTATACTGGACTATCTGATGTGTATACTGGACTATCTGATGTGTATACTGGACTATCTGATGTGTATACTGGATTATCTGATGTGTATACTGGACTATCTGAAGTGTATACTGGACTATCTGATGTGTATACTGGATTATCTGATGTGTATACTGGACTATCTGATGTGTATACTGGACTATGTGATGTGTATACTGGACTATCTGATGTGTATACTGGACTATCTGATGTGTATACTGGACTATCTGATGTGTATACTGGATTATCTGATGTGTATACTGGACTATCTGATGTGTATACTGGACTATCTGATGTGTGTACTGGACTATCTGATGTGGGTACCGGACTATGTGATGTGTGTACTGGACTATATGATGTGTGTAATGGGCTATCTGATGTGTATACTGGACTATATGATGTGTATACTGGACTATCTGATGTGTATACTGGACTATCTGATGTGTATACTGGACTATCTGATGTGTATACTGGACTATCTGATGTGTATACTGGACTATCTGATGTGTATTCTGGACTATCTGATATGTATACTGGACTATCTGATGTGTATACTGGACTATCTGATGTGTATACTGAACTTTCTGATGTGTATACTGGACTATCTGTTGTGTAAACTGGACTATCTGATGTGTATACTGGACTATCTGATGTGTGTACTGGACTATCTGATGTGTATACTGGACTATCTGATGTGTATACTGGACTATCTGATGTGTATACTGTACTATCTGATGTGTATACTGGACTATCTGATGTGTATACCGGACTATCTGATGTGTATACTGGACTATCTGATGTGTATACTGGACTATCTGATGTATATACTGGACTATCTGATGTGTATACTGGACTATCTGATGTGTATACTGGATTATCTGATGTGTATATTGGACTATTTGATGTGTGTAACGGACTATCTGATGTGTATACCGGACTATCTGATGTGTATACTGGATTATCTGATGTGTATACTGGACTATCTGATGTATATACTGGACTATCTGATGTGTATACTGGACTATCTGATGTGTATACTGGACTATCTGATGTGTATACTGGATTATCTGATGTGTATACTGGACTATCTGAAGTGTATACTGGACTATCTGATGTGTATACTGGATTATCTGATGTGTATACTGGACTATCTGATGTGTATACTGGACTATGTGATGTGTATACTGGACTATCTGATGTGTATACTGGACTATCTGATGTGTATACTGGACTATCTGATGTGTATACTGGATTATCTGATGTGTATACTGGACTATCTGATGTGTATACTGGACTATCTGATGTGTATACTGGACTATCTGATGTGTATACTGGATTATCTGATGTGTATACTGGACTATCTGATGTGTATACTGGACTATCTGATGTGTATACTGGACTATCTGATGTGTGTACTGGATTATCTGATGTGTATACTGGACTATCTGATGTGTATACTGGACTATCTGATGTGTATACTGGACTATCTGATATGTATACTGGCCTATCTGATGTGTATACTGGACTATCTGATGTGTATACTGGACTATCTGATGTGTATACTGGACAATCTGATGTGTATACTGGACTATCTGATGTGTGTACTGGACTATCTGATGTGTATACTGGACTATCTGATGTGTATATTGGACTATCTGATGTGTATACTGGACTATCTGATGTGTATACTGGACTATCTGATGTGTATACTGGACTATCTGATGTGTATACTGGCTTTCTGACTCTGTCCCAATGGCAGGTGTTAAGAGAAGGATGAGACATGTTTTTTTATTTATATATTTATTAAGAATAATACACAGGATAAATGTCCGTCCTCGGCTCCCGGCTGTAGTCATAGGCCTCAGTCTTCACTATTCTACAGGATGGTTCTGTTCCGGGTCCGGTATCTTGGTCCTCAGGCTGACGTTAATGTCATTTCTGGAAATCTTTACTGACAAATGCTGTAAATCTGTATAGTGGGTCACATGGTATAAGGTGACGCCGCAGAATCCCAGGTATTCAGCCACCATGACGGGGACATACATAATCTCCTCGCAGTGTCCGGTGCACAGATCCGTATAGAAGGAGACCTGACCGACACTGAAGAGCAGCAGCACCACAGAAGTCACTAAGGTGGAGGCCAGCCTTATATGGCAAACAATCCGGCTGCTGTATGACCTTTTGTATAGGAATCCAGCTTGGCACACATTATATATGGCTCCACAAATAAATGCCATACCTGAGCTGATCCTGTGTATTGTAGGATTGTTCCCCATAGTAAATACGGCATTCAGGGCTGTTCCTATGCACATGATGCATCCTAAGGTAAACAAGATCTTCTGGTAAATCCTAAAATGCTTCGCAGATGGTTCAGAGCGCAGGAACATAAATCGGTGCTGCAGGTAGGTGACGGCAACTCCTATGATGGGTGCACCAAAGAACACAACCTTATATATTATCCACTCAGGATATCCTACAGCCGTGTCACTGATAAACGGCTGTCTGCTATGTCCTAGGGCGATGGTCAAGGTGACAAGAGTGCTGAGGCCCAAAAGGTTCCATGTGACCCAAAGGATAGGCAAGAACCCTAATCCCTGGATCTCCATGGCACAAAGAAACAACAAAAATCGCTGAGATAAAGGAAAGATTCGCTAAGCAAAAGCCGCTGTCTCTGTCCAACTCTCTCTGTGTAATCAGATTGTCAGGCGGGGTTTTCTATAGGCTCGGAACTCGATGATGTCACATCTGTGATGTCATTCTTTGGTTCATCTCGGTAACACCATCATGCTGCATACTGATTGGTCCTCAGTGTTGTAGATCTTTATGCAGACAATCCTGGCATCACGTTTGCTGATATTTAGTGTTTCTACAGTCAAATAAAACTAGTAATGGCTGAATCCACATTTCAACAGGGTTTTCCAAAATCTCTTTCAACATGAATTCATCTGAATATAACCTTATGTGTCTGTAATTCTGCCAATTCTCTTCTTTTACTACAAAGGTTAATGTTTTGTCAGATGTACAACATATAAAAGGTTTTTAACATTTCTGTGACTGCTCAGTGGTTAAAAAACAAACACAAAACCATTGCAGATGGGGTTGTACTTGGATATATTTGTACATTTGTAGATGTCCATATTATATTTTATTGTTTTCTGTGTAAAGTCCAATACAAAGAAAATATGTTGAAAAAATTCTGCACTTTTCTTTCTTTCTTTTTTTTTTTTTTTAAAGCTCTTTTGTTCGACGCCGCGCCGTTTAGGAGGCGGCGTCTCGGACTGGCAAAGAGGGGGTTAAATAAAGTTAGAAGAAAAAATAAAATGAGGAGCTGGAGAAATAGGGGGGGGGGGGCGGAACCTAGAAGGGTAGGAGGACAGGGATAGGCTAGGTTAACAGGAAGGGGAGGAGGAGTAATAGGGGATAAAATGTGTTGCTGAGGCTTGCGGCTTCCTCTTTGTGGAGTCCCCGGCAAGTGTGAAGATTCCCGCCCACCCACCCCTTTTACGTTCTGTTTTGGTATAAAAAGAAAAAATTGTAATAGTTGGTATAAAAAAAAAAAATTATGTTAATTTGTGTCGGTGTTCTATCCCTTGGTTATAGGTGGGTCCCGTAGGACTTTTAGGGCTATTCGGCTGAATGGTGCCTGTTGGGTCGCTGTGACCTTGGGATCTGGTGATGTGGAGCGGGTTGTGGTTTGGTTCCCGTTTTAATGTTGTTCTCTTTTAAGTCACAGCGTGGCGGAGGAGAAATTTGGAGGAGATTTTCCTGGAGAGTAGAGTGTGATGCCCGTCGAAGAGGGCGGCCGGCTGACCGCTTACCTCTGAGAGTGTTCAATCAGAAGTTCGGATATAAATGGTTTATATTAATGGTTATTAAATAAACGCTGTGGCCGACCCCCAGTTGTCCAGCAAAAGCAAGAAGTGGTCAGTGTTTTTATTATATCCAGCGAACAGTTAGAAACATAAATAAACTGAAGGTCACCTATTGTCAGTCTAAAAGAAACCAAGAATATGTCCGTACAATGCTTTTCTAACATACATATTATTACAACAGTTCTTTGGGTCAGCTGATTGACAGCCCTTCTTTAGTTACACAATATACCTGTATCTTGGCCCCCATAGACATCACATGGTAACAGTACCTACTGCATCCATCGGTTTCATGGCCGTCCTGTGGGGGCTACACAAGACCACGTTCACCCCCTTTTCTTATGTTTATAATTAAAAGTTTGTTAAAAAAAATTGTGGAAGGAAAACAAATTAAATTAAACTCAACCGGTCTCAGGTAGCCCCCCCCCCCCCCCCCTCCCGGGGACATATTTACCATAGAGACGGTATTGGGGTCTTTCACTATGGAATAACAGCACATGTCTCATTGGTCTGTGTAGATTACTGAGGGCTGGTGCGCTCCTATATTTGCAAATAACTATAAAAATGTGCAGTTTAACCTCTTAAGGACCCAGGACGTACGGGGACGTCATCGCACCCTGGGCTTTAAGGACACAGGACGTCCCCGTACGTCCTGGCGATTTCCGATCCCTGCCGTGCGCCGGGCAGAGATCGGAACGGCATGTCTGCTGATATCCTTCAGCAGGCATGCCGTGCAAATGCCGAGGGGGGTCCCGGGACCCCCGCATGTCGGCGATCGCCGGAGATCGCTTGCGAAATCACGCAAGCGATCTTCGTCGATTCGGGTCATTCGGGTCACTTGTGACCCGATGACCTGGAAATAAATGGTGATCGGCAGTGTACAATTACACCGCCAATCACCTGCAGTTGCTGGGTAGCGGTAACAATACTGTCACCGCCCCAGCAACGCTGCTATTGGCCGGCGATCGTCCGGCCAATAGCAGAGCAGCAGAGGAGGGGTTAACGGTCCCTTCCCGCTGCTGGACCCGCTGTTTTCGTTCAGTCAGCGGGTGCAGCAGCAGGAAGAGGACCGCTGATCCCCCCTCAGAGCTCCGGAGCCCCTCAGGAGCCGTAGAATAGGGAAAGCTGAGTGCAGGGACAGGTAGGAGCAAATAAGTAACACAGTGTAATAAAAGTTAAAAAAAAAGTTTTAAAAAGGTTTAAAAAAAAAGACCCCCCCCCCCTCCCACCGACCCCCTAATAGGTCCCCAAGGGTCCTATTAGGATCTGATCCCGGACCCCGGGTCCTATTAGGGGTTCAGGGAGCTTCGTGCGCCACCCCATTTTTTTTTTTTTTTGGGCCACAGCTTTTTTTTTTATATTACTGTTATTACACTTTTTACACACAGCACCACACAGTACATACTTCCCCGCCCCACCCCCGCACACACACCCTCCCTCCCGCCAACGTAGAAAAAAGGCGATGGCCCGCCGGGCATTTTCGATAGCGGAGGCTAACGCTTTTTTAGCCTCCGACTCCGAATCTGCCAGTGAGGACGATGAAGATCCAACTTTTTTGTGTTCTTCATCGCCCTCCTCATCATCAAGTAGTGATGATGAGTCCCCTGTACGGCGGCGGAGACGCCGCCAGGCGAGGCCACGCACCCCCCATGAGAGTGACCCAGTGGCCGACACTAGTATGAGTGGCAATGCCGCTCGTAATAGGAGTCCGGCCCCCCAGACAAGTGCAGCGGAGCCCCCTTCCGCTGACCCTGTCTGGAGCCCCCCAGAGGATTATCAGCCACGGATTCCTGAGTATGTTGGCGACTCAGGAATCCGGATTGACACGGCTGGGTTCACTGATCTGGACTTTTTAAAGTTTTTTTTCAGTGACAGCCTGGTCAATCTAATGGTGGAGCAAACGAACTTGTACGCCCAGCAGTTCATTGCCCACCACCCCGATTCCTTTTTGGCCAGGTCCAATGAATGGTGTGCCATTGATTCAGCGGAAATGAGGACATTTTGGGGCCTCACGCTGCATATGGGCCTGGTCAAAAAAACAAGTGTCCGTCATTACTGGAGCGGGGACTTCCTATACCAGACCCCGCTTTACAGTATGGCGATGACACGGAAGCGGTACGAGGCGATTCGGAAATGCCTGTATTATGCAGATAATGAGGCATGTCCGCCCCGAGGTGATCCCACCCATGATCGGCTTTACAAAGTGAGGCCGGTCATCGATCACTTTGGGGCCAAATTTTTGGAGGCCTACGTACCGCTCGGGGACCTCTCGGTAGATGAGTCTCTCATCAGTTTTAAGGGGAGACTCATCTTCTGCCAGTATATTCCCTCAAAGCAGGCGCGGTATGGCGTGAAGCTCTATAAACTCTGCGAGAGTACCTCCGGGTACACTTGCAGGTTTAGAGTATATGAGGGACGAGATTCCCGTATTGAACCCCCAGATTGTTCCCCCACTCTGGGTGTTAGCGGGAAAATCGTTTGGGACCTTATGCACCCATTGCTGGATAAGGGTTTCCGCCAGATCCACGTCCGCTTGTGGGACCGTGCGGAAGAATCAGAGAGGCCTCCCTCTAAATTTTGTTAAGACGCCTATCCCCAAGGGTGAGTCCCGTGCCCTGACCCATGATAACCTGTTGTTGGTCAGGTATAAGGATAAGAGGGATGTCCTTATACTCACCACTATTCATGGGAATGGCAGCACCCCTGTCCCTGTGCGAGGTACCGCGGGACCGGTCCTCAAGCCCGATTGTATTCTGGACTACAATCGGTATATGGGGGGAGTTGATCTCTCTGATCAAGTCCTCAAGCCATATAACGCCATGCGGAAAACACGGGCATGGTACAAAAAAGTTGCGGTCTACTTGGTACAGGTTGCCATGTACAACGCTTTTGTACTATCCCAGTACGCTGGCAACACAGGGACATTCCTCCAGTACCAAGAAGAAGTCCTAAGGTTCCTAATCTTTGCTGACCGGGAAAGAGCAGGCCGGACTTCCCAAGGGTCTGGAGTTATAGGCGCCAGGATCGTCCCAGGCCAACACTTTCCAGGTGAGATCCCCCACAGTGGAAAGAAGGGGCGATCCCAGAAAAAATGCAGAGTGTGTTACAGGAGGGGGACTCGGAGGGACACCAGGTACCAATGTGACACTTGCCCAGATAATCCGGGCCTCTGCATAGGCTGCTTCAGGGAGTATCACACTTCCATGGAGCCCTAAATTTTCCCTTTTCATTTACATTTTCCATAATTTGACCAATGTACCAAGTCCAGAGTACATTCCAAAATATAACCCCCATAAATCACTAAATTGCCCCAAAAAAACTGAAAAAACAAAAAACCTGATAAGACCTCTGGGGGTATTTTTTCAAAAATGGGTCATAGGTCACTGAGTCACTATCATTGGGGACTTTTTATGTTGCCTCAAATGCGCATCGCTCTCTCTCCACCTGAGCGGGGTGCGCATTTGAGGCAACAGGTTAGGGATGGCCACACACATCACATTCCCAGAATGATGACTCAGAGCATAGGGTTTGGGGTGGGCATATTTTTTTTTAGTTTTGGCTATGCTCTGGGTCATCATTCTGGGAACATATCTTGTTTTATTATTTTATGATTTATAGTTTTCTGGCCCACTGTACCCCATATTACGGGCCTCTGTACCCCACCTGTCTACCCAAGTTACGGCCCGTTTTCCCCCATAGTGTTCCCCTCTTTTAGGGCTCAGTGCTCCCCCCCATTAATGCTCCTTGAGTGGGGATCCTACATCCTGGCTGCTATAATAAGCTCAAGGCCCCTGACTGACTTCCCACTCCAAGACCTGGTGTGCACCCGCGGAGCAAAAATCATAAAAATTAGGGTATGTACTTATTCCAAAGAAATGTATTTACAAATTTTGGGGTGTCTTTTCTGCTATTAAACCTTGTAAAAATTTTAAATTTGGGGGAAAACCCACATTTTTGTGAAATTTTAATTTTTTTATTTTACATATGCAAAAGTCGTGAAACCCCTGTGGGGTATTAAGGCTTACTTTACCCCTAGTTACGTTCCTCAAGGGGTCTAGTTTCCAAAATGTGATGCCATGTGTTTTTTTTTGCTGTCCTGGCACCATAGGGGCTTACCAAATGCGACATGCCCCCCCCCCCCATTTCAGCAAAGTTTGCAAATGTGACTCCTTCTCTTCTGAGCATTGTGGCACTCCTGCAGTGCACTTGATGTCCACTTATGGGGTACCTCCATACTCAGAAGAGATGGGGTTACAAATTTTGGGGGGTATTTACTGCTATTAACCCTTGCAAAAATGTGAAATTTGGGGGGAAACACACATTTTAGTGAAAATTTTTTTTTTTTTATTTACATATGGAAAAGTAGTGAAACCCCGGTGGGGTATTAAGGCTCACTTAATTCCTTGTTACGTTCCTCAAGGGGTCTAGTTTCCAAAATGGTATGCCATGTGGGGTTATTTTGTTGTTCTGGCACCATAGGGGCTTCCTAAATGCAACATGCCCCCCTAGCAAAATTTGCTCTCAAAAAGACAAATATTACTCCTTCTCTTCTGAGCATTGTAGTTCGCCCGTAGTGCAGTTAAGGGGAACTTATGGGGTACCTCCATACTCAGAAGAGATGGGGTTACAAATTTTGGGGGGTATTTACTGCTATTAACCCTTGCAAAAATGTTAAATTTGGGGGCAAACAAACA
This sequence comes from Hyla sarda, assembly GCF_029499605.1. NCBI lineage: Eukaryota > Metazoa > Chordata > Amphibia > Anura > Hylidae > Hyla > Hyla sarda. Next base: position 25,046,371 of record NC_079190.1, on the reverse strand, counting down.
TTTTAGTGAAAAAAAAAAATTTACATATGGAAAAGTCGTGAAACCCCTATGGGGTATTAAGGCTCACTTAATTCCTTGTTACGTTCCTCAAGGGGTCTAGTTTCCAAAATGGTATGGCATGTGGGGTTATTTTGTTGTTCTGGCACCAAAGGGGCTTCCTAAATGCAATATGTCCCCCAAAAACCATTTCAGAAAAACTTACTCTCCAAAATCCCCTTGTCGCTCTTTACATAGACATATGAGGTATGTGCTTACTCGAGAGAAATTGGGCTACAAATACAAGTATAAATTTTCTCCTTTTACCCCTTGTAAAAATTCAAAAATTGGGTCTACAAGAACATGCGAGTGTAAAAAATGAAGATTGTGAATTTTCTCCTTCACTTTGCTGCTATTCCTGTGAAACACCTAAAGGGTTAAAATGCTGACTGAATGTCATTTTGAATACTTTGGGGGGTGTAGTTTTTATAATGGGGTCATTTGTGGGGTATTTCTAATATAAGGACCCTTCAAATCCACTTCAAACCTGAATTGGTCCCTGAAAAATTGTGATTTTGGAAATTTTGTGAAAAATTGGAAAATTGCTGCTGAACTTTGAAGCCCTCTGGTGTCTTCCAAAAGTAAAAACTCGTCAATTTTATGATGCTAATATAAAGTAGACATATTGTATATGTGAATAAAAAAAATAATATTTGGAATATTCATTTTCCTTACAAGCAGAGAGCTTCAAAGTTAGAAAAATGCAAAATTTTCAAGTTTTTCATCAAATTTTGGGATTTTTCACCAAGAAAGGATGCAAGTTACCAAAAAATTTTACCACTATGTTAAAGTAGAATATGTCTCGAAAAAACAATCTCGGAATCAGAATGATAACTAAAAGCATTCCAGAAATATTAACGTTTAAAGTGACAGTGGTCAGATGTGCAAAAAATGGCCGGGTCCTGAGGTGTAAAATGGCTGGGTCCTTAAGGGGTTAAACAAGGTAATAGGTAATTTCCCATTGGCCTCCTGAAATGCTGCTATGAAGGAAGGTTTGGGTTACACCTGGAATCTATTACCTCCAAACTGAGATGAGGAAATGTAAATGGAGACGTGAATGGCCCTGTTTATTATGTATATTTATACTGTAAAATATATTGTAATCTGCGCTGCATTTTGGATCCACATATTATATCAAAACTCAAGAGTCTCAAAGAAAAGCGATAAAAAGACCAGGGAAGAGGGGCGTAGGAACCCTCACAAATCTGGGGGATAACATTTTAATTGGTTGTTTTGCAAGGGCGGAGCCACAAAGGACCAGAGGGAGTGGAACCATTCAATGTTGGGTGACGCTACAAAATTGAGCTTCAGGCTTCTCAGCACAGGTACCTTCAGGGAGCAGTGAATTCAGGAGACCGGGATCTGTCAGGACTGTGGGAGGTCAGGATCTGTCAGGACTGTGGGAGGTCAGGATCTGTCAGGACTGTGGGAGGTCAGGATCTGTCAGGACTGTGGGAGGTCAGGATCTGTCAGGACTGTGGGAGGTCGGGATCTGTCAGGACTGTCTGAGGTCAGGATCTGTCAGGACTGTCTGAGGTCAGGATCTGTCAGGACTGTGGGAGGTCAGGATCTGTCAGGACTGTGGGAGGTCAGGATCTGTCAGGACTGTGGGAGGTCGGGATCTGTCAGGACTGTGGGAGGTCGGGATCTGTCAGGACTGTGGGAGGTCAGGATCTGTCAGGACTGTGGGAGGTCAGGATCTGTCAGGACTGTGGGAGGTCAGGATCTGTCAGGACTGTGGGAGGTCAGGATCTGTCAGGACTGTGGGAGGAAGGCTGTGTGTGCGGTCAGGGCGGGGAGTTCTCTACAGCCTGTGTAGACACAAAAACACCTTAACGTCACATGGTGTACATGTATGCCCTGATCGCAGTACTAGTGTATGAAGTGCACTTACTTGCTGAGCGCACTACTTCATTCCTGGTAAGTATTGACTGCAATTATCAGCAATCACGCCCCTCCCCTAATAAAAGTGTAAATCACCCCCTTTACCCAATAAAGTAATGTGGTGTCACTGCGTATGGAAATGTCCAAACTATTAAAATATAACGTCAGTGGTGTAAACATAAAAAAAATTCCAGAATTTCAGATTTTTGGTCACTTCAAGAAAAAAATTTATAAAAAGGATAAAAAAAAAGTTCCGGCAAAATAAAAATGGTGCAAAAACTAAAGATTATGGCACAAAATATGCCATACAGCCATATATAGGGAAAAAAGGGTTATAGGGTCAGAAAAGGAAAATTTTAAGCATACAAATTTTCACCCAAAAAGCTTTAATTTTATAAAAGTAGTAAGATAAAACAAAACCTATATAAATTGGGTATCATTGTATGGACCTACAGAATAAAGATAGTATTGTCTGTGGTAGAAGGGCTGACGTACGTTACCTTTATTAAATGGCGCACAGCATATGATCAATTTGTCTGAGCCATACACAACGAGGAGAAATGATCTCAGCACAGACAATTTTACACTGAAAGAAAAAGTGTCTGTGTTCTGTGCTGTGTGTGGCTGCATGCTGACCCTCTCCTGACCCTCTGCTGACCCCCTGCTGATCCTCTGCTGACCCTCTGCTGACCCTCTGCTGACCCTCTGCTGACCCCCTGCCGACCCTCTGCTGACCCTCTGCTGACCCTCTGCTGACCCTCTGCTGACCCCCTGCTGACCCCCTGCTGACCCCCTGCTGACCCCCTAGAACTTCTTTATTTTTCCATATACACGGCTGTATGAGGGCTAATTTTTTGTGCCATGATCTGTAGTTTTAACATGTTTTATATTTTATTTATTTATATTTTTACTTCTGTGAAATGTGAAAAGAGAGTAAATTATTTTTTGGGGGAGGGGCCTATTCACATTCATTTAAACTCAGGGTGTGCTGGGAGTTGTAGTTGTGTACCATATAGAGAGACACATTAGAGTTGCAAGCCCCAACCTTTGACTCTCCAAATGTTGCAAAACTACAACTCCAAACATGTCCTAACAGTCAGGGCATGCTGGTAGTTGTAGTTTTGTACCCTACAGAGAGACCTGTTAAGGCAGTGTGTCCTTATGGGTTCTGGGGACTATGTTTAGGAGAAGGATCTGGCATCTATGTTTGGGGGAAGAGTGTGGTCTGGGGTCTGTACCCAGCCAAGCTGTCATGAGAGGGCAGCATGTTATATGTGTATGGTGGCTGGGGGGGGGTGAGCTGCAGATGGGGAGCAGAGCTCGGTGACGGTACCTTCAGCTTCCCTGTGGCGGCGGCTCTTTGTACACACTCCTGGCCAATGGCTCGGGGGAGGAGAAGCCCTGTCTTGCTCCAGTGGGCTCAGGCCGCCCCTCTGCTCTATGGGAATGCAGAAGCCAGCCTGGCTGCTTGTTATTCGGCTGCTGTGCCTGATTAACAAGTGTCCTGACCTGCTGTGCGGGACCATAGCGCTTAGCGACACCCTCTGTATATTCCTGCCAATGCCCAGGGCCGGACTGGGTGTGAAAACCAGCCCTGGAAACAATTACATACCAGCCCCATAGTGCTGTGTCATTATACCAGCACGTCGTCATTTTCTTCTTCATAAAAGGTAAACCAGGGGTAGACATCCTGCTGCCACTCCAGATGTTGTGGACTACACCTCCCATGATGCTTTGCAAGCCTTATTGGAGATGTAGTCCAAGACTCTGGAGAGTCGAAGGTTACCTACCCTGGTCTAAACCAAAAAATATATCATATTGCAATATATAATACCATCACCCTAGTCTTTCTCCCTCAACCTTTTTACATTTCCTTCCCCACAAATATATAATATTAAAATATATAATCACCACAGCCCAAGTTGCCTAAATTTAGACCCCTACATAATATAATCTAAGAATGCCTCATATCAAATTCCCATGTCAGATCTTTCCCATCCTCCACTGTTGCCCGAGCTCTAATACAATGCTGACTCCCCTCCTGAGCTCTAATACAATGCTGACTCCCCTCCTGAGCTCTTATACAATTCTGACTCCCCTCCTGAGCTCTAATACAATGCTGACTCCCCTCCTGAGCTCTAATACAATTCTGACTCCCCTCCTGAGCTCTAATACAATGCTGACTCCCCTCCTGAGCTGTAATACAATGCTGACTCCCCTCCTGAGCTGTAATACAATGCTGACTCCCCTCCTGAGCTCTAATACAATGCTGACTCCCCTCCTGAGCTCTAATACAATGCTGACTCCGCTCCTGAGCTCTAATACAATGCTGACTCCCCTCCTGAGCTCTAATACAATGCTGACTCCCCTCCTGAGCTCTAATACAATGCTGACTCCCCTCCTGAGCTCTAATACAATGCTGACTCCCCTCCTGAGCTCTAATACAATGCTGACTCCCCTCCTGAGCTCTAATACAATGCTGACTCCCCTCCTGTGCTCTAATACAATGCTGACTCCCCACCTGAGCTCTAATACAATGCTGACTCCCCTCCTGAGCTCTATAACAATGCTGGCTCCCCTCCTGAGTTCTAATACAATGCTGACTCCCCTCCTGAGCTCTAATACAATGCTGACTCCCCTTAGCTCTAACACAATGCTGACTCCCCTCCTGAGCTCTAATACAATGCTGACTCCCCTCCTGAGCTCTAATACAATGCTGACTCCCCTCCTGAGCTATAATACAATGCTGACTCCCCTCCTGAGCTCTAATACAATGCTGACTCCCCTCCTGAGCTCTAATACAATGCTGACTCCCCTCCTGAGCTCTAATACAATGCTGACTCCCCTCCTGAGCTCTAATACAATGCTGACTTCCTAATCTAATACACTGCAGATCCCCCTCCCCCTAATATACTGCTGATAACCTCCCCCTAATTCACTGCTGATCCCCCTCCCATCACCCTTAATACACTGCTGATCCCCCTCCCCTCCCCCAATACACTGCTGATACCCCTCCCCCTAATATACTTATTATCCCCTCCCGTAATACACTGCTGTCCCCCCCCAATGCTGACCCCCCTCCTCTCCCATCCCCCCTAATACACTGCTGATCCTCCTCCCATCCCCCTTAATACAATGCTGATACCATCTCACCTAATACAATGCTGATCCACCCTCCCCCTAATACCATGCTGATCGCCCCTCCCCCTAATACAATGCTGATTCCCCCTCCCCCTAATACAATGCTGATTTCCCCCATCCCCCTAATACAATTGTGGTGTCCTGATACTGTATTTCATACTGTACCTTGGTTAGGGGTCCCCAAAGTCAGAGTTCCTAGGAACTGTGGGGGTCCGCTTCTCTAGTCATCCCGTAGTCACCCCTCATATGGTTAATATTCTGCTAAATTATATGTAAATGCTGTATATAATATGTATGCTTACCTGCATAGCGTCGCAGGACCCTAGTTCATGTGACTCGGGTTAGAACTCTATGGTAGGTAAAAGGACCTTTGGAGGTTCATGGGTCATGTGATTACCCATAATGCTTTGTAAAACTGATTGACAGATGGTCTGGGCCAATACTAAAACGGCCAGCCCCTGCCCATATAAGGGAGCTTCAGCCAATAGACGCTCTCTTGGGTTGCTGACGCTTCATGAGGACAGACCTCCGCAACTTACAACGACTACTACTAGACCACAGCCTGCCGGCCTCGGCCTGAAACGAAATAGTGAGTTCTTACAACTTCCCCGCTTATGCTAGCGAGACCTCTGGACCTAAACATACCCCTAAATCCAGCGGATCTATGCTTACAAAATCCTACTAATCAAAAGACCTTACAAAAGTCCCAACTATACATCAATCTCAGCTGCGCTGTACATAGACTTTGTTATAAAGACTGTTCCTGTTATCCCATGTTACAGAAAATCTTCAGTAAAGTTTCAGAAAGTTTTCAGCAAAGCTCTGGTTGTGGACATTGCATTTATTCTACATCTCCCTATCGCTTTTGGGAAGGGTGGCGATAGGCCAAGCATCACAGTATTAACCCTTACCCTGGTGTCACGACTGATAAGAGTTAATTATACCTGTGATATACCTTACAGCAACACCCCAACTGCCATACACTCCCCCCCCCCCCCAAGGCACCACACAATACTGATCACTCCCTCCCCCATATACAATGCTGACCCCACTCCCCTTCCATCCCCCCCAAAACACTGCTGTCACCCCCCCCTAATACACTGCTGATCCCCCCCCCCTCCCATCCCCAGGGCCAGATTAAGGCTGCCTGGAAGAAGGAGCACTTCGTTATGATGGCCCGCCCCCCCCACCCGACAGTTCCTCCACATTAGGTGCAGTATAGTTCCCCCACATTAGGTTGTAGTTCCCCCAGATTAGGTGCAGTATAAGTCCCCGCACATTAGGTTGGCAGCACAAGTCCCCGCACATTAGGTTGGCAGTACAAGTCCCCGCATATTAGGTTGGCAGTACAGTTCCCCCACATTAGGTTGGCAGTACAAGTCCCCGCATATTAGGTTGGCAGTACAAGTCCCCGCATATTAGGTTGGCAGTACAAGTCCCCGCACATTAGGTTGGCAGTACAGTTCCCCCACATTAGGTGTGCAGTATAGTTCCCCCACATTAGGTGTGCAGTACAGTTCCCCCACATGAGGTGCAGTACAGTTCCCCCACATTTGGTGCAGTATAGTCCCCCACATTAGACTGGCAGTATAGTTCCCCACATTAGGTTGGAAGTTTAGTTCCCCACATTTGGTCTGCAGTATAGTCCCCCACATTAGGTGTGCAGTATTGTTCCCCACTTTAGGTGCAGTATAGCTCCCCCACATTAGGTGCAGTATAGTTCCCCACATTAGGCTGGCAGTATAGTTCCCCACATTAGGTTGGCAGTAAAGTCCCCCACATAAGGTTGGCAGTATAGTCCCCCACATTAGGTTGGCAGTATAGTCCCCCACATTACGTACAGTATAGTTCCCCCCATTAGGTGCAGTATAGTCCCCCACATTAGGTGCAGTATAGTTCCCCCACATTAGGTGCAGGATAGCTCCCCCACATTAGGTGCAGTATAGTTCCTCACATTAGGTGCAGTATAGCTCCCCCACATTAGGTGCAGGATAGTTCCCCACATTAGGTGCAGTATAGTTCCCTCACATTAGGTGCAGTATAGTCCCCCCACGTTTGGTGCAGTATGGTTCCCCCACATTAAGTGCAGTATAGTTACCCACATTAAGTTGGCAGTATAGTCCCCCACATTAGGTGCAGTATAGTTCCCCCACATTTGGTGCATCATAGTTCCCCAACATTAGGTGCAGAATAGTTACCCACAATAGGTTGGAAGTATAGTCCCCAAAATTAGGTGCAGTGTAGTTCCCCACATTAGGTGCAGTATAGTCCCCCACATTAGGTGCAGTATAGTCCCCCACATTAGGTGCAGTATAGTTCCCCCACATTAGGTGCAGTATAGTTCCCCCACATTAGGTGCTGTATAGTTCTCCCACATTAGGTGCAGTATAGTCCCCCCACATTAGGTGCAGTATAGTCCCCCATTTTAAGTGCAGTATAGTCCCCCATTTTAGGTGCAGTATAGTCCCCACATTAGGTGCAGTACAGTTACCCCACATTAGGTGAAGTATAGTTCCCCCACATTAGGTGCAGTACATTTCCCCCACAGACATACAGCTTTCAGCCATATACATTGAATGGCTGGAGGCTGTATTCTTGTTAACTGCCCCACTTCAGTATTACGACCACCGCTCCGGGGTCACGATCTACTGCTATGGCCTATGGGCCATAGCAGTAGGTCCCAGGACGGAGGCGGGGTGGTCGGAACACTGAAGATGACATGCCGCTGGTCACTTACCATGCGCGTGGGTCCTCCTCACTGCTCCGCTCTGCTTTGTTACTATGGGCGCATGCACGGGACGTCAGTGACGTCCTTGCATGCGCTACCTCCCGATGGCCCCTTCATTTTTAAAGTTGAGGCGAGGCCAAAGAGAGGTAACCGGGGCATCCTTGTGTCCCGAAAAGATTTTTCAGGACACAGGGATGTCCCTAATGTGACAGGGGGCCCCCTGCGGGTAAGGGGCCCGGAGCAGGCGCTCCATGAGCGCCAATGATGATCCAGCCCTGGCAGCCGCTGGAGGGGAAAAAAATGCAGACACATCTCAAAGCGGCCCCAGGGCCGGCAGCCCACCGGGAAATTTCCTGGTATCCCGGTAGGTCAGCCTGGCCCTGCCAAAGCCTAGTCATTTTTCTGAATACAGTCTCTATAATATGGTCCCTATCTGGCGGTGACTTATGGCAAAAGGAGGGGGGTGGGGGCCGACTTTTTCACAAAAAAGTAGCAGCGATAAATTCCTGACCACTGCTACGCATAAACCAATTTGACTGTGTTCTGTGACTTCTTGCAAATCGGCTGCGGCAAAAAGCAATTTTTACTGAAAAGTGCACTGTGTAGAAACATTGGGGAATGATTCTTATAACACCAATATATGGAGGGTTAATCCAGATAATTCACCACAAGATCACCGCAGTGATCCACTAATTCCCTATTTTCCCATATATTAAAAACATATAACTTTATTGATTTATAATAATCCACACCAAATGAAAGATTAAAAATTCAGTGTCTCTCTTCCCATGTGTATCAATATTCAATGAGTACCGCTGTACCGCAATCAATTATAATTCTCTATGCACCTGCAGTGTGACATACAGATGGGGAAGGACACCACAAGAATTAAAATCAGTTTACAGCCCCCCTCGACATGTTTCGCCGTTGAACACGGCTTTGTCAAGAGGTTGTAGGGCTATGAACAAAAAACGCCACTACAGGGGTTTTTATAACCTCCTATCATGACCTCATCATAGAGGAAGTGCCTAATACTGATTGGTGGAAAGTCCGTTCCACCAATAATCTGAAGTTCCCATTGATTGATGGCTGTGCCGTCCTATTCTAGTATCAATATTTCCACCAATTACCTTTATTGTGTACCTATCGTCATGACAACCAAGTCACCTGATATGTGACGTACCTGCGCCGCCATGACATCCAAATCACATGATATAATGACGTGCCTGCGCCATAACCTCTGCGACGGCACTTAGCTGCTCACATCCACTGTCTGCGCGGTGACCCCTGCGCTGTTACTTAGACCAAGATGCTGTCTTCATTCATGGTACGGCGCATGCGTAGATGCTTCTGTCGCGCCGCTGTAAGTATCTCATGGACGGTTGCGCAGTGTAACCTGCGCGAACACTTAGTTTTATTTCCATTCTCCCAATATTGTCCATAAACAGCATTCTTACTATATGTAGATGGAGGCTATATTATTATATAGTTATATTAGCAGAGGTGGAATGTCTATTATAACAGGATAACATATCCTGAGTTATTCTACGCCAGTGTGAATTTGAAATCACAATTATAAGCTATGTAATTGGATAGATTGATAGTCTCTGGTCATTCTATGCATTCCTATATAACTTGGGTCCTAATCATACTGTCTTATGGCGTTGAGACTGTTAAGAATCAGTATTTGGTCTCAAGAAGCCCCCTTATTACGGATATGTCATTATATTCATATGTATTATTGGTCATATTAATCATTGGTCTCTTGTCTTACCTTTTCATCTTTTAAGGACAAACCCCCTTGTTAAGGATATGTCATTAAACTCATATATATTATTGGTCATATTTCTTATTGATCTCTTGTCTTGCCTTTTAATCTTTTAGGACATCACCCTATTGACATGGATCCAGTTCCATCCATCCGGTAAGTACTTCTTCCACAGTATCATAAGTGACGCAATCCTGGACCAATTCTCACAAGAATTTAGGGTAATTAATGACTTCAAAAAGGGGGATTTGTTTTTTCATCACCATCATTTAGATTACTCGGGTGGTAATATATATGATTGTTCCAATCACATGATTATTATAGATGATCAATCATAGCCACTTGATATATTATAATTGTATCTCGCATCACCAACGCCTTAATGGTGGTTGGATTAGTATATTGTCACCTCATCCCTTGTATAGGAAATCTAGAAAAGGACATCTAACAGGCACTTCCTAAACTGTGGTCTATGGACTTGTGTGGTTCAAAGTTGTAATAATAATGGTTGTAATCATAATTAATAACGGCAGGTCTAATTATGAAATAAAGGCTGAGAAGGTGAAACCTTCATTCAAGCCTCTAGGACTTAATGTTTTTAATCTTTGTATCCATCTTGCCTCCTCACGAAGCAGTTTTCTATCCAGATTCCCTCTCCTCGGGCCCAAAGTCATCTTGATTAATCCCCAAAATTTGAGGGTTCGCATGTCTCCTCCATAGACTTCCCTAACATGTCTTGCCAATGGTGTATCCACTCCAGTGCGGATAGTACTCAAATGCTGTGAGATGCGTCTCCTAAGTTCCTGTGTGGTTTTACCCACATATAATTTAGTACATCCACACTGGGCGATATACACCACTCCTGTAGTCCGGCAATTGATGAAGTCTCTAATTACATATTTCCTGTTGTCCACTGGGTTCACAAACTCCTTCATTCTCGGCATAAAACCACAAAATGAACAATTCCCACATGAGTGGGATCCTTTTATAGTGGACTGGAGCCAGGTCTTTTCAGGTTTTTCATAGAATAAACTGTGAACCAAGTGTTCACGGATATTCTTCCCCCTTCTGTATGTAACTGAAGGGAAAGGTGTAATGACCTCTTAAAGGTCCTCATCTGCTTCCAAAATGGGCCAAAACTGATGTAATATTTGTATAACTTGATGATTGTTCTCATCATACGTCCCTATACACCGTACAGTCCTACCAGTGGGATTAATGGTCAATTTGCTACTCAGTAATTCTTGTCTGGGGGTATCACGTGCCCTAGCAAATGCTCTATGGAGCACTTTTTTGGGGTATCCCCTCTTAATGAATTTCCCATATAATGTCCTGCATTCCCGTAGGAATGTCTCATTGGTCGAACTATTTCTTTTGGCACGTAAATATTGGCCTACAGGGATCCCCCTCTTTAAGGGGCTGGGATGAAAGCTGCCCCACTCAAGAAAGCTATTTGTAGATGTAGGTTTCCTGTATATACATGTCTGGACACTGCCTCCAGACTCCAAGGTGATTTCTAGATCTAGAAAATTAATCGTGGTACTGTGAATTTCAGAGGTGAAAAACATCCCTATATTGTTGTTGTTTAAGGTATTAACAAATTGTTCAAAAAGTGCCTCAGTGCCATCCCAAAATAATAAAACATCATCAATATAACGTGCCCAAAATAATATATGTGAAGTGTAGTCGTGATGAGTGTCAGTGAATACCATCGTGTTTTCCCACCACCCTAAAAATAAATTAGCAAAATTAGGCGCACACGCTGTGCCCATTGCCGTGCCTTTGTGCTGTAAATAGAAGTGACCATCAAAAGTAAAATAATTATGAGTGAGTAAAAAATGAAGTAGTGACAAAATAAATGTATTGTGCTCTGTGAACTGTGTCCCCCTAGTGCACAGAAAGTGATCTACCGCCTTCAACCCCAAATCATGTTGGATATTAGTATACAAAGCCTCAACATCAAGGCTTGCAATGTATGTATTGGGCTGAAAAGAGATTTCTTGTAGTCTGGATACAGCGTCACCAGTGTCCCTAATATAAGACGGCAATGTTTGAACAAAGGGGGCCAACATTTGATTAACATAGAGGCTTATTCCCTCCGTAAGATTCTCATTTCCCGAAATGATAGGGCGTCCTGAAATCTGTGTTTTCTTTTTGTGAATTTTGGGCAGCGCGTACACTGTTGCAATAGTAGGTTTTGGGTTAAGCATGAATTTAAGTTCATCTTCTGTAATTAATCCCTTATCTTCCGCAGACACGTCATTATATCATGTGATTTGGATGTCATGACGGCGCAGGTACGTCACATATCAGGTGACTTGGTTGTCATGACGATAGGTACACAATAAAGGTAATTGGTGGAAATATTGATACTAGAATAGGACGGCACAGCCATCAATCAATGGGAACTTCAGATGATTGGTGGAACGGACTTTCCACCAATCAGTATTAGGCACTTCCTCTATGATGAGGTCATGATAGGAGGTTATAAAAACCCCTGTAGTGGCGTTTTTTGTTCATAGCCCTACAACCTCTTGACAAAGCCGTGTTCAACGGCGAAACCTGTCGAGGGGGGCTGTAAACTGATTTTAATTCTTGTGGTGTCCTTCCCCATCTGTATGTCACACTGCAGGTGCATAGAGAATTATAATTGATTGCGGTACAGCGGTACTCATTGAATATTGATACACATGGGAAGAGAGACACTCTGAATTTTTAATCTTTCATTTGGTGTGGATTATTATAAATTAATAAAGTTATATGTTTTTAATATATGGGAAAATAGGGAATTAGTGGATCACTGCGGTGATCTTGTGGTGAAACATTGGGGAAGATTTATCAAAACCTGTCCAGAGGAAAAGTTGCCCAGTTGCCCATAGCAACCAATCAGATCGCTTCTTTCATTTTTCAGAGGCCTTGTTAAAAATAAAAGAAGCGATCTGATTGGTTGCTTTGGGCAACTGGGTAACTTTTCCTCTGGACAGGTTTTGATAAATCTCCCCCATTAGCCCCAAAAAAGTTTCAAAATGACATTTTAAAAAAAATATATCAATTTGGCGCACAAAATCGTTTTTTGGTTTACAGTTTGTGCTAAAACGAGTAAAGTCATTACAAAGTACAATTGGTAGTGCGGAAAACAAGCCCCATATGGGTAGATGGGAAATTGAAAGCATTATTATGAGTATTAGCAGGCCAGGAAGAAAAAACTGACTTGCAAAAAGGAAAAACTATCCCTCTTAAACCCCTTCCTGCATATGGGCATAAATGTACATGGAACCTGTGTATTTGTGTATATGGGGCTGCGTATGTGTGTGTATGGAGGGCTGTGTATGTGTTTGTATGGAGGACTGTGTATGTGTGTGTATGGAGGGCTGCGTATGTGTGTGTATGGAGGGCTGTGTATGTGTGTAGGGAGGGCTACGTATGTGTGTGTATGGAGGGCTGCGTATGCGTGTGTATGGAGGGCTGTGTATGTGTTTGTATGGAGGACTGTGTATGTGTGTGGGTATGGAGGGCTGCGTATGTGTGTGTATGGAGGGCTGTGTATGTGTGTAGGGAGGGCTACGTATGTGTGTGTATGGAGGGCTGCGTATGTGGGTGTATGGAGGGCTGCGTATGTGTGTATGGAGGGCTGCGTATGTGTGTGTATGGAGGGATGCGTATTGGAGGGGCAAGCTGTGCATAACTAGCTTGCCCCCTGACTGGTGAGCAGTTAAGGGGTGAAGAAATGTACAGGCAAGGTTTTTTAGCCCCCTCTTCCGCCTGTAAAACTTACCAGTGGCTACAGTGGTATGTCCCATGGGTAGGGGGGAAGGAGTGCACCAATCAGGGGTTTAATAGTTTCCCGGGCTTTCAGGGGCCCTCCCCTGGGTATTTATAGCTGTGGTGCCTCCCTTCCCCCCTCAATCTGCCCAGGACCCGGAGTTTTGTTTGCCGGTTGGTATGTATCTGCCCCTTATATTATGGCCCGGATGGAGCAGGAGGGTGAGCTGGCCTCCCCTCCTGTTGCACCCTGGCGTTGGGTTCGGGAGGCTGGCGGACCTCTCACCCTCTCACAGTCCCGCTCTCCTTCCCCCTGTACTGCCCGTTCCTTTAATCCTCCTCCCTGCCCGTTCGTTTAATCCCCTTCCCTGTCCCGTTCCTTTCATCTCCTGCCCGTTCCTTTAATCTCATGCCCCTTCCTTTCATCCTTTTCTCTGCCCGTTCCTTCAATCCTCTTCCCTGGCCCGAGCCCCCTTCTCATGCGTGCTCCTTTTCAGCACGCTTTGCCTCCTTCCCCCGTTACTGTCCCCTCCGCTGCGGTGGTGGCCCCCTGGGTGGCTGCTGCTGTTTTTTGCAGGCTTGCGCAAATGGACGTTTATTAACGTCCATTTGTGTGTCCCTAGCTATGATGCGCGCTCACAAGTTGAGCGCGCATCATAGCCGCTGGGTCTCGGTTGCTATTAGCAACCAGGACCCATGCTAATGCCGGATATCGCCGATCGGGCAGATGTCCGGCATTACCTTTCTGGATGCGGCGATCAAAGTTGATCACCGCATCTGAATGTATGTACGGGCGTCCCGACTGCTCAGTCGGGCTGATCGGGACCATCGCGATTAAATCGCGATGTCCCGATCAGCTGGAACGCAGCAGGAGGGTCACTTACCTGCCTCCTGCGCGTCCGCTCATGGATTGATTGCTCCAAGCCTGAAATTCAGGCTTGAGCAATCATTCACTGATGACCCAGATCATTGCCATGTTAACACATGGCAAGTGATCTGTGTTAGGTACTGTGTGTGCAGTGTTGTGGCTACCTATGGGAGCTATAGCATTGCACAAAAAAAAAAAAAAAATGTTCATGAAGATCAATTTAACCCTTGCCATAAAACGTTGTATTACTATTCCCCCCCCCTTTTTTTTCCCCCCATACATAAAAAAATAAATAAAATACAATAATTAAATAAAATATAAAAATCTGTATTACATCAAGCATATACACCTATACGGTATCGCTGCTTGCGTACATGTCCGTACTATCTAAATATATCTTCGATGGCAGTACTCCTTCAATGGCGTACGCGCCAAAAAAAAAATTAATAATTAATAAAAATTCATAAATAAATAAATGAATTAACAAAAAAAAAATAATAAAAATTTTTTTTTTTACAAAAAAAAACATAAATAAAAAATTATAAATAATAATAAATGAATAATAAATTACAATGAAATGAAAAAGTACAAACTATGTAGATTTCAATGCACATACGCATGTGGTATCAAAGGCCACGTGCGTCAATGTCCGAACTATCAAGTTATATATCCTCATTTGATTGCACGGTTTGGGGTGTAAGCGCAAATTAATAATTAAATATATATATTCTACAGTCCCATATAGCGTATTTTGGTCGCTTTTTATACCTAAACATAAATAAATAAATAAATAATCACAACTCTGATTGACACGACAATGG